>NC_135492.1:52666575-53347825 GCF_052094955.1 Ictidomys tridecemlineatus | reverse complement strand
GCACTTTTGTTACCTTTGAGCCAGGAATGGTATTCAGCAAAATATTTTTGAGTCAGTAGAGCAACATGAAATGAAGAAATCCACTTGCCTGAAAGGACCTTGTTTGATTTCAGATTTAAAAAATTCAATTGTAGATGCAATATTAAAGTAAAGATTACATGGAGCAAAATGCATTAAAAGGTTCCCCAGATAGTGATAAAATGTGTTCTAAGCCTGCATGTGTGCAGATGACACGAGAGATGCCACCTATGTGTACTTGTTAATTCTTTCTATATGCGTGTATTTTGTGGTTAGAAAAGATACATGTGAATACACAAACATGGACACATATATATTTGATAGAAACAACCTTGCATTGATTGTTAAAATACTCCTTTCAGCTATTTTAGATGTAATATAATTTTAGATTCCTTTAATAAACGTCCAGTGGATAGACTTATTATTATTATTATTTTTAATTTCCTGCAGCAGATTGAGGTCTCTGATAAATACCAGACAACCCTGGAGCCCTGGGACGGGCTTGACAGTTCTTCAATAGGGCGGGGTGGCTTTCTGTCAGTGCCTTCCTCCCGGTGACAGCCTCTTTGTTCTGTCCTAGTCAGCTTTCCTAGTTAACACATCAAAAATGTATCTGTGTACACCAAGTATGAAGAAAACAGTTCAAAGAGGTAAGAGATTCACTTTTAACTCTTCACTACATTTTCCCTACACTTGTCACCAAAATGTCTGTCTCAGGGAGGCTTTGGAACAGGGTGAGGAGTTCAGGCTGGAGCCTGGGGATATGGAGCATGTGGGGCTTAGTGTCTGAGAAGGCAGGTTTTTGGGGCAGCGCACTGAGACACCCATGTTAGCGATGGCTGATCTGGGTTGAGGGGTTAGTACTTTTGTGAATCAACCAAGCCCAGGAGCCAAACACAGACTGATTTGCTGTCACAGGCTGATCTCTGCTTCTTGACACAGTGAGGACACTATTTGTCTGCTTAATGTACACAGCCATGCCAACAACAATCCCTGCACATGGGGACCCCAACTCAGCCAGGCCTTCAGGCTTATGTGCTCAACCTTGGGGTGGCACCTGACTTGGTGGGAGACTACCCCAGGAGGGCATCCCCAGTAGTGATATAAGTGAGCAAAGATCAGGGGTAGGAGGCAGCCTCCCTCCCTGTTCCTCCCCCGTGGTGCCCCACCCCAGCCCTGAGTAGGGGGATGTCTAGGCAAATGCCCCTGTGACTGAGGGAGCATAGGCCTGGGCTCCACCATAGCCTCTGTGTATTCTCAGTGCATGAAGCAAAGCAAAAATAAACAAACAACAACAACAAAAAGAACAAATAAATTATTTTAAATAATTTTAACATTTGATGCTGTAACAAAGCATGGGAGTAAAAAAAATGAGAACTTGCTGAGACCTCCTTTGACTTCCTCGTAGTAGGACGTGACTTCTAATTTTCACATCCATCTGCTTTTCAGCACTAAGGGCTCTGAAAGTCTAAAGCCAGCCCAGGCAGAAACCAACACATGGCAAAAACGCAGGACAGCTTCATCTTCCCTGAGTGTCCATGTGTCCTGGTGTCCCGTTGACACTAAGGAGGCAGGGAGTGACCTGGAAAGACAGCTGCTGGTGGCCCCCTGCCTGGAGCCAGCCACAGGGCTGACCATCTCTGAGCTTTTACCCTCTGATCTGAAAGTCCTGCAACTAGAATGCTATCCTTGGGTCATTTGCTGGTGATGGAGGGGGTTCTATGTGTGCAAGGCACCTGGCATGGTCCAGGCACATGAGCTTCGTGAGAAACTCAGGGGACCAGGCCACTGACCGGGAAGGTCTCCACAGATAGAGGTGGGATTTACGGAATGCTGTTGGCTGCCGGGGACTAGTCTACTGCAAGGCTTCTGTGGGTCATTCTCCCTCTTCGGAATCCTTAAGAGGGAGACGGTCTTAGCCATGGAGGATGGTCTTCTTGCTTGGACTAACTGTTCTAGTCAGAAATATGACAGCATTTCTTTTACCTGTTTCCCATGATTTTCAACTATTAAAGGACACAAAGGTCATAGATACTCTTATTAACAAGCATATAATTGTATTAAGAGCATTTAAAACCGAACAGCCAGGGTGCAGTGGTGCATCTCTGCAATCCCAGCAGCTTGGGAGGCTGAGGCAGGAGGATTGCAAGTTCAAAGCCAGCCTCAGCAACTTAGTGAATCCCTAAGCAACTTAGCAAGACCCTATCTCAAAATAAAAAATAAATAAATAAAAAGAGGTAGGGATGTGGTTCAGTGGTTAAGAACCCCTGGGTTCAATCTCTGGTACCAAAATAAATAAATAAATAGATAGATAGAAATGAAGTAAAAAAGAAAAAAAAACTCAAACTAACATTAAATGCAAATAGGAATACTAATAGGAAAATGTCTTGTGTTCCATGAAAAGCTATAAAAGCAACTTTTTTATTTATTTCAGACATGCATTCTTTAAACTGTTTTCCTTTGGAATATATGGCTTCAGAATAGATAACTTTTAAAAATTAGTTTTCTGGGTTTTAAAATAGGATTACTTTGGAAAATAAGTGTTTTTCTTTAACCCTACAGTGTAACTTTAGAATGCCCTGTTATTAACAACAATGATATTTGTTTCTTGTATTCTCCACCAAATTTCTACACACTTATTCCTATTGAATTTTTTTTTTTTCAAAATTTTGTACTCTTTAGTCTCCTCCCTGGGGCATACTGAATGGTGCTCTCCGTGGTGGGAAATGCTCTCCTGGTGGTTCCCAACTTTGCCACCTGCCAGCTCACCTGGGGTGTGTAGAGTCATCCAGAGCCCCTGTGCTGTGACTTCTATCCACAGTTAGTATCTCACTTCGCTTAGGGGTGTTACAGCTCAGAACACCAGGCCTCATCCGCAGACTTCCCATTGGGAGGGCCTCGGGAGGGATCTCAAGATTTTACACTTTAGTAAGTACCCAGCTCTTGCTGGACGAGGGTCCAGACTTCAGGGTCACAATACTAGATACTAGATCATTCTTTTCTGGAAACTTCAGTTTTTGAAGGTATGCTCAGGGGATTCCCATGTTCAGCCTGGCTTGGAAAGCAGCAGTCAGGTAGTAGTTCCCATGTTTCAGTAACTGCTCAGATCACCTAGGCAGGGACCAAGCAGGGGTCGGAAGTCTCTAAGGAGCCTCCAAACTCAGGGGAAGTGTGGGTCCTAGTCTGCATGTGTGCTGGGAGGTGGGGAGTGCAGAAAGGTGAGACCCTCTGACTCTGGAGGGTGTGAGGATTCACCTTCAGACTAATTTTGAGAGGATATCCGAATGAAAGGGAGTTGTCCTGTAAAGATGAGTGAGCACACAGCCCCCCAGGTAGTGGAGGGGTCCATATGATGCTTTTTCCTGTGAGCAGGAGGACCAGGTGCCCAGGAGCCATCCAGGCCCAGCTTGACACCCTAGTTGAGCACCCCTGGCAAGTCGGTCTCCCTTGACCTGGTTTCCTGAACATTGAGTAGTCTCTTGGACTCCTGGATGGGGTCGCCTGGGTGTGGTCCTCCAGGGTCTTCTGGTCTATTTTGCTGCATCTCCAGTGCACATTCTCTTGCTGAGTAAATGAGTGAAGTTCATGGGTGAGTTCCTCCTCAAGCTCATCTGAGTACTTGCTCAGTGCAGGTTTTCTGTATGTAAGTGCTGAATGAAATAATGAATAGACCTCCAAGGTAGTGGTGTGACTGATCACAGATTTGCACCATTAGGGGGAGACACCCATTCTTAAGCTCACCTGGGAGTTAGCTACTAAAGAACCCGATTTACAACCATGTCCAAGTGTTCAGTATTAGTTGGAGACATTTTACCTGATGTGTGTTCTTTCATGATTAGAGTTTTACCTTACTGTCAAAGCTGAGGGTCCAGAGAGCAGACATACTACCAGAACATTCTGCTATAAGGAAGAATCTAGCTAAACAAGTTTTCCATAATATTTTTTTTTAGTGAAAAAACTTAAAAAACTTCCTTCACTGCTTTCTATAGTAGGATTGATTATGAAAAACTGAGCAATAAAGAGAGAATGAAAGAAAGAAAGAGAGAAAGAAAAAGAAAGAAAGACAGAAAGAAAGAAGTAGGGGGAGGATCCCAGCACCTTTCACAGGCTAGGCGACTCCTCTACCATTGAGTTTCATTTTCAATCCCCAAGTAGGGTTCTAATCAAGGGAAATTAAGTGTATTTTAAAATGTCAAATATAGCATATATTATATTTGCATGAATGAAGGCCTTAAATAATGACAGAAATTGCTCTTAGGAACAAAGCTAGACCACTGCAGGACAGGCTTTCATGTTTATGAGAAGTCTATATTAACTCCCGATTTTCCCCCTAAGAAGATATAAAATGTCACTTATTTTTGTTTCAAAAGGAAGAGTGAAGTTTTTATATTGGAAACTCTACTGTTGCTATTGTGATTTTTGACTTCAGGGCTATTCTCATTGCCCCCTTAGGGGCAGGGCTGGATCAGTATCCAGCAAGCAGGCTGTGAGCAAGATGGGGTTGGGACCATGAGGCATCAGAATCTGACCCTGTCCAGCCTGGGCAGGACAGAGGGTGGCTCCAGTCTCCAACATGCCACAAATGAGACAGAAGGGATCAGTCTTTTGAAAAAAAATTTCATTAGCGAAAATGGCTTGAGATCCCTGTGACTGACCCTCGTCAGTAAGTGGTGTGAAACCTGTCCACTGTCCCAGAGTTGGTCCACCATGCACATTTTGTAGGTGGTAGTTCAGTTCTCACTGTGAGTATGCAGCTGAGGCAGGGCCAGCAGGAGTGATGCCCCTGTGCACTTTGGAGTTCCTAGGAGGAGCATGAGGAATGGCCTGTAGAAATGTCCTGAGGTGAGATGAACTTACCTGGGGCACCTCCTCTTCCTGTTCCCACGTCCCAGGTGCTTCTGCCTCTGCTCAATCCTGACATTTGAAGTGCCACCGTGAGTCATCCCACCTAGCACTCTCTATCCCAGGTGTGCCCTCATTCTCTTTCTAGATCAAACCTGCCATTCCTCTGTTAGTTGCCAGGGCTACATGCTACTTCTCAGTCCATCCCAAGAGTCCCTGGATTGCACACCTGTGCACACCTGGCCTTCCAGGAGAATGAAAACAAGGCTCAAGGTTAAAGACTTGAGGGATGTACTTCTCAGACCCTTTCTGGAGATTCTCAGCAAATATTAGTTCTGAAAGTTCTGGGTTGAAACCAACTTAATAGTCTAAGCCCCTCATTTTTAAAAGGTACCTTGATGATTCAGAAGGTGAATTTGTTGGGTTAGGGCTTCAGTGATCTGGATAAAGATGTCATACAGTTAGAGGGATTTCCTGTGTTGCTCTTCCCTTAGGAATTTTCCTCTCATTTTAGAAACTCATGTGAAAATCTGGCCTTCTTTATTTATCTTTAGATTGCCTAACTCCTTAAGAAAGAGTACCAATCTGTGGTTCTGTCTTGGGATGACATGGGGTGGAGAGGGCCAGATGAGGAGTTCTTTTCAATCAAGAGCTAGATAAGTAGCATTTGGAGCATGAACGTAACATTGTGGTTTATTACCAATGATGTCTATTAATAACCCTTGGTATCGCTCTTAAACATTTTTGCTAGGTATATCTGGTAGTGCAGGAAAGTGAAAAGTATTAAAAGTGTAGAGAATTTACAGTGGTATAGAAAAGTCATATTTCAGAGTCGGCAAACATAGTCTTTTTTCAATTCTAAAAACTACCTTACAAGGTTTATGTAAGCATCAAATGCATATAAATCTTTAACACTTGGTCTGGTACCCATAAATATTTTCTATTAAAAAATAACAGAAAAGAACAATCTCTATTCTCATTTATGTGAGGCTGAGGTTATAAGCATCTGGGTTCTGTCTGTATCATGCCGACTTAACATTTTGATAAAAGTATAACCTCTTTTATAGCTTATGTGTTTCCCAAATGATCACACTAGTATGGTTGTCAAAATGTGGCCAAATTCTCTATGAATAGTAGGCAGTGTTACTGAGCATTTACAGAGATCCAGATTTTGCTTTGAATCCTACATATATATCATTTTATTTTCATGGTGATGTCAAAGGAGCAAACACCGTTATTATGCTCATTGCTTAGATGAGGAAGCCAATATTTAAACAAAGTTACATAAAAAAAAAAGGTCCAGAGAGGTGGAAAACATTCCGGCATCTTTCAAAAATGAAGGAGTTGATGTGGAAAAAATGTTACAGATCATCTACCCTGAAAATCTCTTCAGTCATTAGAGACTGGGAAGGGGTGGGGTCTTGTTCTAGAAGATGTGAACAGGACCTTGAAGCAGTGGTGCAGGCCTGATGGTGTATGACAGCACTGTGTGACATCCACCCATGCATGCTGAGCTGTGCCTGTATCTTGGTTCCCATGGATAAGGCCTCAGTGGGAGTGCAGATGTTTCTCTGAAGGGCCAGTTTCATTTCCTTGGCATATGTGCCCAGCAGAGGGAATACTGGGTCAAGGGGTACAGTCATGGGTCACTTTGTGAGGCTCTATCCCCAGCAGCACCTGGTGGGGTAGTTTTGCCTTTCTGTGAGCATCACAGCGTGCACCTGTGCTAACTTAACTAGGAAGTCCCCAGTCTTACAGGATAGCTGCTGCATGTGTGGTCCCTGGTCAGCTCACATGTAATGCAGTATGGCTTCGGTTCTGTCTCCACACTGTTTTCCATGGTTGCTGTGCTGACTTCTGACCCCACCAGCATGTCCAGGGCTCCCTTTTCTCCACACCTCCTCAATGCCCGCCTAAGGTCTTTTTGATCACTGTGGTCACAGGTCTGAGGGCCTGTCCCCTTGTGGCCTTGACTTGCATTTCCTTAATGGTTAATGAGCTGAGCACTTTTTCATAGACCTGTGGCCTTCTTATGTCTTGGAGAAATGATTATTGGGATCCTTTGCTCCAGTTTAAATTGAGTTTATTGTCTTTGTGTTGCTGTTGTTATTTGAGGTGGGCTTTTGTTGCTGTTGCCCTTCTATATTGGAGTTGGGGATGCTCTGTCTATATCTGGATGTTAACTTCTTATCAGGTGAAGGGTTGCCGATGTTATTCACGCACCAGGAGTGGCTGTCTCACTCCGTTAGTGGTTTCCTCAACTTTCAGGCAGAGCTTTCTGGTTTGGTGTGGTCCGACTTGCTTAGGTGGCCTTTTTGCCTCAGTTTTTTGGTGTGGTATGCAGAGGAAGCTATGGCCAGGTCCCATCCAGGAGCTATGGCCAGGTCCCATCCACTGTCTGGGGGATCCGAGGTTCCATGGCTTACACTTGGGCCTTTGGTTCACGTGGGGCTGAGTCTGATGTGGTACAAGATACTGCGCCAATTTCTCAGCACCATCTTTTCAAAATGGATGGACTTTGTGACTTAGTGGAGGGGACACGGGAAGAGTTGGCGCTGGGCCGTCTCTGAGATAAGTTCATTAAAAGTGACACACCATCTCTGTCCTCCTTGCCTTTGCCTTTGGATCCAGGAGATGTACTGTGAGGAGGCCCAGGACAGTACTGTGGGCCACAGGTGGGTGTCCCAACTATTAGACCAATAGGACCCATAGCCTTCAGATAATTCTGTCTCTGGCCTTTGAGCTTTAGCTTCTGATGCCCCAGAAACCATGGAGCAGGCACAAGCCCTCTGTGGATGTTCCCTGTCTGAACTCCAGAATTTGGTGACTATTGTCTTAGACCAGCAGGTTTTAGGCTGAGTAGCCATGTAGCAGGGAGGTATTTGGGCTCCATTTGGAGAAGGCAGCATAATAACACTCTCCACCATGTGCAGCGGTAGGTGACATTGGAGACATGAAGACACTGTGGGGACACATCATGAGTCTCAAAGGGGGTACTGCAAGGGAGGGAGGTGCAGAAGTCTGATCACCCTTGAAGAGGCTGCAGAGATCTTCTGAGGACATGAGGAAGGTGATGCTGGAAGCTGGAGATCAAGGACACTGTGACATAAGGCTGAAAAGTGTGTCAGCACTGTCACCTGCAGCAGTGTGCAGAAGGGACACTAGGTGGATGAAGGTGTCCCCTCTCAAGTGAAGTCTGGAGAGAAGATGGAGGGGCCAAGCCTTGTCACATTTGGATGTCAAATTGCCTCTTGTTCCAGGCACTCTGGGCTTCTCAAATTAGAAAATGCTTTCCGGGTGGAGATCACATTCAGGAGGCTGTCAGGGAAATGTTTCATAACAATAAAACCAAACACGGTATGCCACCACCCCTCCAAGGCCTCAGAGGCTTAATTGGCACTGAAAACGTACACCAGGGCCTCTGAGGCTCCCTGGCAGCGTCACGTCAGTCTCACGGAAATCCAAGATGGGGAAAGGCTTGACTGGAAGTGGTTAGTGCCTGTGGCTTTTGTCTAATGTCATATGAACCCATCCCTAAGAAGCACATGGAAGGTTTTAAAATAATTACACCAGGGACTGGGCTTGAGGCTCAGCGGTAGAGCACTCAATTAGCAGGTACGAGGCCCTGGGTTCCATCCTCAGCAGCATATAAAAATAAATAAAAATAAAATAAAAAATAAAGATTTAGTGTCCATCTAAACTAAAAACTAAAGGTATTGTATCCAACTACAACTAAAAATAATAGACAATTCTAAAAATTTTTTAAAAATAATGACATCAGGTTGGAATGAAAGAGACTGGGACAGGGCAAAGTGGAAAGAGACACTTGGATTCTATGGGAAGGAAGAGGACTGGGAATTGCTCAGCTGTAACATGGGCTTCATTTTATGGAAAAAGAAATGTAACTCAGAGAATGCCATCAAGAACTGTGCCGAAAGTCCCCAGGACAAGCTCTGACATGGGGCGGAATGTACTCTTGTCTGAGTGTTAGAACTGGAACAGAGTATGAAGAAGGCCTGTCTACCATCTCCTCCTTTATTAAAAGGACTGTCCTTAGCAAGTGCTCCATGCCTGTCCTGTTGTTGCACGTGGCATGTATTTTGAGGAGGATGCTTGTCTCTTTGGCTCATAGTCTCTAGGCAAAGAGGAATATAGTCTAGAGGCCTCAGTTAAGGAAGAGCATCCGAGGAGCCTCATCTGCTCCTGGACCTGGTTCAAATGACAAGATCCTGGACGTTGAGCTGATTCTGTACTCAAGCTAGAGGGTTCTGGGAGAGGAATGGGGTGTTTTGCATGTGCTCGGGTTGTGAAGTACTGTGGCCTGAAGCAAGCTGTGGCAGATTGCATTTCCAAAGTTGTCCATACAAATATACATCCCATCTTGCAAGCTATTCTTACAATGTGATAATGACATTTCCTTGTTCCCTCATCTTGGAACTGGATGGAACTTGGTGACTGCCTTGAGCTGTAGCAGGCAGGGAGGTGACACTGGGTGACTTCTGAAGTCAGTGCATCAAAGGTGAGCTGTCCCTGGCTCGGGCTTTCCATTGGGAGGCTTGCCTGTGGAACCCACTCTTAGAGCTTGGGGGGACCCTTCCCTCGTGGAGAAGCTAGGGTCCCTGATCCAGTCAGCAGTGTTAACCGGGTTCTCAGGCAGCAGCCAGCAAATCCACACCAGTGGGTGAACCTAAGTGTTATGGTTTAGATGTGAAGGGTCCCCCAAAAGCTCATGTGTGAGACAATATAGGAATGTTTAGGGGTGAGGTGATCAAATTATAAGAGCTTGAACTGAATCAGTGGATTAATCCATGGGTGTGGGTTAGCTGGGTGGTGAGTGAAGGCAGGTGGGCTGTGGCTGGAGGAAGAAGGTCACTGGGGTTTGTCTTAGGGGTTTAACTTTTTGTCTGCTTTCTGTTGCCACATCCTGAGCTGCTTCCTCCACCACACCCTTCCACTGTGATGTTCTCCCCACCTCGGGCCCAGAGCAATGGAGTCGGCCGCCTATGGACTGAGACCTTTAAAACTGTGAGCCCCAAATAAACCTTCCCTCCTCTAATTGTTCCTGTCAGGTCTTTGGGTCACATTAACAAGCTGGCTTAGACAGTCTGTGATTAAGAAGACCTCTGAAACTATGAGCATCAAGTTAACTTTTTCTCCTCTAAAGTTGTTCTTTTAAGATCTTTTGGTCACAGTAGCAAAAAAGCTGACTAAACACTTAGTAATACCAGCCCTCTGTCTTCAAGAGCCCTGAAGACTCCTGGCTTCCCTGCCATGGGAGCACAGGGCGTGGAGACTGTTCCCTCTGTGCCAACCCCCTTCAGAAGCTGAGGGTACCATGGGTGGGTTTGGGATAGTTTCTTAACTGGGTAAGCTGAAACTGCAGCCAGTTAGGAGGGATCGTGAATGCTGAGATACATGACCACATGTGGTCATCTCTGGTATAAAGAAGGGCACCTTGGGCCATCAGCAACAGGAACTGACTCAGGCTGGATTAGAGAACAGGATGTTATTTCTTCACTCTACAGCAACGTCGGAGAGGCTCTGATCCAGCATTCTCTGTGGTTCCCTGGAATCATTGATGGGCTTGGGGTCTCTGAGCCTCCAGAGCCAGTCTCAGGGACAACTCAACTCAGTCTGGGAACAAGACGTTTCTGGAAGTTCTAAGTGTGCCATGTTATCATACAGTCACTAGAACAAAGTGGCGTTTTGTTTTCTCCCTGAGTAGGTGGAACCCTGTGTGGAAGTGACCCCTGAGACAACACCCACCCCACTACCACAGCTCATTGCCTGCTGAAACCCTTGGTGACAGAGAACTAGAGCTGCCAAGACTGAGTTAGTTACCTGGGAGTGGGGTGGGCATGGGAAAGTCACTCTCAAGTTAGCTGTTTATCTGTGTCATTGATCTCACTCCAGTCACTGAGGGTTTCGTGACTCCAGGTAATAGAATTTGCAATTTGGGACCATGCCTACCAAAGTGCTGCTTATCACCAGATCTAGCAAAGAGATAGGAGACGTTTTGAGATGCTGGAGTTGTTTCAAAGGTGGGCTTTGCAAGGCAGATGGCACAGAGGCAGCGGCAAGCTTCTGACTTACTTCTGAGACTTCAGAACGAATGTTTGCAGCTAGGTGCGTGGTGTGTGTTAAGAACCCCATGTGGGAACAGCTGAGAGAAGCCAGAGTACGGACACTGTGATATTGTCATAGGATAAGAAATACATTTGGCCTCTCTTCCCCTTTATGGCACAGAGTTCCTAAAACCTCAGAAATACCTGAATTGATGCCTGTGTTTTACATGCTAATGAGATGCCTTCTGGGCTGAGGGCCCTGGGTAGCCTTGGGTGGTCAGAGGGTTGGAACTTTCAGCACTACCCCTGACTTCAGGAAATTGTTTTCCAGTGGCTGGTGATTTCATCACTCATGCTAGTAAGTAAGGAAGCCTGCACGCAAACTGTAAAGCACAGGGCTAGAGAGCCCCTGCTGCTAAACACTCGGAGGGTGGGCTGCCCAGTGGCCTCCTCGCTTGGCCCTCCCTGCCCTGAGAAACTCTTCCCACCAACCATTCCAAGTTGTCCTTTGGTAAGAAACTAAGTGGAATCCAGTGTTCCCTGGACCGTCGTCAGAAGTGGGGGCAGCCCTGTGGGGCCCAGATGCTAACTTGTGGGTCTGACACCACCTGCAGGCAGTGTCGGTTCTGAGTTAAACCCTGGGACACCTTGTTGGGTTCTGCCAGGGAATCTGTATCTGCTGAGAGGGAGGGATGGGGGTGCAGAAGAGCAGTGGGTGTTCCTTCTTCAGGCCTAGAGACACAGGCAGGTAGTTCCCTGGGGTAAAGCAGTTAAAAATCCAGCCTTGGGTCCAAACTACTTTGGGCCTCCTCACCTGTAGCATGTCAACAGTATTTTACACCTTGCCAGGTCATTGCATGCCTAGCTGGAGTGACATGCACAGACATGGGATCCCACAGTGTTCCTGCTGCATAGGAAGCACTCAGTATGATGAGTACATAAGTTGTTACCTCCCCTACTCCACAGATGATTGTGAATATGTCATTATTCTACATTTTCATGAAAAAAAATCAGTCACTATATCAGGACCTATGAATTGGAGAAAAGTGTTCAGTGCCAAGGGAGATAACTTTGCTCCTCGTATTTGCATCAATTGAGGTTGCAATGGCATATAATGTTTTATCTACAAAAGATAATACTTCCCCATGGATATACACTGAAAGCAGCAGTCAGTGATAAGATTAGACATGTACCTGGACTGTGCTTCGCCCTCAAGCCATCCCATTCAGCCTAAGACAAAGTAAGGTATTTCCTTCTTTCCCTGTTTGTGACTCAACGATATATTACAGCATATAACTTAATCTCAATAAAATGGGAAAGCATTTTTTACAACATATTCCTAATTTACTGTTATTTTATTACTTATACATATGATACATATTTATTTCAAAAACAAATATATCTCTTTGGCCACCTATTCTATTTTCTTAAGTTGCAGGCACTATATTATCCATGAATGGCACAGTGCATCAGTTATTTATCTCTCCAAAGTATCTAAAAGTGAATGAAGCTTGAATTGAGCAAGGGGGGTCATAAATTAAGAAGCGAATAAGAAAAGCTGAAAAAAGGTTTGAATATGAAATTAAAGTACATTTTGCCATAAAATGTAACTGTCAAAGTGGCATGAACCCAAATATGAATTAGGATTGGATTGAATTTGTATTTTTATCTGTACTGAAGAATTATTTTGAAATTATTGATCTTGGCCAGCTTAAATATATATTTTTCGGATAATGTGTCAATCAAGTATAAAGGTGTTGAGAGACAATTTAAACCCATGCATTTATTTGTCAATAAAATGTGTGCTCTGTTGTTTTTTTTCTCAGTTGCATTGTTTTATCATGTCAATACTTCATAAGATTATATGACTGACTAATGGGAATGGCTACTACCACTGCTGAAAATAGCAATCTATATTTTATGGACCTGAAAGGGACAAAACCTTTACCTCTGACCTTAAGGACCACAAAAATAAGTTAATGTAAATGAAATTTGCCTCTTATTTTTACTTATCCTCAATTAGCTTCCAACAGCCTTGAGAATAAATGTTAGACCAGGTACCTTATCCCTTTTGGGTTTGGAAGAATGATTTATGCATCTCAAATACAATTTTTCAAATGGCAATTTAGAGAACAGAAGTCTGGTAATGCAAGCCAGAAAAAAAGACAATGGGCATTTTTCTCATTATGGTGATTGATGTGTGTTCTCTGTGGACATCATAGATAAAAACATATAATCCAATAGGAAAGCGATCCTGCCCACCCGAGCATCCAGAGGGAGCCAACATCATTAGCAGATATCCTTGTAGTCTTTCTTTGACACCTAGTGCTTTTCCAATAGCTTGATCCATGTGCTATTTAGTAACTTGATTTTTTTCATCAAATGAATTTTTGTGCTTTCTGGGCTATACATACTCTTCCTCCAGAACATGATAAGCTAAAGCAGATCATTTTCACAGTACAGTTCTGCTCCATCTACTACCTTGCTTCTTTTATTTATGCAGTTGAGCACGCATCCTATACCAATAGGTAATTTGCTTGTATAAAATACTCTGTATTCTCTAAGTGTTTTAAAAGCACTGATTTGTTGGTTGCCAAATATTTGACAAGTTATAGTTAAGTATGCTTTTAATATAATATAAAGATATTTTTTCCCTGCAAGATAGCAACACACAAAGTTTGAATGTTTTCATTAGATTTCCATTTGTAAAACATGGCTGATAGGTTGAGGCCATGCCCATGGTTATCTCTGTAAATATTCTTGGGCAACTCTATGTGGTTGGCTTCCAAGGTGGTGGCCACTGGTTGTTGCGTCCTGGTGTTTAACACCTTGGTTGGACCCTCCATCAACTAGAACTGACCAACAGGTTATTGTGCATATGTGACTTCCATGGATAGACTATGGAAGGCATGGGAGTTTGTTTTCACCTTCTTTCCTATGTTCTCACTTGGGGCAAGCCAGCTGCCATGTCATGAGGGTGTGAACCAGATGTATGGAAGAATCCAGGGGTCACAAATTCAAGGTCTTTGGCTCACAACAGTCAGAGTGCACCACTTGGAAATGAACCCTATGCCCCAGTCAAAACTTAAATGATTATAGCCCAAGTCTCTTGGGAAACTGAGGCAGAATGAATAGCTCAATGTCTCTGAGTTCTTGATGCACTGAGGTTGTGTGAGAAGCTGAAGTCTACCCTTGCTTTAGGACTGTAAGTCTTGGGGAGTCATTTGCTATGTTGCAATAGATATCAAGAACCAATTGAAAAGAAGACATCTGCTAAATCCACCCATTAAGTATGTTCTGAAGGAATAAGAGCCTATGACAACACTGAACTTTATCAAGAGCCCAGAGTAGGTTGGCCTGGGTCTATTTACTCATCTAAAGGTAGACTTTGAGGCAGACTCTTCAAAGAAAGATAAAAAAAATCTTCAGCTGAAACTTTTTTCTACACACTAAAATTTTGTTCTGATATGTTTCTCCTCCAGTTTTTGCTGTTTTACGATAAATAGTTGTTTGGAGGGATTAACAATGTCATTGAATCAATGACAGAGGTTGCAACAGTTTGGATAAGTTTTGACAGTGCGGCTCAGATTCAGTGTTTGAAGCTTAGTCCCCAGTTGCTGGGGATGGGCTGCAGTGTGGGACCTTCAAGGTGTGGGACCTGATAGGGAGTAATAAGGTCAGTGAGAGCCCTGCCCTCAGCAGAAACTGACCAGTTCTTGTGGGAGCCTGGACAGTTCTTGTTGGAGGGTAGTTATGAAAGAGCAAGTGCAACTCTCCTGCATCACTCTCTTGCTGCCTGTCCAGGCACATGCCCCTCCTGTGCTCCACAGCAAGATCCCATCTGCCTTGATGAGACAATCACTAGGGCCAAGCAGAAGCTGGCACCATGCTCTTGGGTCTGCAGAACCATAAGCTAACTAAACCCTTTTTCTTTACAAAGTATGTAGCCTCAGACATTTCATTATAGTGATGGAAAATGTGCTACTATGTAATATTTATGTTTATATGATGAAATTTTTGTGTTATTTTTGTGAATCTTATCAGAATTTTAATTATGAGTTATTCATAATTTCTGTGATCAGGGAAACATGATACAGACAAAGAAAATTAGATAGTTTCCTTCTTTCCTGCAATGTCATATTGTATTGGTAACCAGGTTAGATAAAGAGTTTGCTGTGTATCCTTCTTTAGTTTATAGCCATATAAAATAAAAATATATACAAACAATAATTTTGCTGTTTTTATAAACATATAACATGCTATACATATTACTATGCAATATACTGTTCAAAGAAAGCATTTACAGAACTTAGAGATCTAATTCATTCTTTTTGGTAACTGCTTAATAGTCTATAACAGGGATTGGCAGGCTGACTTTTGACATTTGATTAGGTGCCTGTTTTTTGGGGTCCCTAAACTAGGAATGTTGTTCAAATTTTTAAATTGTTGGGGAAAAGATTGAAAGAGTGATATTATATAATGTGCACATTCATGAAACTCAATTAGCAGTGTCCATAAACCAAATCTTATTGGGGTACAGTCTGCTTATTTGTTTAAATGTTGTCTGAGCTCAGATGTGTAGGTAGGAGCTACATGACCTAAAAAAAAAAAACTAAAATATTTACTATTGAGTCCTTCACAGGTTGCCAATTCCTGATGTAGAGCAGGAATGTCCAGTGAAAATACAACGTAAGCCACAAATGTCATTGTACATTTTCTAGTGGCCACATAAAAAAGTAAAAAAGAAATAGGAAAAATTAATTTTAATAGTATTATTTTTAGCTAACTCAACATATCTATCATTTCAGGATGTAATTAATATGAAATTTATTAATGAGACATTTGACATGCTCATTTTTCATACTATCTTGGGTATCTCAAGTATACTTCATACTTACAGCACCTCTGGATTTGGAATTTCAAGCACCACCCATGGTAAGTGACATCCGAATTGGATCCTGTAGTTCAGTAGTACAAAACATGTCATGATTTATTAATGTGAAGCTTGCTGATAGACTTTCAGGGTGTTTCCATCTGAGTTCTCATTCCAGTTATTGCTGTCCTTTTGTTTATTTATGTTTAACATATTTATTTCCAAGTGTATTGTCTCAGGGTGGAGTTGCTGAGCAGGAGGCCTGGGCATCATTCATACAAATAGCTTTTGGATAGGGATGGACAAGTGTGTTAATGGTAAACCTTCACAGGAAATTAGTTTTCTGCTATTTTTTCTTAATGCTTTTTCTAAAAGAGAAACAATGTACTCATTGGACCTTTGAAATCTGTGTTCACTGCAATCCCATTATTTTTTTCTGATCAGCATCTGGCTTAGACTGTTCAGCCTGCTATAACAAACCATCATGGAGAAGGTGACTTAGAGACAACAGAAATGTCTTCTTTACAGCTCTGAAGGCCCATCTGGAACCTGCAAGTTCAAATGTCATATGTTCAAAATACAGAGGTGGGAGGTAGGCCGCACTGAGTCGCAGGTCTTGGCAGTCATTCTCTTGGGCCCAGTGCTCTGCCCTTGATGCCCCGGGGAGCAGCGGCCCAGTCTTCTGGACCCACTGGGGGCATTTGTTTTGCTGGGCACTTACTTACCTATCCAGGCCCTACAGTGGCCCTCTGACTGGGTCCCGTGGCTCTCTTGGCATCCGTTAAGATCCAGGTGGAGGCAGTGTAGCTTAGCCCAGCATTTGTGGGTACAGCACATGCCAGACACATCCAGGGTGCTGAGTCACATGACAGTTGAGTTGGGGGAACAGAATCTGAGGTGGGAGGCAGTGCTGGGAGCAGGGGTCCCTTATTGGAAACCGTTTGGCCAGCAGACCCTTAATGGGAAGGGCAGTTCTGACATTCTCCAAATCCCCTGGGGCCCTTCTGCCCTTGTCTTGGATGACAGGTGCTGGCTTATGCAGGGTAGCTGCCTCATTTCCCCTTTGGCTCTACTAGGTGGCCCATCCACACCTGTCTTCTTGTTGAACTTGTCCAAACCCTTTGTGCGCATCCTGTCCAGGTTCTCTTCTGCCTTCCACTGTGGATGGGCTGAGAATTGTCACTGGATTGGCAGTTCATCTTTACATCATTTCTCTCTTTTCACATGTCATTATTCGCAGCCAAGCCCAGGCAAACTTCTCCCTCAGCCATTCATTTAGAAATCTCCTCAACCCCAGTTTCATCGTGCACAAGCCCATCTCCCACAGAGCCCTGGGATGTGAGCACAGTGCAGCCGACTTCTTGGCTACTTTGTGCCGAGGCCCTCCTGTCTTCCAAAGCAAGGACCTCATGTCCATGAGGAGCCATCAGAGTGGCCCTTACCATCTGCATTTCTATGCCATTCTCCTCAGGGCCACTGAGACATTAAGAAGATGGATGTTGTTTCCACCGTGTCCTCTTCTGGACCCACAAAGGAATTCCCTAGACAGGTCATTCTTGGCAAATAGGTTTCCCCCACGTAGTAGGAAACTCAAACTCCCTCAGCCTCTACCCACCACCAAGCTGCTTCCACATATTTAGGTATTTGTTTCAGAAGCACCTCCACTTTTGGGCACCAAAATCTGTATTGGGATTCTCCAGAGAAACAGAGCCATCAGGAGGTAGTGGAAACCTTGAGAGGTAAGGTCTTATGGCAGGTCCTTAGGGGTTAGTGAGGCCCCTACCCTTTTCTCTTCCTCTTTTATCCACATGATATACTGCCTTGCCACAGGTCTGGAACAGGGGGTGGTGAGCAAGCCAGGCCATCAACAGAGGCTGCACACATCTGTGTCTGCACAGTGTCAGTTTACTGAATCGCAGTCCACCAGCTGCCTCCCTTCCATCAGTTGCCATTCTCTGGGTACTCCAAGTCATTTGGTAGTCAAGAGCCAGGAAATCACAGGTTCTTTTATTCTGATCTTAACTACCAGTATCTATAACATTCAAGTCACACATCATGTTTTACACATTGGGGTGTGTGTGTGTGTGTGTGTGTGTGTGTGTGTGTGTGTGTGTGTGTGACAGAAAGGCTAAAAAAGGGTTAAGGTGGCCTCAGGGTTGTAGGACTCCTCCTGAGAGCAAAGGCAGAGAGAAGGCACAAATGCAAAGACTCACTCACCACAAGTGGTCAGAGGAGATGAGGAACTGGCTAGTGAACTGGTGCAGGGGGCAGAGCTCTCAGTCTGGGAGGCAAACTTTTCTGGGTCACCTATATAATGTTGGGTTGGGTCGATGTGAGTTCCCAGCAGGCGGGGAGGGGGTAGGGAATGTGAGTGGCATACGGGAGGTCTGCTGGGCTAGGGGGAGGCCTCCACTTATGGCCTGTGGCTCCTTTGGAAACTACGCCTTCCGTTGGCCCTTCAGGTCACAGTGAGCCCTGCTGTCCTCATCTCCTGTGCTCTGATTCCCTGCTGACCCCGAGCCTGCCCTCGTGTTGGTTGTTAATTCTTTCTAAGTCCTCTCAGCTTTGGAGGTGGTCACTATTTTCTGCTGTCCTCCAGAACCTCGTGCTGTCTTCTTTACTCATGAGAAGTACTTGTATGTGATTCCTGTTTGTAGCCTTTATAAATACACAGCTGGTGACCCTCACTGTGACCCTTGCTAAGCATTTTTGGACACAACTTTGGATTCCTATCCAGTACACCTAGTGTCCTCAAGTTGCTAGAGTAACTGACATCAAGTGAAAACAGCTTTCCTGTGTGGAAGAATCATCAAAAAATATTTAGAAAGGGCAATGACCTTTCGTAAAGACAGCCCATTAAAATGCTTTACATTTTTACCTCGACCATAATTTTTTTCATTAAACAACATGGATTATTTATTAGTAAGACGATTCATAGGGACAGGCAGAAAATTGGCCAATTGGCCTTTACATTAAACTTTTACTGCTGAATCTGAATCCTCTGAATGTCTATGTATAAAATACTTCTCTCTCCCCGTCTTACCTGTGCTGAGAAAGCTTCAGCAGGTCCCAGTGTGGCTGCGTGGGTACAGGTCCCTTTCCTTCTTGAAGCTTTCCTGACCTAGATTGACAAAACCCGTCCCCTCTAATACCATGATCTTTGGATTTCCAAAACTGTGGGTTAGAATTTCTGTGCACGTGGAGATGTGGGTTTCAAGGTCACGTTCCCCTCTGAGAAACACTGCACCTTGCCCCCGTGCGAATGACAGACATACTCAGGAAAGAATGATCTGCGGAGGTGGCTTCTGCTTAGCTGACTCCGGTTCCTCCATGGGCCAGCTCCTACAGGGACCTAAGTCACATCCTCCTGCGTTTCTCCCCTCTTCTCTCCTCTTACCCAGGGCTGCTGCAGACAGGGCAAATCTTGTCCTGTCACAGAGAACCCCAGGCCCCTGACCTTGCCACGTGCTATCACAGGCTGGAGTCACCTCTCAGAACTTCAAAATCCATGAAGCAACAGCCACAAAGGAAAGCCAAACCAAGAAGCCCAGCACTGAGGCTGCGAGTTCCAGAGCTACCCTCTGGCCCGACGAGCAAGCAGACAGACACCACAGGCCCTGAACCGAGCAGCAGTGCCAGCCAAATACACGCAGACCCACGTGGACAGGAGCCTCTATCCGAATACAACAGGAAAAAAAAAAAAACTTTTTGAAGAGTACATGAAATGTAACCCAGGAGAGACCCCATCCCCGGTCACAAAGGAAGCCTTAATGCTTCAGATAATTGACGTCATACTAAATACACTCCCCAGCTATAATGTATTAAAATAGAAACTGAGAGGAGAAGGGTAATAGCTAAAAATCCAACATTTGGAGAGTAAACAACATACTTCTGACTGATCCATGGGTCCAAAAGGAAATTTCAGGGGAAATTCTAGTTTATTTCAAACAAAACAAATGAAGTTATAAGCGAACAAAATTTGTGGGTTGCAGCTAATGTAGTACTGAAAAAATTTATAACTCCAAATGCTTCTGTTGGAAAAGAAGAATATTCTAAAATAAGTAATGTGAGCTTCTACCTGAAGAAAGTAGGAAAAGAAAAGAAAAAATAACCTAAAGCAAACAGGAAGAAGAATAGAAGGAAATCTGTGAGAGTGAAAAGGAAAATTGTGATATTCAATTGCAAGTTCAAAGCCAGCCTGGGCAACTTAGCGAGGCCCCATCTCAAAACAACCCCAAACCCATGGACTGCAACCTCTAAAACCATGAACCAAAATAACTCTTCCTACAAGTTGATTTTCTTAAGTAATTCGTCGTGGTGATGGAACCCTAACAAATACACCATGGCTATTAGGGATTTATTTTTTAACTGCAAGGATGGTTCAATATTTGAAAATGCATGCAAAGCAAAGCTTACCTGAAACCCGAAAGTGACGAGTTTCCTCGCCCCTTGAAGGGCTGTAATAACTTAGGACTGGGAACCTGACTCACTTTGAATTAGTGAATGTCGACTGTTTATTCAAACATCCTGGTTTCAATACAACTCAAGATATGTGTTGCCAGTTCCTCCCACTGTTTTGTTTGTTTGTGTTTTGGGTACCAGGGATTGAACCCATGGGCACCTAACCACTGAGCTACACCCACAGACCTTTTTATTTTTTATTTTGTGTCAGAGCCTCGCTAGGTTATATAGGGCCTCACTAAATTGCAGAAGCTGACCTTGAACTTGCAATCTGCCTGCATCAGCCTCCCGAACTGCTGGGATTACAGCCATGTGCCATCATGCCTGGCTTCCCACTAACTTAAATTCTTGTGTGTCTCAAGGAAAATACAGTTCCTATATTTCTAACTCCTTTGCATGTTAACTCATCAGAATATTATTTTGCTAGAACTAGTTCTTCCAACTATCACAGACCTCTTGAAATCTTTAGGAGCAGGATGTTAATTAAAACACCACAAAAAATAGATCAGGCCAAGTCTTCAAAAAGTTGAACCCTGTTTGGCTCTGATCCTGAACATTTTAAATTGGTAATGTTTAAATTAGTGATAGATTAGCAGGATTCCTTTTAGTATTCCAGAAAAACATGGCTCTTGGTTTTGTACCCTCGACTGAGTTATGGGTGTGTCATTGAGATAACCCTAAAGGACATGGATGAAGAGGAACTGGGTGGCTTGAGGTTTCAGTAGTGGTGATGGGGAGGCTCCGTTTTCTAAACAGAATATAGAAGATGTTTGCATTTAAGACCGGAGCTTGGGGAGTGTGGAAGGAGCCCCGTGGCTCATCGATGTCCCTCTGGGGTGTGCATGACCGGTCTCTAGGAAGAGCAACCCATGTGCATGGACATCCACTTCCTTGGGTCATCTTGACTTGAAAACGTGTCACTGTACGTGATGACATGGGCAGCAACGTGTGCGAAGAAGCGGTTCTTACTAGTTGGGAACCTGTTTGTGTGGTCAGGGCTGTCGGTTTCTAGTCCAAAGAACAGTCTCACTTTGTGTATTTTGATGGGCGAAAATTATCAGAGGGCTCTGGCTAGGCACAAGGAGAAAGGCTGAGGCAAAAGATGGAAGGATAATAATGGAGAAGCAGCTCTGTGCTTGGGCTGGAGGAGCAAAGGAAGGAATCCTTATCTGGGGCCCAGAAGAGGTGGCAGGACCTGGGTCCCTGAGCTCAGGCCTTGGGTCCCCGCAGGGCTACTCAGCCAGTGGAGTGTCTTGGGGCTCTGCTCAGGTGGGCCGGTTTGGGGGTGCTGGACGAGGCTGCATAGTAGAAGTGATTGCTACTGCCGGGTGGAGGCACCTATACTATGAGTTTCAGTCTAGTCTGGATTCCATTGGAACAGACCAGGGTGATGATTGCTTTTAAAATTGGGGCACTGTGTGGCTGTTCACCTCCTGGCTTTCCCTGTCTCTAAGAACCTCGTCACCCTCAACTGTAAAATGGGCTCACTGGTCTTTGCTCTTTCCCATTTCGATGCCATCTTTGCAAAGCGAGCAAACATTAAAACGAGATGGAAATGATAAAGCAAGGAATAAATTAAAGCATCCTTTTCCCCCTCAAAGACAATTTTAAAACTAGAGAAATCTAAGACAAAAATTACAATTCCAACATCTTCCCAACTGAATTTTTCACATAATCAGTTGTATTTACTTCCTGCTATTTCCGTCATCTGAAATCCAGAACCCAAGAGTTTTTGCCTTTGAGTACATGAGTGAATTGTTTCTCAGTTTCTAAAATAATCCCCAAATTTTAAACACTAGATCCCACCCCCACCCCACACCAAAAAAAAAAAAAAAAAGAAAAAAAGAAATAGGTATACAGAGGAAGGAAGCAATTTTAAATAAGATCAGATTATTAAAATTCCTATTGAGGATGTTTTCCAGCTGCAGATCCCAGTGCGGAAAGGAGAGCATGGCTGTTTATAAAATTGCAAACAGAAACATAATCCCACGTCCCTCCATCCTTTCTTCCTAATTATACTGCAGTTATGCAGGCTGGAGTGAAAATATTTGTAAAATGAGGTACAATTATGGCACCTGATGCAGAACTATGTTTATCCTTCATATTTAAACATATTTCTATATTGAAATCAAACCCTTGCTTTGTAATACCATCAAGGGGGGAAAAAGTGTCATCCAGTGATTTGTGAGAGGATTTGAAGACAGCATTTCAAGCGTGTGGTTTTGAGCAAGGATTATCCCCGGAAGTGAGGACAGGTTGTATTCTCAGAATCACAAAATGTCAGTTTGAAGCCCTTTCCATTTTGGATTTTCATTTAATAAGGCAAGGTGCACATTCTGTGAGTGCCTCTTACCCATGGTCCTTGTCTCTGCCTCTCTTCTGCTCAGAAGTGACAGTGGGTACCTTCCTTATATCTCCTAAGCAGGTACAGTTTTCTTTTCTTTCTTTCTTTCTTTTTCATCAAAACCTGTAGAATTGGCACTTTATATTCTGCAGACCAAGGTGTTTTGCTCTGAAGCCTTCTGTGACCACCACTGAGGTGGGTGGTGATGGGCTCTCCCCTGGGGATATTGTTAGAATAGACTGCCTGTGTGTGGATTATTTTCTCAGTCAATGAGCTTCAGAAGACTAAAAGCCATCAGGCTGCTAGATGGTGACTTGCTTCAACACAAAAAATACCCTTAGGGGACCCACAGTGACTGGTAGAGTCAAAGGAATTGGGAAGTCAGAGTCAGTGGAAAGCCTGGATCAATTGAAAATGGGAAATGTGAATTCAGAGTAGCTATTTGTTCTTCCCTCTGCAGTAGCGGAAAATGATCCCAAAGTGGGGAGCGTTATCCTGTCAGTGTACATGCCCTTGGGATGTCAATGAAGTATTTTTTAAATCTTCACCCCCCTCCCCAAGTTTCTAAAATGACTTTACAAAGTCAAGAGCACCAACAGGGTCCAGGGAAAAGCTGTCACGGCATCCATCACACGTCAGCTCCACAGAAGCTTCGCAACGTCAGTGAAATTTTCCCCTTTGGCACTCACAGTTTCTGTTTGCAGGGTCCCTCAAGTTATGGGGCCTTTTGTACAGCTCTGCTCCTCAGTAGCAGGTGTCACGGAGGTGTGTTTTGGTGCTTGGGTCAACTTCCCGTTGCACCTATGGAAAGTGAGGTTGGGATTTAAAACAAATTATTGAAATGTGGCCTTCAACTGGGGAACGTGGAAAGAAGCACACACGTGGGTTTTTAATAGACTGAAAGTAATCCTGCAGGGCTGGGGCTGGGCTCAGAGGCAGAGTACTTGTCTGCAACAAGTGAGGCCCTGGGTTCGATTCCCAGCACTGCATACTAATAGATAAAAAATAAAGGTCCATCAACAACTAAAAAAAAAAATTTTAAAAAGTAATTTTGCAATCAGAGAGAACTACATTTAAATATATTCTCTATTCCTGTAATTTCTAAACTCAAGTTTTTTATTGTGATAAAATGTCACAACATAAAATATAGCATTTTTTTTAAAGATAGCATTTTAACCCTTGCCAGCATACAGTTGAGTGGCATTTGTATGTAAGTGTCACTACCACCTGCCCAGGGGTTTTTCATCTTTCCAAGCTGAAAAGTGGTGCCCAGTGGCTCTGGTTCAGGTGGGAGGAGACTGCATCTGCCAGGGCGTCAGTTGGAAGCCTGGGGACGTCCTTATGTCCAGGCCCTCAGAAAGGATCAGACAGCTCTGAGGGACCCCTGAGTGAGTTCCCAAGTGAGCAGTGAGAAGAAGAGCACTTGGCAAGTCCAGCCTTCTGCTTCCTGTCTGGGTCTTGCTCCCTCTGGCATGCTCTCCTGCCACTGTGATACCACCCCGTGGGGCAATACAGTCCAGAGGCCCTGCCAGAGCCCTCCGTGTGGTGTCTGGACTTTTAGCCTCCCAAACCATGAGCTGCATAAACCTCTTTTCTTTCTGAGTTCCCAGCCTCAGGTGTTCCAATACAGCAACAACAAAATACGGACTTGCATGGTGCTTCCTTCCCCAGCCCGAGACCACCATCTCATTGGTGACTCTAGGGACCTCCTGGACTTGGAATCCTTTAGCAGTTGTCCTTCTGCCCCTCGACTTGCTCCACGTAGCAGTTTCCTGAATTCCTGCCCACCCTGTCATTGAATTTTTTTTTTTCTCAGCCTTAAATGCAGAAGCTTCTGCCACAGCCAAACACTTCCTGAAACTGGTTTTCTGTTCAATGTGGTTTTAGGGGCCTTTTAAGGCAGAATTCAATTAAATCGAGACCAGAAAATTATATTAACCCCTCCCTACAAGACCCCTGCCCGATGCTGCAGGCCTTGCTCTGCACTAGGCAAGGTCCCTTGGGCTCAGCATGTGTGGGTTTACTCAGAGGTCACCATGTCTCCACAAGAGCATCTATTATTTTCCTCACTTTAGGGAGGTGAGCTGAGGCCCAGGGCTTCACTGATAGCTTGTCTGTGACCATACAAGGAGCAAAAGTGGCATGGCCACCTTTTAAGCCAGGCTGTCTGGCCCAGGTGCTCTCCCTTGGTCACTGTGTCATGTTCCTCTTCTGCCCCTCTCCCAGGGACAGCAGGCAGCCTGGGATTGGTGTGTGGCAGGCGCTGAGTACCGAGTTTTAAAGCTCTTCACGCTGCAGTGTGCAGAGTTGAGAGCCCTGGGCTAGTGAGTGTCTGGGGAAGTAATGAAACCTAAGCCCAGGCCCTGGAGGGAATGGCCTGGAACGTCAGTCAGCCTCCCTAAAGAAGCAAAGCTTAGGTTTACCGCAGCTACAAGAAGCCATGGTGGCTCAGGGAATGAGAGGCTGGGATGTGGGAGGAGCCGTCCACAGATTATCCAGAATCCTGTGGCAGTGGCTTTGCTCTGGCTGATGGGCTATGCCTGTGACCCTTGGAGGCTGAGCTCCTTAAGCCCAGAGGAAACCATGTACATGGAAGGTCTCCTGTCTCCTAAGGTGATAAAACCTCATGTTTGTTCTAGGAAACAATGATTTATTGTATGTTTTGTGGTCAAATCTGTTCTGCTGAAAATCTTACTTATATCAGCTTTGTTCTTCTCTCTCAGAACTCTGTAGTACACCTTCATGCCTGCACCCCCAGGCATGGCACGCATCTGGCCTCATCTTCCTCATCTGGCATCTCGGGGGTCCTGAAGGGCCTCTCAACATGGTATCATGGCTCTGGGGGCTGGGGTTTGCTCCTCTAGCATGTGGAGCCCCCAACCCCTGCAGAGGCTCAGGAGCCTGAGGCCTGAGGAAGAAGACTTTTCCAGAAGATAACACTAGTGCATTAGAATTGGGCAATAATGGGGAATGGAACCCTCATTCCTCTTCCTGTTGAGACAAGCTCCGGTGATCTATCTTTTGCTTTTGTCACCCTAATTCAGGCCATTCCTAGTGTCAGCCTCCTCAAAGAGTACCTGTCTGCGTATAAAATTTATGTGGAAGAAGCATTAATGCGAGCTCTTAATAAGATGAAGGTCTTCACAGGATGCTGTGATCAGGGGTGACATATTTTATATACTCGGGACATATTTAATTAGGTTGGCAAGAATCAAATTGGCTTGGGCGGTAATGACACCTTCTTTCTATCCCTTTCTCCTGCATTTCTTTGGAATAACAGAAGACATTCCAGAAATATCCTTTGGGTTTTGGCTTATTTGCTCATGAGTCTCTCTTTCTCTGTTCCTGCAAAATGGATCTGTATTGAAAACCTAGTTCTTGCTAAGGGTAGAGGGCAAGGAGGAGCTTATGGAGAAATGCAGAGTGGGACAAATAATAGGGCTGATAGGTGTGAGAGCTCCTCAGATATTGAACACACATCTTTGTGAAGCAGACTCACTAAATATTTAATACACATTTACTTCCAAGCAGCTCTCCAGGGGTTATAACCTCTGAGGCTCACTCCCACTTTGCAGACTTGAGAACTCCAGCGATTTGCTCAAAGCTCCAAGAATCACATCCAAGACTCAAAGCAAATCCTCTGCCCCGAATCCCTGCCTCCTTCCAAACTGAACCATCTGAGCTGATGCACTTTGACTCTGTTACCCTTCTGCAAAATGCCAGTGAGACCCAGATTCACCTGCATCAGGCATAAGGACCGAGCTTGGATAAGGCCAGTCGGGGAGGCACCCAGCCTCCTGCAAGCCTCCAGAAGGTTTGCCACATCTTTCAACAACCAATGTTTTCTGGAGACAGGACTAAAGAATGAATCAGAAATGTGAAGATCCTATCAAAAGTGACAAAAGTGGAATGATGTACGTTGTTATCTGTTATGTATTAAAAAAAAAAGAAAGGGGCAATTTAGAAATCGTTTGAAGAATAAAAACCTTAGCAAGAGTAGTTATTTCCTGAGATGAAGACAGGTCGTTTGGTGGAAATTTTGATGTCTAAACTCTTGGAAAATGTCTGATTTTTTTTCTCCATTTGAAAGAATTATAGGAGTTTAAAAAATGGGAAGGATTCTGACAAAGTATGCTTCTATTTTAAGACACCGGAGTTGCTAAGTTGTGGCTTATCAAGTCCTCTTGGTAAGCAGTCCATACTTCATTCACAAAAGTGCCACTTCAGGTTTGCAGTGCCTGGAGGGAATTCAGGAACAGAGGGCTGAGGGTTCCTTCCCAGCTCCTGTGTTGGACACACATAAACCTTTGTTTCACCTCTTCCTGCAGAGTTAATTTCTACTGGTCTTGGATGTGTAACCTTTTAGAAAGCAGGGTAAGAAGCAACAGGCCTGGGCTTCTTTGGCTGCTGTAACAGATATTTTAAAAATATATAAGTATGTTTTGGGGGGACTTCAATCCTTTCTTAAACATTATTTATTTATTTATTCCACTGTGTGTTGCTTGGTACAAACACATCCACGAAGATCTAATGCAGACTCCATAAATTATTGCTAAGCCACACATGACTCTGGCTACATGGAATGTAGTGAGGAGGAATTTGAAGCTCCCTCTGACAGGGCCAGTGTCCCCTGACTAGAAACTGCCCTAGTCCCAGGCAAGAGGAGTGTGGTCAAGTGGCACCTGAGTCCAGATTGAGCCTGAGAAGGAGGCGAGGGGCGCAGTGCAGTATGCTCAGGAGGTTGTAGGTGACATGGACAGGGCAGGGTGGATAGTTTAGAGGGAAAGTGTCCCAGTGGGCTAGGAAGCCCTGGGGCAGCTAGTGGGGAACAGGTGCTTATGCTGGGCAATAGGGGCAGAGGCCCTTGGACTCCTATGTCTGTAGTAAGAAGTAGATTCTGCTTGAAATTAGAGAATTTAAATTAAAAATTCTAAATGATAGAGAAAAACATAAAAACTTGTATAAATCCAGGGGGTACCATGTGATCTTGTGATACTAGTATATGTCATATGATTTTTTAAGTCAGGGCAAAATTGTCTGTCTCCTCAAGTATTGTTTTTTAAATTTATTTATGGTGAAAATATTCAAAACATTTTCTCCAGCTTTTAGAAAGACACAAGTTAGTACCTATCACCCCACCTCTAATCCCTTTTTTCTCCTATTCTCAACTTCAAGAGGGTACCTGGGATCCGGTGAATGTGTCCACATATGAGCAAGATCATACGCTGCTGGAGTTTCTGTATCTGTCTGGCTTCATTTAACATAGTTATCTCTGGTTCCATCCATAGTTTTGACAATTACAGGATTACTTTCTTTATGGCATCACACTGTGTACGTGTACCACATTTTCTTGACCCATTAATTAGTTTAAAAGTGAGCAACATGGGGCTGGGACTGGGGCTCTGTGGTAAGCCTTTGCTGAGCATGAGTGAGGCACTGGGTTCTATTCTCAGCACCGCATATTAAAAAATAAAGGTCCATTGACAATTTAAAAAATATATATATATTTTAAAAAATGAGCAACAGATCTACATAAGCATTTCTCTAAAGAAGACACATGTGGCCAGCCAGCGTGTGAAAAGTGCCCAACATCACCAAAAAGTCACGGGATGTAAATGCAAAGCACAGTGAGGTCTCACACCACCCCAGCAAGAATGGCGGGTTCGGAAGAGACAGAAGCTAGCAAGTGCACGTGCAGAAGAGGAAGCCTGGCCCACGCTCGGCAGGACTGGGAATCAGCACTGCCTTCGCGGGCAGCAGACCAGGAACTAGGTGAGATTCAGCAGCCCCGGCTGGGAACAGGCCCAAGGAAATGAAGACAGCACGTGGAACAGACGCCTGCTGTCCGTGGTCACCACAGCACTGCTCACAGAGCCAAGAAGCAGAATAAGTCACTGTTCATTGGCTGATGAACGGATACAGATCTTGTGTTTTACAGGATTTTTATCTTAAATGCCAGGTGAGACCCTATACGTTTTTATTTTTATTTTCTAAATAATTTTATTTAGTTTTCTTCACATGTCAGACATTTTATCCTTCTCAAATGTGCAATTCCAGGTATTTTAGTGATTTTGCACACTGTTACTACAAACCAGTTTCTCCAGGTTTAATCATTCCTGCAGGATCTATCATTTATGTTCCCTGTTAGTCCTTCTTCCCTCCCCCTGCTTTCACTTTAGCCACATCATCTACTTTTGATTATTACAGCTTCGCCTTTCCCGGGCATTTTACATGAATGGAGTCAAGTAAGTTGTGGTGTTTTCTATCAGATGCCTTTCACTTTTTGAGCACCCCCTGTGTGTTCCAACACGTAGCTCTGTAGCTCATTCCTCTTCGTTGTTGAATAGTATTCCACTGTATGGGCATACCATATTTTGTTTACCCACTCACCAGCTGATGGATATTTGGGGTACTTCTAAGTTTGGAATATTTGGGTGGCGCTTACTAAGGACATTTGCAGCCAGTCTTTGTGTGCAAATACATTTTCATTTCCCTTGGGTGGAGACCTACAAGTAGAACAGCTGGGTCATCTAGCAACTCAACATTTAGCATATCAAGGAATGAGTTAGGCATGATCATATACCTTTTTGCATTTATATCAGCCATGTGCAGGAATTGAAATTTCTGCCCAACTTTGCTGACTTCTTTGTTCAGTTTAACCATTCTATTGAATATGAAATTCTTTATTATTGTGGTATCTGACTGTCTTTTACCAGTGACTAATAACCATGAACATCTCTTTGTGTGGTCATTAGCCATCCATGTATCTTCATTGGAGAAATATTCATTTAAGTCTTTTGCCTATTTTCATTAGACAATATATCTTATTATTGATGAGTCATAATTCTTCTTTTATGGATATAAGCTCTTGATTAGATATGTACTTTGCAAATATTTTACTTATTTTATTGGTTGCCTTTTCATTTTCTTAATGATGTCTCTGGAAATGCAAACATTTTAAATTTGGATATGATTTATCAGTTTTTTCTTTTATGGATCATGCTTTTCATGTTACAGCTAAGAAATGTTTGCTCAATCCAAGGTCTTTAAGATTTTCTTTTCTTTTAAAAGTTTTATGGTTCTAGCCCTTACATCAAAGTCTATAATGCATTTTGAGTTAATTTTTGTCTATGTGTGAAGTCAGGGTGTGTGTTCCTTCTCCTATCTCCCTTTCTCCTATCTCCCTCTCTCCTTCGTCCTTTCTCTCCTACCCTTCTTCCCTTGCTTTTCCCCATTGCTTTCTCCTTTTCTATGTATTACATGCAGGTAGCTTATTGTATCAGCATAATTTATTAAGGACGGTATCATTTCTCTAATGAATTCTCTTTGTGTGTTTGTTGAATATTTAATTGACCATAGCATAATATATTTCTGAAATCAACTCTGTTCCATTGATCTATGTGTCTATCCTTATGCCAGCACCATACTGTCTTAATAACTGTAGATTTACAGTAAAATTTAAATCAAAATGCAAAAATTTTCAATTTTTTGTTTTTCCTAACTCCTTTGGCTATTCCAGCTCTTTTGCTTTCCATAGATATTTAATAATCAGCTTGTTGAATTCTGAAACATACATACAAACATGCAATCAAAATTTTGATGGGGATTTGAAAAGAACTACATGGAATCCATAGGTCATTTGGGGGATCATCATCATCTCACAATACTGAACATTCCAGTTCATTAGTATGGAATTTCATATCTTCCATTTTCTTTTTCTTATCTATATTTTGTATTTTTCAGTAACAAGTCTGAAAATTGTGTTAAATTTGATTCCTAAATATTTTATGCTTTTAAAGCTCTTATAAGATGTATTTTTTAATTTGATTTTTGGATTTTTTAATGTTTGTGTTTAGAAACACAGTTGATTTTTATGTATTGATTTTGAATCCTGTTGGTCTTGCTATACTATTCTGTTAGTTCTAATGCTATTTCGTTTGTGTGTGTGGATTCTTCAAGTTTTTCCACACATAGTATCATGACATCTGCAAATGTGGACAGCTGTATGGCTTCTTTCCAGTCCAGGTACCTTAATATCAATTTTTTTTCCTGATTGCATTGGCTAAAACTTCAGTACAATACTGACAAGAAGAGATGAGAAGGCATTATTGTCTTGTTCCCAATCTTAAAGGACTTTCTTGAATCCCACACCATCAAATACAATATTCACTGTAGGTTTTCATAGATGCCCTTATCACATTCAGGAAGTTCCAGTCTGTCCATGTTCATTGATAGTTTTTACCATGTATGACTTTCCTGAATGCTTTTTCTCTATCCACGGAGATGATGGATTTGTCCTTTCTTCTGTTAATAGTGTTTCATTAATTGATTTTATGTGTTAAACTATCTTTGCATTCCTGGGATAAATGCTGCTTGCAGGGTAGTATATACTCCTTTTAAAATAATATTTAATATAGTTTGTAGACAACTTGTTAGGACTTTTGCATGTGAATTCATGAGGGATCTTGGGTTATGGATTTTGCTTTTCTAGCAATGTCGTTATCTGGCCTTATTATCAGGATAATACTGCCATCATACAATGATCGGAGAAGTTAACTTTCCTCTTGTATTTTTTTCTGAAGAATTTGTGGACTATTGATATTTTTGCTTCTTAAATGATTCATAGAAATCACCAGTGAACTATCTTGGTCTGGGCTTTTCTTGTGGCAATATTTAAAGTTATTAATTCAATTTATTCATTTGTTGTAGGTCTCTTTAGACTTCCTAGTTTTCATTGAGTCAGCTTTGGTAGCTTGTATTTTTCTAAGAATTTGTCTTTCCTTAAGTTGTGCAATTTGTTGGCATCAGGTTGATTTTAGTATTCTTTGATAATCCTCTTAAATTCTAAAGATTCAGTGATAATTTCCCTTCTTGAAGCCCTAAGTTTGGTTATCTGTGCTTTTTTTTGTCCCTTTTTTCTTGATTAAATTTTGTTTGTTAATTTTCTCTGTCTTCTGAAGAACCAGCTTTTGGTTTCACTGTTGAAGAGCTCCTTAATTTTATGGAAGTTTTCAAACAGAGGCTGAAGTTGTGTTGAAGAAAGTTATGAAATCTTTTGTGCCTTGTCACTCACTTTAAGCCACCGAGTCCCAGGCTTACTTGGGAATAGATATAATGGTAGAGACTTGGAGGGTCCCAAAGCAACTGCCTGTGTAGCTAGCTGAGCCTGTGCCCCCAAACTCCCAAATTCTAGCTTTTAGGACAAATTTCTGGGGGTGACTGGCAGAAGGAGCCCCTTCACCCTTCTACAAGAGGCTGACAAATTGTAGATGCTGGTTCTTCAGCTTCACATGACTGGGAGGGTGGAGTTTGGTCCCTCAAAGGCTTATTTTAAAGTTATTACCCATCTACATGCCTGCCATTCGAGGAGACAGTAGCAGTGAGCTCTCTGAGATCATGACTCCGTCGAAAGCTCCTATTTCAGTTCTGCACCTGATGAGCGGTGTCCCTTTGAGACAACTGTCCAATTTATTTGAGCCATGGTGTCCTTGCCTACATGGTGAAGGTAATGAGACCTGCCTCTGCCTGAGATCAGGAGGCCAGCAACTTCTGTCCATGGGCAGCAGCCTCTGTGCAGAAGGGGCATGTCAGAGGATAGCAGAGTGTTTGGGAAGTGAGCGTCTCCCTTTTGGAACTTGAGGTGCATTGGGGTGAGACACTTTTACTGCATAACTTTGGTGAACCAGTGGCTATGCTGTTTCTGATGAGGCCACTGGGGCCTGGTTCCTAGGAGGAGCCTCCAATGCTGCTTGGAGAGTGAGCTGAGAGCTCCCTGGTGGAGCTCATGGTGCCCATTGGTGCGACACACAGGGCTTCTAAGTCCAAGAGGCCACGCAGCACTGGTGCATGGGCTTTGGAGCCAGCCCATCTTCCTCTGCTGCTCTGTGACCTTGGACCAGGTGTTAGCCTCTCTGTGGCTTCCTTCCCTCACCTATAAAACAGAGAAGGGGATAATAGAATTCACTGAGAAGGATCAAGCGAGTTAACGCCGGTGACGTTCTTAGAAGAGTATGACACAGAGCAAACTCTGCACATAGACAATTTCTCTTGCTCATAAGCCACCTAGATGGGGGTATTCTGTTATAGCAGCTGAACAGACTAATGCTCATAGGAAGCCATTCTCTATAAATTTCATGAAGGAACTCATTGTTGAAAATGCTGTCCTGGCCTGGTCTGTGTGGGAATGGAGGTTTCTCTGAGGTAAAAGGAATGCACATCGCTTCCCTGTCCATTCTTCTAAAATTCTTGCTCACTAGATTTATAATTTACATGACATGGAGCTGATGTTGTGGATACATTTCCAAAATCCAGTGCTCTGTGTTCCCAAGGTAGCTGTTGTGTTTTGAACACCGATGCTGAATGCATACTGTCAACTCAAACACAGCTCTGGTAGTTTTCTTTCAGAATCTCAGCACTGAATAGTTGTCCAGAACAAAAATTAAGTAAAGTTTAGATCACCGAGGTTCATGGTGTGTATATTAAGTGTCTTTGAACAGATTCTACTTTCCTTGTCCTTCAGGGAGAGAGAATATTGGAGATGAGTGGGTAGAAATGATCATGCATTATTTTTTTATATTCTTCGTCTTAGCAGACTTCTGAACTATTCTTATTTTCTACACATTGGTGTTAATATGACACAAACCTAAAAAGTAAATGCCATATGTAATCTCATTTTCTAGTAGCTACATTAAATGGTTTAAAACAGTGAAATTTATTTTAATAACATACTTTATTGAACCTATATGTTAAAAATATTATCACTTTCACATGCAATCCTTATGAGTGTGAGTGTGATTTGTCTTTGAAGCCCAGTGTGTATTTACACACGCAAAATGCACCCTGATTTGGCCTAGCTGCACTGTAAGTGCTCAGGTCACGTGTGACTAGTAGTTACCTATGGGACAGGGTGGTTCTATTTGCCTGTTAAACTGCAGTCAGCTGGCAAATACTAAGCAGGTAGGTTGGTGGAAACATAAATGGCTTGCGTCTTGCTCTGTGGCCGTGGGTATAGAAGAGTTGAGTGACTTTGTATTTAAGTAACGTGACCGGGATTCTCAAGCCTCCTGTGTGTCTTTCTGGTGAAATGTTCCTGGAAGACGCAGACACAGAAGACGCAGCATTTGCCCCCATGTCACATGTCTGCGTGTCGCAGCCCATCCGCACAGAGAACCCCATGTTGTGTTCTGAGCGGCACAGCCTTAGCAAGATGCCTGAGGCAATGTGGCAGCTCAGAGCCTGAGGAGAGAGGCCAGCTCCTCCCCACTTCCTCAAGAGGACTCCTGATTTTCTTCCTCCTGGAGATCTCTATCTCCTGAATATTCTGTCCACTAAAAGTACTAGCTTTCTGACCAGCTGGGGAAACAACTGGACTTCACGGGCCCTGAGGGACATTCGCACCATCTATTGCAATATGGTGGCGCCTCTGCTAAAGTTTCGCAGTGCTGGGCAGCTGGAGAGGCCTGTGGTCTTTGCAGGTGGCGCTGCCATCCCTGTTGCTGAATTTGAAGGATCACCCTGAACAGCTCAGATGAGAGTGGCCGAAGGGTTGATCTGGTATTCCATCTGGATGTGAGAACGATGAGGAAACTGCACCGTGGAAAGCCACACTCTTGAGAACGATATCAGATTCCACCGTTGCAGAAGTGGTTTGAAGGAGTGAGAACTACAGTGTTGTCTCTGTGGTCAAAGACGTGAGCGCCTCCGCTAGTCTGCATGGAGGCCCAGAATGCCCCTGATGTCCCTTTCTGCCTCTTGGTGTTTTGGTTACAGGCAGAGGGCAAATGATCACCTGTCCTAGGAGAGTTGGTCTCTTCTGGCCACAGACCCCACCTTCCTCCAACGCTGTCTTGAAGGAGGATGAGGTTGCTCCTGGGGGAACAGAAGGAGAAAGGGGTGGCAGATAAGGACTGTCTGTGACCTCCACTGGCAAACAGCTCATAACCTACGGAGTGGGTCAGGCCTTTTAGAGGAAACCAGCACAGAGAACATGAGCACTGGGGAAGAGTCCTGTGCTTAAGAAGGGACCAGAGTGAACTTTCATTTGAGCCTGAAATGGATGCAAAACCCATGGCAAAGTGGCAGGAGAGATTAGCCCTGTGAAATACAGGGCTATCTGTAGATCCTGAAAGAACTCAAGCCTGCCAAATCAATGAGAGCAGATAAGAGTGCCGCTGGGCTCGGTGTTTACAGCCAACATCAGCACTAATGTCTGCACATCAACGCTTATTCAGGGCCCCTCTCTCTTACCATCAGGCTTCTGTGGAGTATGCACAATAGATAGTATCGTTTCTGCTTGTCCGTCTATTTCTTAGCATATATCTTGCTTAGTGGGTTGGAAATAAATCTTATTTCCTCACACTAGTCCATAGGGGATTCAGGTTGTATTTTGAAAACAAACAAACAAACAAACAAACAAAAAACCTGAGTAACACATAGAACTCACATCAGTATGTTTTCTGGTATTTGATTCAAGTTCTCCAGCTGTTCTCTGTGTTTGCCAATGTCCATCTGGGTCCCTAGCCATGTTCACTGTGGACAACACTGTGAGTCTTGTCATAGAAGCCCTGTAGAAACCAGGTGAGGTCCTCATGGTCACGAGAGAGAGAGAGAGAGAGAGAGAGAGAGAGAGAGAGAGAGAGAGAGGGAGGGAGGGAGGGAGGGAGGGAGGGAGGGAGGGAGGGAGGGAGGGAGGGAGGATGAATGAGAATTATCTAGCAGGGGATAAAGACTCAAAAAACAACTAAAATATAAAAGGAAAATCCCTATCATGGAAAGTAGACTTGCACACATGTGTTTAATGTCACAGATCTGGGAGAAAAAAGAGAAATTTTGGATAAACTTTGGTTCTGCTTATATTGCTACCTATGAATAATCTTTCAAGGCAAAAACCCTTCTCAGTTTTAAGAGGAAAATACCATTTGAAGAAGCTTAAAATAAATGTAAGTATCAAATACACGATGAAGTCATTGACTGAAGGCTATTCAGCCCCAGCTCTGAGGATATCAAAAAAGCATATGATGTTTTATGCAAGGAGAATTTGTGGCTTACACTTCAAAACATCATGGATCTAGGAAAATGTTTGTATTTCTTATTTGGTATGATTTAGAGAAATATTTCTTTAACATCTCCTTTTCATATTGTGCAGTTCACACTAGAGACATGTCTATGAAATATTTACTCATGATTTTTATTTGAAGGGAAGTAGCGGGTTGTTGCGGGGAAGCTTCATGAAGGAGAGTCCTTGCTTTCAAAAGAAAATTGGAGCTAAATAAGGAGATTTCAAGGAGCGCTTGGAGAGGTCTTTTCTTTTTCTCTTTTTCTCTTCAAGCGGTAATTGATTTGCTCCCCAAAAGGGTCTCGAGGTAGACAATGCCCTAACCTTGTCAGAGGAGGATAATAAATTTAGAGTAAGACTGTTTTGGAAGGAAGGACTGAGAAAGAACCACATTTTATGGAACAGAGCACCGAGGGTCTGTTGTGAGTTTATAGGCCTTGATTAGATAGGTTATTGATTTTGGCTGCTGGTGATATGGTTGTTCTTCAGAAGGTATCAAGCTCATATTGAATAAAATAGAAGCAAATGCTTGGAAAAAACCAAGAAAGTTGTGGGACACTGGCAGGCTCTCTAGCTGTAGTCCTTCAAATGGAATGGGCAGCTGTACTTTAGCCTCTGGAAGCAGTTATGTGTATTAAATACTGGAATAACTTGATATTTTAAAAGCTTATATGCTCATCCAAGTAAAATGGTTTTAGAAGACTACCGGGAGTTTCATGATTTTATAGTTAAATCAATACCCAGATTTATGCCTTTTGGACAGAGAAACTTGAATTTAATTGAGAAAATGGATCTAATGAGGATAGACATATTTTGTGCAGATGTAGGAAAAGTTTTTTTTTTACTTATTATCTGAAAAATGAAACAGGTACTTTTGATTTGAAGATGAATATAGCTTTATAGGAAAAATGACAAGGGTTCAGAAACTTTAAAAGAAGATTTGTGATATTGCACAGAGGTTCCTGAATGTCTGGTATCTGGCAGAATGATTTTTGCCTCTTTTAAATTCTTGAATTTAAGATTCATTAATTATACGGGAAAGCACGTAATATTTTACTTTATATTGTACAATTAATGGCCATATGGTATTAAATTGGCAACCAGACTTCCAAGAATAACAGTTTTAAGCAGAATCCCTTACTGTCTTGATTTCCCTTTTTTCTTTTTCTATATTTTATGATACTTTGCATAGAAATTTGTATTTTACTCAATTACTGATGGGTATAAAATTTCTTCTAAATGGAAATAGTGAGGGCATTGTTATTTTTTAGTGACCATAAATAAAAATCTTCCAGATATTATTTCTGTGCTCTTGTATGTACTCATGTTTTCCAAAGATGAAGAATCCTCATAAGAAAAATAAGCAGATGAAGAGATGTTTGGGGATCTTCCATTGATCTCCCCCTTTTCCTACTTCTCCACAGTCCTTGAACACAGTTTGCTTCAGAAAATATTTAAATATAGTGTTCCCATACACACAAAAGCTTAGTTTTGTGCAATACCTGTACAACTGGACCTTGAAATGCAAGCCGGCGAATCCAGTTTCCAGAAGCATATGGACTCGGGCAACTTGAAGAAAAATCATTGGAGGGCAGAATTTGGCTCTGTGGTATTTTTAAGAACCCAAAGAGTTCCAGAAATAGCCGACTGCTTTCCTGCTGTCCGGAAAACACGCTATTTTTTTTTTTTTTTAAAGATCGTTTTCACATTACTTATTCTCTGTACTCTCTCTCAAATTAAGAGCACTACTCTGTGAGCGCCATCTATGAATATCAGAATTTTATGGGAAATTTGTATCTCCAAGTGGCAGGGATAGATCACCCCCTGTTTTCCCCGCTTACAGAGCTCCGACAACCAGTAAATCTAGGAGTACCAGGAGTTATGCCTCGAAGGTTAGCAGAAGCTCGACTTCATTGCCGTATATCTCTCCTGGAAGATACTGTGAATATAAGTTTAAAAAAACCTGCAGGCGTGTCAAACCCATACTGTTCTGAGCATTTATAGGTTTTATGTATAATGCTATAAATAAAGATACATTTTCAAAATGAGCGCTGCAGAAAATGGAAAATCTGAGTATAGTTTTGGCTAAAATTATTTTGAAAAAAAAACATGGAAAAATGGACATCGATGTAATTTAAAAGGCACAGTCTTTTCGAGGAGTTTGACTCCCTGTTTTTATTCAGATTTGAGGTGACTATTAGAGAAAACATAAATGATGCTTGTATGCTGTTTAAACACTGCTTGGTACACATACGAGACGATCTGGTTGCCTTTTAATTTTCTCTAGTCTTTTTCAAGGGCATCATCATTATGCCAGAAAACCAAGAGAAAAATCACTGGCTATTCAGAAATGAGGGACTCCCAAGCCCCGCCGTGGATCACAGGCGACGCTGGGCACTCTGAGCACGGGAAGGGGGACTTGGCTGCAGGAGCCTGGAGAGCAGGATTCTATTGTCTAAGCCTGCAGCAGGACTGTTCTGTCCTGTGCTCCTGGCGGTCTGTGAAGTAGGCAGTGACTTGGTCTTTTTGTCTCTGGAAAATAACCCGACAAGGAGACACTCTCTGGCGAGAAACCTCTGAACCACGGTGATTGAGCAGAGGCAGTTGATCTGATCCACTGGAAACACGGTTCCCATTACAGAGAACTTTCTGCTAAGATTTGTACCATTCAGGTTCAGTTTTTACATCTTTTGCCCTTTATTCCATAGGTAACTACAGGCCAGGTAAAATATTTTTAAATTCCTTATAGGCTAGTTAGTAATTGGAACTCAAACAGATTTTCCCCCTAAATCGTTACTTTGTTTCGTTAGTGGCCCTTTTTTTTTTTTTTTTTTTTTCAGGGGATGGTCTCATGTTGGCCATGGGGTGTTCTGTGCGTCATGGGGTGTTCTGTACGTCATGCTACAGAGAGTTTATGGCCCCACCTGCATCCCTGAGAAAGAGAAACAAAGCTTCATTTCTAGTCCTTGGAAATTCTATGCCATTGAGACGTGCCTACTGCCAGCTTTCTGGTGTTATTTTTTAAAGGGGTAAAAAGTTCATTATGCGAGTTTTCTTACGAGTGCTGGTTTTATTTTCTTTTGTGGTGTTTCAGGAGATATTTTTTATTTAGTAATAGAAAGCTTCTTAGATGATGTCAGCACAGGTTTGGGTCCGAGCTAGCTCTGAGATGAGGGAGGAGGTGTTTGCCTTGGGGACCCATCTCTTGGGAGACAGCCTTATTCTTCCTGAAGGCTCATTGAGCAACTATTAGTCATGGCCCTTCATGGCCAAAAGGCAGCCTGGGAGGTTCAAGATCTTAGCTGGGCACTTCCTAGGCTGGACAAGTTCTGAGTCCTTGACTCAGAGAAGACAATGAGAGTGAGGTAGGGAAGCTGATCCTCCTGAGCGGTTACCTGTATACCTTTAAGAAACATTAGTTAGGTCACATGTCACTTTTATGCCCTCTCTGATTTTCTTTATCAGAATTTATATGTGCTAATGATTTCCACTAGCAGGTAAGTTTGCCTCATCACACATGATATGGGTCCTCTCCTGCGGAGGACATGGACCATCCATACGAGGTGCTTCGGGGCATGAAGGGCTCAGGAGGAGATCTAAGCTAGTGCTTTGAGCACTTAGCCACCACTCATTTTCCTTCTTGGATAGATGTATGTGGTCTAAATTTATCCCAATAGAGTCTTGGTGCCCTGCTGTGCTAAGGTGCTGAGAGTTTTGTAGATTGTAGTATGTGCCACTGTTCTGCAGCCTTTATTTTTCTTTTTAAGCATAAATTATCTTAAAAATAGTCTATGCTCTGTGTCTCATTGGGGAACTGAACAAATCAGTTCTGTTTTATTTGCTAAAAACAAGCCAGGTGCGGTGGCGATTGCCTGTAATCCCAGGGGCTCAGGAGGCTCAGACAAGAGGATCTAGAATTCAAAACCAGCCTCAGCAATGGCGAGATACTAAGCAATTCAATGAGACCCTGTCTCTAAATAAAATACAAAATAAGGCTGGGGATGTGGTCAAGTGGCTCAGTACCCCTGAATTCAATCCCCAATAATCCTCCCAAAATAAATAATTTGCTAAAAACATTTATTGAATGCCTAGCACCCTTTGTAGTACCTTTTCAAAATCCATTTTTTAAAATGGCTTTGGATATTTCAAGAAATGACATAAAATTTGTTCAAATTTTCACAGCAGTATAAAACAAAATCTATATCAACACATACATACTCACACACACGCACACACACATACACAAAACCAAACAAAAAACAAACCCAAATGTATGTCATGTTTTAAACACCTGTTTAGGCAATATATCATCTTCAGTCTTTCCCACCACTACAGCTTCTGTGTATGCTTCTAATAAACACGAGAGTTTACATACAGTCAAAATGGATGATCCTTGCAAAAACTTTTTAGAACATTTGTTTCTCTGAATTGCCAGTTATTTCCATTAATCCTGCTCCAAAATGCCAAAACAGAAAATGCTTTTTGAAATCTTGAATAATTATTTTTACTGCCCTGTTAATCACATTAGCAAGATTAAAAGCATATCTCTATTTAAATTTGCTCTTTAAAGATAATAAAAACCAGGATCAGCAGCCACAATACTCATCAAGTTTTCTCCTTAGAGCAATACATTCTTATATTTCAGCATGAGAAATGACAGAGAGCACTTAAGTTGTAGAGAAATCACCTAGAACTATCTTAACATGACTGAGGTCCATGTTTTACATCTGAAGAGCATTGAATGTCTAGGAAGCAGAATGGCTGATGAACTCACGAAAAGGAAAAATCTCCTCCGGAGAGTTGTTCAGGTTGGTAATGACATTCTCCCTTTGGTGACCTGGACCTCCTTTTTACAAAGCATCCTAATCAGCCACATTGCTCACATGTCTCTTAGGTAACGAATAGTGGCTGTCTTGTGACTGAATTTTACATTTGGGGCGGTTGTACGGACTGGGGGGTTTGTTTCAAAATTGAAGCAGGCACTGCGGCACCCAAGCATTTAGTAAGGGCAGGGAGCACAATGAGAAGGAATTGCTTGGGCTGAAAAACTGTAGTACTTCATCTTTTTGCAAAAAATCTAGATGGTGAATTTGATCATATGTCGATATCTTTTTAAGTGTGTTTTAAAGAGTGTAAGTGGCTAAATAGAGAAGGAAAAGTGTTAGTTGCTTTAGGAAGCAGCTGTATCTGAAACCAGTCTCCGAATTGAACCAAAATAGAATGTACATCAAGCCATGCAGAAAGGAGCTGCGAGAGAGTGGAGTGATAAAAAATCCTAGAAATGGTTAAGATTCGTAGTAACTCGACTTAGGTAAATTGCCATTAGTCAGAAGGAAAAAATTATGTGAACTAGAGGTACTTCATGGTGTTTAAGAACTTTAGATAGTTTTTCTTAATAATGTACCTATTTTTCATACTGAGTCTAGTTTTATTGTATTCACGTGCCTACAAGAGAAAAAAAATCCAGAAAAGGTTAATCTTCTATGCTTTCAATTATCTACTCAATTAGTAGTAGTGAGGTCTAAGATTTCTTAGGCTGCCATCTATGAAGGAGTAGCCAGTGAACTGGAACCACTTCTAATTATAGACCATAAATCCTAAGTGGACAATCTAATTTCAAAATCATGAACCAAGCCAATTCTAACATATTTTTGTGTTATAGCTTATTTCCCAAATTCTAATAAGTACTTTCCCCCATGCCCCCCCATATATATTTTAATGTTTCAAATTGAAATACATCTTAAAATCAATATGGACTCTTAATATCATAGTTTTTCTTCTATATTTTAAAAGCTGGTATGCACTTGGCTGAAGTAATAAGGAAATTTGTTATCTCAATTAGTAGAAAGTCTGCAGATGAACAGGTTTGGCTTATGATTGACACAGTGGTTTAACTATATTAGGGACTTCGAAGTCCAGCTCTTCCCTGCCAATAATGTGAATATAGATTCAGCACTGAGTCACTCATGGCCGCAAGTTGGCTGCCAATAGCAACCAAGACATCAGTTCCAAAGAAGATAAGGAAGAGCACCTCCATCCCCATCTGCTGGGATGTCCTTCCTTGGGGTGTGCTTGGGTCAGTTTAGGTCACCAGCCTACCACTGGACCAACCAGAATTAGCAGGGAAAAGCCTTGCATCTATTGGCTCCTTCTCATGGGCTCCATCTGGAAACTTCTCCTGAATCTTCTGACTCACGTGACCGTACCTCAGGAGGTTCAGGTCTGAAATAGGCCTCTAGAAGAGGAGGCAGGAGTACATTTGAACAAACAGCTTAGGCGAGTGGACACAGTGGAGCTGACCCAGGGCTATATACCTGCACATACCAAGGATTTGATTTGGGTTTATCCTTTCTCTTACCCTCCCTCTCCAAATGTCTAGGTAGGTAATAGACTTCTGAGAAGAAGATAAGGGCTTAGAATGTTCTGGCTTCCCGTGGGTGGCTTCTGGGACTATTGCATTATGACAAGATATTCATGGCACCAAATTTATCTATGATGATAAAAAGCTGGGTTGTGGGTTTTCCAAGGGGCAACAAACCCCACAAGTTTGTAGATGGGGTTTCCTGACAACTTTCAGTTACTCCTTACATGGGGCCACCAAAGCACCTTTGCACATCGTCATTAGACTTCAATTTGTATTATTTTCCATTCTGTAGCACTTCCTTGCCATTCAGTGGCGCTATCATCCAGAGATACTTCTGTTCCTGGTCTCAGACTTGAATTTAGCTTAGCTACAACATACCCCTGCATCAGGGATTCACACTTGAGGAAAGAATTTGAGTTTACTGAATTCACCAAGACCAAAAAATATTTACAAATGGGATATGAATGGGTTCCCTGTCTTCTTCATGCTTTGACGCATCTTCTTTGGTGGAACTAGGTCCCAGCAAATGGGAAGGAGGGCTACTATGCAGGATTGAACCTATTTGTGCCTGCTTTGGGGCATCCCTGAAAGAGGCCATCTGCTAGAACTCGAGTTGCTCAGAAGCAACTCAGGAAATGTGCTGGAAGAGAATCTCATAGGCTTGATTATACCAGGGTAAGTAGAGGAGGAAGGAAAGTGGAAGTCCCTCGTGGGGATCTAGCAGACCTAGTGCATCTTAGGACTGCACTGGGGAGGGCGGCCATTCCCACTTTTCATGATTACCTTGACCTGATGTGGATTTAAAAATGACTCTCATGATGTAAAATTTTGACTTTTCTTCTTTTTCTAATCCTTCCAAAACGGGTACTCCCAGAGTTGTTCCAAAAACAATTCAAGGTTTTCATATCCAAATCCCAGATACGCAACTTCTCAGATTAATACATCTCTATTCCTTCCAGAAAACTTGCACCTATCAGGTATAAAGACAAAATACTCTAATACTCCTCTCCTTTGGGTTCTCTACTCACAAGATCAGGTACTATATTCCCAAGTCTGTGAATGCCTAATGTGCTTGTTATATATGTAGCTGAGCAAACATCACACAAACTGATAAAGTAAGACTGTGAAAAGATAATTGCTTTCTCTTAAAACTAAGTTGCCTGTGACAGGAAGACTTGATGAAGGCTTAAATTTATCATTCTTCTCCAGTTAGGTAGAGAAGAAGACTATAAAATGTCTGGGGGGGGGTTTGCAATATTTACAAATACTTGGAAGAGTTCTTTACTGGGTGTTTCTTATGAGTCTGTGAGATCTTTGCTTTAGCTCAACTGAAAACGTGAGACGATTCATTAAGGATAGAACAAGGAAAATGACACAGAGTATGATTGTGAGATATCCTTTGGCCTTTGGTGATATCCTGACAACCAGGGAATATGTGTACACCTGTCTATTCTTAGAAGAAGAAAAATGTCTCAAGAAAATGTATGCCTTTTGTGCTCCTTTGCTTTATCTGGACTTCTTAGTTTAAAATATCAGCTTTTACTGTGATAATGATTTACATTTGAACATGCCCTGCCTGACCGCGTCCCTGTTTGCAGAAAGAGCTATGTGTGCTGAAAGGGTATGTTACCCATTCAGACTGTTGTTTTTTTTTTTTCAGTCAGTATTTGTTGAGCATCCACTGTGATCCAGAAGGTAAAAAAACAAAGATAAAAACACTGTCTCCCTGAGTTCAAGGTTGTGATGCAATGGAAGAGAGAAAGGCAGAAGAGGGCAAATACGGCAGTGCATCTGTTCCTGCCAAGGGCTGAAGTGTGGTGGGGGAACGCTAGCTGTTGGAGGATGAAGATGTACACTGAATAGCATCCTGCTGTTTGCTTTGCCCTCTCTTCAAAGATCCATGATGGTCCCAACCTCGAATCCTGCCTGGTATGAATACTACCAATAATTCCTGAGAGCTTGCCTTGCACTAGGCAATGTGCTGGGGGTGTTAACACGCACGATCCCAGCCTGACTTCAGTTGTCCCATGAAGATCCTCTATCCCTCCCATTTTAAAGAGGAGGTCACATAACTGGAAAGGTAAAGATTGGAATTTGAATGCCCTTCTGTCTGTCTTTAAAATACATGCTCTCAAGGGTCCGCTCTGGTGCCTCAAGCAACTTTTAATGTAAGGAGATCTTTATTTGTTCATGGTACAGTTTAAAAATTGTTTGAACATATGGACGATATATGTGCGTGTTTGTATGTCTGCAAAATATACAGTTGGATGGTCTCTATATGTACTTGCTGCGAAGATGTATGGTGTATGCATGTATCTATCAACACTCCCCTGCCATATGCCGAGCGTTATAGATAGCACGAGGGACCAGTTGGCCGCACACATGCTGGCAGGGCCATCCTAGGAGCAGTTGCTGGGGATACAGCACCCTTCCCCCAGAAGGGCTGTCCCATTGTCCTAGGGGGGCTCTGCAAATGGCTGCAGCCTCCCCTGCCAGCACCTCTCTACCAGGACAAAATTTCTGCTCTCCTCTTAGGCTGGGGTGTGTGGAGGGAGGAGGGGCTTTGAAACAACTTTGCGTGGCAGGCCTGATACACTTAAGAGAGCCCTCTTCCTGGAATACATAAGTGCCAGCAAATTAGCATTTCTTCAGTTACGGTAGCCTTCCCGGAAACCGTGTTAAGGCCTGGACCCTGGCCGCTTGTCTCAGACCAAATGGGAATATAGTGAGCCTCGAGATTTCCATGGGTGAGATATTAGCATAAATCTCCCACTAATGCACCTCTGTCTGTTAGAGGAAGAGTCCCTGCAACCCAAGAAAATAGGTTCAACAGAGAAGGGCCCAAACGCTTGCAGCTGGGACACAGCCCTGAGCTGGAGGCTTCGGGTGCTGGGAGCTTCCAGCTCTGCCAAGACCTTGGGGAGGCACCCGGGACTTTCCCCTGCTGAGGTGGTAAGAAAGGACAAACGCCTCACCAGGAAAAGTGATTTCTGAGTTTCTCGTGGAGTCAGGGTCAGAGCTTTGCAAGCAAGTGGGCAGATTTATCTTGTCTTTTATTGCCTCTGAGGCCACCACAGCCCCGTGGGGGAAACCTCTGTGTCAGCAGGGTCCTTGACCCGTCACAAAGAGTGGACAGAAGTGGAGGCTCAAGAGTGAAGCCACTCGCAGCTGGGAGGCTCCCGAAATCCCTCTGGAGCCCTGGCACTCTGTGACTGCTCCCTGGTTCTCTCTCCTTCCCTAACCTCTTGCTCCTGCTTTGTAGAAGGGAGTGTCCAGGTGCCTAGACATTGCCTAGGCACACTGTTCTGTCATCAGGTGGAACGTGTCAAGTACATTCTAGAAGACTAAACCGCATTGCACAGGGAAGGCAGATAGCAGAGTGGCTGAGGGGAAGAGCCGCTCAGTTGCCCATGGCCACCACTCTGTCCCCATCGACCTGCCAGAGTACTGGGTTGAGCACCCCTCAGTGCCGTCCGTGTGCAACTCACTTGCCGAAGGTCCGAGCTCCCTGACAGCACAGATAGCTCTTCAAAGCCAGCATCTTTATTTGCCAGCCCAGTCTGTGCTTCTGAGTGGGGGCTGGGTGTGGGGCAAAGTGTGTGTAGGCAGAGACTGAGTGTGTGTCAGAGCGGGAAGAGAGCAAGGGCCTGTTTCACTGCCTTCTGAAAGTTGGAATGTCCTCTGTTATATTTCTGCAAAGGGCCAGTGAACTGGTGCTTGAACTGTTGAGTCACAGGGACAGGCTTGCTGCATCCCAAAGTCTCCAGGGAAAAGCCTGAGACAGACCTGCTCCAGCAGGTGAATGCCTGCAGCCACCAAATAACGCAGAGGACAGGCCAGCATCCTGTGGCCTCACCCCTACTCTGTTGCTTCTCTTCCTGCTCTCATCCGGGGTGTAGAGTTTGTTGCTTTACTTAAGATTTGTGCACTGTTCTCCTCCTCCTCTCTCTCTGTAAAAAGAGAGAAGAGGGGTGAAGAAGAGGCCATGTGCTTGTTTTGTGTTTTCCAGTGATAGAATGAGGGATTGAAGTCAGCTGTGCTTGACCATAAACTATTGTTTTAAGTAAACTTACATGTTGACCCTGGATTGGAGGAGCCTTGGACAGATGTCTTAATTGTACTGAGGCCTGCTTCTTCAGATGTTAGATGAAGATAGTAATCTTTTAAAGAAAGTTTTGTGAAGGCTGAAGTCACAGTGTCTATAAATTGCTTAGGCCAGTGCTGAGCACAGAATAAGCTCCTAGACCAAGGGGAGGGGGGGACTCTTCCAATAATAGCAAAATAATGATCATGCTGATAGTTATTCAAATGTATGTAGACAATATGTGCTACCTGTGTACTTTTGGGTGGAGAGAGGTAGAATATATAAGACCTAATGCTTACCTGTGTAAGCGTTTATACACATGTATTTATAATAACTAAGGCTTAGACAATAAAAGCCATCTTTCATCAGGACAGGGGTCCTCTAGCTACTCACGTGGACAAGAACCTCCGAATCACATCAATGACAATTGAGCAAGTGTGAGTTGTGGCTGAGCCTTCAGAAAAGACTGCCCTGAAAGACGTGGAGCTCTGCACCCTTGCCTCTGCCCTGAGCACCAGCCTGCAACTCTTGTGGGCTGGGAGTTCTACTTGTCAGGGACACGATGGTGCAAAACACAGGCACTGTTGCTGTCCTGGCTTGGGAGTTACAGGGGCAATAAGTGGCATGAACTCACACTAGCTGTAGACCTGAGTGGCCAGCTACAAGGGCCAGGTGAAGAGGCTGCAGGGGCAAGTGGTTAGGGGTAGAAAAACACTCCTCTTGTGCAAAGTCCAGATTTCCCTGGCCCCCAAAGCATGGAGCATGTCTGAGGAGCAGAGGGTGCACACTAAAAGTGCTAGGCAAGCCGGGGCAGAGGCAGCCACAGTGTTAGGGACTTCTTTGTCACCATCTTCTCCTAGCACCTGCTGTCCTTGGGCTCTATCACCAGTGTGGCTCTGTCCTTCCTATCGTGTGAAGCATGCCCGGAGAAAAGGGTCCAATTTTCCCACTCCTGATAAGGCAAAGTGGTCGATGGAGCAGCATATTTTGTCTTGAGAGGACACTTATGTTTTAACACGTGTACATTTGAAGCCCAAAGAGTGAATCTCTAAGTGATTTTTTCCCATGGCAGAACAGAAGGGGTTTGTCTTGGAGAGGGGTGTGGTCACCTAGGCGCATCTGACAGTGCAGGTCTGCTCCTCTGAGCACCACTTGATTTTATTCTTCCAACCCTCACTTTCCTTACCTGCAAACCGAAAAAAATGAGGGCCTCACTTCAGCTCATGGGACTGTTGAATCCAGCCATAAAACACCAGGCAATCAATTCCCCACCCAGGGGCTGTTGATCCTCAACCCTGCTGTGCAGAGTGGGAGAGACTTCCCTTCCCTGAATTCTCCTTCTTTTGAAAACATTCTCACAAGATTCCAGGGTAATTTCAAATTGACTTTCTCATGGTCTGTATCATGTCATCTATGTTTAGACATTTTCACACTTTCATCCGAAAACATTTTGGGTGTTCTTCCTTTAAGAAACATATACTTTCTTCCACACATATATTTGCATATTACAAACTGTGTCAATGCACAAATTATTTCCTTGAAATAATCGGCAATTGGGGGCCAGCGATGGATGGACGGGGTGAATCCATGAAAGTTCAGGCAAGAGAATCTAGGTGGAAGATGGGGAGTGGGGTTGGAGAGGGAGTGTCCTCAGGGTGCCTGGGCTCAGAACTCCAGCACCGAGATGGGCCTAGATCCTGGCTTCACCCACAGAGAGGGGACTATGTTGAAAAGGGGTATCTGAGGGTGGGGACGGCGGCTCCATGCGGGTGGCACATGCCCTTCCAACGCCTGCCTGTCTCCCAGCCCCCACCCCACCTTGGAAAGCAGGGGCTGGGGAGCCGCAGCCCACTTGGCACAGGTGCAAGAAAGCCGAGCACGTCTGGCAGCGCTCGCCGCCGCCGCCTTCCACCCGGCACCAAATGTTTTACAGTCTTCGTGAGCCCATATAGATCCTGGCTTCTGCCCAGTCGTTTGTTTGAAACTGTGGTCTCCAAGAAAAGGCTCCGCTGCAGCTGGCCTCTAAACCACCCTTTATGGGGGAGCGTGTTCAGGGTACAATTGGAACGGGGACCGCTCGCCTTTGACGTTGGACATAAAAGGAACAGATTGGGGCGGCCTCAGCCAATGCCCCAGGACTGGCCGTCGGCTCCTTCTCCCCGAGAAGGCGACGCTTTGGAAATTTCAGCTCCATCTCAAGTGATTTCATGGGCTCGTTTACAGTGAGCCCCCAAATGTGACTTTAACCCAATTTAGTTCAGTTTTACTGAAACATAAATCTAACAATTCCAAGTTGTGGAGATGGCAGAATCCTTCTGGGTGATGTCAATTTCTGGCTAATTTAGGGCGACGGTGGCTGAGCTCCCACCTGTAGGGAAGTTCACCACGATGGAACACTTCATAGTTAACTGTTCTTCTTCTTCTTCTTCTCTCTCTCTCTCTCTTTCTCTCTCTTTCGGAGCACTTTTTCATTCCTTATCATGCTTATGGCCCATAATTTCATGAGAACTAAAGACTAATTAGATTTTTTTCATAACCATATATTAATGATGCAAAAAAATTACTTTTATGAGAGAGCAGATCAAAACTGAAATTTGAACGTTTAGAAAGTCTCTCCTGTATGACGATTGAGGGGAAAGAAGGCATCCGAATCCTCCTTGGACCTTCGGATTTTAACAGTGATGATCTTCATGAGCGCTTGCTGTGTCTCAAAGTACTTCTTGTGCATTTTCACTAGATTGAAGTTTTTTGGAGGGGATGGGGTACCAGGGATTAAACTCACGGACACTCAATCACTGAGCCACCTCTCCAGATCTATTCTGTATCTTATTTAGAGACAAAGTCTTACTGAGTTGCTTAGTGCCTCACCTTTGCTGAGGCTGACTTTGAACTCATGATCCTCCTGCCTCAGCCTCCTAAGCTGGGATTACAGGTGTGGCCACTGCACCTGGTACTATATTGAAGTTAGTGTATGATCTCCATGTTCCAGCAGAGGAATCTGGGGCTTGGGAAATTTAAGTGACTTGCCCAACAAAATTATTACCAATGTACATTATGGCTTTATTTCCTTGGTCCTTTCCAGTTTTCAGGAAGCATGAAGAAGAAAATGGTCCACTGTTCGCATGCAGCACACATACTGTTGCCACTTCTCTCATCTGGGTGGCTCATGTGACATGGCTCCGCCTGGTATCATAAAGAGCAGGGGTTTTGCAGAGGCAGAGACATCTCGGAACTTGAAAGCAGTGACTTTTTCAGACAGAAGAGCTGCCAAAGGTGTAAATGAAATTCTGATGTGACTAATGCGTAAACCCCCAAACGATACGCTTCTTTATTATTTGGGGAGCAGTTTTCTCTGGAAGCCAGTGACAATGTCCTGGAGTGTCTGGATTCTCAGTAAAAGGAGAAGCCTGGTTGTTTGAGTGTCAGAATATGAATGAAGTACCCCCAAATCCCCCAAATCTATGATGCTCTTCTATCCTTATGAACCAATTCAGTAACAAAAGGAGCACTTTCTAGTTCCCAAACCAAACCAAGCAGTTAAAAGACAAAAGGACCAGCGCCCAGGGATGTGTTTAGAGAGACAGTGAGACGCAGGAAAGCAAGTCTGTGCACCCCAAAACAAAGAGAGGGGCGAGAGAGAGCGTGTCCCTGCTTCCCTGTAGCAGGCTCTCTGTCTTCTTTTGGATATCATGTTGAAAAGATTCCCAATTCTTAGTTCTGCGAGCGAAAGCAGATGGATGCTTCATGTTGGTGCAGATTCTTATTTGAAGCAGTGTGGTTGTAAAGATGGGGCTTTGGGTCATTTGGTGAGCTCTGAAAACTGTCTTGTATAACTGTCTAAAAGAATTTATAATACCCAGTGAAGTGCACCATGCACGATGCTTCAGAAATGTAAAATAAATGCTGAAGCCAATGTTTCAAATATGTTTGCCCAGATTAATAGACAGGGTTGGCTAACAGACATGCTGGAAATCCTGAGTTAACCAATGAGGCCAGCCCCCCCCCCCGCCCCCAACTTCAGGACTTCACAGAGCATTTAATGGACCTGGTTAGTCTCCAAAAAGAGGTAATAGTATACCATTTGATCTTAGAAGACTTCTCCCACAGAGTCCCTACAGTGCTGTGGGACAGCCTTAGGGAAATGCCAGGCCCTATGGCTTAGCTACACAGGGCTCTCACTCCTCTCTTCCATCCTCTTTGGTTTTATGCGTGTAGCCCATAATTCCTAAGGATCAGTAACTAAGTTGATGTTTAGACAATCATAAGTTAAAGATTAAAAGAAGGAAGCCAAGCAGGAAGGGTGAGTAAAAACTAGAATCTGAAGTCCTGGCTCTCACTGAATAATTCAGTTGTGAGCAGTAGCTGGAAAGAGAACCATTAGCTGTGTCACCTTCCCAGCGAGTCCATGGAGCTTGGGAGACGTCTCCTTGCTCAGCATCTCCCTCTCCAGTCCTCATATGGGGCCTGGGGATTAGGTACAAAACACAGGACCAGATTTGCTGCACAGCAGCCCGCACACCAGGAGGCTTGTTAGCACAAGCAGATACTCACCAGGCCCTATGTGACGAGGTGGGAAATCGTGTCTAGGTCCCTATCTGTGGATTCCAAAGAAACTCGTCTTACTTCAGCCAGAAGCGTTCAATCTAGATGTTAATGAAACCTGAGCTCTGGTGAGCCCCTTTCAACATGTTAATATGTTCTTGTAAAAGAGCAAAATTAAAATAACTTTTAAGATACAATTCAGATCACTTTGTAGCCTTGATTCTTGAAGAGATTCTACCAAGAGTTAAGCATCATGCCCCACAGAATGGGAACCTCTCCCCCCATTCCAGAAGAAAGCCGTCATGGGATTTCACCACACAAGGAGGGGCTGAATTAAAATGTCTTTGGGCCACACATTTTACCTTAGGCAAGATAAGAAAGAAGCCCAACATACCCCTGGAATGTCTGCCTGAAACCTTTCTGCAGGTGCCCAGCTGTTCCTGGGGTGCCCCTTCTGCCTTCTCTTCCCAGTGGGTGAGGAGTAAGGGGTGTGCTCGCTTAGCCCAGGCTTCTCCCTGGTTGAAGTTTCCTGTGCACCTCTAGGCAAAGGGCGGGAAGCCCTACTCCTTGTGGACCATGTGGACCGTGTTGGAGCTTCACAGAACAGAGACATCATGAGCTACCCTTGGGTGTCTCTGGCTCTCACTTTCTGGAAACTCCATTTTCATGGCCAGAAAAAGAATCAAAAAATCACCTCCCCATTTGGCAGATGCAGGATACACCACCTAAATTCAATTTCCACCTTTTTCTTGAAGCACTTTCACAGAATGTTCTAAAAGATGGGGTAGAGGGTGAGGACCCTCTCCTGCCAGCAACTGTCACAGTGGCCTGCAGAGATGCCCTTGGCCCATGGTCACCTCAGTCCCCTGGATCCTTTCCTGTCACTACATAAGTCACACAAAGCCTTGCCTACTCTGAGACCTGGAAGAGTCGTTGACTTTGTGGTTGACTTTGGATAACCGCGTGTCTATCAGATCTAAGTCAGATCCCAGAGGTGACCTCTTGTTTTGAATAATGGGGTTTTCCCCCCTAATGTTTTCCTAATCATTGGAAGGAATTTCAGGCAGTGGTGGGACAGGGGAATGTGGTGAGATCAGAACCCGACTTCACGGACATCATGACTGAGCAGGGAGCCCTGGAAGCATCCACAGGGTGGTAGTGCTCAAACAAGTAGTATGCAAGAGGACCATCATCAAAGCAACTTTCAGTTTCTCTGTCCCCATTCTCCCCTGTGTGTGTGCTGGAAGAAGCCCGTCTCTGGCCCTTGTGTGTACACAGGAAGGCCCTATTAGGTTTGCATCTTAAATTTCCCCAAAGGCTTTGTTGCCAGCCTGTGGCTGCTGAGAGGGGGTGGAACCCCAGGGGTGGGGCCTGGTGGCAGGAAGTCAGGTCATGTGGGATGACCTTGAAGGGGACACAGGTCCAGCCCCTTCCTCTCTCTCTGGTTCTGGCCACTGTGAGGTGAGAAGCTTTCCTCTGCCCCATGCTCCCCTTCAAGATGTTCTGCCTCACCACGGGCCCCACAGCAACAGAGCCAAGTGCCCATAGACAGAACCCTCTGAAACCCTGGGCCAAAATGAATCTTTCCATCTTATGATTGATTTTCTCAGGCATTTTGTCACAGCAGTGACAAACTGACTGACATGGGCCCCATGGTATTTCTGTTGACTCTATGGTTACAGACGCCCTTTGGGCCGTAACCAACCTCATGTCACAACCTAGTTGAGTGTGGATCACCATACTGTGATTTGGTTCCCGTGGACATTCATCTCTGACCCCACTGAGGACTGCCATGCAGACTGGCTGCTGGGGAAGGCATGCGGTATCTCTTCCTTTAGTTAGCATTTTGGTTTCTGACTCGACCAAGGGTGGTTGGGTAGGAGTGTGACCAAGACAGGAAGCTCCTAATTTGATTGACACCCTTATAAGCTGGCCTCAGGGTCTGTGGGCAGGGCATATATTTAAGGTATGCGTTTCATCAAGAATGCCTTTTGTGGGCTCCTGGGAGTCCCCTGTCAGGAGAATAATCTCCTGCCCATATTCCTGTTCCGGGAAAATGTACCCTGGGAAAATGCATTTATGCACTTGTGATACATACCTTGCTTCTTTCTGCTGAAGTCCCGAGCACCTTCAAATGTCCTCTGAAGGCAGCGGGAGGCAGCTTGGGGCCACCTCTCTCTGGTCCCTCACTGCAGGGTAGGTTAGAAGTCCCCACGGCACCTCCCCCACTGTGCTGGCGGGGAGCAGGGTGCTATCTCTGGCTCTCCCTTTGTCTGCTCCAAATCAGAGGAACCCTCTGGCTTCCTGGGTGGGAGTCGCTGCACCTCACCTTGTCCCTATGAAACGGGGGCATAACAGGCTCTCTCTGGAGTCCCTCTGGCTCCTGTAAAGAAGCCTCCTGTCTGCTCTGTGCTGCCCTGAAAGCCACCTCGGAAGCACATCCCTTTCTGTCTCCCTCTATCCAACTTGCTAAAATCCTCCTGGCCTCCCACCCTGGTCATCTCTGCAACATTCTTTCTTGACTTTAGTAGAGAGGTTGAGAACAGGGCTTTGGGCTCAGCCTCCAAAGTTCAGACACCCACTCTGCTAGGGTGCTACCCCGCTGTAATTTAACCTCTCCAAGCCTCACTCTTCCCCATCGGTAATTGGGCATCATGATGCCCTTCTCAGGAAGGGTCCTGTGATTCAGTGGGAGAATGTGCTAACAGCTTTTCATGATCTTCTCAGTACATCATAAGTGCTCATTAAAATTTCCTACTACAGAAAATATCGCCCTAGTCTTTGGGGGGAAATGTGTGCAATAGCAGGAAAAATAAAGAGACAGGAGCTGGCTGTATTGGTTTCCAGGAGTAGCTACAACTATTATATGAGGTGGGATGATACAGAAGCATAGACATCTCTCGGATATTATGAAACTGGTGAACTAGGTAGTAATATCAATGTGCTCCAAGCAATTTTGTGGGTGCGCTGAAGGTATTTTACTTACGCCATGGGCCTTACTGAATGATCTCTCACTCCTCACAGTGACCCAGTGGAGGGGGTCACATTAACCACATTTTATCCATGAGGAACCTCAGAGAGGTTAGTTACTAGCCCAGGACGTTTAGCCACTAAATGGCAGTATGGAGTGGGAGCTATGTCTCTGTGTAGATGGCAACTTTTCCTCGTCCTTATGGCTAATATAAAATCTTCTCATGGAGCACACTTGCATGATAAGATTGCATCCTAGAGCAGGCACTGTGACCACGCAGGATGTTCCTCTGACAGAGGGTCTTCTGCTCCCACCAATGAGAGGTGCAGCCCTTTTGAGGTGGCTGAAGGGTGGCCTCCATTGCTCCTCTTCTTTCGGCTCCTAGGAGGAACTTTGAGTTACCATTATAAGCTGTGTTTACAATGGACAAAACCAGAAAGACTAATGAGATTTTTCCTGTACAAATACTATTAGTTATACAATTTCTGCCAAGTTCCACAGGGCACTCTCACCATGGCAAAACTATCTCCCTCATAGAGAAAATGCCCCAGCCAAGGCAGAAATATGTAAATTTCAGGCCCAACCAATAAATACACTCTGGTTCTAAGCCATGCAAATGGGCTGCAGGTTCATCAGATGCGTCTACACTGATTATTCCTGCAGGACCCATCTAGCTATGGAGAAGTCAGTTTCCATTTTCTCCATGCAGCCGAACTTGCCAGGGGCCTGGAATACGATTTAGAGTGTAGTCAGATGGGATTTGCACATAGTCCAGCCCAGCAGAGTCACTCCTGGGCTATTATTTTCACTCTATTGTAAATAGCAAGAGGCAGATGAAAAGATAAAAAATATGTCGGTTGGAAGATACTTATTCTCGCCTACCTAGGGTAATCAAGGAGAGACGTCAGCTCTGGATTTGGTGAGTAATAACTCACATTTGACTTTAATACACCATGATAAACTTTGAGGAATATATCTTTTAAAGCATAAAATGCTTTACCTCTGATTTAAAGTTTGGGGGATTGGTCCTGCACCGTAGGCAGGTTAGATTTAGCATCTCTGAAAATTCCAGAGCAATTTTAAAATACTCTTTTTGATCAGTTGCTGCAGCTTCAGCTTTCAAAGAGAATGAGATGTTTGGGGAATGAATTGTGATGGACTTATATGAAAATTTATATGACCAAGAATTGGATTTGTTCCCCTGGAATATTATAGATTATGTTTTATGTTGGAATTACATCAGTGTGCAGAGCAGCAGAAGGCGGGCTTAATGTCGCTAAAAATATACCTTGACTTTCCACTTGGAATAGAACCCCCCTCCCCAACCCGTTTCTTGCCTAATGAAAATAATGGCCTCATGACTCATAGATGTGATAGACAGTGGGGAATATTTGGGTCTTAAAATAAGAAGAGTTTTCAAGAGCACTAATGGGCCTTTTCTGATTTCTTTCCCATCCATCTCTTCCCTCCTGCTGTCCCCTCCACTATGCTATTTCCAGCCACCAGCATCCCGTGCTGATTGCAATTGCTCCTGCTCCATCCCCAGAGTCCCTTGCTTTAATTTGTCTCCCACCCTGTCACACGGCCCATCTTCCTCATCCACAATTTTATCCCATAATCCTCTGCTGTTCTTCATCAGCTTTTCATCTGCTCCTCAGAAAGTTGGGGACTGTCTTCCCAGCCATCATCTGTGTCCTGGTCCCTACTAGGTCTTACCTGGAGCCTGATAGGAAACTCCTAATTGGTCACTCAATTGGTCACACCCCTGCTTCAATTTCACCTAGCATTTGCCAAAATATTAGGCAAACGCCATTGGTAGAGTGCAGGATGATGGACCCATTTATCTCTCAATTATTTATCTCTAATACATTATTATAAAAATGTCAGAAAACTGAAGCTAAGAACTCATGCATGTTATTCCTTAGAATGAAAGGCACCAGAACAAGCCAGACCCAACTTCATGGGGCTGTGGCTCTGTTGAGGCCTTTCTCTAATATTGGAGCCCCAATTCCATGTGGCCTCCCAAGAGACAGTTCCATTAACTCACTCTGGGCTACTGACATGCCCAAATCAGCAATCAGGAGACTGTAATAATGGCGGAGTGGTGACCTTGGCACCATCTCTGCTTTTGCCTTCCTCCAGATTTCAGGGACCTGAACCTTGTGCTGCAAAGCCATCTGACTTGGACCCGTGACTGCCACTCTCTGAAGAGTCTCAATGGCAAATGCTGAGTAGCTTAGCTACCAAGTCTTGCCCAATGTTCCTAATTTGTTTTATTGTTTAATTTTACGGGAACTTGCTATGGAGTACGGACCATCGCAGAAAAGTGCTGAAAGAAGAAACAAAGAGAATGCGAGGGAGCACTGATCCTAATGAAAGCTCTGTATCCACAAAATAAGTTGTGGCTTTGTACATCCACTCTAAGTACATTTGAGGAACAATAAATCATAAAAGAGGTTACCATGACCTTGGATTCTGCACAGCTTTTGAGATAAAAGGTCTAAGTATCGGAATGCATCTGGTGGACTGTAGTGTTGTTGACTGAATAAAAACCATTCATGCTCCTAGAACTCTCCGGTGGAATGCTAATGAGGAGCCAGCTGGGATACACTGGGTCCGATGGACTCTCTGGAAGCAGAGATCAAAGTTGCTTTGCTATAACAGAGCACTAAAAGGTAGTCTCTGCAGCCACAGATGAGTGAGGTAGAGCTACCCCACACCAGGATTAAATTGCAATACATTGACTTTGCATTTATTACTCATTGGGTACATATCTTAAAAGCATTTTGAAGATGTTCCAGATTCTAATCATTGCATCGGATAACAACTTTAAAGACATTTACTATCAGAGAATGTATCTTCTTTGAATACGTAGTCATTATATTTCTCTGCTTTGAAAGTGAGTGCTTGAACTTCTCCTTGGCTTGACCATCTCCGTGAGCATAACTTGTAGGCTAATTACAAGCCCAGGTTTTGAACGGAGAGACCTGGGTTCAAACCTGTGACAAGTGCTTATCAGCTGCATGATCTTGGGCAAGGTGCTTAGTCTCTTTGAGTCTCTGTTTCCCCAAGAGAAAAGGAGAAACAGAACCTGTTTCATAGGGCTGGTCAGAGTAAAGTACTGAAATGTGTTCTGTGTGATAATTTTTCTCACCTATAAAATAATTAATATTTAATTTATTAAATCACCTACCCCTAACTCTACTAAGAGTGCATGGTGAGGCTGGGGTTTCAGTAGCCAGAAATGCCTCCATCCCTCTTCCCCTGACACTCACCCCTGACAAATAGCTAGACAGGGGCAACACTCCCCGGTGATTGTGTAAGCCCCACTCAGGATGGGTCTTTCCAGCCAAGAACAGAATCAGAAAACAGTGTTTAGACCCCCAGGCCTGAGTGAGTGCTTGTACTCATGCATTGGTCAGCTTTCCTTCACTGTGACAAACCCCAGATACCCTGGACTCATAGAGGAAAGACAATTTCAGAGATCTTGGTTCAAGGTTGTTGCCCTGTGGTCATGGACTGGCTGCAGCAGCCCATCATGGTGGGAAACTAGAGGAGGAGGAGGAACCATCCACCTCATGGCTGGGAATAGAAGGTGAAGAACAGACTGCGGCAACACTACCCCTCTGAGGTTGTGCACCAATGACCCAAAGACCTGCCACCAGGCCCTCCTCTGAGGTTCCTCCACCGCCTACAAGTGACAGGCTGGGCCAGCCATTTAACATGTGAACTTTAGGGGGCACTTAAGTGTGCTGTGCCCACTCCCTTCCCCTTGAAGCAAGATAGTCCTGACTGAGGTCTTCTTCAGCTTCTGTCTGGATGTGAAACAGGAGATGGCTTACTCCAGGCAGTGTCCTATGAAAGCCTGGGCAGCAAGGAATGCACTTTGGAGCTGAAAACTGGATTGCCCCAACCTGTCATGCATTACACTATCGGTGCAAACCATGGCCAAGAGACAAAGCAACCCTCCTCCAATGGAGGCCAGGAGAAAGCCCAAGGTTCTGGCACCTGCAGATCCCTTCTCAAGACATGGAGTGCCTTGAACCATGGTTGCAGATTTGCAAGTGGAAATACAAGACACCTGGTTACATTGGAATCTCAGATTAATCAGGAGTGATTTTTGTGGTATATGCAGGTCACTTGCAATAGTGGGGACATGCTTATATTAAGATATTACTTGTTGCTTTTCTGAAATTCGAAGATAACTGGGCATGGTGCATTCTATCTGGCCACTCTATTCTTCACAGTTCTTTGGGGTAAATGTGGGGATGGCTAATTGAGACTGATGAAGGTCTTCCAAGCAGGCTCCTCAGCCTCGCCCTCCTGACATGTGGGTCTTTCTTTATTTTGGGACTGCCCTGCTCATGGTAGTGTGCTCAGCATTGTCCCTGGATTCTGCCCACTGGGGCTAGATACAGCCTCACCCCCGCCCCACACACACACACTCCATTTTGACAACCAATCATGTTTCTAGACTTTGGGAAGAGAGGAGTAGGGCACAGTGGTGCACACCTGTGATTCCAGCTACTCAGGTGGCAGAGGCAGGAGGATCACAAATTCCAGGACAGTCTCAGGAACTTAGTGAGACCCTGTCTGTCTGTCTGTCTGTATCTATCAATAAAATCAAACTAAATAAAAGCAAGTGTGGAGAGAGGTAAAACTGCCCCCAGGTGAGAGCCACTGATTCACAGGTGGTGGTTAAGCAGACAGTTGGCACATATAGGTGGCCGACCAGAAGGTGGCACTTCTGTTCACATAATGCAGCAGGCTGCACCCTGCTCCTCACCTCTCCTGCATCCTTGGCTCTGTCTCAAATATTAGGAGCCGTCTAGAGCTCACTTTGAGGAGTAACAGAGTCTCTGTCCTGCATAGTTTATAATCCCTAGTAAGTCATCCGTTTTTCCTCTTCTGTCGCCTCTCTACCCAGCCCACATGAAGCTGAGTGTGGCAAGTGTGGGCTTTTATTCGGTCTCCTCTTCAAAGAACATCCCACAAGCTAGCAAGCCAAGTGTCTAAGTTTCATCAAAGGCCACCTGTCTCCAGGGCCTGAGGACCAGGCGTTGGATGACCCTTAGAATGTGGCATGGCTGGATCAGTGCCCGTCCCTGAGAGTGTGTGGCAGAGCTTTGCATCTTGAATGTCTGATACAGCCCACGTGCTGGAGACTTGGTCCCCTGCATGGTGCTCTCGGGAAGCTGTGGTGCCTTTAAGGAGTGGAGCCTCATGGGAGGTCTTCTGACATTGGGTGGGGGGCATGCCTTTGAAAGTGATGGCAGGTCCTTTCTTCTTTCTCCATTGTAGTTCCTGGCCCCGTGGTGAGTGGTCTTGCTCTGTCATATGCTCCCACCATGGTGTGCTGCCTCCCCACAAGTCCAAGAGCAACTGATCATAGACTGGAACCTCTAAAACTGTGAGCCAGAAAGAAACCTTTCCTCTTTATAAGTCGATTATCCTAGGTATTTGTTACAGTTACAGAAAAGCTACCACGGCACGTTATTCTTTCTCTCATTTTGTAGAGGGGAAACTAACAAGCACTGGGTAATGAAATCTATCCCACAATTTCCCACTTATGTTTATGCTTGGAAAAAAAATGCTGGAATGTTTTCACATCATGTTTCCTGTTTGTCACGTTTCTCTGCCTGGATGTGTTTTCTTGTTCCCTTGGAAAAAGTGAAAGCTACTTTTACTCTATTAACATTGATTGTTCAGCATTCATAATTAACGTTGTATCAGCTCATGTAGTGGGAAGATTTCATTAGTAAATTAAACATAACTTCATTTCTTCATTGCTTTCCATATTTGGGGGGCTTTTAGAGAAGCACTGGCTTTATAGAAATCCACTGAGTCAAGCAGAGATGATGTAACTCCATGGTTCTGTTGCTGTGGGGAAGAGAAGTTGTGTTCTCAGTTCTTGTACAGGTTGTATGTTCTCAGGTGTCTTTTATTCGAGCATTCTTCCTTCAATCAGAATGCTCTATTTTCTGGGAAGCCCCACCTTAAAGAACAACATGATTACTAATCACAAGTTCACCATGACATAAAATACAGAGCCTTCTCAGATCCTGATATTTGTATTTAATCAATAACAGCATTCTTTTGTGATCTTACCCCTACAATTGTGGGTCCCCAGCTGTGTGTGTTTTATCATGTAAAAATTCAATTGAAACAGTCATTCATGATTGCAAGATGGATGATGTTTTATTATTGGTTATAAAGAAAAGAAATTTCACACTCTGTATCACCGACCCTTTCTGGGAGAGCGCGGTGAATTCTGAAAGTGAGGCGCAAGTTAACAAACCGTGGAGGGAGGCCGCAGAAAGATTTTGGAGTGTTCTGACCACGGTGTAAAATAAGATCTGGTGGCTTTTATGTCTCTAGTCGACAGGCATTCAATTCACATTTAAAATGCACAAGCTTTGCAAAACTTGAGGGTATGAGGGTCAGATAGAGTGAGGAGGCAATGATGGAAATATGTAACCCCAGTGTGCCGTGGCCGGATCAGTGATGGCAGGCACCGTGTTGTGGGCACAGGGCTGCAGAGGCCCCGTGGGCACAGGCTTGTTCCTCTAGTGCTGTCCGGTGAGTGGAGGGGGAGCCCAGAGACGGCCAGGGTGGCTGGGGGCTCAAGTCACTGCTGTCCAGGATGCTGTCTGGTGGGTTGTCCTTCAGTGGCTGCAGCTGTCTGCTGTGTGTCCCTGGACTCCCATGGGGGAGCTAAGGAACAGGCTGTGTGGTCAGAAAATCAGACTCCCAGTTAGAGTGCTGACACCCAGCCCGGCCCCCTGTGTGGTCTCTGCCCAGCAGCTCTGGGGCCTCCTCTTTCTTGCACAAAATGTGAGAATGTTGGAGAAGAGTAACTCTGGGTTGCCTCCTGTCCTATGAATGTTTTTCTTTTCTTTTGCTCATCATCTGCAAGTTCTGAGCATAGAGTACCATAGAGGTTGGAGCTGTGTTTTTGAGCTTCCTAAAGGCAAGAGGCCTCTAGGAGGGCCTGAGGACTCTCCTGCTCTGTATCGTGAACGGCGAGTGCCACTGTCGACAGGAGCCAGGCCAGCCTTGACCGCACATGCCCTGCCAACTCAAGGGAGGTTAAATACCTTCTGGAGGCAGCTGAAAAAAATATACTTTTAAGGTTAATAGTTTTCAATGTTGGGGGAATTTATTGCAGACTGGAAAAATGTGCTAGATGACTGTAGAAGTAAAACAAGCATTGGTTTTCCTGATAGTACCCAAGGCAAGGTAAAAAATGTGCTTTGAAGTGTGTCTCATTTCCGCACAATACCTAAATCTCTTTCAACTCTCCCTTTCACTTTCCTATTCTTCGTTTGGTTATTGATGCCTTGTGCTTCTTGATATCCAATGATCATGCTGTCTCCAGGGGATATAGAAGCACTAATGAGAAATTGTCCTCCTTGCACCTAAAGAATTAGGCCTACAGATTCCAAAGTGACTTCAAACTCCATGTGCTTTCCCTGCAAACTTTTTGTCTTAATTAAGTTGAAAACCACTTCATGTCAATCTTTTAAAGAAAACATTGTAAATATAAGGAAGTATTCAATATTTATCAATTTAGCACAAAGAAGAAATCTGGTTATTGAAACACATGCTCTCTTAGGAAATTTGGGGCTAAATAGGAACCTGTGTGTGTTTCTTTTGGGTGCCATTAAAAGGAGAGTTTGTTAATAGAGTATGTTGATTTTAAGTCCTTTGAATATAGACTGAGGAGTGGGATAGCTGGGTCAAATGGTGGTTCCATTCCAAATTTTCTGAGGAATCTCCATACTGCTTTCCAGATTGGTTGTACCAATTTGCAGTCCCACCAGCAATGTATGAGTGTGCCTTTTCCCCCACATCCTCGCTAACATTTATTGTTGTCTGTATTCTTGATAACTGCCATTCTGACTGGAATGAGATAAAATCTTATAGTAGTTTTGATTTGCATTACTCTAATTGCTAGAGATGTTGAACTTTTTTTATATATTTGTTGATTGTATAATCTTCTTCTGAGAAGTATCTTTTCGGCTCCTTAGCCCCATTATTGATTGGGTTGTTTGTATTTTTGATGTTAAATTTTTTGAGTTCTTTATATATCCCTAGTTATTAGTGCTCTATCTGGTGTGTGTGTGTGTGTGTGTGTGTGGCAAAAATTTGCTCCCAAAATGTAGGCTCTCTTTTCACCTCATTGATAATTTCTTTTGATGAGAAGCAGCTTTCTAGTTTGAGTTTATCCCATTTATTAATTCAGCATATTATAGTAACACAGCCACATCAATGTTCATGGCAGCTCAATTCACAACAGCTAAACTGTGGAAGCAACCTTGATGCCCGTCAGCAGATGAATGGATAAAAATACTGTGGCATATATACACAATGGAATATTATTCAGCATTAAAAGAGAATAAAATCATGGCATTTGCAGGTGGATGGAATTGGAGAATATAATGCTAAATGAAGTTAGCTAATCTCTCAAACCCAAATGCTGAATGTTTTCTCTGATATAGTATGTTGATTCATAATGGGGATGGCGGGAGGAACAGGGGAGGAATAGATGAACTAAAGGGGAGGGAGGGGAAGCGAGGGGGTATGGGAATAGGAAAGGTGGTAGAATGAGAAGGACATCATTGCCCTAAGTACATGTATAAAGACCAAAATGGTGTGACTCTATGTTGTGTACAACATATGAAAAATTATGCTCTATATGTGGACAATGAATGGAAATGCATTCTGCTGTTATATATAACAAATTAGAATAAATAAAAAAATAAAATACTAGAGAAAATGGGGAGATAGGTGAAAAAGGAGAGTTTATAAAATAAGCTGATTCTGTTTTAATATCCTGTTGCTTATGATACCTGACAGAAATGAGAAAAAGGAATAATCAAGTATCAGAGATAATTTTCTTGAAACATGCACATTGTTCCCATTTAGGTTTATTAGAATAAAGAGAAGCCTTTCTGGAACAAATTGAGAATATCATTGCCTAGGATGACAAAGTCACACACACACACCATAACATGGTCTGGGATCATCAGCACCCTCCTGAAGTGTATACCAGTTCAGAATTCACTGGAGATGCTTCAGAGACATCTGTTGTAATTACAGGAACATGGTTTCTAATTCATTTAATTCCCTTTCCTACCTAAACTGTACCTATAAGTGAATTTTAAGAGACTGTATAAATAAATTTTTAATTACAAAATGATGTTATACAATACATTATTAATAATAACCAACAATGCATAATGTTTATGCATGAATCCATTAGAAAGGCAAGCTAATGTATGTCAATGCTGAAAGAAAGCACTAATCTGTCCTGAATTTGTGAATGAGGCTGAATCCATGAAGCAGACCAGTGCAGCAGCACAGAGCAGCTTAGCATGCTACTGGGTACTCAAGGAGCATCGCACACCTATGGCCTTTAGGAGGTATTCACAATTTGTTCATCTCATCAATTGAGGCGCTTACTCTTCAGCAAGCCATGCATTTGTGAAATTGGAATGAGACCACTGAGTGGACCATGCTAAGTTTCCCAGACAGATGCAGAATGAAATGGCCCCAAGCGTCCAAGGACTGCAATACAGCCCTGCATTTGGGCACATGGAAACCCCTGTTTCTTTGCAATGGAATTTCCCCTCCCGTTGATGGCCTTGTGGGGGCTCCTGGGTGGGTGAGGCTAGCGATAGCACATTTCGGAGATCTCCATGGCCAGCTCCAGACACTCGCTGGTCTCGTGGCAGGACTCAAAGAGGCTGCAGTCCACGTCACAACTGCAGCTGCAGTCCCCACGCAGGTGCTCCTCGTCCGTGGCATGGTGGTACCCATGAGAGGGGCAGCACAGGCCGGTGCACACCGCTTCACAGGTGTCAGGAAGCATCAGCAGACAGTCCCCAAACTGGCAGAACAGACAGGCGAGGATCAGTGAGGCACACTCCTCTGTTGAAAGAAGGAGATGCCATTACTACATGAGAATGGAATCACTGTTAAGTGTTTAAGGAGAAGGAATTGCTAACCACCCAGCTCTGATCCTCATATGTGCACTAAATTACTACTCTGTAACTGGAAATATGTACCGTTAAAATAATGGCTGATAAAAATTATTATTGCACATGAACAAAAATAAAATAAGAAAGAAGATGGATAGTAACACCTATGGGGGCATCAGCAAGGGGCGCATAAGTGGGCTTCATAGCTGACTCTTGATTGTCTGTTCATGCCAGGGGACAGCTCACCCTGGCCCACTTGAGCCCCACCCCCATGCCACCACTGTCACTACTGAAGTAATGCTTTATTAACTCCTGAGCATTTCCTATTGATTCCACATCATCAGGTTATTTAAAATGCTATTCCTTTTCTCTGTTCCTTTATTTACTTTGCCTACAGAGGTGCTAGGAAGCCACAGAATTAGCTACCTACCTGGAGACCTTGAAGCTGTTTTGAAAAATAGCAGAGCCTTTGCTGGAGCCTCAAGAGCTGGACAGGAGAGGCTACCCAGCTCTCACTTCTTGTCACCACGCTTTGTTATGTGTTCTACCGTGGATTCCAGGAAATCCACCACACCCATAAATGCAACCGAAGAGCACATTTCAAAACTTAATATAAATGCTTTTTAAAAGAATCACAGCTTTTGGGGTTGTGTTTCATTTTTAGTTCCTGTCTCCTTTTCCCTCCAGTTCTGCAGAGCCTTGATTTTATATTCAAGTGTTTAAGCAAAGTACGTCATCATAGGTCTAAAAGGTTTTAAATCTTATCAGTCCTCTTTAAGAAAATTGGTTTAAAAATTTACTATGCAGACTTGTAAAAATCTGGGAAGTATCTCTGCAGCACTGAAGGTAATTGGTAATTCTAGCCAAACAGCTGCAACGGGTTATAGATTATTTTATTTTTTTGGCTTCCATAAAGGGAATTAGTTGAAGATGTAAGTTCTCTTGTTAAAATCATAACTTATTTTCCAGTTTATAATGCTTCAAACATGTGTGAGCTTCTTTGGAGAAGGCAGGTAAGTGTTCATGGGATAAGTCATCCAGTTCATCAAAATATGTCATCTGAAGTTTGCTGACGATTGGGAGTCAGCTTCCAGAACATTCCCCTCAGACGGGCCTATCCACTGATCAAGCTTTGATTCTCATGAGGATCTCGTTTCTCAATGGCATGTGACTGATTTTCGGGTATTCAGACTTGGATGGACGGGACTGTAGAGCATGCAGAAGAGACCCCCTGCCCCCCACAAAGAAATCGAAGTGCTTTCTGCCCTGTCCATTTACTTCCAACCAACTTTTCCAGAAAAGGTTGCTCTCTTTTATGAACTTGTAAAGATGCTCAGAAAAGGAGCAAATGCTATAAAGTAAGTAGTTTTAACGTATTGTGAAAGCACTATCTGACACTGTAAAGTGAATCCTGAGTATAGATAAACTGAGATCTTCCTTGCTCCTTCCCACCGCCCCCTTCCTTCCCAGTGAGCTGGTGGTAAAATAAAACACACCATGATTTTTACGATGACTTTAATTGCCATATATTGCTGCAGGTGTGGTGGTCATTATGCGGTATTTATAGTTAGGCTGCATTTTCCACAGTGCCTCTGCTGGTGGGTGCTCATCTCTTACCAGCCTGGGCGTGTTTTCATTAGCTTTGGCTGGTTCCTAGCAAGTGGCCATCTCAGTCCTATCAGCACCCACCACCCACAGAAACTCGAGAGTGAGTTAGTAACAGGACACGGACTCTATTTGCACTGGCTTTTCTAGAGCGGGTGGCAACTGTGACCTCATGAATGTTGGCAGCACTGAGGTTGCTCCCATAGCAGCCCAGGGCAAGAGGTCCTCCATGATCCCTTGGAGGACCCACTCAGGCTTACGACTCTATAAAAACGACCCCAGGGACCCTGGGCTTTATGCATACAAGGGTCAACATGGGTTTGGAGTAAGGAGGGCAGGAGGCAGGGGGACTGACGTGAGGGAGGACCTGGTGATTCTCGCCGTAGGTAGCGTGAAGATGGGGGCCTCATGGTTTCCTGAGGGCACATATTCTTCTTCAATCACACTTGCCAACATCTCCTCAAGTTGACAGACTCTGAACACCTCTGCTTCTGATGCAGATCTTAGATTTTATTCATTAAAGAGAGAGAGAGAGAGAGAGTGAGAAAGAAAAAGAAAGTTTTGGCCTAATCATTTGGCCAATTTGGCATTGGATTTCTGCCCCTTTCTATTTTGCATTTGAGAGTAGCGCTGGTTTTCTTCTGTTTCTAAGTCAGTCCTTTTTATTTGCTTATAAAAGGCAGAGCCTCTTGCCCCACCCCCAAAAAAACAAACAAACAAAAAAACCCAAAACCAAGGTATCATTAATGAATTGAAAACAAATTTTTCCAAACTTTCAGGCTTGTTCCGTACTTTTCCTAAATCACATATTAAATAATTCTTCACCAGTAGGCAAAAAAAAAAAAAAAAATGTTTTGCATAGAGCCAATTTTGGCTGACACAGATGTCATGTAAATGGGTTAAAGGACAAGAGTGCAACTGTTTGGAAGGGGTGTTGGGGTCTCCCTGCACCTGAAGGAGGTCATCTTCCTTTGCCCACTCACGGTCCGTAAATTGACATCAGAGTCACATCCTGTGATTCGTACCCTTCTTGCTGTTCCCCGGGAAGGAATACCACGTACACTGTGGCCTACATCACACCTCTTCAGTGTTTGCAGGACATCTCACATGCCAAGGCCTCACTGCATTGGGGCCTTCCTCGTCCCCCCTCCCACACACCTGTTCCTCCTCTGGTTTCTCTTAGGAGTGGCTCCTGAATGCCCCGGTGAATTCTCCAGGAACCTGGAGGCACTCTTTGCCATTTCCCTTTCATTTATTGCTTCCCCCATGTCCAGGGCACCCCTGCATCCTGCCCTGTTTCCCTCTAGCCTCTGCCTCCTGCAGAGCCACTGTCTGAGCTCTGGCCCTATCAGCCATTTCCAGAGGCCTCCTCTGGAGAACATTCTGCAATCACAGGGGCCCCCTTCAGATTCAGCAGCTGTGATATTTGTAATCTGACATTAGAAAACTCCACCACCAACCCCCCTTCCAGTCCCCAAGGCTAGCTAGAGCCTAAAAGCCCCGTATCACTGGGCCTCTTCCTCCTTCCTGACCCCAGGACCTGCTCTCCTTAATCCTCACCACACCACAGCTGCGTTGTCTGAACGTCCCTGTTTGGCACTAGCCTAGCTCAGGACTCGTGTGTGTGCTGAGCTTTCTGATGTGTCACACACCCTCCCCCAGCTGTACCCAACTCCTGAGCAAACTTTTAGGTCTGTCTTAAAACCCTGGAAGCCACACCATTGCCGAACCTTCCACAGCCCCTGCTTTATTTCTCCTTCACTGCCAGACCCTCAGATGGCATTGACCTAGTGAGTCTGTCAGCTGGTTTCACGTCACAGGAGATAGGAAAGCCTTTCCAAGGCTGATTCTGAGTGGGAAGCTTTGCAATCCCTGTTTTTCAGTGAAAGGACGATGGTCCAGGTGTTGGCACTGAGGGCCCGGAGTCCTCCCGTTTCTAAGGTGGTAGAGCAGAGATGCCTGACTCATCTTTCTGGATCTAAAGCCTGTGCCCTCTCTCTCATGGTCAGGGGTCCCTGATTCACCAAGGGCCAATCTGCATCCCTCCATCTGTTCTGCGCACCTCACACAGGCCTCAGAAAGGCACTGGGGGGGAGGTGGTGTTACCTTCCCTGTTTACAGAGGAGGGACTGGTGGAGAGGGTGTTGGAGGCTGTCCCACTCAGAGCCTAGGAGCAGGAAGCTCAGCCCTCTGAACACTTGCTCTCTCCTGCCTGTCTTGGGCACAGCGCAGGACACTTCACTTACCAACGGCCTGCTGTCCTCTGTTTTCCCTGTTCTGACGTTCATGGCTGGGCTCACGGAGGCTGCGGGAGGAGCTGGGAAGCTGGGAGAAGGGGAGCCCAGGGTGTTCCTCACACCCTCTCTTGGCTCTGGGTGCTGCCTTCCCCTTGGAGTTCTTTTGTCCCTGAGGTTGTGGCTAACACATCCCTGGTGGCCTGTCAGTAAGGCTGGTTGCCATGGCCTGCAAGTTAGTGCAGTGCCTCTGCCCCTAGTCTGCAGGGACACAGGAGGAGGGCAGGGCCTTCCCATAGCCCTGCTTCTGGGCTGTCTCGCTGTTCATCTTACAAACCTTAAAGCTCCTCTGGGACCTTTGCAAACATTCCTTGCACAGGAAAGCCCCTCTGTCAAGCCACTGGTCCCTGTGTCTGCTCTAATTTGCTGTTGTCAGTGTGCCCAGCAGGCTGTCTTGCTTCTTGCGTAAGATGGTTTGACACCTGCAGCGCACAGTCCAGAGTGGTGTTGACTGGAGCAAGAAGCCATGGCAGATCCCTCCCAGGGTGGCTTTGTCTCCTCTCACATCCGCAGGGAACCTCCCAGACCCCAAGGATACGGAGAGATGATACAACTTTCAGAGGTGCTAAACATACACTGGCTATTGGTCGATTAAGAGGGGGACCTGTCCCTCTTAATTAGGAAGGATCATGTTTAAGTAAAGCAGAAAATATAATTATACAAGGAAGTTCCATAAAGGGACCTGAGGTCAACCCCAGGCTCACTGCCACTACCACAGCCTGCACCTTGCTCCTGAGTTTCTCTACTGCCACCATGGTGCCACAATCAGGTGGAGGCGGGCTGAGGCATCTACGCTGCCAACTGTAGTTCCCAAAACAACTTCAGAAGCACACCCCTGCTACTGAGGGATCTCATCCAAATTACAAGAACATGGTCCTTTTTTTTTTTTTTTTTTTTTTTTTTTGGTACCAGGAATTGAACTCAGGGGCACTCGACCACTGAGCCCCATCCCCAGCCCTATTTTGTATTTTATTTAGACAGGGTCTCACTGAGTTGTTGGCACTTTGCTTTTGCTGAGGCTGGCTTAGAACTTGCCATCCTCCTGTCTTAGCCTACTGAGCAGAAGAATATGGTTCTTACAGAAGTGACTCCACAAAACCAACAGTGCCCCCTCCTTCTCCCCTAAAGCAAAGCAACACAAGAACAGAGGCCAGGTGAAGCCAGTCCAGATCCAGTCTTCTAGAACCATCCTATGCTTCACACAACTGCCCTCATAATGAGGCTCAGGACCCCAAGGCTCCCACTGATGGCTAAAAGTTTTTGATTGAAAAGTCTAAAAATTGGCTCTTACTCCCCCAATATTAAGTTCTAAAAAAAAAAAAAAGTCTGTAAGGTAGAAAAGGAATAAATAAAGAGTGACTGAATACCTTTCTCTGGGTGGGGTATCATCCCTGATGTTATCAATTTTAATAGCTATTTAAATATGTCAAGATCTATTTAAGTTCAGACAAGCACAAGTAACATCCGAGTCAGTTCTTTAGAACCACAATGACTAGGTTTGGGTGATACTTGGTAAATCTGTGCTTATGTTTTTTTCTGAGCAAATGAACTGAAATAATTATAAAATTGAAACATTTTATAAAGGTGACACCACTATATTTAATTGTATGAAATTTACAATGTAGAAAATGTAATCATTTTATTCAGTAGCCCATGCTGTAATTAAGACTGTTCTTTTGAGGTGTCTTGTATTTATGGTTTGCCTCTTCCACCTGAATGAGACATCTCAAATTCAAAATTATATATCAATTAGGCATATGCTCAGGATTGTTTTAGAAGGGAGCTGGATTCTAATACCATGTGTACCCCTGGTTTTCTTATCCCTGGGGATGCTTCTGCAATCAGAAGAACCCAGACACAGAAGCAGGTACAGATAGCTCTCTGTACTTTTCCTATTTTATTCTGGGAAGGGACCACACATGATGAACCACGATTTAATAACAAAGCAGTGCCGCAGCCCGTGGCCTGTGATGTGCAGTAGAGATCCTCTTAACTCCCATCAGAGCACACACCATGAACCACGCTAATGGATGCGGCACATTTCACAGAATCTGCATGTGTGAGGCTTTTCCATCCTGTTTTAAGTGGGGCAATGTATATAAATAATAGATATTAGCAATTAAGCATCCATTCCTATGTACTCGTTTATACATCTGAAGATAAATTAACCACAAACTACACAAAAGTGGATGCAATCTTCTCTTTTCCCTTCTGTTTTCCCTGCTGTTCCTGAAAGATATTTCTGTATTTATCTCAGTACGAACAATGACCCCGGTTCTCAATTTTGGCATCCTTAAATTAATTACTATCAAAGATTCCCTAAAACGAAGCGCGTCTGACTTAACTCTTCATTTTCCTGTTTAAGATAATGAGTTCCTTGTCGCTGTCCGTGGTCTTTAGCCTGAGTTGTTTCTTTCTCTTTGTGCAGGTGTCAACACTGCATGAAAGAGATGTTTTACAGTGGGGGGGGGGCGCCCTAAGTTGGGGGTGGTGGTTACCTGTGCCACCAGCTGAAGCCTGAATGTTCGGGCTCATGCTGGCTTCAGTCCAGTTCTTTGGAGAACCACTGCATTCATTTATCCTTGTGAATCTCCTTTGCTCTTTTTAGCCAAGAGTGAGCTGTTATTTTTCTGTAGGAGGCTTTTGAGTATTAACTACCATTTTATCGGAGCTATCATTTTGGCCCAGCCCTGTTAACACGGGGGATCAGATATCATGGTAGCAGGCCAGTCCTTCTCCTCTCAGGATCCCTGATGGGAGGGACGAAAATCTTACTCTGTGGACATGTGGAATGGCAGTTCCTACCTCTGGGGCCATGAGACTAACACTCCTCATGGAGCACTGCACATGCTTTCTGGTACAACCCAGCAAAATGCTGCAGTATTGAAAAGCTTTTGCAGAGAACTCCTTTGCTTTGCCCGTTCTCCCGACTGGTGTTCACTTCTGCCAAAGCTAGAAACTTGAGTATGATTCTGGATGGGCACTGTGGTCTGCACGCCAAAGTCAGCTCCAAGATGTGTCTGTGGGAGTGTCTTGCACTCCATCAAATAGATAGAATGAGCTCCCAACAGTGGGAAATTCAGAAATTTCTCATCCTAACCTCTGACTATTCTTGGAATGCTTCAAGATCTTTAACTCTGGGTCTGGGTGTCCTCTGGCAGCCATCAGCTGGAATCATGTAGAAGAAGTGACCTTTAGGTGACACTTGCTCTCGGGCTTGTCCTGGTACCATGGGTGCACCTGTTCACTTCTCCACATTGTCATTCCCATCTCTCCTGCAGCTGCAGGCAATCAGGTCTAGAGTTTCTAGCCTAAAGAAGCTACTTCAACATCTGTACCCAGTTCCACCTTGATAACCTGTGTTAGGGGTCTTCTCTCTTCTTCCTTCCTGACACTGAAACCATAACCAAAGCTAGAATTGAATTCCTACTGTGTGCTCGCTTTATACATGTTATTTCATTGATCTTCAAAGGTGCCATGGTGTGTTACTAGTCCTACTATGTAATGCTATGTAACTGAAACTGAGAGTCAAAGATGATTTTAAAAAATAGAAGACAAGAAATAAAATGTGTCCAGTTTTGTACAGTGAATAAATGTCAGAGGCAAGAGTTAAATGAGTGGGATGTCAAATAGGCTTTTAAGTTTATTTAAAAATTTTTCTTGTCTATAAAATTAAATATGAGTTTAAGGGCAGAGAACATCAATATCCTGTTACGTTTTCCTCTGAGAAACCCCAGCCTTCCTTTAAATGCAACACAAGAGAGTGAAAGCAGAACTCTGGAGTGATGTGTCCCTCTGAAGGTCACAGGAACCTTGACCTGAGTTAAACTCTGTATGTGCCGGGGCGGAGTCGGAGACTTTGAACTTGATGGTGCCCAGTGTTGAGCAGAGATCAATTTGAAACTGCCTCTGCAAACATGATGTGCCCTTTATGTTGTGCCTGGGGTGCTTTGGTCTAGGTTTCTCTGATCAGAATGCCTGGAAAGTGATATTACCTAAGGGAAGCAAACCTTCTTCAGAGACAGCTGACGCAAGCATCTTGGTATCTGATACTGCCTCGATTTCTGTGCTTCCAGCATTTTCATCCCCGTCCACTCTGCCTTCTCCTCTCTGCCTGGAGCCATGGGCTGAATAATCCCATCTCTGAGAAGGCAACGTCTGCCATTCTCCCCTGCCCACTTCACAGCCCTGTATAAGAACGATTCTGCCCCTCCCTACTATGTAAGATACATCGCCTCTGATTCCCCACTTTGAGAGCAAACAATCTGCCAAGCACCTCACAACTGCAAAGTGACCTTGACATGTGTCACTCACCAGGGATTTCAAATCCAAGTCAAGCTGTTTAATATTCATAAAGACTTTTTTTTTTCTTCACAGCATATGTAGTGATTTTTGCAGGGGCTGGGGGCTGGGGCGCCTTATTTAGAAAGGGTTGGATTCTGGGAGACATACCCTCCATGTCTCTTTGACGCTCTGAAGGGTTGGTTTGGAGGTAGGAGCGTTCTGTCTGACATTCTTCCAGGGAGGACAGTGACGTGCTGGATGCTGACAGCTTTTTCTCATTGGGGGTTTCCTTGGCTGGTCCATCTGTGATGTTGAATTCAGAGACTGAATTTATAACCATAGCATTAATGGGTTTCTCATCTGCGTAGTTTTCATTTGTGAGTTGCGCATCTAGACAAGAAAAGAAAGCACACACACCAACCTCCTGTAGTTTATAGAGTTCACATCCTAGAACATAAGAATAAAGTCAGCTGAACAAGAATGGAGCAGTATTTTAGCAGGGTTATTCTGGAAAAAAGTACAACTAAAAATAGAAAACAATCATTAAATTTTATACACTTTATAAGCTCTGCCTATCCCATTAATTTGTAACACGTATCTGTACTACAGGTTTTGGGTTTTGTTTTTTTTTTGAGTGTGTGTGTGTGTGTGTGTGTGTGTGTGTGTGTGTGTGTGTGTTTTAATGAGCAGGGAGAAATAAGGAATTCATTCCCTCAGATCAACAAATCTCCTAGGAGGTCATCAGCACCCTATGGTGGTGCATCAAGGATCTGATTCACAGGGACAAGGTCTTAACTGCTGGGCAGCCCTGCTGAGTTACAGGTGTGCCCTCAATCAGGTCCTTTATTATGTTTTCCTCTATCAATGGTGTCACGTTTTGTTGAGTTATTCCACAGCCCCTTCCTACTCCTTTTCCTAAGAAGCTCTGTTGCCACCCCTTTCTCTGCCTTGGCACTTGCTAGGTCCCTTGCCAGGTGATCACCTCTGTGGCTTTGGGGGTGTGCTTCCTGGATTTGGGGGTGTGCTTCCCGGGGACATACCTTATTCCATGGAATCAGCTGGTGCAAATGCCAGAGATGTTCAAGGAACTTCTAGCAAAAGTCCTAATGAAGATTCCTATTTGAAGAGGTGGAGAGGAAGATGGGAAGGCCTGCGTTTCTTGCATTTGGGACTCTGGTGTTTAATCTACCCAAGCTACATAATAATTGGAGTCTGTTATGTGACAGGTACAAGGTTGGACCTGAGTACTAATAGTGACAAAGCATGATACAGATTAGCAAAGCAGTGACTATGCACACTACAGTGATCAGAAGTGCCTGAAAGAGACACATCCTTTAAGCATGTGAGAGCAGAGTGAAGCCCAGGATGGACAGAGGTGCAGTTAGCACAACTCACCTCCACAATAAGCAGAGTCCTGAGATGGGTAAGAGAGGGAACAGAAGAAGTTCCTCTCCAACATGCAGCCTGGGGATTCCCAGGGACATCTATGATTCTGGAGTTTGGTGACACTTCTGGGAGTGGTAAGGGTGGGTTCTGGGAATGGCATTCCCACAGCCAGCCCAGGGCCTGACTGCCTAGTGCCCACTGAGCCACTGAAACAAAGATGATGATTGGCAACCTGGCATGATTCACCACTCAAATGCAGCTCACAGCAAGGAAAGCATCCTTGCCATGTCCATCTTCCTCGCCCATCCCAAGGTGCGTCTTCATTTGGGGCAAATGGAAATCTCTGCAGTTTTCTATGTAGTAGAATCACTTGAGAAATCTAAAAATTTGAACTGATTTTTAGAGGTCAGACACCTCCCTTCCCAGCAGACCAATTATCTCATAATCCCTGGAGGATTTTTAAAACTCCCCATAGGCAGTCCAGTTTGGGGACCCCCGGGACCTCTCACTTTTGTGAATAGAGGAGAGGGAACATCCTACAGATGTGAGTCAGTGATTCTCAGAGACTGGCCAGGCTATGGTTGCTCTCTGGTGGTTCAGAACTGGCAGGAGGCCTAATAGTAGGCTTGCTATATATAGTCATCTTAGGCCATTTTTGTTTATGATTTTCCAAACAGCCTTGGTTTTCAAAAATGCTTCATTTTTATTCCCTTCCCTGTATGTTGCTGGTTTTAAATCTCTTGGTTGCAGTTTAATCCACCTTTGAAAGATGGGGACCAGGGAAACATCTATTGTTGACAGCAATTAGCACAGTGTTGAATATTGAAATCGAATTGACTCCACAGATGGGGAAATTCTAGGCTTCTTCCATGCAAGAGGGATTCACCAAATTAATGAAGTAATAATAATGATGAAGAGGAAAATAAGGTTGTTTTTCTTCTTTGGATATCAAAGCCCCCAGTAACCAACCAATGTCACAAAAAGATGGACTGTCAAACACAGTGTGAGACCCTCTGGAGCAAGATCCACATGTTGGGCCAGATACGATGGTTAGTTGCATCCCTGTCCTGTACCCATTGGACACCAGTAGCACCCAATGGGTAGCACCTGTCCCCCTAGATTGTGCCCATCAAAAGTGTTTGTAGACAATGTCAAATGTCCCCTATGGGACAGGATTGTCCCCATTTGGAATGTACACGTGCAGCTTAGTGGATCTTATGCCACGTTCCGTGCACTCATGTTCTCTGTGATGCTTGGAGTATGCCTTGCTTCCTTCCTGGAGCAGATGGCTGAAGCAGAAGTTGGTGCCTGCAGTTAACAGATGAATGAGAGGAATCAGGACTCAGAACACTGGTCCAGGTGAGCTGCCCAAGGCCTGCTCATCAGTTGGTGTTAGAGCTGGAATTCGAACCTAGGGCCAGTGGGTTCCCAAAGCTTTGCTCTTATCCTTGTCTCTTTTGCATTCCACAAGACGTCTCTGATTCATTGTTAGCTTTCGCCTTGGCTCCCTAACTGATGAAACTGTTCTTCAGCAAAACCCCTGCATTCTGAGTCCTGAAGTGTATCCCCTACCCCAAAGCCAGCTTGGAAAGAAGCCTCATTTCATTTATCGATGTTTGTAAGGTAAAAGTAGTCTCTTGCCCACTTGGGGAAACCTGCCTGTTCAGTCACAGCTGTTTTGAAGACCTCAGCTGAGAAAGAGCTGATAGATAACGAAACCTTGATGAGAACGGAGATTGCAAGCAGCTATTTACTTAATAGAATTAATTAACAATCAGTTCAAATTATCATAAATAGTCAGGTTGCATGTAATTTAAATTGCTTTTGCACAAAGTAATTCAGGAACAAAAAAAAAAAGTTGGATAGAGGTTACTGGAATGTAAGAACACGGGGAGAACGCAGCATACAGCCAAGTGGTATATGATTCTCTTTTTAATTTTGCGACAGTTTTAAGTATAGCATTTTGAATGTAAGTGGTGCTACATTAAGCAACCATTTGGAGCACACGAGGCTTGTACGGAGAGGATTTTGTGGAGAAGTTGAACTGCCATTCATAAAGTTATTTTAATTCGATCTCTCTGTTTATATTTTTATTTTTTTCACTCCCCAGGGGGAGCTATCTGTTGCTCATTAAAGAATCATCTGACACACACATTCCAGAACCCAGTCTGTTCAGCCCAGAATTCTGACATCTGAAGGGAGTCACAGTTTTTGGGTGAACGTTACTGACATCTTCCATTTTTTGAAGACGGAATGCTAGCAATAATGTCCCCAGATTCCTTCCTCTACGGTGTTACTTGACATTGTACCCAAAGTATCATAAAGTAGAAAAAGCTAAAAGGAGAAGCACATGAACAGTGGCAGCACATCTTCTGCAGAGAAAACTATTTTGGAATTAAATAAGGCGCGAGAAACTATATTTGGGATGTTATACATAGTTCTTGACATTAACTCAGGAAAACAATTTTTTTTTCAACAGAAGAATAAAAAAACCAAAATTAGGACAAAAATTAGGAGCACTTCTCTAGTTCTTAGAAAAAAAAAATTAAAGTGTATCATGAACCTCAGTGAAATAGAAAATTCCTATTTGGGTTAGAAGTAATTGCAAGAACCACTGGGCATAAACTAAGTAACAGAAAGATGGACAGTTAATTAATTTTTTATTACCATTGAGCAAATGTTATTAATTCAATTAACATTTATTGAGGACCCACATGCAAGAGATGAATCAGTGTGACAGGCGCTAGAATTTATTTACTTTTTGTTATGAAGGAAACATTTCTGTGCTCTTCCTTTGTGCTCACTAAATGTGACTTTATCAGTTTTACAGTCTTTATGGACGTAAATGTGGGTATGCAGCCTCTTCCTGTCTGGGTCCTGGTTCTGGTCTCTCTCTTTCCTCTTTCCAATCCTTTTCCCTGGCCTCTCTGGCCTCCCCAGCCTCCCCAGCCTCCCTAGCCTCCCTCTTCCTGCCCCTCCCATCTTCCCCTCTGCCCTTTCATTTCGGTGACTGACCTGAGGCCCTGTCACTCACGTGCCTTCCCTCCAACTCCTTCAACATCGGTCCCCTTAGTCTCTTTCCCTGTACCCTACCCTGGGAGCTCATAACTGTTCACACTTGCAAATGAATTGTTCGCAGAGTTGGCCTGAAACTTCCATGCAGCCAGTCAGCTGCAGCCTCCAGGTCGGCCTGTGCTAACCCTGGGGGATCCAGGCCTTGGTTCTTAGGAGGCCCTGGGTCACCTTGGAACTGAGTTACTGGCTGTTTTGTTTGGGTTTCCAGCCAAATCCTCTCAATTTTACATGCCTTTCACTAAGCCCTTCCTTCTCCTCCCCTAGACGGGTAACTTGGCCCTCCTGGGAGAGTGCAGAGTTGGTTTCTCTTCTTGGATTGTCTCTTTCCCTGTTACCCAGGTTCAAAGCCCTTTCCTCTGTCCAGTCATTTACGAGTTCTATTTTGTTCTTCCTTCCAAATGTCTCTCAGGTCCGCAGAGGCTCTTCCTTCCCCTTGCCAGCCATCCGAGTGACACTGTCTGTGCCCTCACAGTGGGCTTCTTTGGATGGCCACTGGTGTCCATGTGATGAGGACCCAAAATATCTCATACACTGCAATCAAATGAGGTTTCACAATTGGTCCTTCTGATCTCATGACTCATAAAGCAGAAGGAACACAGCACACACCCCTTCACATGTTCAAAATGTCGGCAGCTCCTAATCGTCTCCCCTTCCTCCTGTTCTCACTTGACCCACCACCCTCTGGCCAGGCTGCTGTTGAAACAGGCAGCTGTGGCTAAGATTTTCTTCTGGAAAACTCCAGATGCCTTGATGAAAATTTTTGGATTAGGCTTTAAGGCACAGTGACGGTATAGTTCTAGACCAAACTTTAAAAGTGAGTGTGGATTTCGAATGTACAGATTCTTCTCTACCCTACAGAGGTGAATTATATTTTCCCTTGGATTTCCATCCACTGTTCTCTGGCTTAGAATTTAGTACTGTCATTATCTGTGGTTGAGATCAGATCAAGGCAGATGTGTGACATTTCAAGGTATGAGCCACCAAAGCAGTAATGAATGGCTGTGGCTGGTAACATAGTTAACTGAAATGACACTGTAGAGAAATTTCTTTTTTTTTTTTTTCTATAAGAACTTGATAGAGTTCACACAAGTGTTAGAAATTACGCTTTGCTGTTGTTAGAATGTCTGACCACATTCTAGGCAGTAACAGAATACAAAAAATACAGGAAATCATCTGATGTGATCAAATGTAGTGAAAATCATTAGATTCGTAGATCACTTTTATTCTTATATTGCGTAAAACTGGAAAATGGAAGAGGATGGCTGAAAACAGCAGGATCGGGAAGATAAGAATCCTCAGCATTGGCAAAAACAAAATAAAACGCGACTGGTCCTTAAGGAAGCCATATTTTCAACAGAACACTACTTTATTCTTTGGAGGGTGAAGGAAGAAGATGAGTAGATAATTTTGTCCAGCTGATGGATGAAGACTTTTTGAATCCTTATCACCTTTTGGAAGTGCACAGGTATCTGTCATCAAGGAGTATCAACCGATCGCGGTTGCCTGTCAGATTGGAGAGAACAAAACCTCGGATTCATGAGTTTTAACTTTTGGGATGAACAAGTGAGCTAAATACATCCAGCGTATTTTTCCTTAACTTTCAAACACAGCTCCAGTTGGAAGATGTCCTTTAAAGACTTTCAAGTAAAAGTGGCAGTTCTATACATCCTGGTTTTGATGTGTCTTACATAGCCCTTCAACAGCAGCTCGGCCTCAAAAGCGTCAAATGAAATGTTTATCAAGGGCCGTGACAGGAGAACATTTGAAGCCCTTTCGATCAGCCTTCGCAAATCTTCTTTAAAAAGTGGGAAAGAGCAAAAGCATATTATTTCTCCAGAAATAATGGCAGTGAATGTTCAAGGTGAAGATGATGAAAGGGTATGCAGAGCCGAGGAAGGGAGGCCAAGCAGGCCTCCCCAGGCTCCTCCATCCTGTGGAGCAACTCCTAACTCTGGGGCTGACAGGCTCTGTGGCTGTTTCCTTCCGTTCCAGATGATTTCCTCCGTTTTCTGCCCGCCCCTCACCCTGCTTGTGTAGAGTGGCACTGGAGAGGTGATCCACTCTTATAGCCATGTCATCAGCTGGTAACACGGAGCAAGTGGCTCCTAAGAGATGCTGGAAACTTCTTTCAACACAAAAACAGTCTGACCTTATGACATGAGTTTCCATTGCATTTTTATGCAGTTACCTTCCATTTAACATGTGTAGAAAGTATCTCAGAAAATAAAGATTATGTTACCTGAGGAAAAAAAGTGGTTATTATCTGAGTGGAAAAAAAAAAGGTTACATTTTAACAGCTTAATGCACTGGGATTGGTAATAGGTTCAGGGCTTCAAAAAACAAAAAAATCTATGAAGCCAATCAGGCTACAAACCCAGGAATCATTGGTATTATAGACACAAGTATTTTTTACTATGGGTATTTAAATATAAATGTTAAAAAATTAAACTCTGGTTGAAATATTCTCTATTACATTAGAACAATCACAATTCATTCATCCCAAAATGTGAATGGCACTTAAAGTCTCCCATGGCATTGTCACCTTTGATGCTCATAACAGTTTTGCAAAGTATTTTCACTGTCGGATGAATGAGGAAGCTCTAGTGCCCAAGAGTGTCCAGCTGGGAAGAGGCTGAGCTGGCTCTGGAACTTCTGTCTTCTAATTCCTGGGTCTCCTAGTTCTCAAACATCTTTGGAAACCAGGCCCTTAGGCGTGAGGTTGGGGTGTTTTCCTGAAGTTCAACAACTGTGCCTTCTTGACACCTTTTCTGCAGGGTAACTGGTGCTGCTGCTACTTCATCAAGGGGCCCCAGTGGTGTATGGGGCCTTTTGTCAACTAGTTGGGGCCTTTTGTTTCTTTTGGCAACTAGTAGTTGAGTTTTCCAGTCTTACCCTGAAGCCCAGTGCCAGTAGCTCCCTGCTCCAGTCTCGACCCCAGTGAAAAGCATGTCCCTAGGAGCAGCTGGGAGGTCTGGGTGCATGCTGGCCCCCATCACAGCCCTTCCTCTGGTTCTAGCTCCATGACTGTCGCAGACCTGGTTCTCTTCCCCTTCCTCTCTGAGTTCCTTGAGGAACATATGCTCCAGTCACCTTGGATTTTCCAGCACCCAGCACGGCGTCTGGCAGAAATCAAGTGTTAAATAACTTTCAGGTGACTGCTGGACTGGTTGACAGATGACAGGCAGGTGTCTCAGCTGTTGGATGATGGGAACTCGTCCCTAGGAGAGGTCTTCTGAGCACATCCCATTGTCTTTCTCCCCCACTCTAGGTGTGACCATTGGTCCTGGGGAAAGTCTACTAATTTCTCTCTCTTATGCTTACATATTTATTTTTACTTTGACTTGAAAGCAATATTTGCATTTTTATGTAAAACTGTAATGAACATAAAAAGATAGAAAGTAAATAAATCTGTATAATTCTTATGATTTTAAATGCATTGTTGAATTTCTTTCACAAAAATGGAAATATCTGGTACATCTAAATGATGGTATTTAGAATAAAAATATATCCTGTATGTTCTAATTTATCTGCAAATTCAAATGAATATGACATTCTAATTAGTAAATATTACATTAGAATCTATTAATTAGAATATTAATCTACTGAAACATATTTGAATATCTAATAAACATTATGTATCCTGGTTTTACTTAATACATAAGTCTGAATTAAAATGTCTAGTAATTCCCAGATGTCACTCACTCTTCTAAAATCTTTGTATCTATTAGCCCCTTTAGTACTCTCTTCAGCCCTGTGCAGCAGGTACTAATGATGGCATCCCGATTTCCCACGATTTTGCAGGAGCATAGAGATGTTAAATAACTTATCCAAGGTCACCCAGCTAGGATGAAGTGGAGCTGAAATGTTAACCAAGACAGCCCTGCTCTAGGTCTATGCTCCTAACTGAAATGCTATTTTGTCTGTCTAGTTAAAGATTTTAGAAACAAGTACTGGGATCTTGTTTAACATCTTATGTTACCACTATATTATAAGCATTTCCCTACATCTTAAAGAGGGTTTGAAAATACACTCAAGTGTTAGCCCACATATCACCTCCTCAGAGAGGCCTTCCCTTTCACTACACTGAAAACAATGGTTCTCACCTGGGGCAGGTTTTACCCATAAAGGGACATTTGACAATGTCTAGAGACAGTTTTCATTGTCCTGAGCAAGATGGGGCAACTGACATTATCTAGATGCCAGGATGCTGCTAAATGTCCTACTCTGCTCCCCCACCACCAAACCCATCAAAAATGTGGTTCCAAATGTTTGTGGTGCCAAGGAGGAGGAGTCCTGTGTAGTGGTTCCTCTGGATTGCCAACTTGATGGGATTGAGAGATGCCTAGGATTAAGAGTCTGCTCCAGTCTGCAGATGACTGTCCTGGGACTAGCTCCTCCTGACGTCTGACCCTGTAGGGCAGTCTAACAAGTCCTCCCTGCCCCCCCCCCACCCCTCCTTTTTTTTTCTTTTGGTACTGGGGATTAAACTCAGGGGCACTTGAACACTGAGCCACATCTCCAGCCCTATTTTGTATCTTTTTTAGAGATAGAGTCTCGATGAGTTGCTTAGCACCTCTCTAAGTTTCTGAGGCTGGCTTTGAACTTGCCATCTTCCTGTCTCAGCCTCCCAAGCCACTGGCATTACAGGCATGGGCCACTGCACCTGGCACAAGTCCCCTTTTATAACCATGCATATACATGTCCTGCTGGCTCTGGTCCCCTAGAGGACCCTGCCTGGTCCACCTGATATGAAAGCAGCCACAGTCCTCACCACTGGCCATTACTATAATGCCAGTCTTTAATTCAAGTGTTTTCAACACTCTAAAAATATTTTATTGGTTCACCTGCTTCTTCCCACACTTCACTAAGATGCCACCCTTAGGAAGCTTTATCTGTGCTTATTAATTCCTGTCCTAGTGGGCCACCTGTATAAAGTAGGTGCTCTGTGTAAGAAAGATCAAAGAATGCACTAATGTTTCTTCTAGTAAAGGCAGAAATGATTAATCAGTTCCCCATTCAATAAAATGTAGGTTGTTTCTGATTTTTGATATGGTAAATACTCTTGTGTATGTGTGTGTGTGTGTGTGTGTGTGTGTGTGTGTGTGTGTGTGCGAGAGAGAGAGGGGGGGGGAGAGGGAGGGAGAATCTGTTTCTGTAGGTTGAACCCACAGGAAAACTCCTATTGAATTAATGGCTGAATTTCTAAAGCTCCAGAGATTGTCAGCTTTCTCTTGTATATACCAACAGAGATCAGGAAAAGCTGTTCTTTGGTGAATTCTAGGTTTCACCATTAAAATGAGTCATTTTTATCAGTTTGAAAGAAACTTGAATCTTAGTGTCCACTTGGGACAGCTGAGTAGCTGATCTTACAGTCCCACAAGGATTGGATTTCTTCATATCTGCTTTTTTTCTGTGGAAGTTTGTTCTACAGCTAGATTCTGGGTAATTCTGAGAACTCTTGTGTTCTATGGAACTAGGCACTTCAAAACACCCATTCTGTACTTAGAGATCAATACATTCTTGTTAAAAATCTTTATTCAGTGGCCTCTGATTGTATCTGGTTTCTTTTGTTTGGTTCTAGTCTTTGAATCAGGAGGGCTGAGAGGTGGTGGACTTAGGAGGCTCCTTGTGGACCCCTAGCTTGACTGGTTGGCCTCCAACATTGTAAATGTAGGCTAGAAACCAGATCTGTGCTGAGGCCCCAGAGAGGCCAGCAGTCAGGCCACCGTGGCTGAAGGTCAACAGATAAGAGAGGGAGGATTGGAGAGGACACACTCAGGCTTATTTATGGTGTTCCACCCACAGCGTTCCCAACTGCATTATGGAGTCTATCGAAAGGCCTGATTGGAGCTCTATGATGGATTTCTTGTCCCACCTGGTAGAAGTTAGCCCAGTGGTCTCCAGGTGGCCCAATTCTATCCATTGGGGTTAGACCATCTATTTCTAGTTTTAAATCTTAATATACAATCACTCCTTTTGCACATTTAATATTGTGTATGACTGTGAATATGGTAGCACATGTATCCATTGTGTGTGTGGGAGTGTGAATGTGTGTGTGAATCAGGTGGGCTTGTTCACTTCCTCCGTTTTCTACTCGAGGTTTACAAGGTTTACAGTAAGAACTTTGAAGACCACCATCACAAAGGAGAGACTGAGGTCAGGGCTCCATATTGTTGTGCTACTGGAGGAATCCAGCTCTCCTGCTTCCTCTCGGTACCACGGGCGTGGTTGCTGGAACCATCGCAGCCACAGCAGCTGCAGAAGTGCCCTGAGTAGACTTCTCCTTGGAGTTTCTATAGTGGTAACAGGATTAACAGACTCTATTCTGGAAGTACTTGGGTGGCATAACACCTCCCAGCAGAACTATTCCTGACAAGGATGTGCAGATGGAAATGCATATTTATGTCACTTAAAGCCTACAAGAGACACAAGGATTCAAGCTATAACAATAAATAGAAAAAAAAAATTCTTCAGCATTTTCGGGAACCCATACTCAAGTGCATTGACTGTGCTTGGCGAAAGACCTACAGTCTGCTCTTTGTCCAAGCATAAAATATGCAGCTTTCGAGCCTGTCGAGGTGAACTATGCTTGCTGAATGTATGTTAGAGTGTTAAAATAAGCTACCACAAAGTTAGTTTAAAATCTCAGGTCTTAAAAATAATGGGACAATTTTATGAAGTGTTTGGGTCATTTCAAGGAAAAAAAAAGTCTTCTTTTAGAAAAAAGAGTATTCATTTGTTCCACTTATGAATAATGAGAGGTTTGAAAAAATTATTTCCAAAGGCCAAATAGTCATTGTATTGAGGTTTCCAAGTTTAAGGTATGCTCTACCTTGTAGGCCCTGGTGTAGCCTCCTCATTTCCTTCTGCAAAACCTCTGAAAATACAGAAAGAGAAGAGAACACACATCCATGGAGTTTGGCAGTGATACCCCTGGGTATATTTATGCAAACTTTTAGTTCATTGTAACGAAGCTAGAGAACCTCATCCATCTAGCATTTGGGTTGGCTCTACTGAAATAAGATGAGTTTACCTTTATGTTCTGCTTGTCCTGCCACAGGAAACTCAGTGTATGACAACTGGAAAGCTAGGCTGCATCTCTCTAGAAGGGCATTGCTTTCTATGTTGCCAAGAGAGGTTTATAGCTCTTTGTCATTCTAACCAAGCCACGAGTGGGCCACGAGTGGGCTGTTACAACAAATAGAAGAACGTTTCCAAAAGCCATGCAAGGTTGTCTTTAGGATGCAAGAAGAACTTTGTACAGAAGAGAAGAAATATCTTAAAGAACAAATGAATGAAATGAAGAGTCAACATGATAAACCCAAAGGGTTATGTGTGAAATAAGAAAGATATGAAGATATCAAAAATGTAATTACAGAATTAAAATCTACCTTAGAGGCAGTAAAGAACAAAATTGACATTGCAGAAAATACCACTGGAAATACAGAAAGTAGTTTGAGGGGGAGAACAGGGGATTGAACTCAGGGACACTTGATCACTGAGCCACATCCCCAAGCCCTGTTTTGTATTTTATTTAGATACAGGGCCTCACTGAGTAGCTTAGGGCCCCACTTTTGCTGAGGCTGGCTTTGAACTGTGGTCCTCCTGCTTCAGCCTCCCGAGCTGCTGGGATTAAAGGTATGTGCCACTGTGAGTGGCCAGAAAGCAAATGTTGAAAATTCTATTATAGCTGAAAATGAGGGACAAAGAATTTGTTGTGGTAAGTTGTTGCTAGATACAGAGGCCAGAGCACATGGATTCTGTGTGAGAAACACTTTCCCAAAGGGGAAACTAAGGCAGTCTAAGCACAAGCTTTGATTCAAGGTGATCCTGAAGCATGTCCTGAGCAGAAACCAGTTTTAAATGTATCCCCTGCTGTCCAAAATTTAGTAAAAAGAGGACCGCAATCCTAGAAAATATTTTAATAACAAAAATAAGACTTTTCAAGCAACCAGGAAAGAAAAATCAGATTGTTTAAGAAAGACAGAAATGCCTTGAGTTTTTTCATAAATTGTTCTTGTACCAAACTGTTAGAAAACAGTGATGTAACATATTAAAAATTTTGAAAGAGTAAGATCATAACCTCAAAATGTAATCCTCAATCAACTTGTGTTCTCTGTGAGAGAACAACTGTTTTTTTCATATATTATGAGAAGAGAATAAACTCCCATGAGGAGCTTCTTGAAATCATTATTTAATGTCCATTTTTGCTGACGATGAGAGCAAAAATTAGGGAGCCAAGATTTAAGAGACCAAGACAAGAAAGAAGCTGTTGACTGGTATAAATGCTTCTTATGAAGTGCCAAGGCAAATCTCAACCCACAGAGTAAACCCTGGTGGAAATTCATGTCCTGAGGACCCACAGGGTACAGGATGGCTGTTCGTCCTCTCAGGGTGACAGTAGGGTGTGATACGAGAGGATACATTATAATTGATTTTTATTTAAGTTTTATTAAGTTAAAATGAATTTTTTCTTCATTACAGCAGTAGCCTGAAAAATGACACAAAAAAATGAAAGCTTCATCCACAAAAGTATTTTCTGCATTTTCCAAATGTTCTTGCTGAATGTGTTTTCCACATATTTCTGAATTTTCCAATTTTTGTGAATTTTTCAAATTTTCCTAATGAAAATTTGAATGCAAAAACAAATTTAACCAAAAACTAAGGAAAATATTTCTTCACTGAAGGAATATTTCTTTTCAAAACGATTTAATAGAAATAGTAATATTTTGGGAATAGGAGTGTTTGTTGACTTTCCAGGACTCTGGTTTCTTTGGAGTCCCAGCTCCACCTAACAGCACACCCACACCCAGTTGTATCTCCCGATTGTGTAAATATTCTAGAAATTCTTCAAGTACCAGGAACATGAGATGAACCAAACCTATTTCCCACCCTCATGGAGATCTCCACCTCTCGGAGGCCTTCCTTGACTTGAGTAAAATAAAGCAGTTTTCTTTTCTGTGCTTCCTTGACAAGTAGGTAAGAGTGCCTTGCCCACCGTGAGGGAAGGGCCTGCCTGGGCATTCCCGAGAATGGACCACGCCTGGCATGAAGGTTGAAGGAAGGCAGGTGCACAGCAGCCGGAGGAAGCACTTCAAACCTCCCTCTCAGGCTTCTAGTCCTGTTGGCAAACCGTATGCTGTATTACATCCAAACAGCCACAAAAATAGCCAGACTGGCAAAATATTTGTGTTATGGTTGGATATGAGGTGGTTCCCAAAAGCTTGTGTGTGAGATAAGCAAAAACATTGAGAGGTGAAGCGATAGGGTTATGAGAGTTTTAACCTAATCAGTGTATAATCCACTAGAATGAACTAGCTGGGTGGTAACTGTAGACAGGTAGGGTGTGGCTGGGGGAGGTGGGTTGCTGGGGGCAGGATTTGGGGGTGTATATTTTGTTCCTGGTGAGCAGAGAGAGTGCGCTCTCTCTCTCTCTCTCTCTCTCTCTCTCTCTCTCTCTCTCTCTCTCTCTCTGCTTCATGGTGTTATTCCTGAGCTGCTTTTTTCTGCCACAATCTTCTGCCATGATGGTCTGCCTCACCTTGGGCCCAGAGGAATGGAGTTGGCCATCTATGGCCTCTGAAACTGTGAGACCCCCAATAAACATTTCCTCTTCTAATTGTTCCTGCCAGGTCTTTTGGTCCCAGCAACGAAAAAGCTGGCTAAAACAGTTTGCAGATAAGGTCTTTGGAAACTCAACTGTAGAATTTTATATATGGAATACATCATAACTGGAAGATGCTTTCTTCTCCTTCATGCCCATCCATCCATCCATCCATCCCTTGGTATCTGCTCTTATAGTAAAAAGAGTGATAGCTAGCACTCCACACTAGGAAGTCTTGAGCAGGTGCCTTAGGTGAATTCTCATTTCATCTTCAGAATAACCCAAAGAGAAAGCTATCATAGGCTCTATTCTAGTGAGGAAAATGCTCTTGCAGAGCAAGGGACTATGCCTTCTGATCCCTAAGCCAGTCAGAGCTGAGTGAACCTTTGAATTCATGTACCACTGTGATGTGAGCAGGAGACAAGAAGACAGATAAGGCACAGTTGAGCCTTTGGGGCCAACAGACTGCTCCTGGGCATCCCTTCCATGCCATCTCTAAGCTGATTTTCATGAACCAGGTTAATTCCACTTCTTGATGGACAGGTCACAATTCCCGAGTGAGGCCTCATTTCAGATGAAGGGGTAGAGAGGACAATGTGAGAGGTCTTGCAGGATGGGGTAAAGGCAATTTGTCTATTGTCCCACTTCTCAGAACTTCATAGGTACTTTTATGTCCATCTGACTTTGTAGAGCAGTTTTCCAAAGTTACAGCTCAATGAGATGGTGAGTGTGGATTCTCATCAGCAGGGTCGATTAATCACCTGATTCCCTTTAAGAACCTCAATCAATTAGGTCGTCATAGGAAAAAAAAAAAAGCAGTGGAACCTGGCTTGAATCCCAAGTGCGCATGAGTACAGGGCCCACTCAGTAAATAGCAATTGACCACATCTGCCTTGTGGGCGTTGACTTGGTCCAGTTCCTTCTCCCCTGCACACATTCCACCCCACGCCACAGGCTCAGAGGCTTACAGAGGCCAAGAAGTTCTGCCATTTGATTCCTTGAGACCCTGAGGTAGAAGAGCAAAGTCAGAGCTGTGGGTTTGGGTAAAAATCTGAGTTCTTGGCAACTAGAGATGAAGACTCTGCAATTCTTGGTCACTGGAATTCTTTTTTACCTTATAGATTAAACTGGTCTTCTTAGGACATTGCGGAGAGCTCCTTGACATTTTCATTTTTGTGAAATGAGCTGTATGAAGCTATGCATTTTATATCAAATTCAGTAGTTGTTATTTATGGATTTGTTTGTGTGTGTGTGTCTTGTGATTGAGTTCTTGGGATGGATCGCTTTCAAGCAAAGCAGTTTGGTACTACTGCTCAATCTTCTCTGGACTCTTCTCTCTTGAATTGGATGCCAGACACATTTGCAGAAGGTCAGGATCAGCCCCTAAAGGGTCAATAGTTTAGAGGGAGCCGGGGCCTCCTGGTCACACCAGCATCCTAACCCCTTAGCCCTGGGATCGTTAAACCTGGAATGAGCCATCCTGCTATGAAGTGTCCCTGGGTGACAGTTCAAGCATGTCAGGTGACTTCAATTCAGTCACTGTGGCAAGAGGAGTTTTTCCTTAAGGGTGCTCCATAAGTCCTCGGATCGGCTTTGCGCATTGTCAAGGCATTGCCCTTGCTCATCTGAGATTGCTTGGTGAGGAAGGCCTCAGGTGGGCAGGCTGCAGTCCTGCTGATATTCTGTGGGGTGTGGACGGGGTATTGGCAGGAGCCACTGATCTAGTTCTGTGACGCCACTTAAGACAGTGCTTCTCCAACTCCAGCCTGGGGGGAATCCCATTGTGCTTGCCCTTACTCCCCCAGGACTTCCGTTTCCATAAGCCTCGTTGGAGACAATCCTGACATCTCTGAAGATTAAAGGGAGAGTGAGGGAAGCCTGGTGATCTCACTGCTCACCTCTGCTTCCCCCGCCTCCCCTGTGCTCTCCTGTCCTCAGAGTGTGTGTGTTTGTGGCAGGATGGTAAAGTGGGAGAGGGATACTTTCAGCAAGAGGTGTCATTTCCTGTTCACATGTTCAGAGTCTGTCAAAAGGCAACCGAAACTCAGAGGTGAGCAGTTTGCTGAAGGCCACAAGGCCAAGATTTGAATCTGGTCAATTCTGATGTCACAGATCTGTTTTTCCACCACTAGTCTGTATGCAGATCCCTTAAAATCAACCGCAGAGTATGGAAAGAACCCCACTCTGTGCCCAGGGCCCACATCCCAGCCGCCATGCTTCCTCCTAAATTGCAGGAAACTGGTGCCGTGTCACCTGGAAATGAGGAACCTCTGAGACCATTGTACTGTGAGCTGTTACAGTGGCCCCACAGGTGCCTCCTTGCCACCGTCCCAGGCTCATCGCCACCACTCACGTCTGGGACGTTTCTCTTCCTGGCCTACCGCCTCATCCAGGTCAATTCCAAGGTGGTATGTGGCCATTTCATTTGCATGCCAGTGAGCCTGAGGCTGCTGTGGGCCCTGCTATGGACCCTCCCCAAGGCTGACTGTTGTGGTCACTCCTTCAGGCCCAGCCTCAGCTCCTCCTGGCTGTGTGCTATTTCTGCCCCTGCCTGATCAATCTGACCTGGGGTCCCCCATGCTATCTTTAGTCAGAATGCAGTATCAATAGTCTTAATTTCCCTCTCCTATCTTAGTCTGTTCGTTATCACAACAGATATTACAGAAAGCACCAGATTAGTGTAAGAACTAAATCTGCATGTGCATCTTTATCACTAAGGAGCAGAGGGGAAATAATCGAAGGTGGGAGAAACAGAGTGAACTTGAGTAGTTAGAATCTTCTTTCTGCTCTCCACGAGTGGGCTGATTCAAAGGCCTAGCTCAGGTTTCCACCCAGAGTGGATGTATCACATGCAGAGAACAAGTAATACCAGGGTATTTGTGCCCTTGTTGCCCTGTGGCCGCTGGCACTGCACCGTGACCAGCCGAGCTGCTTCCTGCACCGTTCTACCATCTACTTCCAAAGCCCTTTGGATGGGCTCTAGGAGTTCCATAAAAAGGTGCTGCTCTTTATTAAAAAAAAAAAAAAAATCAAAATCGCAAAACCCCCATGGTCCTCTCATTCAGTGATGGCACTTAATGAGCCTGCTGTCTGAAGTTGGGGAAGCTCCCTGCAGAGGGGCATTTAGCAGGGCGCTATGATTTCCACAATGCTCTCTGAGCATCTCACTTTACGTTTGCCCCTTGAACTTCTCAGAACTTGTGGCAGTGACAGGATGGAGAGAGAGCTTTCTTCCACACTCACTAGGAAATGCACCCAAGACCAGTGGAGCTGAGCATCAGGAGAAAGTTCATTGCCTGTTCATTTCCATGTTCACCCAGCACGGTGCCAACCCCAATTCTCTCCAAACACTGCCATTGATAACATCGCTGGAGATTTTGCAGTCCTCTTCCCACCCCTTAACTGTGCACCAGAGAATGGAGATGGCTGGAAATGTATGTGAAATGAAGACATAATATAGATTTTTTACTTTTGCAAAGGGCGGGAAAACAGATTCATTCATTTTGACTCAATACAAGGTTTCCATGAGATTTTCGGTAGGAGACATGTCAATACTGAGAGGTGAGCTCCAGGCAATGGAGGTTAAAGTGTATTGGGAAGATATGCTTCTAATATATGATGGGTGTTGGAAAAGTTACAGAATAAATACAGGGTAGGTGTTTTCCAATTTAAGAAAAGGCTTTTGAAAGCAGGAATGTCTTTTCATGATACACCTTTTGTACCAGGATGAGCTAGCCCACAAAAGAAAGTTCTTTTTTGGTTTAATAAGAGAAAGTAATTTATAATACTGATATGTCAATATGTTTTTCAATAAACTTTTCTCTAGATTCTCTTCAAGTCTCCTCAGTGAGGGTGGTAATTATATGCCTCCCTCCCCCTTTGGGGGTGGCTCTAGGTGCTCATTTGCTGAGCTCTGCCTGAGAGTCACAGCCGAGGAATGTCAGACTCTGTTAACAATGCTGCATTATTCACCTTAATCTTTTTTTACAGTGTTCTTTATCTCAAAAACATTGTAAATCAGATAGCTACCTCCCACTCTTTTGTTCATTTGCAAATTTTTATTATTCTAGTTGAAGAAAGCAGTGGTGTGCGCAGAGTCAGTGTCTACTGTTTACACAGCCCTCTCCCCACCACAACCCCAGAATGCTTTTCTCTGGAACACTGAAGGTGCAGGAAGCATGCCTAACTCCAAGTTTTCTATAGAAAATTTGTAAAATAATAATATTTTTTTCTCCTCTGAATGAAGAGGCTTGGTGTTTCTTGAACCCACAAAGATGAAACAACAGAGGAATATGCACTTTCGTGACAAGAACACCAACACCGGAGATATGTCCCTTTAGAAATACTGCTTTCTAGTTTAAGATCTGTGGTGGGATTGAAGTCACTCTGAATGAGTGACACTTAGGCAAAAGTTGCTCATGGATAGAAAGCAGGGACCCTTGCTCTAAAAAGGAAGTTATCAAATCTTTGCTCTATCATTGTCTACTAGGTTGTATTTGATGTAACATTTACAGGAATAGAGACAACATGCCTAGGGGAATATTCTAGGCATGTTTTGGGATAAATTAATCTGCATTCATTTCCTTTTTTAAAAATGATGATAATTCATTGCATTCCTCAGAAAACCCCATCGAGTCCCCACCCAGAAGGTGAAGGGAAGCCAGAGGGTAGCTCACTACTCACTCTGGAAATACTTAAGGGCTCCAGCTATCTGTAAGTTCCTTACCTGCTCTTTGAGAGCCTGAGCAGAGATTTCAAGAAGGAATGACAGGAGATCCTATTTCGTCCTAGAGATGCCATGATTGTGGAGAAGTCAGGGAGGCAAGAAGACTGGCCACACTGACCAGCAAGCACATTACAGCTTTTCCTCCTGCCCAGGCTCTGGTCTCTGCTTATCTGTTTGTGGTTGCTTTCCAAACCTCTTCTTCTGCTCCAAAGAACTGAGCATACTTCAAGAGAAGAGATGAGATTTAAAGAACCAAATGGTGCAAAGGAGGCCCTTTGGAAAACAGACCCTTAACTTTAGCCCCATGGAGGCCATCAATCCCAGTAGGGTCCAAGGCCAGTAGGCAATGGGAGTACGCCAACGGGGCGGGGGAGGGGGGTATATGGAAGTGAAAATGTAATAGGTACCAATAGCTAAACACTTTAGGGGGCTTTCCTATGTCCAGCAGTGTTATAAGGCTTTCTGAAGCTAAGTTTCTATGTCCTCACCAAAGTCGGTTGGCTGAGCATTATACCACAGTTTACAAATGAGACACAGAAAGGAAATGCATGTTGAATGTAAGTTGATAATGCAGTAGTGTTACAATAGTAATACAGCAAGCAATTTAAATGGTATGCAAAGGAGATACTTGAATGTCAGATTTGAATAGGTCACCCCTACTGTTAGAGTAACCTGCGCTAAATACTTTAATACTAGGTCTGTAGTCTTTATTAACCTTAATTAAGATGTTTTAATATCAAGGAACTTTTCCAAGGTGAATAGCTATCATAAAATTTAAACAGGACAATAATGCCAGAATACCAAAGAACCCTATATTACTTTTTGTTTCACTGTTAGTAGAAAATCTTGGCAAATATAAATTGAAACTATTTTCTAATCAAAATTTAACTTGGAAAGTAACCATGTTCAGCATAAATATTCTCTCCTAACTCTCAGAAGGAGTTTTTCATCTTGTAACTGATATTTGGCTACTAAAAAATATGAATAGAGGTTCACAGATAGACTTTGCTTTGATTTAGCCCAAAAGAGTGGGGAAGAGGACTCCTGTGTGATTGTTCCAAGTTTCTCTTTTTCTGACTTCTAGAATCTGTAGGAAATGCTTAAGACTGCTTATTTTTTTCTTTAACTATGGTAATAATGTTGAAAACAAAGGCAAGACCTCTGGAATAGTAAAGCATTCTGAAGAAAAGATGCATTCCTCCTGTAAGTTGTTACCATGATTGCTTGCTTTCTGATTGGCAACACTTGAGTCTCCTTTGTCCCTGGTTTTCTTGACCTCCTAGGACATACAAGCTGAGATACACCTTGAAATTCCTTAACCCTTTCAGGCAGTGGCGTTGGGTGTCTACTCTGTGGCAGACATCGTCATGCAACGAGAAACACAGATAGACTTTGTCCTAGAGACGCCATGATTGTCCAGCCTTTGAATGGATCCCATTCCCGTAGCCAAGTCCACTGAAGAGACACAGAATACCAGGTGACAAATGCTTGGACAGACATAGTGGGGAATCCATGTGGGACACCCAGCTTATTCTTCATCATCTGTCTTCCCAGAGAAGATGAATCAAGAGCTTACTGTAGGATCAGTAGGAAAGGTGCACCTTCTCTTGTAAAAAGCGTGAAGCATTTTGTGATTTCTTTCTTTCTTTTTTTAATCGGCATCCTGGTATGTATGTAAACAGAGGAAAGGAGAGTGATGAAGAATACTCAGGAAATAGGAGGAAAGCCCAGAATCATCCCAGGGAGGTGATCATGTAAAAGATTTAGTGGTCACCAGTGCCATTGCATATGCAGAAAGATCCACATTGCATATATTGGTATATCCAATGCATCTAATACAGCAGAAGATATTCATAATTAGACTATCTGTAGTTCCTAAAGATTTATGTCAGTGACAGAGACCTTCCCTACATTTTCTGGTCTCCTTGCATCTAGCTGGGGCATACAGGTAGTTCTAGCCCAAAGGGTGTGGGCAGAGATGGTGCACACCTCACTTGCAGGTTTGGGCCCTTCAGTGTGCACCACGATGCTGCACCTAGTCAGTGTGAATATTGGCCAGCAGAAGGCAGGGACACTGTGAGGAGCATCCCAGGTACATCAGAGCTACAAGGGAAAAGCCTGGATCTCCAAGTCACCAGATCCTGTGGAGCAGCTGGAGGATCTTGCTGTGTTGAGGTTTCAGGGGCCAAGAATTGCCTTTTATTAAATTAGGTCCTGGAATTCAGGGGTGGTCGCTTCTCACAGCTGCTATCATTCCCTTCAGCATATTTATCTGGAATACAACTAATACATGAATTAATCAGGAAACATGTTTTGGTGTATGCTATGGAATTATCACAAAAGAAATATTTCCTATTTATTGCATTCCAGGACTTGTGTAAGGCATGGCATATTTATTATCTAATTTTATCCCATGAGAAACGCTCCATGGTCGATACAGTTACTGCCATTCATTTTTGCCAGTTAAGAAACGGGAGAGCTGAGAGTTGGAGTTATTTACTTAATATTATGGCATTAAAAGTGGTGAGGCCAGGACTGGAATCCAAGGTGTCTGACACAGAAGCCATTCATTCACTCTGTACTGTTATTAGTACCCACTGTGAGCTGTGTTGGACCACTAATCCCTTGTTCTTTTGAAGAAGACAAATGTAGTTTACCACAACCTAAAAGTGTGGTTTCATTCTTCTTGTGGCAGTAACAATTCTTTCCATCCCTGTGTCGTTTCTAAAAATCTGTCTTTATTTGCAGACTGGTGTCAAACCCTATTTCTATCCGTAATAGCGATTACTTGGTTCCCCAAACCTCTACACACTTATGGTTACCACTGGGCAAATAATAGATGGATCACATATGCATATATGTTTTTAGAGCTGGCCGGAGGGGGGATGTTGGAGTAGCAGAATTTCTCTTGAGATTGGCTGATGAAAATTGTTTATTTATGATTTAGTATTTCCACTTTCATTTAGCAACAAATAGTCTGGGTTGTGGTAACAACAGTAAGCCGTAGCTTATTAATCAGAGAAGCCAGTGGTTTGGGTGGGTCCCTCTTCTAAATGGTGATTCGGCCATGGAATGCTTCACCCCATTCCTATATCCTGTTTGAGTTTTGATGGCAGCACTTCCCAGTGAGACCCAGGGCCAGAAATGTAGTCCGATAGAAGGAAGTTGCTGGTCCTCTCTCTCTTCCTCCCAAATCACAGAAGAGCAATAGGACAGACTCAGCTCTTTATTAAAAAAAGGAAGCTCAATTTGAATAGAAAGACTAGCCTGATCACAGTTTGCTCTTTCCCTGCTACTCCTTGGGGTCTGGTGACCCTCCCGTGAGCCCGGCAGGCAACAGGTATAGTGCTAGCCCTGGAGCGCCACCTCTGGCCATGGCTGTGCAGTTGCAACACACATTTTTCTGCCTTTCCTGACAAAACAGCAGTATGTACTGAGAGCACACAGAGCATTTTAGTACATATATCGCGCATGAAAACTATCATTGTCTGGTGGGCTCGGGCTGCCAAGTGAGAAGAAGTCTCCTTGAGGGACACAGCCCTGGCCAACAGCAAGCTGTAGGAGGAGTAAGGGGTCAGCGTTCCTGCAGCACCACCTGCGGACACTCGCCCCCAGGATGCTGCCGTGCTGCTGCACTGCATCCCAGGGCACCTGCTAGACAAACCGCATGCCACTCCCTCTGGTTTCTGGCTGTCCAGGCAAACTGGCATCCTTCCTCATTCTGAGCCGGCTCTACCCCACAGCTTCCACCACCTGCGGGAGTGAAAACTCCAACCCAGCTCCCGTCTAACTGGCATCACAGGTGTACTTCACAGGGACAGGACAAAGAGCTCGTTCCAGCCTGCTCTGAGTGACTTGTTAGTTGCCCGGGCTGATTGCCTCTTAATGGCCTCAAGTTGCTGGGTGGGCTAGGCTGGGCTGGAGCCTGCTGCAGGGAATCCTGCCGAGCCCTCGCCCTGCTAGTTACTAATTAAGGTTGATTTGCTTAATCAGTGAAGCACACTAAATGAGAGGGGGAACCCCCCACTCTCCAGCCCTCCTGCCAATTAGTGGCAGTGGACCTGTCTGGACCAGGAGCCACAGAAGTGAGTTCCCATGTAGAAGGAAGAACCAGTCCTGCTGGACGTGTGCGTCTTTTCCTTGCAGGCCTGATGCTACCTCAAGTCACATCCTGTTTCCTGATGGCGGCTCCGATCGGTAGCCCCCGAGCATCCTCTCTGCCCCTCTGCTCTCCTGGCCTAACAACTAATGAACATGCTCCGTGGTGAGGGTCATTCTGTTACTCCGACATAATGAACTGGGAGATGTGATCTCCAAGTTCTGAGGCTGACACTGCGGCACTGGCAGGGTGACACTTTCACCTCGAGGTGCCCCAACTGTATACTCTACACACTAGGAAGAATAAATATTGATCTGCTCTGGGAGGATGTGTGCCATGTGAAATCCTAGTCCTTCCAAACAGCTCTGGATGTACAAAGTCGCTGTTACTATGACTGCCATTATAAGGTATAAAATCTCAGAGTTGCTCTTCTTTACACTTAACCCCATGATTAGTGCTCATGTGCTGAGCGCCACTGTATTCACCCCCACCACTCACATGACTGGGCACTATGATGTGGTTCTAACCAAAGCCAATGATTTTGAGACTCACAGTGATCACGCAGTTATCTGTTATTTTATGAACTACCAGTAACAGAATCTCACTTTTTTTTGATACCAGGAATTGAGCCCAGGAAAACTTAACCACTGAGCCACATCTCCAGCACTTTTTATATTTTATTTACAGATGGGGTATTGCTAAGTTTCTTAGGGCCTTTTTAAGTTGCTGAGGCTGGCTTTGAACTTGTGATCCTCCTGCCTCAGCCTCCCAAGCCACTGGGATGACAGGCAAACTTGCATCCTTCCTCTGGGATGACAGGCATTACACCACCTTGCCCTCAAATTTCTTATTATTGGGTTGGGGGAGGGGGTTCCACCTGTCTTCCTAGGTTAAGTCATTATTTTGTATAAAGAGAGAAAAAAAATCTGCCACTTAAAATCATAATTGACCATAAATGTTGGGGCCCTCAAAGGGATGAGGTTAATATCTGAAATTTGCTTTAAAAAATTTTGGGGGGAAAGCATGGGTATCAAAAATGAGTAATCCCCCCAACATCTTTCTAGCTCATTTTTACAGCCTGTGTTAAATAGCTTTAGCCTTAAGAAACCTCTAGGTTTTCTGACTTTTTTGATCTGGGTTGCCCCTGGGCACTGCCTTTGTAGATGATGCAGTTGTAGCCAGGCCTGACCACTGTCCCAAAAGGATTTACTAGTACAGTTTCTGTTGTGCTTTAGATATGTGGTGTTCCCCAAAAGCTCTTTGTATGAGATAACGTAAGAATGTTCAGAGATGAAATGATTATATTATTAGAGCTGGAACCTAATGGATGGATTAACCTATTGATATGAGTTAACTGGAAAGTAACTATAGACAGGTAAAGTGTGACTAGAGGAAGAGGTCACTTGGGGTGTTCCTGTGGGGTTTATATTCTGTCCCTGGTCTCTATCCCTGCACTAATGAAAGGGTCTTCCAAAGCCCAGGCAATGATATACAGTAGGTGCTTAATAAGTGACTGTCCAGTGAATTAACATAGGAGCACGTGCCTCTAGTTACCAACTCAGTGACCTTTAGGCAGTTTTCATCTTCTTTGATTCACAGTCAGTCAAGCCCAAGACTCTGCCCTAATCTGTAACCTGGAATCCTAGCTCTTCTGAATGCTTCTCCAAGATCCATTGGCTGGCACTTCTCAGAGGCTGTGTTGCCCATGCGAGGGCCATGGTGGCAGCAGATTTGGCATCCTTGACACTTGCTAACTGCATGACCCAGGACAAATGGTCCCACTTTCCCAAGTCTCATTTCAACATCCACAGGAAAAAGAGAAAGTGTCGCTTCAAAGGTGGACTGAAGCTCACCTGCCATTGCAGGCACCTAATGCTGGGAGAGCTTTGAGGACCTAGCATGGGGGTAATCCCCTACAGGTCGTCCTATACCATTTTTTTTTTGAAACTTTACAATTCTGTCCTCAGACCTATGGAATATTTGGCACAATGTGCTTGAAGATATTTACAGGGAGCGAATGAGCAGGCACACTGTTTTCCTTCTCTGTTAGGTGGCCTTTACCCAGTTTGTCTCAGCTCTCTGACCTTCCTGGCTTGGCTGGTTTCTACCCTGGTGACCTCCTGATTTCATTCCCTGGGTAGCTGTCTCTTCCACGGAGATGACTGGCAAGTCTAACTTCAGTGGAGCTCTGCCCTGTGGCCTCTGAGCACAGATCTGTTGTCTGCTAGACACTTCCCAAAAGAACACCCGAAGACTTCACTTTGATGACTTAACCTTCCTTACTTAGAAAAGAACTGGTTGCCCTCTCAACCCTAAGCATTTGCTGATACTTGTTTATTACACACATATATTCCAACAGCCTCTGGAGAATTCCCTGCACCCACCTCCACATTGGCTCTGAGATGATCCCGTTTGCAAATTGTTTTCTTCCTAATGTGTGGCTTCATGCATGAGCAACCTGTCACATGGCAATTCCAAATAATTTTATTTAAAAAAAAATTCCCCTCCTTATCTTGCCATTCATTTGACCCTCATTTTAGCAGAAAATGGCAGTAAAATCTTTCTTTATTCAGCAAGCAGCATGCAGGTAGATTTTCTTGTAAGAAATTGTGATTTAAGCAACAAGAAAAGTGTCAGCAGAGTCTCTGCCTCGCTGCCGCTTACTCTGTTCCAAGTCTTGGTTGGAAAATGCACTTGGTTCTCACCATCAGCAGAGGGTGATACCTTAGCATCTGTTTATGGACATGCACAGCTTTGACCTGTTGTAAGCTGGGCTATGCTGTGTTTATCATTGTGAAGCTGGATTTCCCCTGGACAAGTCCTGGAGGTGGGCTCCTGGGCACCTGCCTTGTCTTCCAGAGCTCCTCCCACAGCACATTATGGAGCACAGGTGTGCCCAGGTGATTGCTTAAAAACTACCTGGCTGTGTCCATCCCTGTCCCTCTCCTATGTATAAGGTTTTTTTGTTTGTTCGTTTTTTTTTTTGGAACCAGGGATAGAACTCAGGGGCACTCCACTACTGAGCCACATCCCCAGCCCTAATTTGTATTTTATTTAGAGTCAGGGTCTCACTGAGTTGTTTAAAACCCTCCATTACTGAGGCTGGCTTTGAACTCCCCATCTGCCTGCCTCAGGCTCCCAAGCCACTGGGATTATAGGCATGCACCACCATGCCCTGTGCTATGTGTAAGGTTTTAACCAAAGTAGAAAACACATTTTATACTTCTCTGTCCTGGCCTCTTGTGCCTGGCCTTCTTTCTCTTCTACTCATAGTCAAATTTCTGCTCATTCTCTAGAATGAAGATCAAATATTACCTTCCATGTGGTGTCAAGCTGAAGGTGAAGACTTAAACCTCTTCCATACCTATCCTTTGAGTTTTTACTCTCACAGAGCTAAACCTGCTGTCCTACATAAGAACAAACTCTGAATCTATGTATTGCTCAAAGCAGTAAACAGTTGCTAGCCTTGTCTTGCCTGGTGTTTGTACAGATAGATTACGAGTACCTCGAAGACAGAAGCATGCTTTGAAAAATGTGCCTGCGTGATCATTGGCATGCTGATGCTGTCACAGCCGTTTTGTAGACATGGGGAGGGGCAGAGTTCTGCCCTTACTATATTGCACCAACAGTGTCCTTCAGTCAACACAGGAACCTAGGCCCAAAGAAAGTAGATAGGATGAGCTTACCAGGGTTTCTAGAAGGATTTAGAAGGAAGCTGGAGAATCCTACCAGAAGGGAAAAGGACAGGAACTAAGTGGACCTCTGGCCTTTGCTTATCCAGGATCCCTTTCTACCCTTTCTCAGGAACAAGAGCTGGATGGTGCCAAGTGGCTGGAGCAGGTGAGGCTCATGCAGACACATGGGAGCCAGAGTCTTCACCTTCTGGCCGCTTTGTCCTGTGGTGATTATGAGAATCCCTGAGAACCACGCTGGGCATCACCTGAGATTGGAAATTAACACCCAGAACGGGGTGGGCGTGCAGTCTACGGGCTTGGGATGGACTGAGCCTTCTTTCCTAAGAAGTCAGCCTAAGAACAAAGCCACAAAATAGGACAAATAGCCAGGGAACAGGGCAATGGCAGGCACTGACTTTGTCGTGCAGGTCCCTGGAGTTAGCTGCTCCTTGTCCAGCGTGGAAGGCTGCTTACTCCTGCACACTCTAAGTCTACAAAGCCCCTCCATCCAGGTGTTGATGGAGAGGATGCACAGAAATGGAGAGGGGTTTCATTCATTTTGACTCTTTCTTATGTCTGTATTTTATTCCCATCTCTCTTTAAAGGATGTGAGTTGATTAAATTCTGTAAATTTAATTGTTTAGTCTTTGCTTCCTAAACTCCCAAAATACTCAGTGGAAATGTTTAATTGTGGGAAGGTATGCCAAAAATCATTTAGAAAAATGACTTGAAATTGGAGGCTGAATCTTGGGTGCAAACGAATGGAAAGGAATGAAGAAACAGAGAGGCTGTCTCTGCTGACCTGGCCTGGTCTTTCACCTCATATTTTATTCAGTTTACCATAGCGAAAAGAAGGGACAGGGACTAGTGCGAGTGTGGACTCTATTCAACCATGTCATGAAGTTGACTTGTGACTTGTGGACATTGTTATCCTGGTTGGAAGGATTCTTCTAAAAATCACATGATGCTTGGTGTCCCATTGTCACCCAAGTTCCTCCAGCTCTTGGCTGTGGTAGATGCGAGATTAGAACCCAGATCTGGCTTCACAGACCTGCCTCTCTACCTTCTTGGTGCTGTGCAATTAGTTTGGATATTAATTCTGTTCTTCATTCTCAAATTACACTCCCAACTTCAGTCAACTTGAAGTTGAACTTGAACGTCATGAACTTGAATTTCATTGTTATCCTTGTTATTGAGGAAAACCAGGTCTGATTATTTTTAAAGGGGAAGTATGTTGCTGTCTAAAGCGTGTGCGATTTGCACACCATGACGTGAATTCTAGTCCTGTTGTTTTCTACTAAGCGGCTTTGTCATCAGGAAGCTCAATTTCCTGATACCTTAATATCCTACATAGTAAAATGAAAGGGCCTAAGGGTCGGTAGTCTCTGAAGCCTGGACAAGACTTGAGGGTCAAGCTTCGAGAAGGAACAACCTTCTCTCTTTATGCTTCCAGGGTTCTGTGCCTCCCTTGCTGGAGCTTAGAGCAGCACCCTGTGGTATGTTACGTCACAGGCTGACATATCTTCGTCCTCATCAGTTTCCCAGATAGTATGTATCAACCAGTATTTATTGGATAAACAAATGAGGCAATGAAGTTTAGTCTGTGTGCAGAATATTGCTTATTTAGTTCATATTTTTTTCCTTTTACTGACCAAAGGAATGGTCTTTGAAATGGTAGAAAATATTGTGAAATATTTTGTGGGTGAGTTGCAGATATAGGGCCACGACAGACTTGAATACTAGAGCATTCTGTACAGCAATACGAATTTAAATAGGACTTTTCTTTTTATGAGAAGCTCAAGGTGCCAAACAGTTAGTGCAGTACAATATAAAGGGAAATTATTTTAAAATTTAAACTGGTAATTGCAGGTAGCCGCTGTGGTTCTGCTATGAACACTTGGTAACCTGGTGGACCTTCCGTGGGGATCAAGGAAACCTGCCATGTTTGGCTTTTCCTATATTAGTTTATCCTGGGAAAGAAAAGTAGTAGCTAAGCCAGAAGCAAGCAGGATACCAACAACAACAACAACAAAAAAAAAAAATTAAAAAAGAAAGATGGGAGTCCATGGCCAAAGCAACAGAATTACTTTTCCCCCTTCGCTTGTATTTGTGAAGGAGAATAAGCAGCGTGTTTTTTGTCTTTGTTTAGACATTGGACAATCAAAATCATAAGAACATATATTTTTGAAATACTATTTTTTTAGTGTTCTTTGGAATTTGGACCGTAATTAAAAAATATGTGTTTCCTAGCCCTTCTTACTGTGAAAATCCTTGGCAATATAAACAGATGCACTGGTTGGCTTTTAATTCTGACACAGACTGCCTGGAATAATAGCTGTGGGGAAGTGTGAATTCTCCCATTCCTCAAACTTCAATTACAAGTACTTAATTTGTTTCTCTTTCTATTGCTGATTATAGGACCAATCTGGTTTATTTTTCATCTGGCTAAACAAGAAACACGTTAGAAGCCCCTCATTTTCAAAAGTCCATTTCACACAGAAAAACAGAAACAAGTTACAAGTGTGAATTATTTGCATACACCAGGGCCCGTCACTGGGATCTGACATTCCGGTGTTAAGTGGTGTCCTGAAGACTTCAGTGACACAGGCCTGAAAGATGACAGGATCAGGATCCTTGATAAAGTAGGTGGCAAACTTCAGATACTTCTCACCTAGTTGGATCCATCACTTGCCAAGGAGCCAAGTCAGTTGCTTACTCTCTCATCCTGACCCTTCATGGGCAAAGATGCTCCTCAGAGCTATGTCTGCAGGTAGCCGCTGTGGTTCTGCTGTGAACACTTGGTAACCCTCAACCCACCAGCTCTCAGGGCCTTCGCAGCCTGTCACGCTCACAGAGAACTTCTGAACCTGGATGAGCTACCCCATGACGCATTAGCTCCTGGAGGCCTGTGTTCCTGGGAGAGGCTGTTGGCGTGGGAGGGATCCTCGTGAACATTGTCCCATTTCTGTTTTTCAAACTTCACTACATATAGGTTTGTTCTTATTTGCTAGAGGCAAAAGTAAATTCAAAGAAAAGAAAGTTATTGGAAGAACTCATGGTAAACAATCCAGAATTTGTTGGGCTTTGCCAATTGTCTTCTTCTTTTTTTTTTTTAACTTATAAAGAAAAAGCATTTTTGCTCTCGGTTTGGGAGACTGAAAGTCTAAACAGTCTGGTGGCAGCCCTGGCTCCGTCACAAGGTGTGGTGGAGGCTGATCACAGGTACGGTTTTCCAAGTCTCTCTGTGTGTGCATTTACGTTTTCAGAGGTTTCCACCAATTGTTCTGGTGTCTAGTACTAGAGAAATAAATGTGATGGAAAGAATCCCAAAAAACCAAAGGCCAAATGTTCTCTCTGATAAGTGGACAATGGGGAGGGGGCAGGAAAGATGGTGCAATAAGACGGACATCATCACCCTAGGTACATGAGTGAGTGCACATAGGGTGTGACGCTACCTCGTGTACAGCCAGAGAAATGAAACGTTGTGTTGTAATTGTGTATGATGAATCAAAATGCATTCTATCATATAGACCTCATTAGAATAAACAAATTAATTAATCCAACAACCTTAGAGGGATTGCTACTAGCATTACTCCCGTTTGGGGCATGAGGAAACAGACTTAACAGTGTTAAATAACTTACTCAGGGCCAAAGAGTCAAGAAGTGGCAGAAACACACATTTCCTCAAGGGGTGGTTGGATGTTTCATCCTGGTTCTGCTACCCCAGGCGTTACCACCCCACTGATGTGCCCAAAGCTTTACGCTGAATCCTTCCTAACATCCATTAATTTGGGGAAACTGTACCCATTTTATAAATGTAGAAATGGACACTAGTAATTTTCTCAAGCTTCCCTAGTTCCTAAGTAGTGGAGATGGGCTTAGAATCAGGGTCTGCCTGTGCCAGGAACCTGTGCACAGGTCCCATTGTGAAGTGTGTGACAACCCTTATTTAGGGCCTTAGACTATTAATATCCAAACCTAGTACTTAGTGTCAGCATACTTCCTAGGTGAGTGATGACCGACCATGGCTGAATGAGCCATCTTTGATGATGGCAAGCCTTGAGACAATTTCCTGGCACGGGTAAGGGCCGATGATGCCTACTGCTACTCTTGACAGAGATATGACAGTGATAAAAAGGAAACTTGGAGATGAATGACCTTTTGGGAAAGAAAGGGCTGGGAATCAGGCTCTGGAGTCTCTTCCTACGTTGTTTTACCTGACACAACATTCTGTGCATTTGCCTCCAGTTAATCACCTCTAAAATCAACTTGACCATGATAACAGGTGCTCAGAATGAGCAGGGAAGATACATAGTAACACTCTTAATCCTTTAGCAAAACTGGTTCTTGACTGTGTCCATCCCTGAACTTTTGATTTGTAGTGAATTAGTTTGGGGAGCATTAGATTTTGAAGAATAAGACATGTCAGTGACAGTTGGGTTCCAGGGCTGCACTTGGGGGCAGTGGCTGGGATGAGATGAGTGGAGTGGCTTCTAAGCTGTTTTCTGTCTTCTTGGCCTCATTGTGAGCCTTGCCAAACCTTCCCTCCTCCTCTGCTGCGTTAGTAATGCAAAATGAAATTCATTGTGCCCATTATATCTGTTAAATAGTTTCCATTTTAACTTGAGAAAAATGTATTGACGTTCATGTGTTTGGCATGGAAAAGTGTGTGTATCTATCGAAGATAGCAACTTGTCTGTTGGAATTACAGTGCATTATGTATAACGCTGCTTTTAGCTGCGCATGTACATTTCCTGGAATCTTATTGTGTCAGAGCTTGGAAAGTTTACACAAGCATTGGTAATCTAATTTTTGTCTGGTGGGTGGCTGTGGAAATATGGAGTATTTCACAAAGCAAATGTCCTGGCCATCTGTGCCAGGGAGGGGTTTTGTGGTAGGGTGTCTAGTCAGGTGGGTAAAAAGCCTCCAGCAAAAAAACAAAAAACAAAAAACCAAAAAACAGTTTTTAAAAATATTGCCCAGGTCTAAACTAACTATTAACTTCCCATGAGCAGCAACATACCCATTATTGTGACACAGCTTTTAGCAGATTGCTGGTCATTCTTTTTGGAGTTCTTTGTAAGGTGAAAGGGTCTGTTTCATCTTTCTCCTGACTCTCAATGGTAACCCTTCTCTCTCCTCCATTGTCTCCTCCATCTCATCTTCTGCAGACCTGAGTCGTGGCTCATGAACATCTGGGAAGGTCTGTTGAGGATGAGGGGCTGCGGCACGATTCTACTGCTGAGGGCTTTATCTGTTTTTTTTTTTTTTTTTGGCTCGTGCATCTTGGAGGTCTTTAGAATGGCTGCATTGGGCTCCAGCGTTCCTGGGGTCTAGGTAACGGGTTGTGTTATTTAATAGGCAGGTGAAGGTGTTGTGCTGCTGTCACCCAGAGCTGCTTGGATCCCACTTGCTGCACAGTGGCTGGACTGGGATGTGAAGTTGGGTCTTCAATTCTAAGCATGTTCCTGCCCCCATCTGAGGCAGGTTCTCTTAACATGGGCACGACTGGCATTTGGGGCTGGAGAATTCTTAGTAGGTGGGGCTATGCTGTGTGTAGTGGGCTGGGGGCAGTGTCCCTGGCCTCTACCCACCAGACACCTGGCCACACTTCCTGTGATGTCCCCAGGCATTCCTAGTGTCCCTTGAGGGTAAAAGCAACCCGTTGGGAATCCCAGGTCTAAAGCCAGGTTGAAACACAAGATGGAAGGAATTTCCATAAATGCTGAACTTGGCAGCACATGCAGGTGCTGAGGGCTTCGTGCCTTGGAGGAGACTCTGCATCACATAGTCGGGAAACATGTCCTAATTGTCTAGAGTCCCTTAGACTGAGTCACAGAGGAAGCGAGGGTCACCTTTCAACTGCCTCACTTATGATCCACTAATTATCTCCTCACACTACGATGCCATTTATCCTGTTCTCTGCCACCTGACTTGCTGAAGGAGGAGGCTAAATCTTCTCGACTTTCCACCTTAACCACTTCCCGCCATCACCTCCCTGCTCCTCTGCTCCCTCACTGGCTTTCTTTTGCTCAAATAGGAACCAGGTACCCATTTGCCTCTTTAATCCATCTTGCCTCCTAATAGTGCATTCTCTGCAGAGGACCGGTTTTATCAAGATGTTGTCTTGCTCTCTAAAGCACTTCTGTGAGAACTCATGTTCACCCCGCAGAGGAGTTCCTGCTCCAGCCGTGAAGCCCAGGTGCTAAAGGCCACTGCAGTGTAGACTTTCACATAAAGCTTCTTTTCAATGCCCCTTTGAATGGGGTACAGTTATCATATTTAATGGCAGTCCCATAAGCCTGTCCAAGGGCATTCTTTTGGCTCCTGAAACAGCAATTAAAAGAACGTGCAAATGAACAACGCCATCAAGGCATCTAATAACATTATCGAGATTATTGTTATTTTTTAAGGCTGTGAAAGCTGTGCAGATATGCTAACAAATCTATCTGATCAATAGAGGGGATGTAGAAAGAAGAGGAGACAAGATTGACTGATGAATGAAAGGAAACTGACACACACAGGCTGACAGCCAGCTGCAAGTCTCTTTAGGGCAAATGCAATTAACTTAGAATAATAGACTCAAATGTGATGGTTAGAAATGCATTTTTATTAACAGTCGCAGGCTGAATCATTATGCTCTTATGCGTAAAATGGTACTTCTACTTTGTGCATGTGTGTGCATGCATATATAAACACATACACGTCCCTGCGTACATACCCGTGCCTCTCACATTCCTATGTGCTCTGCTTACAATTTGGGTAGAAAAGTTGATTTTCAGAATAATGTACTTTAAAAAGGAAATTCATTCATAACTTGTCTCCAGGACTATAAATTCTGAATATCCTCCCAAATTACTTATATAAAAGTCATGCTACTTCTCTGGCGCTATTAGACATAAAGCCAGTGAGCCCTGGTCCCAGAGCTGCTGCTCCTTTGGGTATTTGGAATTGCAATCAGGGATTTACAGATTTCATTTCGAAGAGGAGAAGTCATTACTAGAAACCTGAGCTCATTTCCTCTCCTTTAATAGCTGTTTTAAATCATTCATTTAGAAAATACATGAACTATTTAGGGGACTTGCGATGCTTTTCTCTTGGCATTAAGTCTATATTTTTGAAGAGTTTTTTTTTCTTTTCTAAAATTATTTCAAAAGAAGATGAGACTTAGAAAAAGAAAAAAAACACAAATGAAATTTTGGCGATACTAAATTACTTCTGGATAATATTTTCCTCTCATTGTCTTAAAAAAGTGGCTTAAATCTTAAACAGAATATTTAAATATTAGCAAAATCTCCTATTGTTTTTAATGCCATATAGATTAAAAAAGTACATGAACCTTGGAAAACTATAAACCAGACCTTGAGTATACTTAAGAAATAACATATGAAAAGTCATATGTTTGACGGCCTCCTTAAATTAATTTGTTAATAATTTAAGTAAAAATTCATTTAAATTCTGAACTACTTAATATTGATGCCAACCTTAACTAGTAACCAGATAATAAAAGGGGGAAAGATGACAGTTAAAAATAAGTAACTTTAATTTCTACAAAGAATTCAGACCGTGGAGTCTTGCATAATACTCTGCAAACTGCTTTATACATGTATATATATTTTCGAATGCAAAATAAAGCTCCCTGAGTTATGTAATTGCTATTCTTCAAAAGGACATCATAAAGGTTGACAATTTAAAATGTGCTCTTCCTGTCACCATCCATGTTTTTGAATGTCTCCTGGTGGTGTTAAAAACAATCTCTGCAGCAGAGCTGCCACTGCCAATTCAGGACACTGGCTTTGTTATTAGCGTAGGCATATTAGATCATCCTCTTGCTCCTCCTGCCTGCTTTGTTCTTCTGATGTGGCAGGGAACTGAAATTGACAACAGCCTACATTTATATAACAATAACTTGCATTGTTAAATATATATGTGTAGATAGACAGAGAGTTCTTTTATTCCCCAGAGATATCAAAGTTCACTACACACCATGAACAAAACCGTGCATGTGTGCAGATGCTTCTGGGGTGAACCATGGCAACTATTTAAAAGCATAAAGTATTGACAGCCTTAAGAGTCTTGGAAAAGTTCATCGTCATTTTTAATTTTTGATATTTTTACCTCCATAGAAAATTTCTGTTTTCTTCATAAGGTAGAAAGGATAAAGGTCAGATGTTGTTACTTGTGCACTGAACCAGAAGCAGTTTAGGAAAGAGAGCTGGGCAGGAAGTGTCTGGGGCAACGTGCTTGGAGTGTGTGGCTGCTGTGGACATGAGGAGAGTTGCCTATTGCCCTCAGACATGGCCCAGGCTGTCACACCCATTGAGACAGCACGGCGGTGGACTCCAACTGGGAGGGTGATGATTGATGGGGGTATTATAAATAAAGTTATCAGATATGGCAAATAAGAATCCAGGATATGCAGTTACATTTGAATTTCAGCTAAATGACACAGGATTTTAGAATAAGGATGTCACATACAATATGTAAGATGCAATACTGAAATTGACAACAATTTACATCTATATAACAATATATGGGACAAAATACTAAAAAAGTATGCATCATTTTTCTGAAATTTAAATTTAACTGGGCAGTCTATATTTAATCTGGCAGTCCTAACTAGGAAAACAAGGCTTTGTGTACTCTTTAGGAAATAGATTATAAGTGGGGTAAAGAAAGTTTTTAGAGAAAAGACATTAGAAGTTTTTTTGTTGTTATTCTTAAACCTCCCATCTAAAAATCTGTAAATCTGTTTTCCTTTTCAAATAATAACAAACAACTATATTATATTTAGACATGGCTCTTTCTATAATTCATGATTGTAGAAATTGGATGGAATACTCTTGGACAATGCTAGGCTCAAGTTATAGCACAATATTCAGTCAGTCTTCCCTGACATCCCAGGAAGGATAGAGAATTTTATTTTTGAGTTTCTTTTCCTGAGTGCTAAGTATGGTATCAAGCACATGGTGGAAGACCAATCCTTTTTTGCTTGAGTGAATTTATTCTTGGGCCACTGAATTCAAGTTCTCTCCTTCCTCCCTCATTTCCCTCCTTTTCCAGGCATATAATAATGCTCCCTCTGTGGTTTCATTTCCATTGCAACATATTCTTTAGCATACATGGGATGAAATTTGACACATCTTACCCACAGGTATAGGCAGCATTTCTCACAACACTGGGAACAGAGGAATTCTGGATGGCAAAAAATAAATCTCTCTGAATAATTCTCTTTGGGAGAATTAGTGAAGTATTAAGTCCACCAAGAAAATTACATTATAGAAATGCAATTGTACTCTTGAGTATTTTGTATATGTTCTTTATCATAGAATATATGTTATCTATTATATAAATGAGTTACAAATTTTTCAGAAGACTTTAAGAAATTTAATCTTAGGTGTGGTCCCAGCTTTTGAACTGCAAACCCAAGCTATAACTTCATTGTATTAGAATTTTAATATATAACATTTGTTTAATCTGTTTCAAAATTCAGAATTTATGACTCTTTACTAGTAAATGAAAAGTCTTTTCATCTAAGTCATCATCATTATTCATTTTGTTCTGACCTTATTCATGCAATGGTCAGTTGCCCAGGAAGCAAGAGAGAGATCAGATGAAACTGCAAGGAGAGTGAGGCAGAGCCTAATGGAAGGTTCAAGGTTACAAACCCACAAAATGGAATCATGGTCACTGAGAAAACACGACAACTAAAAAATATTCACCAAGCACAAAAACAGCATCACGGATCATTTTTTCCTTCTAAGTTCCTGTTTTCTGTGTAAAGAAGCTTAGTTTTCTTTTGGATTAAATATTACATTACCAAATAACACTTGTAGCTGGGATGATGGAAACAAAAGTCTAAGCAAGTCAACCCAATCCATGTTTTCATTATTCAAAGGGTAGGAGGATGGTTGGTAGAGGAAATGGGCTAAGATTTATTAAGCACCTACTAAACTCAGGCCCTAGGCAGAGCTTATTAAATTGTAGTTTCTGACTTGAAATCTGTGACTGACAGTCTAGTGAGAGTGCCACAGAGGCAAGACAACAATTGCAAAGCCTTGTCGTACGTAACACTGTCGCCCAAAGACAGTACAACGTGCAGCTATGATCCTTACAGAATGCTGTCAGCAGGGGTGTCTTCCTGTAAGGACAGTGCTTGTATCAAGTTCTGCAGGAATCTATCCCCTGGATGAAAATGTTAAGCGGCATGACAATTGCCAACATGTTGAGTCATGGAGCTGCGTCCGACAGGAATGTGAGGCTCAGGAGAGGAACAAATGGGAAATGGGACTTGAGAAGTAGGCACGGCTTAGAAGTTGGAGGCCCTATATGTCATTGAGAGGAGAATTTAAAGCAGAAGAATTCATAGTCAAATTTAGAAAGAGTGCTGGCAGCAGATTGGGAGGGACAAGATTAGAACAGCAGTGTTTGGGCTCTTGCAATCAATAGTTCAGGCAAGAGGTAATGAAGGCTTAAACAAGATGTTAATTTGCAAATGGGAATGGAGAGGAGGTGACAGATTGAAGAGTTAAAGAAGCAAAGAACTCAACCGCTCAATGTCTTGGGGAGTGGGGGTAAACCTGGTTAGAGCACGGCCAGGCGGTCCTGCAGAGGCTGCTAGTGGCACAAGTGCATAGGGCGCCTCTGTCACTCAGGTCAACGGAATCGAGGGGATGGAAGTGAACCTGAACTGGCTCACCAGGAAAGAGCTGGGTTAGTACTACCGTCGGCTTCACCCCCACCTCTTTTCCCAGAGAGTCTCATCCCTCTGGATGAAGAACACAAGAGCTCAGATACCCAATATTATATTATATGTTGCAGAGTCAGGGGAAGATGGCAGTCCCCATCCACTCCCCACTTGAGTCTGCCTATCCACAAAGCCCCTGATCTTTCCTTCACATTGCACAGTCTGAGCTTGCCTGATATGAGTGGCATGTGTGTGTCTGGTCTTAATTCTATGTAGGGCCTCTGCTAGGGATGGATGCAGGCACGGAGCATTTTCCAAGGCTGGTGTTTTTCCTATTTCCAACCAGTTTGAGGACACAGAGCTGGATTCAGTCCTCCATTCAAGAGTTGTTGGGTGCCTCGGTTCTCCTTTTGTTATGATTTGGAGCCTCCACAGACTTCGGTGCCTCAGGGATGAACTTTTCCTGTGCAGGTTTGAGCATCAGCTTGAACATAGTTTAGGGGACAACTAGTGGATGCCACCATGGCTGCGACTGCCGTGTAATGGGAGAGCAGGAGGCAGAAAATCACTCCAAATCAGGGTCCCCTCCCTCCCTCCTTCCTTTGGTCAGTCATCTTTCCCTCCTTCCTTCAAGGCTGCCCCTCCCAGTGAGCAGTTTTCTTAAAACATGTCATCACAGGTGACCCTGCTGTGAAATCAGTGCTATGTGGTGGTCACAGGCAGCTGACCTGCTCCACGGCGCCCCCATGTGATAGCCGCCCTCCATGGCCAGCTTCCTGTTGTGGGTGTGGAGGAGCCCTCCTTCCACAGGGCAGGGAGGCGGTTTGCTTCTTGCTGTATTTATTTTGTTAAGATTAGAGTTGCTAAGACACGGTAGTTATTTCAAATCCTAAGCACCAATGCCAGTGGTCATAAAATAAAGTACTAAGATTCCTTTATTTGCTAACTCTAATAAAAAAAAATTCTTGAGGGGCGAGTGAGTTTTCTGACTTAAGGCTGCCTAGTGGCGTGTGCTGTGGCACCTCATCTGATTCCCCTGCTCCCCAGCTCGAGCTGTGTTGCTGTCAAGTCTAGAGGGAACTTCTGACTTGGGGGTTTTGATTGCTTTTCAACAAAGAGAGTGGTCAGCTTGTGCACATTTTATGTCTCTTCTTCGGCTGCGTGGCTTAAGCCAAGGTATTTCTTTTCAATCTGTTGCTAGTTTTTCTCTGTTCAATAAACATTTTGAGGGGTCTGGAGTTTTTAACACTTTTTCCCAACTTCTCAAATCAGGCCTCTTAATTTTTCTCATTCTGGGCAGCAAAAGCATGGAATCTGTCGAGGTATATTTATTACTACTTATTAGTTTTCTCCTCGTAGTGCATAATTTGTAAATTAGTTGTAATTTTATTGTCGCTAATGACGACTTCTTTGCTAGAACACCCTATGTTCTTGCTTTTAACAATATTTTTTTTTAATTTTATTTTTCTTGATAATGAATCATTAAAAAAATAGAGTGTTTTCCAAGCAGATTTTAAACTCTAGAACATTTCTTTGAGCTTGTAGGTAAATATTTTCAAGTAGCACTTAAAAGAAAAACCATTAAACTCTCTGGGCAGGAACGGAGCCTGTGAGCAGCCAGTCTGCCTGTGGTTTCTTCAGTGAATGTGTGTAATTTCAAATTACTGTATGTTTTTATTTCACAAAAATTTCCAGCTTGCCCAGAACACTTAAAATACTAATAACCAGAGTTTCCACTGGCAGTTCCTTTGTTTGTCCTGGAAGCACCTTGCAACTGTGAACCAAGAGAATATTGTGTTCCCTCTGGATTTATAGACATAAACATATGGACTCCTCTGCAGGATTGGCTCTTTTTGGGGGAAGCCAAGTTTAATGGGCAGGTTGTCAAAGAGTACGCAGGCGTCACCAAGCAGAAGTGCCTTCAGCCAGCAGAGTGAGCATTGATGAAACTTAATCTATGTAGAGAAAGAGAAACCGTTCAATAACAACATGCTGATGTGATCTGATTAAAAGTGAGATTTTGTGAGGTTGTCATTCTAAGGCCTTTCCAGGGAGGCTTGGGTTGTGCCTTGCACTGGGGAATGGTGCTCACTGAGCCAAGCTCTGCGACCAGTAGAGTGCAACTCCCCGCCTCACCCATGCGTCATAATTCCATTAAAGAAACTGCAGACAGGTGTCTTCTCCCACATCTTTGGAAATGGTGACTCCTCTCTTCCTGAGGTCATCATGGTCTCAAGATTTTGAGATGCCAGTGCTTTGTTGAGTTTTAGTTCCAGCATCTGAGTTGTTAGAACTTCATGTCCAGAGGGTGACATGATTGCTACAGTCTTCTACCCTCATATCTCTGTGTTCACTGTGTCCTAATGAAGACATCGTCTCAGTCAGATTTACCTGATGATGTCTCTTGAGGTCTAAGGTTATAGACACTCCAGGTCTCTGTCTCCTTGCACAACAGTGTATATTAGATCAGCTTCTTGTTCTACAACTCTCTGTTCCCTGAGTTGCATCTTGTGTGCACACCCTTGCTTGGCCTCATGATAGTACAGCTGCAGTGGGACCTCAGCTCACATATGTCTGAAAAGCTTCAGTAAAGCAATGAGTCGTAACTGAGCAACACCCAGACCCTTTACTTGGTGACCTCGAACAAGATGGAAGGTGCAATCCCATACCCCAGGGTATTCTCACACAGTTTGTTCCTTAGGTTTACACTGCATTTACTATATGCTCTGATTTCCCACAGGTGTGGTGTGGCATGAGGGTATCCCACGAGACTTTCCTTTTGTAGGTGCCACCTCATTTGCATTAACATATGACTCTTATTGATGGTTGGTGGCTTAGAGTTTGGTGATCTCAACTGAAAGTATAAGTCACTGTAGTCTGAGCTATTGGTGGGCTTTTGCGCTAAGTGCTTCAACTAAGACAAGTTTAAGAGAATAGATGGTTTAAAATCTGACTCAAAGGTAAATCTCAAAAGCTAAGCAAGTCCAGGAAATCCTCATAAACCAGTAAGTGGGGCGGGTATTGAGATCAGGATATTCCCAGTGAGCTGAGGAATGTGTGCTCAGGAGGAGGGGCAGCTTTTTTTTGGCTCCAGTTGAGTTTGTCATAAGGAACTATATTATCTTTTATTTACAAAAAAAGAAAATAATAAAATAAGATAGAACCCATAATAGGTGCCAGGATGTAACCCGGACAAAAGCTAACTCATAAAGAAACTTCACAGAAGCTAAATAAATAAAATGAAAATCACTTTCGATTGAGATAAATGCTATTAAGTAAATAAAAGGCAGCTCCTAAGTGAGATGGGACATTTTAGAAAGGGGCCGGGCTCAGTCTCTTCTGAGAAGGTGCCTTCCTGGTGAAGACCCAAGGGAGCCTGGATCAAGCTGTGTGCACGGGAGACTGCTCCATTAGGCAAGGTACAGAGGCGCGTGCGTGTGAGAGTTGGCCTGTCCTAGGGCACTGAATGGTCTGAGAGGAGCTAGCCTGAGGAGTTTCAGAAGACCCAGAGCAGCTGCCTGGGATGGCACGTCTGTGTCCACAATGAAAACCTTTCACCCAGACCCTGAACTCCGAGCATAAGTAAACCCCAACCGGACCATGCCATGGCCCATGTAGTTTGAAATTCCTGTATCAAGTAAGCCTGTTTACAAAAAATCTGATCCAGGAGATAAAAATATTTAAATTTATCAAAAGTATTCATCACTCCTAAAAATAAAGCAAAACCCAGAAGCTTTCCTAATGTGGTCCATTGGCATAGTAGGACAGGTGGTTCTGAAAAATCAAAACAGGGTGAACAATTGCAAAGATAAGATTAATTATGAATCTGTACAGTTGGATTCAAGTAGCAGTTATTTCATCGGTATATTTATATTTTTAATATTCTTTTCAGAATGTTAAAATTTGGGGGCAATTGTACATAACAAAACCTAGTGGCAATTACGAAAAAATTGTATGCTAACTAGTAATGATAAAACATTAGTGTCAATGGCATGATTTTAACAGCTATGAAGTCTGTATTTGAATTCAGTTGAATTTAATGGATAAATTAAAGTCATATTTTGAGACTACTTAAAAGACTCTTTTAAAGAAAGCTCAACCCAAAACATTCCAGAATTGCTTATTTGTATTCCGTCTCGGCAATTATTCTCAATTATTATTTTGTTTTGTACGAGTTTTACATTATTATAAACAGATGTGGGCATGAACTGAAATAACATAATCCATCTAAGATACAAAGGATATGAAAGCAAAAATAGACATGCTTTTGGGCTTTCCTTCCATTAAACTTTGAAGAAAATTAGTTTTCACGAAGAAAGCTTTTGGAGTATTAAGTGCAAGTCTTTTTCCCAATGATGAGGTGGCAGAGGTAATCATACTTAAAAACACAAAGTCAAAAACAACTGTCTATAAAATCAAGGATTACTGAGAAGTTAGCTCATTACTTAAGATCTTTTCTCAAGATTATAAAATGAAAAGGAGGCCTACAGGGATACAGTCCCATGGCTCCGTTGGGGACTTCCAATCACCTGTCCCCAGTTGGTAGTTCTACTGTCGGCAGTTTCCTGTATATTCTTTCATGCATGATGGATACGTAGCATCTCTCATCTTTATTTGAAAAATGGGAAAACACATGCAGTAGTTCTTGTGTTTCTTGTTTCCACCTCAACCACTCCCTTATTGTGGCTTGATATTCTTGCTCTTTGGCAATGCACGTGGCTCGAACTCGTCAGTTGATGGATATTGAGGTTGTTTCCTATAATTTTAAATAATTTTTTTTGAAATGCGTGGGAAACTGGCATGGAGAAGAGAATTCTCGGGCAGAAGCTGTAGGTCAGCGGGAAGGGCCTCCATCTGTTGATGCCATTGGCCATGAAGCTCTAGAACCACAGCCGTCCTTTGATATCAAGGAAGTTATTTTGACTTTTCTTTTTAAGTAAAAGGAATTTAAGATGTCAGTTGGCTATAGGAGAAAAGTGGATTGGAATAATGACAATTTTTTTAAATACTTATTTTTTAGTTGTAGTTGGGCACAATACCTTTATTTATTTATTTATTTATTTATTTTTATGTGGTGCTGAGGATTGAACCCAGGACTCACACATGCTAGGTGAGCGCTCTACCACTGAGCCACAACCTCTAATGACAACTTTTTAAAAACAGAACTTCTATGAGTCATATTTTAGAATTTTATAGATGAATAGAAGGCCCAAAGATGAGTTTGGGCTGTGCTTGCATTTGGTCCATAATAAGCAGATAGACGTGAGCAGGCTGGCTCTTTGATTCTGGGATGTATACAGATGTCCAGCCCTCAACATGGTATATGTACCCTCTGAACTTTGGGAATGGGAACGGCCAATGCACACCAATTGGTGGGAGCCTGATCACAGCAGAAGGTTCTTTAATGCTTTGGCTACAGACAAATTGAAGATCCTGAGCATTTATGAAAAAAAAGAATAAGTTACATGGATAATTAGTAAAATTTCTACAACATGAAATTTAGAATCAGATTCTACCCCTTCTGTCTCCTCCCAGATTTGAACCACTTTATAGGTATAATACTACTGTCTGAAATTATTTTTTAGTAGGATTAGTAAAAACACACTGCAAATTTAGGGATCTTGTTTAAAGAGCAAGAACCAAGAAGGTCAAATAATTTTATCTGTGCATTTCCTCATGGTTAGCAATATCTCTTTAAGATGGGTCCTTTTAATTGAGATTGAAATGCTAAAACTTTAATTACATTGTAAAATTATGTTGTAAAATGTTGCCAGTAAAATTAAGACCGCTTTTGGGGAATCACGATACAGGTTTACTGAACCTACAGAGAGAAATGCACTTGATTTTGGAGAGACATGATTTGGTTGGTTTTATCAACTGAGAACCCACTGTGCAAACTAATCTCTCAGATTTCTTTAAAATGGAGTACTGGCTGTAAACTGGAATTAATAACACCTTGTGCTCCCAATTCTAGTTCAGGGAGGTATATTAACTCTAGGAGGAACTCAGAACCCACTGTTTAATTAGTTCTTCTAAGTCTGCTAAGCGTTCACTAAAGAACCATAAAGACTTTGAAGAAATTATTGTAATATGGAAAACCCATGCCCCTTTCTGCTCCATCTGTAAAATAAATAATGCATTACTCAGGAAAGTCTAAAGCTGTGCCCCTCTTTACTGATAATACAGAGAAGCATTGGAAAGGTCCAAATAATGGTATTGGTCTCCTCGTTTATTCCATAAATTCCTGTGTTAAGCATTGACTTCCAGGTTAGGTCAACACGTAGAATTCCAGCATCTGCTTTGTTTTCCCTGGGAAATAAATTGTCTCCCCAGATCGATGCTGAGAGGAGAGAAGGGCCATCGTGGAGAGGACAAGGGATCATCGCTGTGAGTCAGAGCTTGACCCCACGTGTATACGGACAGAAAAGGGGACATTACAGCTATTGGTGGGAGTTTACACAGCCCAGCTTTCCTAGAAAGCAATTTGATAATACATGTCATGCTGCTGTGGGGCCTGGGCTAAGTGTGCACTGGCCTTCTCTGGCCACCATCAGCAAACTCCCCAGTTCTACAGCCGGGTCCATCTGGCCACTCAGGCAAGGGGAGAATGGACTTCTGTGGGAAACTCTCCAGGGAGCTAACAGGAAAGAATTGTTCACTTTTAAATCTTTACCTTTAAGGAATTAGATTTAGGAATGTCCCTGGCCATCTTTCCTCATGGAGAAAACCTGATAATGGCAGGAAAGATGTGCCCAAGAGCAAAACTACATTTCATAGATGAATGGAGCTGGACATGTGATATGTGCCTATAAACTAAGCAGCTCTGGAAGTGAAGCAGGAGGATCACAAGTTCAAAGCCAGCCTCAGCAACTTAGCAAGGCCCTAAGACATTGTGTGAGACCTGTTCTCTAAATAAAATACAAAAAAGGGCTGGGGATCTGGCTTAATGGTTAAGCATCCCTGGGTTCAATCCTTAGTACCAAAAATAAAAGATGGGAGAGGGGAAAAAGGAGGGACAGAGAGGATGAGGGGAGAGAACTGGAATTGAATCAGAAGAAAACAAATCACATGCAATGGAATCAAACAGCATGAATTACTTAGGGATAGATTTAGGAAGTTTGTATAAGACCCACACACTAAAAACCAAGAAATGCTGCTGAGAGAGTGCCTGAGAAAAATGGAGATATATGCCTATTCGTGGATTGGTAGATTCAGTCTTGTAAGATGATAATCCTCTGCAAAGTGCCCTTTAGATTCAGTGCAATCCCATCCAAAATCCTAGCAGTAGATATTGGTAGGATTGAGCCCAAACAATTTTGAGAAGGAGGAACAATTAGAAAGTGTTTACTACCTGGTTTCACGATTTACAGAAAAAGCTGCAGTAATCAGGAAAGCATGGCATTGATTTGAGGATAGACATGTAGTTCAATGAAATGCAAGAAAGAGTCCAGAAATCGACATTGACACATATAGTCAATTGATGTTTTGACAAACTACCAAGGTCATTAGTGGAAAAAAATGCTGGATATTTTTAAGAAAAAAATAAAATGCATTCCAACTTTCATTTTCCATCACACACAAAACTTTAACTTGAAATGGATTACAGATATCAATGTAAAGATACAAACTGTCATCTTCTAGAATAAAACATAGTTGTATTTGTCCAGTTGAAGCTGACTGGGGCTCAGTGCTGACACTGTCCACTAGTACAAGCCAGTGGCGTTTCTTTCTTAAGTTAGTATGATATAAATTTTTATCAATTGCAAATGGAGAGTTACTGAGGGGCACAGTCTTTAAAAAATATTCCTAGACTCCTACACAACTGGGAATTTACAAAAATAAGAGGAGACTATGCAGTCACAGTTTCATGTATAAGAATGTGAATCAAATCATGTTTTACATAGTGAACACAGTGAAAGCTTCATATAAAATGATCAACAACAGGGAAATAGAACCTTGCAATAAAATGGTATTTAGCCAATAAAACAGAAGCAGTAAGGAAGCATACCAAAGTGCAGAGGGTAGGCGATGGCCCGGTGGCTGATTATTATTATTTCCTTTAAGTTGGGCTCATACCCCAACAGAGCACCTCTCACTTTAATAATTAAATATGGTTTTGAGAAATAGCTACAAGAAAAGGAAAGTTGCACGAGATAATAGAGAAAGGTACTGAAGTTGGAGCACACTCATTTGATCAAGATCACATGCATTATCGGGTTGGTTCGCTACTTAAAAATGTCCTGTGGCCCGCCCCTGTTCACTCTCAGTGCCCACTGTGCGTGTCCCGGGGAGACGGGCAAGTGCCCTGATCCTGTGGGGCCCTTTACTCAGGTCTGCAGCCTTGGCTCCAGGCAGCCCCCAGGATTTGTAGTCTATGCTGAACACCCAAGAGAAAGGAGTGAGGGTGGAATCTCACACTACCTTTCAAGGAAACAGAACCACTATTTCCTACCCAACCAGGTAGAATTGAATTACTTAGGGATAGATTTAGGGTCTGAGTGTGTTGGAATTGTATGTGAACACTCACCCTTGTGTGCAACAGTCTTCGTGACCGTGTCAGAAATCAGAGCCAGGGCTTTCTGCACTGCCACCCATGGAGTGTTTATTGGCTTTTGCATATTTACTTTCTGCTTCCTTTCAACCGTGTCCCCTCTGAAACCCATAAGGGAACCTTCCTGCCTCCCCCTGCCTTCTGCTGGCTGGACCCTCGTGGGTGTCCCCACCTCCCCCTGCCTTCTGGTGGCTCACTGGCCATCAGGGGTGTTCCTTGGATGGCAGCTGGGTGACTCTGCCTTTGTCATCACAGGGGCCTTCCCTGTTTACCTGGGTCTTTTCTTTGCCATTTTCTTCAAGGGTCCCAGTCCTGCTGGACTTGGGGGTCCACTGTGTTTCTATATCTGACCTCCTCTGAACTCAGCTCTTTACACCTGCAACAACTCTACTTCCTAATAAAGTCGTGTCCAGAGACACCAGGTGTTAGGACCCTAACGTGTCTTTTGGAGGTGACACAGTGCAGCCCACAACAGCTCAGCTATCCCTCATCTTCCCATTGGGTTAGGTCATGGACAGAAGGTACCCATCGTGAAATCAGGGTGGGGGTGAGGGGGTTCTGCATGCTGTATTCCTTCATCTTTCCTCTCAGCTCCCATCAATCTGCCTTATAGGGGTGATAAACACATTTCCCGACACTACCACCCAGCTCCAAGGTACTATGTTCTCTCTTCTTGGTTTTTCCTGACATCTGTGTAACCACACTTTATATTTTTAAAATTATTTATTTATTCATTTATTTTTAAATTTATTGGTTCTTTGTAGTGACAGTGGACTCCACTTTGATATACGTCTACAAGCTTGGAATCTATCTTATTCTAGTTAGAGTCCCATTCTAATGGGTGCACATGGTGGTGGGATTCACTGTGTTGTTTTCATGTATGTACCTGGGAAAACTACGTGAGTCATTCCACTGTCTTTCCTTTACCGATTCTCCCTCCCTTCCCTCATTCCTCACTGTCTAATCTACTGCGCTTCTCTTGTTCCCCTCACTACCCTCCTTATTGTGCATTAGCTTTCACATATCAGAGAAAACAGTTGACATTTTCTTTTGGGGGAGAGGGTTACTTCACTTAGCATCAATCAGTCAATGTTTATAGCAGCTCAAATCAGAAGAGCTAAGCTATGGAATTGACATAGGTGCCGTGTAGACACAATGGAGTATTACTCAGCCATAAAGAAGAATGACTTTATGGTGTTTGCCAGCAGATGGGTGGATCTAGAGACTATTATGCTAAGTGAAGTAAGCCAGTCCCCCAATACCAAAGGTCTAATGTGTACCCATACTTTAAAATACAGTTCCTTTATGAACTTCTATTCCCATTAGAGAATGTGCCATCGTTTCCGGTGAGGCCCCAGACTGATAAACCTCCAGTTGTTAGATAAACTGAGTCTGGAGAAGAGGATTTCTCAAGGTCATAATATTTGCAGAAATTGTGAACCCCAACCTCTTGGAAAGATTCCCTGTGGCACCAAACAGACCTTGCGGAAATTACTCAAACAGTAAGCATATGCGCACTTCAAAGTTTTATTCAGCGTTGAGTTCCATGAATTTTGGATAAAGTCACAAAAGTCAAATGTACGTTAACAGAAGGCGTTTGGACTTAGTCCTCGACTGCATTCCTTAAAATTGAACCAAAGACGTTGGGCGGTCACAGCTCAAGAGACTCCATCCTGATGCTTCAAATCAACCCAGGCCCCGTTCACACCACACCAGGATCTAGTGCTGGGCGGCTTTCTCCCTTCATGCTCGCTTGGCGTGCCCTTCGTCACACACTCACAGCTGTGCTTCCCACAGTGACCTGCGTGTGCCATGCCAGCCATGCCAGCCTTGCCGCTTCACTCCCCAGCAGCCCTGTCCTTTCGGCATTTCTGGAGTGGCTTCCCCTGACAGTTGTGATTGTGTTTTTCTGGCTTTGTTCTCTAATCCTGATTGATAATCAAGATTTCAACCCCCACCCACCTGCTGATAATTCCACCATCACCCCTTATATTTTCTGATTTAGACTCAGATACACAGGAAGGTCCAGGGACTATAGAGAGCAGGCATTGGATACTTGAGCCTGGTGCCATTAGGAAGTATCTAACCACTCAAAGGCTTATTCTCTCCTCTGTATGATGGAGAAGAACTTATAACAGAGTGTAACTGAGGATTAATGACATAGTGCCCAAGGGCTGGCATACGGCTCAGTGGAGAGCACTTTTCAATATGCAGGAGGCCCTGGGTTCAATCCCCAGCACTGCAAACAAACTGCATGTAAAGTCCTTAGCATGGTTTCTGGCACATAGAATTCAGTGGATACAAACTGTTACAGAGAGTGATCTCAGCCAGTTATGGTGGCACACACCTGTCATCCCAACTACTGGGGGCGGCTGACACAGGAGGGTCTCGGGTTTGAGGCCAGCTTGGGCAACCTCTGTCTCAAACTAAAACAGAGAGCTGGCTGGAGGTGTGGCTCAGTGGCAGAGCACGTGCCTGCACGGGGCGGGCATGACTCCCTTCCCTGCTGTGGCCAGCTCTGCCCTGTTGTGCTTCCTCTCCTTGGCTTCCTTGGCATCCCGGAAGGGCTTTCTTCACTTCCAACAATTTCTACTTTCAGTAGAACATCAATTAAAGATGAAAGAACCAAGGTCGTCTAAGGAAAAGATGGGAATGGATAATTAGTCGTGCCTGTAATGTTAGACTGAAAACAGGCCCTGGGGCTTAGAGCAGAATTTGACTCTGAGATTCCTAGGAGCCAAAGCAGAAAGTACCTCGCGAGTCCCATCTGTTACACCATGCTTTGATGAGGCAGATTCAATGCAGAGGGACTTCAATAAAAGTTCCGTAAAAGAGAAGGAACAGTTTTGATAATTTTTTTTTCTGTACAAATAAATTAAGACCAGTTATAGTACACACAGAATTGTTAAGTGTTTGTCACAGGCAATGTCTTGGGGGGACTTGAAAGGTCATTTCATTTGGAATTAACTTTACTGTCAAAATAAAAGAAATTTAAAGTTAATTCCGAACAACATTACATGTAACACGCGTGCAGATGCACACTGCTGTGTTCTGGACAGCTAATCCTCTACTTTGGGGTTTTACACTGTGTCGTGTATCTGGATCACGTGTATCTGTGTGCACCATTTTTTTTTCCATGTGGGGTTGAAATTCTTGGATCCATAGATTTATCATCTTCATCAAAATTGACCTCCCCAAATTGTCATTACTTCAAGTATCTTTCTGCTTTCTGTCTTGCTCTTCTCCTCTGCTCCTCCAATTGCACTTGTGGCAGACAGTTTGTATTGTTCTGTAGGTCCACAGCCTGACTTGTCCCCATTGATATGAATGTATTTTTTCTCTGTGCTTTGCTTTAACTGGTTTCTGTTACTATATTCTCAAGTTCACTGGGATTCTTATCTGCAGTGTCTACTCTACTCTGACTACCATCTAGGGAAATTTTAATTTTAGATATTTCATTTTTCTAAAAATTCCATTTTACTTATTTCTATGTAATTCATCACTCTCCTTATTCTGTTTGTCTTTTCCTTTACATCTCTGAGCATGTGGAGCTGAATTGTGATAGCTGTTTTGACACCTTTGACGGAAAATTCCATCATATGTGTCATTTATGGTTGTTTTCAATCAACTGATTTTTTTTTCAGTCTTACTATGGATCACATATTCCTACTTCTTCCCTGTTTAGTAATTTTTTACTGTGTGCTGGGCAGTGTGTTATGTTACTGAGTGCTGGGCTTTTTTTCATTCCTCTGAGTATTAACTTTGTTCTAATGATAGTTAATTGTCACAAGCATGATTCTTTTACATTTTATTTTAAGGCTTTAAGGGTGAATTTTTAGCAATCTTTACTCTAGGGCTATGTTGCCCTTCCTCTGAGGTGCTACCTGGGATCTTTTCTGGATTTGTTGTGCTCACAAAGGCTTCTCCCATCAGGTTGGTGGGAATTCAGGTACTTCTGAGTCCTGAATGGTCTCTGGGAAATGTGTGACTTACAGAACTCTGGTAATTGTTCTTTCCCAGAATTGAAGATCTAACCCTAGGGGATGGGGTCAACATATTGCTTCAGTTTGCAATGACTTGCCAGAAAGTGCTGTCCCTTGTCTCATGGGGGGGGGGAGTTAGCCTACACCTGTGGATGCTATCCAGCAAAGGACACAAATGCAAATCTATAGAATATTTTCCTACATAGGGCCTTGCTCTTGGCTTCTCTACCCTGCAATTTCTATTTTCTTTCACCTTCCCCAAATTCCATACCCACTTCTTCAAGCTGGGAACTCAGAAATTTCCCAGCTCTGAGTTCCCATTGCCGGGCCACAGTCCCTGGGCAGATGGCCTGGGCAGTGGCAGGACTGTCCTTGTTTCCTTTGTCTCCAGAGCCATAATCCTGCCATTCCTGTTCCTGATGTCTGTGACAGGTGTTTCGTGTGTTTTTTCCAGCTTTTGAGTTGGTGATAGTGGGGATGATTCAGACCTCCTACCCTCTTATAGATGGAAGCATTAAGTTCACTGTGAGTCATTATTATTTTTTTTAAGTCTCTATAATCATCTTGTGACTAGCATAATCACTTTGCATTTTTATTTTCTCATTAAGCATTACCTTTAAATGACTAAAATATAGATATTTAAAATGTTACATAATTTTTGCCCTTTTTCATTTTTCATTTTCATCTCAGAGCCATCAGGCTCTTGAGGCGAATGTCTAAAACTGAGTTTCAGCTGTTGATTTACAGAACAAGCACAAGGACCAGGGCGCCTGGGCTCCCGAGGCTGGCACATCCTCTTCCTGTGGGAGACACAATCGGAACACTCTTTCTGAGCATGTAACATAAACAAAGTGAGTCTGGGGGAATCCGATAGTTGCAGGGATCAGGCAGTGCCCCAAGGCAGTCACCTAGCCAACAGAAACTTGCCGAACACCTCAAAGACGCCATTTACTCTACTAAATATAGAGAGCAAGGTAGATGCAGTCCCACAATAAGGCTGTTCAATGCCAAATCAGGAAAACACAGAGGATGGGGAAATGCAGGAAGCAGTGGGAGCTCTGGGGTGTAGGCGGATGTGGTGGGGAGAGTGGAATAGTCTGGGGTTCACGTAAGGCACTCTAGGAAGGTCACATGTAAGCTGGGGTGCAGAAGATTAATTATAATCATCCAGATGAGGAGGGCAGAAAGATGAACCTAGTGAAATATTCTTCAAAGCGATACTCTTCACTACTAATCGGCAAGACCATACAAGCCTTCAATTTAGAGCAGACGTGCAGAGAGAAAGGAATGGAAGGGCGGGCAGGAAATGTCCTTGGACTTTGGGACTTGGTGAGCACCAGCCCTACCAGCCCATGCCACCTCCATATACCTTTCATAGACACAGGAACACAGAGCTCATGAGGGAACCGTCCCAGCCACTCTAGAGCAGTTAAGGAGGGCCTGGGCCAGCAGGAGCAGAGACCCTTGGAAATAGCCATTGCAGGACTGGCTACCAATCCAGGGTTGGGTGGGGTTAACTTCATCCCCAGTTCCGTGGGAGGGAGCTGTCATAACCCACTCTCTCTTGCTCTAACAGGAGAACTAAGACTGCTTAATTTGTGAAGAAAAGGGATTTATTTGGGTTCATGATTCTGGAAATCCAGGATTTTGGTGGAAAGTGGAAGGACAACCCAGAGCGAGTAGAAGAGTCCATGCCTTGGGTTGGGGGGTAACTTTATCCTGTGGTGGCTAATGCAGTCCCTCATGAGCGAGAATGCACTCCCTCAGCCAGCACTGATCTATCCACGGGACCTCCCCATCCATCCCACTCGATGCCATTCCCATCACTGCCACGTTGCATAGTTAAGCCTCAAAGGGTGGTGACAAACCAGACCGTGGCTGGGACTAAACTGTGGAAATGCTCAGGGGGGATTGTGACTTAGAAAGGTGACTGCACTAAGGCAAGAGTCAGCATACAGCTCTAGAAGGGAGGAAACGTTCCCGTGCTGCCTGGCTTCCAGCAACTGAGTCTGCATAGGTGTGTGGAGTGGGAACAGAGCTGGGACCACCTTCTGCAGTGATGGTGAGCTTTAGATGAGGTGGAGCACCTGAGATGGAAAGGGGGCTTCAAACACACTCTGTGTATGTGATGGGTTCGTCCCAAGGGACCTGAAAGAAATTCTATTAAGCTCCTTCATCCACTAACCAATCCTCAAATATCAACAGCCTTTTCCCTTCTCCGTCAGCCTTATTCAAGACTTTAGGACGGGCTCCACGAAAACACCTGAGAATTCCACAGACCCAGGAAGCCCTCATAGGAGCCCCTTTTCTCCTTGCCCACACTGAGTGGCAGCAGTCAGTGGGTAAGGCTCATCTTGCACAATATCCTTTGGGTCTTTCCAAACGAGTTGGTCTTTCCAAAGCAGAATATGAGATCTCTTTAGCTGTATTTCAGCCAGAAGTCAATTGAAATTATTTTGGTTAATTTATCTTTGTCTGCAATTTATTAGGCTGAAGCAGAATCCCGCTTTATTATAACATGTCTATAAACCTCTGTTCTTTTCACTGAAAGAGGAATATTTTTAGCTGTACATTTTTGCAAATTGATTTGTTTACATCAGATTCCAAATTTTCCGTGTATAAAGTTGAGTGCCATTTGGATTAAGCTGCAATTGTTTAATGTCAACAGTTTATGGCAACTGGAACCGCTTTGCTTTTCTACTTATCATGGCGATATATCATTTTCTCTTAAAATATATTTATTTAATTTTGAAACAAATCCATTATGTAACAAATCATTAAATATCGAAAGAGATAGTGCACACATATGGCAGAAACCATTTGGGTAACAGTCTGGGAACTACAACCTGATGCTTCTGTCACTACACCTGGCAGGGTCTGGCCCTGTGAGAGGACTGAGGCCATCTCTGAGGACTAAGGAGCCTATCTGGGCTATGTTTGGAGGGACCCTGCCAACATCTGCTCTCCTGGCTTTCTTTACCCTCCGACTCATCAGTGTCCAGTTATAATTTCCCTCTGACAATGCTGCTGGGTCACTTCCAGAATTGCTGGCCATGGGTTGGGGATGAGGACAGGAATGTCAAGTTTCCTTTTTAAAATAAATTATTATGCAATGATTTTGCTTAATTCCTTAATTGTATTAGTCGGAGGCTTCATTTTTACAAAGAGCAAAAACAAAGCCAAGAGCCTATGGATAAATCTTAGGAGTGTGAAGGTTTTTGTTTTTGTTTTTTTGTATTTGGGTAGCAGGGATTGAACCCAGGAGTGTGTAAGCACTGAGCCACATCCCCAGTCCTTTTTATGATTTTTTTAATTTAGAGACAGGGTCTAATTGAATTGCTTAGGGCCTCACCAAGTTGCTGAGGCTGGCTTTGAACTTGTGATCCTCCTGTCTCAGCCTCCTAAGCCACTGGGATTACAGGTGTGCAGTGTGAAGGAATTTCTAAAATAATGTAGATTAGGCATAAAGTTTTCTATGGGCCTAACTTTATAAGATCATGGACTTTGTAATACAGATTGTTTTTCAAATAGTATTTTCATAGCAGCTGGACAGCAGAGTTTAAGATAAAGGATGCTGGAGTAGGTCTAAGTGTTTTTAGGAAATAAGTTGTGTTAAGTGAAATGGGAATTTGATGTGAGCACTAATCTGTTCAGAGGAGTACATCACCTACGTGAGAACAGGAGCCAAGGATGGAACTTTCTAGTCCCTCTCTACCCACTCCTCTCCTTTTTTTTTTTTTTTTTTGTTGTTGTTTTTTTAGCAGTTTTCGGTTTGTAGCAAAGTTGAGAGAAAGGTCCTGGGATTTCCCTCCTGCCCTCTGCCCCCACAGATGGACTTCCCTTGCCAGCTATCAGCATCCAGGCAACAGTGCAGCCTTGAGGAGCCCCTGGAAGCGTCCCGACCCCCAGGACACGGTTGAGTTGGGCCTCATCCTCCCTGTTGCACATACTGTGGCTTTGGACAGACAAATGATGGCATGGATGGCCTAGAATATTCCTTTTCAAACCATCACCTGTTCAGTCTCCCATGTTTTTTTTTTTTTGGCAACTAATGAGAACATGCTTTTCTTAAAAATGTATTGATTTTGGCAACTCCTTCAGAGAAGTGCTGCAATGAAGATTTCACATCATATCTGCGTATTTGCTTCAGAAACACCTTTTTCTTCATTTACAAGAAAATTAAACTATTATTAGTAACTGTCTAGTATTAAGAGGTTTATAGAGGATCGATTAATGAGCGTGATTTTCTGGAGCATACATGCAGGCCCACTATTAATGATTAATCTGGGAGGCAGTTCAAACACCAAGTTCTCTCTGATCCAGAAGTAGTCCTCAGCTTTGTGCAGATCACAAAGGTTAAAATGAGAAAAGCACTGTTAAAATAGGAAATCTTAATATCCTTTATCAATCAGTCAAAAGTAACATAAGTTATATAACAGTAAAGATTAGAATAACAGAATTTATAGGACTAAATTGTGTCAGAAAAATGATATTCTTTTTTAAATCTGTGGAATATTTATTTGAAATATCCACATTCATTGTTCACACACACACAAAAATAGTAGTCACGTATCAAATGCTAGATCAAAAGAAAATACCAATAAATTCCCCAAACACTGAGAATGTACAGGCCATGTTTCACTGTTGTGCCTTAAATTAAAAATTAATGATAATTTTTTTAAGTTTAGTCAGCTGGAACTTTAAATATTGTTTTCCCAAATTCCTATTAGTAAAAATCAAAACAAAATTACGTAGTATTTCTAAATTTCCAAACGTCAGACATGAATCCCATATAAACAGATAAATCAGCATTCTTAAATGACAATAACTGAAGTCAGTAGTCTACACATGAAACTGGAAGAAAAAGGGAAAGGCATACAGGTTGAAGTAGAAATTAAGAACTGAATAGAAGTACAAAGATAAAGAATTCCGTGAGTCTTCTTTTCCTTCAGAGAAGGAAGGACACCAGGAAGACAAAAAATTCTTAGAGATCCCATAATGCAAGCCACAACATTAGGCAAATAAATTTAGAGAGTTTACATTATTTTAAAATGTGGATTATTCAGACAATTTAAGCAACTTTGAAAAGTAGTTGACGTCTCATTGATCAGTTGATGTTACAAATGAGCTCTTGCAAAAAGGCACAGCTGAATATTAGTATTACAAGCTATTGCAAAATATTTATAGTATAGTATGATAATACAATCTATTTCATAGTGTGGAAAGTGAGAACAGGTTGCAAAATAGTTTTATAAAAAATATATATATAGCCCCATTCCCTAAATTGATATTAAACTAAAAAGACAAAATACAGATCAATTCACAGAAGTACAGAATCTATTTCAGGGCTTCCTTTTGTTTCCCGTGCTTGCTGATTGGGGGCTGGCTGTGGTAACTGAGTCCTGGGATGCCTAACTTGTTGAAACTTTCTCTAGTCCTTCCAAGGCTGGCTGCATAGATCCAGTCCAGTGTATGCAAAATACAAGCTGGAATTCATGGCCTGCCAGCACTTTCTCTGTGTGCATATGTGAGTGGGTGACTTCAAGGGACTGGTTTTTAATAATAACATTTTTGTTTCTAATATTGCATCATAGGCCACTTATAAAAGTTTACATCTTGAGGATCTCCATCATTCAGCACTGATTTTGCTCAGGGTTTGCAAACTCAAAATGACCAGGTGCTAGGCAGGTATGCAAATGATGAAATCTGCCATTAGAAGCCCAGGCCACGGGAGGGTCCAACACATGGATGGTCAGAGTCTAGCTAAGCCTCTTGGCTCAGTGGCATCACTTAGGATGCAGATTCAGGACTATCAGATAGTTGTTTCTCATGAAAAAAATTTTGACTTTTAAATATTAATTAGTTCAAATATTTAAGAACTGTCAGGCTATATTTTATTACGGTGCTTTATAATTTTAACAGCTTAGTCAGCTAGAAGTTTACATATAATTTTTCTAAATTGCTAATAGCAAAAATCAAAACAAAATTGAGTAGTAGTTAGAAAACAAACTCTGTGATAATGTTAAATGTCCAAACATAAATAGGAGTCTAATAGAAACAGAAAAAATTCTATTCTCAAGTGAAGTGTTGCAAACGTCACCCAAATGTGACCCATGGACCTCTGATTCTGGGTGGGTCCATGACCTTCTAAAATTTGAGTAACTGGGACCAGGGTGATCCATCTGAGGAGGTTTCAGAAAAAGATAGGATAGAGCTGAGCCTCGGGTCACCGAGGCCATGCTAGACTGAAAACCCTTTAGGAAGGCACCAAGGAGTGACAAGGTAGCCAGGGTCATAGTGGTCAAAACTGTGACGATGCAAAAGTAACTTTCAAACGAATAACAGCAAACCCCAGGCAAGCTGAGAATCAACTAGCAGAGTTATCATGCCCACCTCCATGCCCGGAGAGCTTTGAGTATGGGTAGCTTATGGTGGGAGTGGGGCTGGACAGATGTGATAACCAGGATGGCCAAGGTGCAGACATTCCCATCCCCACAAAAGCTCTCTTGCAGTCACCACCTCTGCCACCAACTGGCTTTAGGCAACATCTCCTAGGCTCCACAGACTCAATTTGACATCTTTAGGTTGTCCATCTAAAAATGAGGCTGAGTCTCTGTCCATTACGTGATTGAATTCCGATTTGCTTAGCCATTCTCCCAGAAGGATGCCTCCTATTTCTAGCTAACATGAATAAGGCTGCGATGAACATTCCCAGACAGGTCTTTCTGTGGACCTGTTTTCTCATTTCTCCTGGGTAAATTCCAGGAATAGATTTGCTGGGTCAAGTGTAAATGTATGTTTAGGAGAAACTGCCTGGCAAGTTTTGAATCTCGAGTGTCAGTGGAAGGCACAGCACTGCTGGAGAGTACCAACTCCCATCCTTCCTCTACATGCTCCATACTCTCCTCTAGCTTCCCTCTGAAAGGCATAAATGAATATTTCCTTCTAGCAAAAAGAAAAAAATGAAAAGAGGCCAGGATAATCATTGAAAGAAAAAAAAGTAAGGATGCCAGCTACCAATGAACATTCTGTAAGAACTCTCCAGAGTCCCTGGCGGTCATGTGCTTTGTGCTCGGTACCATTGCGGCCTCAGTCGTGGTCATACAGGACCCTCCCTCCTTGTTTCCCCTCCACATTTTCTCCACATGCCCCTGCCTACCTGTCTTGAAGGAGTGCAGCTAGAAACCCGGGTTCTGTCTGAGAGAGGCTGTCTGCCCAGGCGGATGAATATGGTCCTGAGAGGCATTCGAATCTCAGATGTTCCCCAGGAATCAGCAAGGCTGAGAGGGATGCCTGAGAGTCCACGTACATGCAGAGTTGTTCCCAGAGGTGAAGCAGCCAGTGTGTTAAGTACAGCTAGTTCACTAAAGCTTGATTCAACCAATTATCTGACAATTTCTCTAAGAAAGCATGTGTTTATATAGTACTTAGCACCTTTTTTTTTTCCCTTCTTAAAAATGAGATGCTAAGACCTTGAATCTAAAGGAAAGTCTTATGAGGTGCAGGATGAGATCACAGGATTGTTTCTCCCCAGGAGTGTTTTGGGATCATTTGCATAACCTGGAATTCAGTCCAGGAAAAACTCTACAAAACAGCAAACATCAGATAATGCAGTGAGGCCACCTAATCGGGAAAGGTTGATTCTGGTGAAAAGTCTGGTTATGACATTTAAGAAAAGGAAATGCAGGTTTTGTCTGTTGCTTTCGGGAGCCTTTCAAGAGCTTCAGAGGAGAGGAGGGTGAGAGGCCCATGAGCTGGGTGCACTTGCTTCAGGGCTCTGGGCTGGGCCGCCTGCAGCATTGCTAACCCATCAGTTTCTCAAGGGTAGTGATTTCAGATCTGTGTCATAGTTAAATATACAATGAAGTTCACAATTTGCTTCTTGATACCAAACTCTCTTGCCTTTCAAAAATAGGTGGTGCTGGACATGATAGCATATGCCTACAATCCTAGTAGTTTGGGAGGCTGAGGCAGGAGGATGGCAGATTTGCAGTCAGCCTCAGCAATTTAGGAAGTCCTTAGACAGCTTAGGAAGACCCTGCCTCAAAATAAAAAGAGCTACAGATATGGTTCAGAGGTTAAGTGCTCCTCGATCCAATCCCCAGTATTCCCTCTCTGGAAAACAAAACAAAACAAAAACAAAAAACTCCAAGTGGTGTTATAATATAAATGAAAGTAAAAAAATAGCAGCTCTGTGTTTAAGGATGTAATAAAGAAATTCTGTAGAAAATAATGTGGAATTCTTGTGTGTGTGTGTGTCTATGTATATAGAGAGAGCTGATATATATATTTTTAACAATCTCAGTGAGTTTAACTAGGCAACTTCGAATATAATATTTTGGTGCTTTTGACTGCAGATAAATTATCACTTTGAAAACGCAGCCAGGTTTAGAGTCATCATGTTCAGCAAAATAAACTTCACTTCTCTGAAATATGAAACGACTGGCAGAAATGAGCATTGGTATATAATTTTTTAATGACATTGTTCATCAACTCAGCATTATGAGATACATGTGGAAAGTATTTTTCTCCAAATAATTAACATTACATTGACTGGAGAACTTGGTAAGGAGCCTCCAAATTAAATATGCATTAACAAGTGTTTTTAAAAATACTAGATATTGCTACCAACATAACTTTAAAACTTGAACTGCCTACCCCTCCTCCTGTAAACTCTGCACTGCTTCCATTAAGGATTTGTACTAGTTTTGTAAAGTAAGTCGAAGCACGGAGAATGAAATTTACCATAAGGTGATAACTCTCTGTGAGAATCAAGATAACTTTAAATAAAACTTTTGCTTAAAATATTTGAAATTATTTTAGAGCATTAAATATTTTCAATACATGTCACCATTTTATCATAACTCATCATGACAAACATTTCATCTTATGAATGGGCATATTTTGTTCATCTGCTCCCTAATCCTGAATATTTATGTTATTTCTATTGTCTTACTATTGTAAACAAATATTGTTGTCAAGTACCCATAGCAAATTCTATACGACTGATTGTTTCCTTGGGATAATCTCTTGAAGTGGCTAGCCAGTGGATTATATATGCTTTTAAGAATTATAATCCATCTAATACATATTTGATAAATACCCAGTATCCAACCTGTGTTCTGAGCTGGACACCTGCCTGAGGGTACCATGGTATATACACTAAGCATAAGACTGTCCTGACAGATCTGATCATAATCTGGTGCAGAGGCTGGCACACCAGGGCTCAGAGGCCAGGCACAGCGTCCTGCCTTGCTTTTGGAGATCAAGTCTTATTGAAATAGCCATGCCCTTTGTATGTTCTCATGCCATTAATGGCAGTTGAAAGAGCCATGACCAGGTCTATATGGCCTTCAAGGCCCCAAATATTTATTACCTAGCCCATTTCAGAGAAACATCTGCCAACCCCTTGTTCTGCAGCTGACTACCTTGCCAAATTATACTCCAAAGAGTTGTGTTCTTGACTGTCATCAGTGCAAAATCCTCCACGAACAAGCAGAACTGGCTTGAGCTTTGCTTCTCCTGGGTTTGTGCTGGATTTACATTTTCCCAAGAAACTCCTGGTGAGCAAGCCATGTTGGCCTGGCCTGTGGGAGTCATCACCAAATTTGCTATGAGAGGAGTAGAACTCTTGAGATTTATTTCCCATGGGGCCTAAAGAACTTCAGAGAGGCTAGCAATTGGCTGAGCCCTGCTTGGCTTTCTCCAACTTTCCTCACATGCTATAAGGGACTGAGGAAGCTGGGGCAGATCAAGTAGCCTGCATCTTCTGCAGCCTGGAAATCAAATACCAAGACATGCTGGGATTGTTGAAGGGATAGTGTATCATTTTATACATGAAATCCATTTTGTTTATTCTGAAACTCACCAGCATCGCCTCAATGACTTATGTAAACAGAAATATCTATTATTTGACTTTTTTCCTTCAGCACTGGCCTCACATGGACGTGCTAATGATTATTTGTCAAAGTCACACTGTTTGCTTACGAGGTATGAAAGCATTTTAGACACTATAATGATGGCTCTTGATTCACTTGATAATATTTAGAATAAGCCATAAAAGCTGATCTCTGAAGGAACAGACCGCTTTTATTGGCTTTTAGTGCTATTACCGCTGCCATAAGTGGAAAATTGGCCTAATGCAAGCAATACTGCTGTGTCATGCCACACAACTGCTGCCTGGTTTTCTGGTTTGTTTCTTCTAATGAATGTGTGGCCAGGTAATGGGAGGGATCCACCAGCTCCTGAGCTGCAGGACATGGGACCACTGGGGTTTATGGTTCGCCCAAGCAACATCTTCCCACTGGAAGGTAGGAGGAGCTTCTTCAGTGTACAGGCATGCACTTGTTTCTTATGCAGTGCCTGCTGGGTCCCACTGAGGGCCAGGTGCAGGACACAAATGGGTGAGGAAGATCCACTAAAATGGAAATCAGTCCTATTTGGAGGTCTGTGATTGAGATCCTACTGGCAAGGTTGCAGGAGTCTTCTTTGTTTTAGTTTCAGTCGTTATGGAGATAAAACTTACCTAGAATAAAACGGATAAACTTTTTGTAGACAGCTCAATTTGTTTTTACATATGTGCACACCTAAGTATTTACCACCCATCAGATATATATCATATCCAGCACACTAGATAGCTCCTTCATGCCCCCTCCCACTCAGCAGCTTCGCCCCAAGGGGAACTCAGGATTTCTATCACTATGGAGTCCCTGCCTCTGTTCTTCCTATGAACAGAATCCTGCAGTGCATATCCTTTTATATCTAACTTTATTTGTTCAGCATTGTGCCTGCAAGATCTACCCATGTTTTGCATGTGCCAGTGTTTCATTTTTTTGTATTTCTTTATAACATTCCTTTGTAGGACTACACCACAATATTTGCCCATTTTATTGTTGGGAGGACATTTAAGTAATGCTCAGCAATTGGCTCTTATGAAGAAGAAAGACTTCAACATTCTTACATGTACTTTGGTGGACTTAAAATACCCATTTTTATTGGTATAAACCCAGGAAGTAGGATTGATAGGTTGTAACTGGGCAGACTTAGCTTTCGATAGGTACTGTGTAGGAATTTTCCAAAACGGCTCCAGTTTATCTACCCACCTGCAGCGTCTGGGAATTCTGGTTGTTCTTTGTTATCAGCTGTTGGTGTTGACATTTGCAATATTATTCTCATAGACTTGAATGCCTTTATACATTGCATGTACATACAATTTAAGAAAACAAGCTTGACTTTGGAAAGTATGTTTTGTATATATGATGAATATGTTGGGCCATGGGGATGTGGCGGGGACCAGGGTTTTAGAATTAAGTCTAAGCGGCATCTGTAGCTCTATCAATTGATAATTGGGTGGCCTGGTAAAATCACTTATGTTCACTTTGCTCTGATTCTTCTTTATAGCAAACACTTCATATCAAAGGGTTGTTGTGAAGACAAGTGAAATAACACACATGTAAAACAGGGACTTTAGTTGTTTAGCGTTTAACAGAGCTGGACCCCACCAAATGGGTTTCTTTCCCCTCTTTATAATGGTCCGAGTGGCCAAGAAAATCAATGAAGCTGCTCTGAGCAGACCCCCATCTGCTTAGCTGCCTGCCAGCACCACACTACCAAATTTGTCCCTCATCAGCTTTCCTCCCCTCCCTAAAGTTCCAGACTCTCAAGTGTCATCCCAGACCCTTTCCTCTACTCCATCATTCCGTGGACCAATGGCAACAGGAAGTACCACCCATGTTTTAATGTAGCAAGTGGTACATGCCAGCTAGCATTTCCTAAGAAACCTGCAAAGCACGTAGTATTATTACTATCTTATAGATGGGAAGAAACCAAGACTCAGAGGAATCAAACAAATGGTCCTGGCCACATCCAGAGTGGGTGGCACAACTAAGGTTTGAATCCAGATCTGTATGACTTCAATACTTATGGGGTTAATTCTGTATGTCAGAGAAGTCAGGAAGTCCTTAGGACTGTCCCTCCTGCCCAGCCCTGGCCTCCAGGCCTGCCTTCCAGAGGAGCTGGGCTGGGCTGCTATCTTTGCCATTAGCCGAGCTCCCACCCTCATGACTCTTGTCTGTGTTCCCCATGCCGGGGGGCTGTGCAGAAATGCACATCTGATCCCGTCTTCTTCATGCATGTCTCCAAGGCACCCTTCATGGACTCCTGTCAACTTCCAAATGCCTTGACTTTCAGGAGGGCACGTAAAGGCTGCTTGCACTGACCCACTCTTTCCAGAATGTCGTTATTTCACTCCCCTCGGTCTGATGGATCAACCATAAGTTTCAGAGTTCTGCCTTTCCCATTTGCTAGCCTAGTGCTCTTGGATGGTCCAGTGACCCACACTTCCTCAAAGTCTCTTTCACAGTGACTGAGCTCATAGGATGAGATCACATGCATGCCTGGCACAGGCAGGATCTCAAAACAAACAGTTGTTCCATGTGACAAATCAAATAGAGGTCTCCATGCCTGGCCACTGTGTCTCCAGTGTTTGCCCCCATGGGTGCCTGCCCTTCATCATTTCTCTCTGCTCCTCTACCACGAGTGAACTCTTTCTTCTCTTAAGAATCAGTGAAGAGTCCCCTTCTCAGCAAAGCTTCCCCCGGTCCCTGTCATGTTCTGAAGTTCTTGTGCTTGTCACTCCCCAGAGCCTTGTTTGGAAGGCAGGATCTTGAACCCTGCCCACAGAAGCAGTCGTTCATCACACCTTGGTCGTGATGAACAACAAAGGACAGGATTTATCCAGGCAGCATGGGGTGGTTGGGAATGTGAGCCATCCTGAGGAGAGTGACTGTGCATCCCTTCTTCACTGGGTAGGAAGACGGGGAGGTGATCATGGAAACCTTGTGAAACTGCCCAGTCAGTGCTCTAGTTGATCGTTTGGGGTTCTGATGAGCTGTACCTGGCGATGGAAAAACACTTGGTGATGGCTGAATCCAAAGGGCCTGGACTCAGCAGAAGCTGAGACTAGGTGGTTCCTGTTCAGATTGCGAAGTGTTGTCAACTCTCCTGAATGTTATGGACTGAAGCAAACAGACAGGACCTTGGCATTTGGCAACACTTTCTGTGGAATAGTCTCAGAATTTGACAGATATGATTCAAACCACCCCCTCAAGCCTCTGCCAGCTTCTGTTCAGGGGGATTCACTATGTCCCCCTCACCCTGGAGCCTGGGCAGATGGAAGGGGTTCATACTGGGTCAGGTTCCTTAAGGGTAGGGATTTGAATATCTTTCTGTATTTCAAGGTTTCAAGTTGGAATCTTGACTTTTCACAGGGTAAGACAGAAAAAAAGACTGTGCGATTCTTATATATATATATATATTTTTTTTTTTAGAAAGAAAGCAAATATGGCCAAATGTTAATATCAGTTAAATCTGGATGGCAATTACATAATATATTTTTAAAAGAATGTGTAAAATGTCAAAAATCAAATATTGAATATATTTTCCTTTAATAACCCTATAGAATTATTAACTCCCCCTAATTTCTGATTCTGTTTATTGTGCCCTTTCACTATACCATTATGCCAAGGGTTCTGGCAAATTTGGGTGGTGAAGATTCTGACTTATTGTCTAGTTTTTCATTTTTATTTGTTTGTTTTGTTTTTCTGGGGAGCTAGAGACTGGACCCAGGACCTTACACATACTGGGTCAGTGCTCTACACTGGGCTACACCCAGTGGCTTTTTGAAATCCTGTAAAGAGCTTGGTTTTAAAGTCAATTTAGGCTGAGAAGCTGTTACCTTGTTGTAAAGTTCTGTGAAAGTGAGGGTCCTCTGGTGGATCCTTGATGGGCTTTGCCTCGTAAGAGAGACCTAATGAGTGCTGGCAGCAAATGTGTTGACTGCCCTTAGAGAAGGCCAGGGTATGTGTTCCTGTTGATCCCTGTGGCTGGTTTCTGGAATCTTGCCCTATGCTTTCATAGAACCAAGTCAGCCCATTCCAAATTGTCCTCCAGCAAAGGCTGCATTTGCCTTTCCATATGTTTCCAGCAAAACCCTGTTGATCTTTCTGAAAACACATCAAAAACAAAGAAAGAACAATTCCTGTCTTTATAGAATGACAAACACCAAAACTCCATGAGACTCATACAACTAATCCCTGTCTTTCTGAAGTTTCACTACCAATGCTACACAGGTTAAACTGAAATCAATATAGTTTCAGAATACTAATTCCTTACTAGGGAAGGAATATATTCTTGAAACAATTTTATCAATAAAATTAGTTTTTCAGATATTCTAATGGTTAACATAAGAGACTCTGGAGCCAGAGCTCTGGGGTTAGAACCAGCTCCCCCAGTCTCTGGTACTGATCTAGGACTCTGTTTTCTCATCTGTAAATTGGGGATAATAACAGCAGAATCTCCTATGATCTTTGAGACAACTCACTGGGTTAATGCATGTAAATGCTTGGGAGTGTGTTGAGCACATTGTAAACTCTCAATATGTACACCTGTTATGTTTATAATGACTAATAGATTGTCAAAGTCCATTCTCTGGAAAGACCCAGAATCTTGGACAGAGTTCTCTTTTCTTGTACTTTTCACAGTGTGTTGTACTTTTTCTGACTCTTTGACCCTAGCTCTCCTTACCCTCCAAGATTCTCCTGAGCAGGAACAATGTCCTTAGCATAGAACTATAAACAGAAGTCAGGAAGGGTGACCCCTTTGAAAATCTGCAGTTGCTGTTCCCTCTGGCACTCAGGACAGACATGCTTGTCCTGCATGGAATCTGCTTCATCACAGCACTCCTGGGAGTCACTGACAGTTGATAAGAAGCAGTTTAAAGCATGGTGTGCTGGCACATACCTGTCATCCCAGTGACTCTGAGGCTGAGGTAGGAGGATCAAAAGTTCAAGGCCAGCCTCGGCAACCTAGGGAGACCCTGCCTCTAAATAAAAGGCAGCTGGGGATGTGGCTCAGGAGTAAAGCACATATCCATCATGCCTGGAGTCCTGCTTGAATTCACAGTAGTGGAAGAAAAAAGAGTTCAAAATGATATGCATTTGGTATCTATGTAGCTCTGACTTAAATCTTGCTTAATGGTTTCCAATGGCCCTACTTTATTTCTAAGACACAATCATTTGTCAGACTTTGTCTAGCTCATGTAAGAGGACAATTTTAAACCTAAAAGAAAGTAAACATTTTTAAGGTACAAAGGTATTAGTCTTATGATTCACTTTGTGTCTTTCTAGCTCTACTTTATACTGGTGGCTCTCTGTCTCTATTATTGCAGTGTGACACCAGACAAGTTACTCTGTATATCTTCAAGGATGCAAAATTATTTTATTTAGTTTCCTCCCTTATGTAAAATGAGGAGTTAAAAACCTCCCTTCTTTAAGCATTTTGTGATTTTTTTCTTTTGTAGTGCAGCACTAAGAAATTATGCATTTTTAAAGGTAGTATTAGACTATCTGAAAAAAAGTTTTAGCTACAAAGAATGATTATTACAATTCACAGCCTTGTGACCACCAAGGTGTTGTTGAAGGTAATTCAGAATTGGAAACAACAAAGGATACAATTCATAATGGTTATCTGAAAAAGGCTAAGTTTGTTTAGGGATAATGCTTCTACACAGTATTCTCCTTTATTATTTGCTAATTCCTGTTATTTGAAGATTTAGGGGGATGCATTTTTTTTTTAAGAGAGAGAGAATTTTTTTAATATTTATTTTTTAGTTTTCGGTGGACACAACATCTTTATTTTTATGTGGTGCTGAGGATTGATCCCAGCACCCTGCACATGCCAGGTGAGCACGCTACCGCTTGAGCCACATCCCCAGCCCCAAGGGGATGCGTTTTTAAGACTCTCAAATATACAAAGGAAAATCAGGGTCACATCTAAGTTTGCAATGGGCACAACTTACTGAATATGAGAAACTGATCTGTGTGTGATATAATTTTATTGCTGGAGAGAAGGTTTTGCCAGATATGGCTTTTTGAAAATTAACTTTAGATTCATCATCCAAATATCCTTACGTTTGCAGGGGTTTGATTTGCTTATTAGCCATGCAAAAAAAAATGCTCTTTCTTATTCTGATCATAGTTGATTCTGCCACTGGAATTATCGTCCCCGATACTTTGATGTGATGTTTTATTTTCAAGTGATTGTTTCACAAAGATAAGCAAACAAAATAAGAATTCCATTTCCCTCCTCCCCCGTCCATGGTTTTGTTTTAGCCAACATCTAGGGGAAGATAGTAAAATTATTAACTCATGTAATTTACTGTGTTCTGAATGACTAGATATTATGGGAACCAAGCTTCCAACTTCTTTCTCAAATATGAATGCAGCAATATTACACACTCGCAATTCATCCTGCACTATTTCTACACCAACACACTTCATTGTACACTGTTTAATCACTATTTATAAATAAGTTCACTTTCCCATTCAAGTCATGGAATGTCCTGAAAACAGGCGTTTAGAGAAAATGAATGAAGGAGTAAAGATGCATGAACTTCTGGGATTTGACCAAACTTCGCAGCGTCCTCTAACTTTAGTTGTCAAAACAGGTGCCAACAAGGGGCTCTGGGTTACGGATCCTCAAGTCGACTTCAGCAGATTCAGTGATGGAAAAGCACAGCACAGGGACGAGAACGGGGGCCTGACCTGGCCACGTGACCTCCGACGCCCTTCTACTTCCGCCGCGTGACCTTTGCAGACCTTCCGCTTCCGCTTCCGCCTTCGTAGCGTAGCGCGGCCAGATGGAGCAAGATGGCGGAGAGGAGATGTGTAGGCGGCCGCTACTCGGCGCCAGGCCGGCAAAGCGGGTGGCTGTGCCTGAGGAACCTCGCCTACACATAGTACTGAATGGTGAAAAAAGCCTAGAGAGGCCCAGGAGTGGGTGGCCGGAGCGCAGAAGTAACACCTCAGAACGCCACATGTGGAGTGGGTCCAGCAATGGCGGCGGGAAGGAAGATGAAACATGCAGGGAGGGCTGCGGGGAGACCTTCCCAGAGGAAGGCTGACTCAAGCGGACAGGAGTTGGGGAAGCGGCCCAGGGAAGACAGACTCGAAGTGGGGCGTGGGGACAGCTGGGAGGCCTGTGCGGTTCAGAGCGCCCTCCCCTGCCGAGCTCGCGGGCTAGAGTAGCAGGTGCGCAGGCGCAGGGTATCTCCTGCAGCTGCGAACAGACTCAAGAGTGGGAACTCCAAGGAACTTACCCACAGCCTCGAACACGTTCTGGGGACGCCTGAACCTGAGAGGCTGAAAAGTGCAAAGAACAATGTACCTGCACTGCTCAGCCTTGGCTTCCAAGGGTGAAAACTCCGAAAGAGCTGGCGCCCCATAAAAGCTATTGCCACACCAGCCGTGCAAGCACACCTGCACGCAGGGTAGACCTTGGGTAAGTCAAATCTAGAGCGGTGAGGGTGAACCCTCTGGAGGTTTGGACCCTATCCTGCTCAAGTGGATTTTACCCCAAAGCCCCAGAGATCCAGAGCTGGGTACCAATAGGAGGAGTTGACCACACATCAAATACCTGCCAACAAAATCCCCAAACCGACTTAAGTCCAAACCCCACCAACTGGAAACTCTATAAGAAAAACTCTGCATCACCCCTGCTGCAGGATCACAGAATTCATCAGCACCCCAGTCTGTCCCAACCAATACTGGGAGATTGGAAGCTGGCAGCAAGGTGAGGAACACAAGGACACTGACTGTACCTACAGAACCAAATAAATACATAAATAAATAAACTGAAAATCCAACCCTGCCAGCAGATTTGACCACCACAATAGATACAAGCCTTCTACAACCTATTAAGATGTTTTTCTTCCTTTTTCTTCTTTTTTCCTTCATATTCCCATATTTAACTTTTTACAATTTTTAATGTTTTTTTTCAATTTTATTGTTTTATAATCTTTAGTGGTTTTTTATTTTAATGATTTAGTTTTTTCAGAATTTTTTAAGCATCATTTTATTATATTATTTTCTTTTTTCCATTGTGGCATGATTTTGTGTGTGTGAGGGTGCATATGTGCTTGTGTATGCCTCTATTCATTATTTAGCCTAGATTACACTTAGGTGGAATGCAATTATATTCAAGTGATTTTGATCTTACGTTTGCTGGTTCATTTTCACCTGGGTTCTGGGACCTCTGGTCTTTCCTTTATCACTCTCTTCCCCCAGTAATAGCAACAATATCCTATTCCTTTCTCTTTTTTCTTTTTCACTATGTTCAGTTAACTTATTCCTTCTTCACTATTAATACCTGCTGTCTCCTGCCTTTTCCTCTGATCACTCTTTCAAACACTTCAAACTTTCTCTTACTTTCTACCCTATTTTCTCTTAAGAAACTTGATCCCACTAAATAACAGAAATTTTATGGTTTATTTAATTCCTACCTCATTCTTGGTTTTGGAACTATTAATATAGTGGACAACATAGCAGAAACCTGCTGGTGAATGCTTGATCTAATTCATATTTTTTGATGCTGGTACTCTTATCAAATGCTGAACCATATATATATATATATATATATATCAGTTAGTCTTATAGTGTCAAAAGAAGGCACCAGACATTTGTTTTAAGGCTTTACCTCTGTTGTTGACATTAGTGCCCTCTGACTCCAGTCTCCCTCAGTGAGGGGCTGCAAAGAGACTGTCACATTTGAAGATCACAGGGTAGAAATCCTGTTACTGAAAAATACATCTCAACCAAACTACAGTGAATCTCACCCCTTACACAATCTGCCTGAGCCCTGACATTTCTCCAGCTCAAAGAATTGAGGAGACAAAAGTCCCAAACAAAGACCCAAAGAGAAAGAGGGACTGCAGGTCCCATCCCTTAACATCTACTCATATAAAAAACAGAAGTCCCAGAACAGATCAGATAATTACACACAAAAGGACACATATAAAAAAGAGGAAAGGGAATCTACCTCAATTAATGTGCAGGTCCAAGACCTCTGAAGACATGAGGAAACAGGAAAATCACCCACCAAAAAATCACCCAATGAAGGATCCACATTGGTGTGGATGAAATCCCAGAGAAAGATTATGAAAAACTGGACTATTAACAAATTCAGTGAAGTAAAAGATGATCTTACTAATGAATTAAGAGGACAAATACAGGAGATGAAAGACCAATAAAGAAATAGTAAAAAGAGACCAAGCAGAACTAGAAATGAAAGACAAAATTCATTCACTTTAAGGCATCACTAACATTAGGTAACATAAAAAGTGAAATTTCAGGTCTTAAAGACAGGGTATATGAGTATGCAGAATATAACAAAGGGAAAAAAGTTATACAACATGACCAAAATATACAGGACCTCTGGGACAACATTAAAAGACCATCCCTGAGAACCATAGGCATAGAAGAGAATATAGAGAAATAAGATAAAGATAGTAGGAACATTTTCAAACATTTTCCCATATCGGAACTAAGAGAAATATCCACATACAGAAAGTGTACAGGACCCCAAATAGACCTGATCAAATAAAAAGTTCTCCAAGACACATTATAACTAAAATGCTGAATGTATAAGAATATTAAAAGTTGCAAGAGAGAAACATCAGGTCATATTTAGAGGCAAATCATTAAGGCAAATCATTTTCTATTCAGACCCTAAAATCAAGGAGAACCTAGAATGAGATATGTCAAGCTTTAAAAGAAAACAACTGCCAGGCAAAACTACTGGATTGTGCAAATTACACTTTCAAACTCAAGGGGAAAAAAAACCTTTTGTGACCAGAATAAACTGAAGAAATCTGTGACCAACAAGCCAGCAATATAAAGAATAGTCAAAACTGCATACTGAGGAAGAGGAATTAAAAAACCAACCCCCAAGCTCCCAAATACAGGAAGATAAGTAGAATAATATTTTAGTAAATAAGAATCAAGGAAGCATTGAATATAGCAAAAAATCAGAATGGCAAGAATCCACTAACATATTCATACTAACAATGTTAATAGTCTCAACTCCCCAATTAAAAGACTTAGATAAATAGATCAGAAAAACAAGATGCAACTATGTTATTTAGAACACACTCCTCTTAAAGGAAAAGACATTTATAAGCTAAAGGTGAAAGGATGAAAAAAATATTCCATGCAAATGAACCCCAAATATAAGCAGGGCTAGCTATTCTCATATTAGAGAAAGTAGATTTAAAGCAAAAATTGATCAGGAGAGACAAGGAATGCCATTCCATCCTGGTAAAGGAACAATGCAATAAGAAAATAACAAATATTTATGCCACAAATGACAGCAACTTAATTACATTAAAAAGTACTCCATGGCATTAAATCTCAGATAGGCCCAAACACAATAATACTGTGTGATTTCAACACACCCTTATGACTAATAGATAGGTTGTCACAATATAAAATCAATAGAGATAATTATTATAATAATATTGCAAATCAAATTGACTCAGCAGACATCTACACAATATTCCACCTCCAAACAGCTGAATTTACCTTCTCAGTAATTCATGGAACTTTTTTCACAATAGACCATATTCTACTTCACAAAGTAAATCTAAGTAAATACAAAAAAGTTAATATAAATCTATAATGGAATGAAAATAGAAATCAACAGCAAGAAAAATAAGAGATCACAAAAACACGTAGAAATTGAACAATCTTGAAGAATGCATCAAAGAAATAATGGGAGTAGAAATCAAGAAATTTGTAGAAATGAGAGCAGATGCAACATATCAATATCTCTGGGACAGCATGAAAGCAATTCTAAGAGGAAAATTTACAGCACTGAGTGCCTACATTAAAGAAAAAAAAAATAGATCCCAAATCTCCATTTGTGCCCCACCTCAAAGCCATGGAAAAAGAAGAACAAACTAATACCAAAATTAGTAGGAGACAGGAAATAATTAAGAGGCGAGACAAATTAATGAAATTGAGAATAAAAAGTACACAGGATCAAGGTAACAAAGAGTTGTTTCTTCAAAATGATAAGATTGATAAACTCTTAGTCAAAAGAAAGATAAGTCTCAAATAAATACAACCAGAGATGAAAAAAGGGATAAAACTGTTAAACTGTTCTGAAATTCAAAGCATCATTAGAAATTATTTTGAAATATACTCCAAAAAACTGAAAAATCTAGAAGACATTGGCCAATTTCTAGATATACATGACTTCCTTAAATTGAATCAGGAAAATATAGAAAACCTAAAAAGACAAATATTCAATAGTGAAATTGAAACAGTAATTAAAAGCTTTCCAAAAAAAAAAAAAAAGAAAAGAAAGAAAAAGAAAAGAAAAGCCCAGGATCAATGGATTTCAACTCAGTTGTACTGGATATTTAATGAAGACCTAATGTCAGTCTTTGTCAAATTAGCCCATGAACTTGAAAGGGAAGGAACTCTCCCAAATACATGCTATGAAGCCAGCATAACCCTGATTCCAAAACAGACAAAAGACACATCAAAGAAAGAAAACTACAGATCAATATCCTTCCATGAACATAGATGCAAAGACCCTTAATAAAACATTAGGAAAATGCTTTCAAAAATACATCAAGAAGATAATACATCATGATCAAGTGGGATTCATTCCAGGGATGTAAATTTGTTTCAATATTCACAAATCAATAAACATAATTCATCACTTCAACAGGGTTAAGAACAAGAAAATCACATGATCATCTTAGAATATACAGAGAGATCTGTGTTATAATCTAGCACTCATTCATGTAAAAAATACTGGAGAAGCTAGGGATGAAAGGAACTTATGTTAACATCATAAAGGCTATTTGTAACAAACCCAAGCCAGCATATGGAGAATGCAGAAAAACTAAAAGCATTTCCTCTAAAGTCATCTACAGGACAAGGCTATCCACTTTCACCAATCTTGTTGAATATAAACCTTGAAACATTAGCCAGAGTGATCAGGAAGAAAAGAAAATCAAAGGGATACAAATATGAAAATAAGTCAAATTATCTTTGCAGATGAAATGTGCCTATGTCTATAAGATACCCACCGCCCCCCCCCCAAAAAAAAAAACCACCAGAAGATTTCTAGAGCTTATGAGTTCAGCAGAATAGCAGGATTCAAGATCAACACCCACAGATCAATATCTTCTCATATTCCAACAGTGATTCACTTAAAAAATCAGGATAACCATCCTGTTTATAATAACCTATAAAAGTGAATTAATCTAACCAAGGAGGTAAAAGTGCTCTACAATGAAAATTATAGAACACTGAATAAATAAGATGAAGAAAACCTTATAAGATGGAAAGATTACCCCTTAATTAATATTAATTCTGCCTAATTGAGAAAAATGGTGTTGGATTGCTATATGTAGAAAACAGTGAAACTAGATCCCTATCTTTCACCCTGCACAATTCAAATTGAAATGAATCAAAGACTTAAAATTAGGCCAGAAACTTAAAACAGGGTCAACACTCCATCACAATGCTGCTAGCACTCTTCCTTAACAAGCCCCGCAAAGCACAAGAAATAAAACCAAGAATCAATAAGTGGGATGCTGTCAAACTGAAAATCTTCTGTACAGCAAACAAAATGATCAAGAACATGAAGACACAGCCTACAGCATGGGAGAAAATCTTGGCCAGCTACTACTTTGATAGAAGATTAGCATCCAGAAGTATATACAGAACTCAAAAAACTTAACACCCAGAAAAAAAAGAGCCCCAATCATCAAATGGGCAAAAGAACAAAACAGAAACTTTTTAAAAGATGAAATATAAATGACCAACAAATATATTAAAAAAAGTTGAACATCTCTAGCAACCAGAAAAACATAGTATTAAGTATATCACATGCTAATATTAAGACTACAAATTCATGTCAGTGCAATGGATTGTAAACTGTCACTGGAAACATATACACACAGACATATACAAACACAAATATAAACCACATAATATATACCGTGGCTACCTACAGGTGTTGGGATCTGGAATAATTTTTTGTCATTTTCATTTTCTCATTTTCTAAAATAAGCATGTAATTTACATGAAGTCATACAAACAGAGATATGTGTTAGAAATTCCCTCTAAATAAGTTTTATGTAATCTCTCAACACTTTCCTCTCACCACTTCCAGTCCATAGCTGGGCCAGCACTCTTTTGGGGACAGCCCCTTTGTTCTGTCACTTTGGAAATCAGCAAATGATTTCAGAAGTCACCCCTTATAAGCTGTGGCTTTCACATTCTTTGTCCCCAGGCTTTTCTTTTCCAGTCCATCTCCATGAAGCTCTTTCAATCACAGATCTCATCTGCAGTGCAGAACTGAGTCTTTTTTAGGTCTTCCCTGCCTTCCTGGCCCCAAGCCCAAGGTGCAGATTGTTCCCCTGCCTCCTGTGACATTCAGTTTACACTCACAGCCTGGGGGAAGTCCTTCATCAAACAGCCAAAATCCACGTAGTCCTTTCCTATGCCCATACCCTTTGCCCAGGCAATTCTGTGTGCCATTGTCTGGACAGAACACACCTTAGATATGGCTGCTTTCATGCCTGAAGACTAAATCCATCAGTCTGCAGTGTTGCTGCCTATGGAACTGGCCATGTTATTTACAGAATTTCTCCTTTGGCTGAGTCTGTTGAGTTGTGGGAGATTGTGGAATAGAGGTAGATAGGTAGGAAGGCGGGACCTTCCAGTTCCTGGTAATGTCCCATCTGTCTATAGGTGCCTGGATCCTTACTTGTGTTTGGTTCTCATATAGGAACCACCATATTTTCTTATATACAAAAGGTACCTGGTAGATGTGTTTTGGGAAGGTCAGAAAAAGGAAGGAATAAAATATTTTTTCCTCAATAAAATATTAGTCTGTAACCCTGTGGCTTTTCCCTGTTGAATGTTTTTTGAAAATCAAATTTGATTCCTAAGTAGCTGAATTATTTGGTCTCATGATTATCACAAATTGTTAGACTTAGTTATTTCTCACTATATCTGTGGAAGTTGAATATGAGACTAATTTCCTTAACCCATTTTGTACTGTTGCCAATTGTGGAACACCTATGAAAGCTTAGATTGACCAATATAATAACCCATGGTCACTTCAAAATAATTACTATTTTCACAGAACTGAAAACTTGGGACTTAATGAGTTAAATATATCTGAGGTAAAACATATATCTTATCATATTAAGTTATGTAGAGAGTCCTACTAGGTTGTTTCCTTGTCCCAGAATTCAGAGGCAGAGCACTGTTATTTAATCTGCCTGCGAGTGTGGGCCTACAGAATTTGTACTTTTATACTATCTCTACCGCTGTGTGTTGTGTTTTTTCTTCATTTTAGAAAGAGGATATTCATTATTTTATTTTTTAAAGAGAAAAATAAAATAGGAGGGGTGATAAAAAATATTGCATAGCAATTATCAAGAATACAAATAACATTAAATGTTGGTGAGGATGTGGGGAAAAAGATATATTCATACATTACTGGTGGGACTGCAAATTAGTGCAACCTCTTTGGAAATAAGTATAGAGATTCCTCATAGAAGTAGGAATGGAACTACCATATGACTCAGCTAGCCCACTCCTCTGTATTTATTCAAAAGAACTAAAATCAGCATACTACAGTGACACAGCTATATCATTGTTTATAGCAGCACAATTTACAATAGCCAAGCTGTGGAACCAACATAGGTGTCTTCCAATAGATGAATGGATAAAGAAAATGAGGTATTTATACACAATGAAGTATTATTCAGCCATAAAGAAGAATGACATGGCTTTTGCTATTAAATGGATGGAACTGGAAATTATCATGCTAAGCAAAATAAGCCAGTCCCCCAAAATAAAATGTTGAATGTTTTCTCTGATATGCAAAAGTTAATCCAAAATGGGGAGAGGGGTAAAGAGTATAGAAGAAAGTTCAGTGGAGTCAAAGTGGAATGAAGGGAAGGGAGGAGGGATAGGACAGGGAATAACAGTGAAATGAATTTGACCTAACTTTCCTGTGTACAGATATGAATACATCACAGCGAATCTGACTATCATACACATCCACAAGGCACTAATTAAAAAAAATTATAAGTAAATTGCAGAAAAATTAGTAGAGTAGAGGGAAAAGAACAGGATGAGGGAGGAGTGGAGGTGAAGGGAAAGTCTGGGAATTGAATTAGAGCAAATTATATTCCATGCTTTTATAATTTTGTCAGAAATTATTAATGTTATGTATACTAAAAAACCAATAAAACAAAATAAAAAGAATATTTACACAGAAGGTCTTTTAAAGAGAAATGTTAGAAATCTAATATTTTAAAATCAATACTGCTGTTTTAAAGTGACTCCTTTATGTAGTTGTTTTGGAACAAACCTGCTCAGTTCATCAAAAGCAAAACAAATACTTTCTCTTTTAATTGTAAGAGAAAGCTGCCTCTTCAGACTTGGGTTGCTCCTGTGGTTTGGTGTGTGTGAGAGTTAATACTAAAGACATGTGTCCATGCTGGTTTTGCACAACCTGCTGCATTTGAAGTCCCACCAGAGACCTCTGCTTGTCTACTTCCACAGCAGACAGGAGGTACTGTTGGTGTTTTGTTTCCCAAACTGAATTTTAAGTTTCTCGAGTGTGAGAATTACCGACTCTTCCATGTGTGAGTCTGTGTCTTGCAGGAAAGGAGAACATTTGTTGATCTAGTTTACTTAAGTTTATATTATTTTATAAAACAAATGCTGCTTGTATAGTGTGAAAAGTTCGTCTTGGCAATCTGGATTTGCACATGTTGGAGATTAGTTTTAAGATGCATGTAAAGAGCAGTGTTAATTTTTTAAATTAATTTGTGATCTGGATATAGAATTTGCTTTATTCTTCATTCTCCAGAAGAGTTTTTACTGTTATAGATTTTTTTATATTTTCATAAAATTTATAGTTAAGATGTTTTATTTTGATCTTTTTTCTCTCTAGAAGAGCTTTTCTTTCCTATCTATAATGCTGAATTTTCTAAATATAAGAAGTAAAAATTTCCACAGTGAAAGAGGGGTGCAAATGTAGGCTTTCTTCTCCAGTCCCCTCCCTCCTTCCCTTCCTTTTTTTTTTTTTCCTTAAGCTGGGTACAGTGGTGCACACCTATAATCCCAGTGACTCAGGAGACTGAGGCAGGAGAATCACAAGGAAGATCCTGTCTCAGAACTTAAAACAATAAAATAAAAAGGGCTGGGATGTGTTTCAGTGATAGAGCACCCCTGGTTTTAGTCCCTAGAACCACGAAAAAAATAAAAACCGGAAGTCATGAAGTCTTCTCTTAGATTCTGCAATATAACTGCTTTGTTTCAGAGCCCTATTCATATGTGCTATGGTTTGGATATGAGGTTGTCCCCCCAAAACCCCAATGTTAATGGAGGAGGTGAAATGGTTAGATTATGATAACCAGGGGATTAATCCATTTGATGGGTTAATAGTTTGAATGCATTATGGGTGTTGACAGGCAGATGGGCTGTGACTTGAGGAGGTGGGTCACTGGGGTGTGCCTTGGGGATTGCGGATTTTGTCCTTGGCTCCTTTGACCCTCTCTCTGCTTCCTGGATGTCATGCCCTTCCACCATGACATTCTGCCTTATCTGGACCCAAAACAGTGTAGTCCACGGACTGAACCTCTGAAACCACAAGCCCAAAATAAGTCTTCCCTCCCCTAGGTTGCTTAGGTCTTGCTTTGGTCACAGTGACATGGAGCTGGCCAACACTTTTCAGGAGGAAGAGTTTCCATGTCTTTTTTAACCCTGGCCTCTACACATTGTCCTTGCTGCTGCTGCTTCAAGGCACACATGGGCAGAACTCCTGTGCTTGCCCTTGCTTTTGTCTTTGCATTCACTTCTCCACAGACTTAAATAATAGTTGAAATGCTTGAAATGATTTATGCATGTGGAGTGATGTCTCCATTCTCTCTGTTCACGTTCCTTTTCTTTACTAATGGTCTGGTGAGCACCTTGTATAGGTGCCTTTTATTGGAGACTGTATTCCCTCTAAATGCATCTCCTAAGCTGAAAGAAATGGGCCATAATCATATAAACGCAGAGTATCTCTTGTGAAATTTACAAAAAAGGCAATGTCCTTATCCCTGAGGCGTGGAACCTAAGAGTCTTTTCCCTCTCGCCATGAGATTGCTCTTTCTGCTAATGTTGATTAAGTGTATCACATCAATGGCTGTTGTGACACAGGCAAAAATGAATGATTTGGCTGGAAATCTCTGTTGAAAGGTGTAAATCTCTCAAAGTTTTTAGTTATCTACATTTTTCTCTTCTTGTTGAGATAGGAGAGATTGGCTCCCAGTCTCTATGGATTGTTTCACTCCTAGTTCATAAAATCGCAATTAATAATGGTGAGCTAAGATCATTCTGGATTTGATGTACTACCCTATCATCATTGGAAGAGAGTCTTTAAATCTGCTGTTTAATAACTGATAGGGACTTTGTACTGATTAATTCATCAGGTCGTCATCTCAGGCTGACATAGCAACTTCTAGGCCTCCGCTCCATTGGGATCAGAGCATCATTTCATACGAAATGGACTGACTACTTTATAGGCTGAGTTGGGAGGAAATTTCAACTGCCAACTGTAGGATGTGCCACTGGAATTTAATTTGTTGACCTATGAGAACACGGAAGATCTCATCTTTCCCTGAACTTTCTAAACATAAAATAAGGTTATCAGAGAATCAAAATGATTCTGGCATTAGACCTTTAGTCGAAGCCAAGACATTTAAGTGCTGCTCCTTCCTGAAATGTACAGTGCTTCATCAGCAGCATGTCAGGTACTTAGAAAATATTGCCCCTCGTGGAGCAAAGCTCTCGAAGGGGGTCACTGCTTCCTGGCTCTTGGAGTAGACTGGGGCAGTGCAGCAGGTGATCACCTTTGTGCTGATGTGGGACTGTGTGCTTCTGAAGAAACACAGCCTCTCCTCCGTGTAGCCTTGCAGTGCTGTTGCCCAGGGTCCCCTGCTGCCTGGCCTGGAGGTGGACTCATGGTTGAAGTTGCTGACCTCTCTCACAGTCCAGAGGAGGGCTGAGGACAGAAGCATTCTGTGGAGCTCCTTTATTCCAGGAGGGCTGACCTGAACATATTGTCTTCCTCTCACACTCACAGGAGCTGGATTGGTCCCTGCCTCACGTGGGCTTCAGCTTGCCTTCCGTCCTGTGAGCTGCTCTCCTACCCTCCCATAAACCCCTTCTAACTTATCCAGACTCAGTGTCCATAATTTTCCTCTTAAGAGCTGATAAAGTTATCTTTCAGTTTTGCTAAATTTTGGAAGTAGCATGCCTAGTTCTTTAGGGATAATTACTACAATGTGAGCTGTGTCTTTGGTAGGCATTCCCAGGGGAAAGAGGTTAGTGGAATTCAAATTGCCCATCTGGGTGGAGGAAAGGCTCCAGAACTCCTTCCTGGCTGAAGTCCCTGTCTGTGCTCATGGGCTGCCAATCTTCTTTTGGGCCAAAATGTTCCAGTAACTCTTGCTTTCTGTCCCCTTTTGAGCATGACACATTTTTTTTCTAGCACCTTTGAACTTGCCATTTCTTTAATCAGAAATTTTATTTCATTTTTATTCCTTCAGGGTCTAAGCAAAATCTCAAGGAGAATGTCGTTGTCTGTGTTACCCCACATAGATCAACTGATGCTACATATTCTGCACATACTGTTGGCCCAGTGGCAATGCTCACAGAGATGTTCCTGGTTCCTTCCATACGTGACCTATCCTGATCCCCCCTTGGCTGGTCAGCCTCTTGTACTTCTCCAGTCAGTGTTGCCATCATGCAGCGTCTCAAGCCAGGAGTCACCTTGACTTCCTTTCTTTCCGTCACCCCACACCAAAGCAACAGCCAGTTTCTTTAGGCTCCAGTTCCAAATAGATTCCTCATCCACTTCTTCCACCTTCCCAGGGACATTCTATCCCTGTCATCATCTTTGGCTTGACCAATCACAATCTTCTGTGCTTTCTTTTTGTTGATGTCTTCATCTCATGCAATATACATGATTGCTCACATCCCCTAGCTTAGAATCTCCAGTGTCTGCTCATTCCCAGTAGGAAAACCTATCCAGTGCCCCACCTGGCCAGCAAGCTCCCACCTTCCAACACAAGCACCTCCCTTCCCTCCCTCCCTCCCTCCCTCCTTTGTCTTTTTGTTTTTATCCTTCCTGTCCAGTCTCTGAACACAGCCTCTGCTCCCTGTTGGGTTGCTCCTTAGAAGTTTTACAGAGCTGAGCTGGCTCCTTTTTATCATTGAATTCTCAGCTAGGTGCCCCTCCCCAGGGCTGACACCCACGCAGCTGATTCCATACCAGTCTCTAGCATGACCCTGGTCTCAAGCAGTGACCCTGGTCAGATTTACCTGGAATGTCTGCTGCGGGTTGAACATGTCCCCTGGAAGGCATGTGTGAGAATGGGTGACCTAGTCAGAGGCATCACCATGTGAGGGCTCTTGACCTTGGACCTCTTTGCCCCCAAACTGCAAAAATTCATTTTTCCCAAATCACCCAGTCTGCGGTATTCTGTTGGTATCTGTGGGATTCAACAGAGACTGAGGCAAAGTCCTTGTTTTACTCAGTGATGTGACTCCCTAGGGTACGTCTTCATATCTGATTTCCATGCATAAAACAAAACAACATTCTATTTCTCTGTTGCCTTCTCCTCTACCCTCCTTTGGCTGCTATGTAACACATTTTTACAAATTAATGGAAAGTACAGAAGTAAGAGCTAATGATTCCATTTCCTGTGTTTACATAGTAAAGAGATGTCCAGATAGGCTACTTGTGAATTAACAATTTAAAATAGGCATTACCCGGGCTGCATTTTTAAGCCACACACACACACACACACACACACACACACACACACACACCCTTTTAGAAAGGAGAATTATCTGAGTGACAGAATTAGAATGAGTTAATATTTAGGCATTATAGCAGAGCTCTTAGTTCCTTAAGCACTGGAATCGTTGACATTTTCCTCTTTTGGAATCTGTGCCTTTAGTTGTCTGTAGGTTCAAGAGGAGCCACATCAGATGGTTCCTAAATTGAATAAAATGAAAGTTTTGGAATCATTTTAATGTTCATGACCTCAAATTAATATTTGAGCAAGTGAATAAATCACCTTCACTTGGAATTAAAGGGAAGTCCATGGTTTTATGAATGCCAATAAATGTAAGATGCTCACTTTCTCCATCTCATTTGCAAATAAGCTGAGGTCAGAAACAAGGCAGAATTTCAGGCTTTGCCTTACATTCAGTAGGGAACTTGGGGAACATGGATTTTTGGACCTCTAGGATATTTTCCAGTATTTTGGATTGTTAGTTTCTAATGTTTATTAATTCTGATTAAATGATAACCAGTGTATTCAAGATGCCAGGTCATTGTTTGGGTGCATTGAGTGTACATTTATACCTTGGCATGATTTTGTTCTTTCCCAATCATGACTATGAAGAGAAAAATCCTCTAAAACAATCACAGGTAGCTAGTCTTTGGAAGAAGAGTTTTTTATTTCAATATTCTTAATTTCACATTATCTAGGTTAAATGATTATTATCTTAACTTTGCTTATACATATATGTAAATACATACTATATATATGTAAGTATGGGTATAGAGACAGGTAGGTAGGGAGATGATTGATTGGTAGATATCTGTGCTGTTATAGCCATGTTTATGGAAAATCAGTTTCAGGAAATTGTATTAGATTTTGTCTAGATGCAAACTCTTATGGCAGCAGTTACCAACTGGCAACTGTGGACTGACAGATACCCACAGAACCTGGCTTCACTTGTTCTGCCTGATATCTTATTGTTGTCTTTGTAATCATTTTATTACTTAATCTTTAGCAGTGAAGAGATTTCACATAGAAACCCAGACTTCCAGTTTCTATTGAAAACTCAGGAGACACTAAAGAATTGCCACAAACACTGGTGATGCTGTCATTTTAAACTGCAAATGGCAACAATTTAAGGGCCTCCAACCCCTCATGCAATTTTTCTCTTCCTTGTCAAATGGTGTGAGCTGCAAGCTGAAATGCTCACTGAAATGCTTACCCAGAAGGCTCCCTGACTTAATGGGACTATCTTGTTCCACCTGTTTTTCCTCCCAATTTCTATGTTACATCAATTTTTTCTTCATATAGTTTTTCACTCAGGACCTATTTTCCTGTCTTAGCCACCATTCTCTTCCTTTTCGTCCTTTCCTCTGCCTGCCCTACACCACTCTGCACACCCGTTAGATTTACAGACTGATATGAACATTAGTCCCTGCTCTCAGATCCACAGTAACAACATGGAACCAATGTCCAACCACTTGACATGAAGTTGAGATTCAGTTGTTTTCCCCTTTTCTAATGTGTTAAGGCACACAAAGACAGCCAGCCAACACACCCACTTCCCTCACTCCAACACAGCCTCTCCAGCCTCCCTGGTGGCTTTGCTCCTGGCTTTAACTCCTCTTCACCAGTGCAGAGAGATGGTGAGTGGCCTTCAGGTCACTTGGGTCCAATTACATGATACAGTTCCCTTTCTTGGTGTTTATTTCAAGATCAAGTCTTGTTTCTCTGATTATCTTAAAGCAAGTTTTCTCCAAAAATGTCCGTGAACATCTTATTTCAGAATCAGTTGTCTTGCTCTTTAGCATTATTTTCTAATTCCTTCAGTTAGATCCCAAGAATCAGACATGTGTGATTTTAGAAATTAGAAGTTCAGGGCAACACAAGTGGTATTGGTAGGTGACTTGATGGCTTGAGAGAGGGTGAAATAAGATTCAGTTCAGTTCTGCCTGTGGTGTTTCTCAAACCGTTTCACCTTAGTTATTGAGATAGCCCTGGGTGTGGCTTTCCTCAGCTGAGCTCTCAAGCCCTTGATCCATGTGAGGGCAGATAAGAGCCTTTCTTCTTTCCCACAAAAGCAAAAGAATTAAACAATAAGATCCCTGAACACAAGCGCTCTAAGACTTTGTCTGTATAGTGCCACAGTTAATAAACCCTGGATTGCATCTGAAAGATGTTTGGAGGTGAGGAGTTAGAAAACTAGCTGCCTTCGGGATGGGGAAGAGAGCGCTGACTCTCTGGCACCCTGCCATGCTTGCAGAAGGTCCTGTGCTATGCTGGGTGCCCTGAGCATACCGCCCAGCGGGTGGCGCTTCAACCTGAACTCAGCAAGGAAAGGGTTCCTCTGGTGGCAACAGAGGCTCTGCCCTGCGAGATGTAGAGATCTCACCACTTTTGTTATCTGAGAAGAAAACTGTTTTGAAAACCTTAAAGCATTTTTGTATTTCACTTTTATAAAGTGGGGTGGTGGGAAGAAGGTTGATGAATTTAAAACTTTTATTGATTGTTGTTGGGGAAGTCCCTTGAGCAAGTGGTTTAATTAAAAGAATAGAAGTTGGAACCTGGGGGTCTGGGTTTGAGATTCAGTCGGCAACTTACCTGTTCTGCAAGTTTGAGCAAGATGCAAAGTTTCCCCTAACTGCAAACCCATAATCAGTAAAACAGAGACAATTCTACTGCACACCAGATTGTAGGCATCAAAGGGATGTACACAGAACACTGGAAATACACAGTGCTGTTTCCAGTACAGGTGTTTATGATGTGAGCCACACGCTTTCAAAAAACATAACTGTACTACTTTGAGTCATGTTTTAAAAAGGAAAAGAAACAGAAATAATGGAATCTCATTCCCATAATCTCACAAAGCAGGTAGTCTAATCTCCAGGCAAGGAAACTGAGGCTCAGAAAGGTGAGGTACCATGTCGCAGTCACACAGCCAGTGAGCAGCAAAGTGCAGATCTAATGCCAGGTCTGCCTGACTTCTGATGTGCTCTTTCCCCTGCATGATTTGTCTTTTATTTTATTTTATTTTTAATATAAGCCAATTCATATACTTTTTCTTAATTGCAAAAGAGAAAGACAGTTATGTTTGAAAACTAACCCATCCTGATAATTCCTAATTAAGATGTTGTCATATTGAATCTGGCTCAATTTCCTTTTATGAAATATTGTAAACATAATTTGAGTGTAGCTTAAATGAAGTGTCCAAATGGGATAATACAAGTCAGCTGGGAAATTAGACTTTATAGATTACAAGAATTCAATGCCTATGTTGTACTTAATGGACATAATATTTTTAAAGAAAATTCTTCAGGAAACAATTGATTGGTCTATCAATTTCATTACTATATCTCTATGAGACACCCACAGCTTAGAGCAATTAAAGTAAAAATAAGTAATATGAGCTTCACTGTGTGTAGCAGGGAGGAACAGCTCTATCTCCATGGATTTGGGGTTCATGAGAGAAGCAAGGGGTGTTTTGAGCCAAGTTATTTTTTCCTTCCCTGTTGTTTTTAAAGCGGTCTATTTAACAGATCTTTTGATAAAAAGAAGTTAGAGAATTTTCTAGCCCTGTGGCTTTTGAAGAGACTAATTATGAGAGTACTTTATATCTGTGTCTACTATTTTATTAGAAATAAATTCCCTTAAAGAAACAAGTTCTTCTTATTAAATTTAGTTGCAAGCATTTGGATAAAAGAAAGGATATTTTTTTAAAGGGAATATTTTTAGTATAAGGGTAGAGGCAGGATGGGAGTGCAGTGAGATCTGGTGAAGCTGTTGGAGGTGTTGAACACTGTAGAAAAGGCCTTGTGATCAGGGATCCCGTCCTGACAGCTGACTCAGCCATCTTTCCTGGTGATCCTGCTGATGGTGGTTAGAATCATGGCCCAGGTTCGCACCACTTGGGATTTGTAACCTTGTAATTTTGGGCAAGTCCCTGGAGCTCTGTCCAGCTTTGTGGTCTCACTGGTAGATGAGGGGTGTGCAGCAAGGGGTTGTCCTGTTCAGCAGTCACCAGGACACACTGCAAGTGTTGCTAACGTCATTATTGCTGTTTGGGTTTATATAAGTTTCTTGATATTTTTATCAGTTGCCTTCTACCTCATAAGACAAGTATTAAGAATTTTAACTACTTAAGAGCTGTTTTCTTGCAATTTAGTAGACTAATTAAAAGGTGAACAAGATGGAGCATCCCTTTAGATGCAGTACCAAATCAGCTTTCTTTAAGAGATGTTAAAGACATAAATTTTATAACACCAAAAGACGAGAAAATGAAGCCTTCTGGCAAATAATCACTTTAGACCTAGTTTCCAAAGTGCACGGATGTATACTTCTCACAGGAGGGATATCGATTGTGTGTGTTTCAAGAAGCAGCCGTTTACGCATGCTGTACTGGTGGCTGCAGCGCGCTCTCTGGGAAAGGAGGCCTCCCTAATTGTGGTGAATGGTGATTCTATTTGTAGGCATTGTTTTCTACAGCAGGCTTTCCTTTCTGTGATTATTATTTAAAGATACTTGTCCTCCAATTACTTAGACTTCTTGACCATAAAGGAGAAAAACCTACAGTAGTACAAAGCCCTCAAAGAGAATATATTCCCGAGGTAAAAATGAGCATTACACCTTACCAGCAGAGTAACCTGTTTCTTGCCATAGAGAGACTTTAAGAGGGATTTCAGTACTGAAGATGCTCACGATACTACTTAGGCCACTTGTGTGACAAAAAGAAAATCAGAAGTACAAAAATCACTTGAACTCTTGAGGCCTATTATCTTCTTCTACCTTAGCATCTTTTGCTTATAAACAAAATCACAGTTTTTACACCAATATAAAAAATCAAGAGCATAAGGACTTACCTTCCTTCAACCAAGAAACATTCTTTTTGTCATTTTCAAAATGCTGGGCTGTTCCTATTTTTATCTTTTCCAGCTCAGTTTCTGACATCTAAATGTAAACAGAAATTGTGATATAAAAAATTCATTAAGAACCCAAATTTATAACACTAAGCTTTATATTTTGAGACTACTGCCATATTATGGGAAGATTTCATCTTTATAGTGTTTTACTTCATTGTTGTCCTATACTTTATCCATTTGTTATTTTAAAACATTGACATTGAGAACTGAACTTCCTATATAGTAGTAGTTCATTGTTAAGCAACAAACATTGCTAAAAGATCATCCAGTTTCTGAATACCAAAGAATAACAGATTAATAACTAGCTGTGGGTTTGTTATGAGCAAACACGTTCAGTTGCTATTTTGGTGTATCTTTATAGCCTTCTGGACAGCCTGATGCAGAGTAATATGCAAAGATATAAATAATAACATGCAAAAGAACCTTTTTAGGAATTTATGGGTGAAGTAATAAGCCGGGACCTAACCAGCCCAACTACAGCCAAAGGGAGATGTTGAGAAGACGTGTGAGGCTCCTCCAGTGCCGTGAACTTGACCTTTGTGGCTTGCTCCCAAGTAGTGTTCTACTTGGATCAGTGCCCAGGAGCTTACCTGTGTGTCCCAACAGGAGGCCCAAGGTGTGGGGCTGGGGAGCAGTGTGCTGCAGCCTCCCTGCTCTCCTGGTGTCCAGCATTCCTCTACCCTGGCAGAAATGAGCGGAGGAGCTAGCCCGCTCCTTCCTGGGTGGTGCTGGATTTGCATTGCTGCCAGAATCATCCGACTTGTGGCTGAGAGGTTTTTTTTTTTTTTTTTTTTTTTTTTTTTTAAGGTAATATAAAGCCTGTGGTTCTAAACAATGAAACCTCTCGGCTAGCACTTATTTAAAATGACATCCTGCAAAACAGGGTAAAAATATGAACTCTTCCCAAATGGACAAAGATTCCTCCATCCTTTCTTTCCACGCCTTCCATTCATTTCTTAGAATTAATATTAAAAGATGTAGAAAAAAATATATTGAAATATATATGCAGATGATTTGGGTTAAAAGGAAGCTACAATCTCTGGAAATTCATCTAGCAGTTGGTATTTTGAAAAGAACTTTTTTTCTAGTATATAAAAGCTACAGAATACATTTCAAGTTATTTTGATCATGTGCAGATATTTTTAAAATTTTGGAATAATATTCTAAGGAGCATTTATTATTAGATACTTAGGTAAGGGTCATACTATTTTCAGTGGAAGATCAAAAACTAAAAGCACCACCTTGGGTGATGAATAGTTCACCATTCCTAAAGGTTGTCATTTCCTTCATGTTTTGTTTTTTTCCCCCTAAACTGGTTTTTCTTCTGCAGTGTTCTGCCTGGACAACAATTTTATCTGATTTCCTTGTGTCCATTTACTCTGCTTTTCCAACTTCATTTCTTCTTGTACTTAGTTCCAAGAATTCTCATCTTTTAAAATCTACCTAGATCAGTCAATTTTTATACAAAATAACTTCCGATTCCTCCCATATCAATAACTTCAGCAAGTTCAGACCTTGGATGGTCAGATTTCTCTAAATGACTTCCCACACACAGTCCCACAGCCACAATTTTGTGTAGGTTCCTAGACATGCTTCTGGGGCTAGCATCCCTCTGCATTCCCCGCTTCCTCCCTGTAGCCTTTCCCTTCTCATGCATCTGAAAGTGACCTTTCCGGCCTCAGATCCGACTTGGAGCTCTTGTGTTGAGTATCTCCATTGTAGTCTCTGTAAACCTGTCCTATTTTCCTGACCGTACTCCAGGTCCCTAAGAGCTCAGTCTCTGTCTCTGTCCTGTGTATCTTGCTCCATGTTTGATCTGATCGACATCAATGAAAAATTGCTAGATAAATAAGAACAGTAGATTAAAAGCTGATGATAGCATTTTCCTTCATATCAAAGTCAGAATACACAGGATTACCAACTTCCTTTATTTGTCTTCTGTAGCTGTGGCATTAGATGCCAACTCAAGTAGTTGTAACCCTGATCTACTTCCCTTTAATCACTGTCCTTAGGAAAAGCAAATTACCTAAATTTTACATATTAGTGGGGTCAGAAAGACATTTGGAAGGCAGTAGTCGCAATGATCTTAAAGCAGTGAGTAGAGGCAGCATAGGAGCTAAAGGAGATCTAAGGTGGAAATGTCCAGACTGAAAGGGATGATGAGTACCGGTGTGGAATGAGTGGAGAGGACACCACAGACACGTTCCCTCCTGCTCATCTCTCTCCCATTTTAACATTGTTGTTAGTATTATTCCTCAGTGAAAACAATGTCTGGCTCCTCTTCAAGACAGACAAGGATGTCTCCACCAGTCAGGTAAGCATAGTTCCACAGGCACTTTGGGAGCTGGGAGCACCAGTTCCCACCCCTGAGTGTGCCATGCCTCCAGGTCCTTCATGAAGCAGATCTCAGTCCCTGTGGTGATTTCCATGTTTTATATTTAGGTCAACTATTTTCCAATATTTCTGCATCAAAAGAAGCCTATTCCTCAATTTGATGTCCACATTTCTCACTTTGGAGGCTTTGAATTACTGGAAAGCTTATCTTTGATTATCCTTGACCTATATCTGTACTCTACATGTTACACTTATGAAATGGCAATCATATTTTGAGACTTAGTGGATGAATAATTTTCAAATTTTGAAATCCTTGTGTAAGACTTCATTATGAAGAGAGAATTTTTATGAGGACAGAAAATTTTATGAATTCTATAATTTAAAATAATGTCTAACCCTAGGTACAGATATGACTGCACATATGGTGTGACTCTACATTGTATACAACCAGAGAAATGAGAAGTTGTGTTCCATTTGTGCACAATGAATCAAAATGCATTTTGCTGTCATGTATAACTATTTACAACAATTTTTTTTAAGTTACAACTAATTTTGGTTGATGTATTTTAAACATGTGTTAAGTCCTAATACCTGAAATTTTTTTTGTTGTTTGGCCTTAGTTTTCTCTGCATTGCCTCTCACTGCCTTTTAACTTTGGTTTAACTCTTTAAATTAGAATTTAAATTAAATTTAACTCTTTAAATTTTGAATCTTAGGAGTATATGGCCTTATTTGAATTTTCTGAGAGGCCACTTGTGGTAGATTTTCTAGTTTCCCAGCAGATATTTTTCCCCTGTACTTGGGATCAAATCCAGGGCCTCCTGCATGCTAGACAAGTATTCTACCACTGAGCCACATCCCCAGACCTTTTTTGAGTTTTCCATATGGGATATTCTTTTATTTAGAAAAGCACTATTTTTTAAGGGTAGATGATACACTTTGCATTGCTTTGCTGTCTCTGAGCACTTGCAGCTGTTTTTCATGGGAGCTGTAGATTTAAACAAGAGTAGTATTGATTTTCTCATGCACCTCATCTTTAGACACAATGGGACTGGCACCTGGCACTCTACCTATTACCTGCATGGCATGAGTGGTGTTGGACATGGTGTTAAGTGTGTCCTCACAACTCTTTAGACCATTCATTCCTCGGCCTAGTGATGATTCTGGGCCACAGGAGTCTCCTCCCAGTAGAGGAGTCTGGTTTGCATTGGGATTTGAATCCCTTGAGAGGCAAGCTTTCATTTGATGAGTGGGAGTGAAGAGAGCATGGTGTCTGGTGAAGCTCAGGCAGGGAAAACCAGGAGGCAATAAGCAGACAATCCTGGAGTACAAACATGCAGGCCAGCCTCAGGGGACAGATCCAAGGGGGGCTAGCACATTAAAAAAGAAAAAAACAAAAAAAGTTTGTCCAAATAATGTTCATTGTACATGGTTCCTTTCCAGGAGTATAATCTCAGGGCTCAACTTTTCTTGTTAAAGTCTGTTTTTCTTTTTAGAATAGAGATACTCTGAATGAACTTTTCATGATCACTTTTTTTCTATTTTCATTCACACCTCAATATCTCTACTTTATGATCAAATCTGATCCAGAAATAGAACCTGTAAGGGCAAACTGTCCAGCAGGAGGTACCATTGGTCAAAGGAAAAATTTTCAGGGTTATCTCCTGACACATTCTTGTTCTTGTTAAAATGGGATCCAGAGCATGAAGCCAAGACTTTTAACAAATAATAAGTGCATGCTCTCATATTAGTCAGTCTCTTATATGAACTAAAAAACACCATATTATGGCTTCCCATTATTTGTAAAACAATGAAATTACATGCATACTGTAAGGCTATACTGTTAATCATTGTGTAGATAATGTCACCTACTCAGATTAATGGATTTGAGAATGCATTTGCAGAGTAGAGCTCTCTGAAGCATTTGTGCATTGGATACAAACACAGATTAGGTGTCACAGGAAGTGATGTCACTCCTTTGAAAGCATGTTTTCTGATGCAGAATGGAATCTCTATGATTTAGTATGATTGATTTGAATTTTCTCCATCGTCATTCCAATGGCTAATATATGCGATCAAATATATTCGATCAAATATTTTACATTTAAAATTTCTTTTTGGGATTTTTGTGCCCTTGGTATAAGAATTCACATGGAGTGAATATTGGTCCAAATTGGACCAATATTCATTAAATATTGGTCCAAAATGTCAAGGACAAAGGTGAATCAAACAACAAGAAAACTCCACAACACACTATAGCATACCAACACGAGGATTTATCAGATGTTATTAAAGTTTAGGTATGAAATAGTAAGTGAAATAAAAAAGAGTAAGTTTTATTCCTGTATAATGCCAGGTCTTTAAAAAAGCTGCTTACCTTGACCAAATTATTTTTATACATTACAGAGTTGTTGTTTTTTTTATCACCTTTAGACCTTGGTTGACAGTGAGAAATATTAAGAAATAAATGTGAATGGCGTTTTTTGGTGAGTTTATTTTGAAGGTTCCTAATTCCTGTGACACTTGCAATATGCATAGTAAATGTTAGTGTGACTGTTGTTCCCCTTACTGTCACGGGTAATGATTTATCATTTCATTCATATGTACATATGCATAATTTTATGCATACACACACATTTTATGCAAATCAATGGTATTTATAGCTGGTCATCTTATAAAGAAACTTAGAGAACGAAATTTCTTATGTTGACTCAGTTTCCATTTCTACTCCTCTCTGTCCCTTTTGGAGACCTCTATCAATCAATCAATCTATCTATCTATCTATCTGCTTATCTTTTTATTTAATTTTTTATCATTTTTATTTCTAGACATACATGACAGTGGAGTGTATTTTGCTATATGATACATACATGGAATATGACTTATTCTAACTAGAATCCCATCCTTGTTACACGATGTGGAGTTTCACTGTGGTGTATTCATATATGAATACAGGAGAGTACAGTCCCATTCATTCTCCTGTCATTCCTATGGAACCTTTATCTTCATCTGTCACCTTCCCCTTCAGCCTGAAGGACTGTCTTCAGCATTTCTTGCCTGTCTACAGGTGAGAGATTCTCCACTTTTGGTTATCTAAAAATGTCATTAGTTCACTCTCCTCTGTGGAGGATATTTATCCTGGATATTTAATTACTGGTTGACAGTGCTTTCTTTTTCTTCTTCTTTTCTCTTTCTTTTCCCCTTTCTTTTTCTCTCTCCTATTCCTCTTCCTGCTGCTCCACATGGTTGATCATGGCAGGCTCGGTTTTCTTTTCCTTAGGGTGGGTCCTTTCAATCCCTTCCCTAGTACTAGGAAATAGTTCATGCTCTAGGCCCTAATGATCATGCCCAGGACATGTCCTTTCTTAGAGTGAGCTGAAAGTCCAGGATGCTCAGCAAGATGTCTCCACTTGGTTGGCCCAGAGGCCATCTAGCCCTGAGGGGCCTGCATTCAGTGCTCACTCTCGCACATCACACGGCACCAGATTTCCTTAACCCTATCCCTTAACATGCACAAGGCAGCCCTTCACCCCATGCAGCTGTGGGGAAACCTGCTTCTCCTACTTTGACAGCCTCTTTCCTATAACCACACTCTGCAGAGGGCATTCAGCAACTCCGATCTGTGTTCTCAGCCCAGCAAGTCTGCCCTGCACTTGTGCCTCCTCCTGCACCAAAGCCAGGGAGGGGCTACAAGTCCAGAGATGCAATAAGTATGCCTTGAGTATTCTGTGCAGCCCCACTGTCACAACCAGAAGTGCTTCCAGTTCTAGAGCTTCCATGTTGTTCTTTTGTGTAGCTCCTGTTCTTTTGCTGAGAATAGCAAAATCATAGAATATATATATATATATATATGTATATATATATATATATACACACACACATATATATGTACACACACACACATATATATATATACACACACACACATACTTGTGTGTGTGAGAGTGTGTGTATAAACACACATATATTTATTTATTTTTTGCCTCTTATCCAGTGCTTGAAATCAGACTTTGTGTACTTTGTCTGCTCTTGTAACTCTGTATGAATAAGTGCAAGTCCAGTGCCATTTATTCCATCATGACCAAGAGCAGGAGCAGTTTTTAAATTAAATGCAATCTTGAACAAAGGGCTCCTTAGCTTTGAGATTCAAATTTCACTTTAGGTTCACAGAAGACTCAGTCATTTTAAAAGCAAGTCCTTCTTAGGATAAGTACCAAAGAGTCATGATCCCACTTAAACCATAAATTATATATTAGATAAGAATACAAAATTGCTTGAAAGTAGCATTTAAGCTAACCATCCCAGAAAATTAAATTCTAACAAAGGAATAGGAGCAAAGTTTGAAGAGGATGTGTGACTAGGTTTGTTTAGACACTGGATGTTCATTTAAAAGGGACTTAGGACATTATTGTTTTATATAATCCTGGAGATCGAAGCAATAGGATCCCTAAATAATCTTTGTCAGTTTTCTAGAAGGACTCCAGTGAATTGTAAGACTAAGTCATTCTCTTTCTCTTCTCTCTCTCTCCCTCTCCCCCAACCTCCCTCCCTCCCTCCCTCTCTCTCTCTCTCTCCCTTACTGGTGATGAGAATTGAACTCAGGGCTCATGCATGCTAAAAATGCACCTTACCCCTGAGCTACATCCCAAGCCTGATAAGACTTACAGGAAGTCTCTGCACCTTATCTTATGCCAAAGTATTGTATTGATGACAGGTATTAGGGGAGTGCAGGAGGTCAATTCATTATCAGGACACCTGGGGAGAATTCCAGTCTTCTCCAAGTTTGAGATGAGTGTTCAAGATCACCAGAAAATAGGAACAGGGCTTTGGGTCACAATAAGACATGTCACTAGTGGGTGTAAATAGAGGACACAAGTAAAGACAATATAGGGTGTTAGACATGGAAAGAAGAAGCAGTGGGGAAAGAGATCATCCCCAAAGACCAGCAGGATGCGCTCCACCTAAGCAAAGACCAGGAATAACGGAGCTGCCATGTACTAAAAGTGTCAAAACAAGGGGAAGTTACATTGACCATGAGAGCTAAGAGATTGACTTAACTTGAATTTGAAAACTTGTTTCACACCAGGTGCAGAAATGTGGGCTCAGATGCTAAGTTAGTGTCACTTACAGAGAAATAAATATTTATTTTTTGATCTGAACACATAGCCTTGCTCTGCACTTCCATTTCTAGTCCCCTATTCTCTGCTGAGGCCATGACAAATTACATCCCAAGTGGTTGATTCAAGGTGCCCGTCCAATCCATTTGCCAGATTGGAGTTGGGATCCAGTCTGCAGCCAGAAGAGTTGGTCAGCTAGGGCTGTGAGCAGGAGTGGCCTGTGAGGGTTGTGGGAGAGTGGACACTGTGGGCTAAGTGGGTGAGCTCTATGTGTCAGTCTCCTCAGCTGCAGAGAAAACCATGGCTGCTGTTGGGGAGTTGTTGGGGGAGGGGGATTGTGATACCGAACAGGTTAACCAAAGGAAAGACCTTGAAGAAGAGCCTGACATACAGTAAACATGCAGTGAAAACAAGTTCATGTGAGCCACTCTTTTCTGCTACTTCACTGAGGTATGATTGGCATGCACATTTAAACGTGCCCTGGTCAGTTTTGTGATATCAGTGCGCTCACTAGACTATCACTGCAATCATGAGCAGCATCCTGTCCCCGCACTTCCCCTCACCCCTTGGTATTCTCAATGCTCCTCCACCCGACTCCCAGGCAAGCCTGCTCTTCCTTTGTCATTCCCTTTAAATCAGCTTGTGTTTTCTAGATTAAATATGAATGGAGTCATGCAGCATGAGTTCTTTTTTTGCCTAAATCTTTCATTAAGCATAATGATCTTTCGTTTTCTTTTTTTTTAATTGGTGCATTATAATTATGCACAACAGTGGGTTTCATTGTGATATATTTCTACATGCACATAATTTACTCAATCTCATTCCTCAGGACCTCTCTTCCCTTCCTCCTCTCTCCCCTATTCCCTTCCTCTACTCTATTGATCTCCTTTTTATTTTTGTGAAATCTCTTATTTATTTATTTATTCTCTTTAGTTTTCACATATGAGAGAAAACATATGACCCTTTTCTTTCTGAGTCTGCCTTATTTCACTTAGCATGATGCTCTCCAGTTTCATCCATTTACCAGCAAATGCCATGATTTTATTCTTTATGGCACAGCAAAACTCCATTGTGTGTATATAACACATTTTCTTTATTATCTGTTGACAGGGGCCTGGGCTGGTTCCATATTGTGGCTACTGTGATTCACACTGCAGTAAACATGGGTAAGCACAGTTATCTTCAAATTCATCTATATTTGTGTGTGTCAATACTTCATTTACTTTTATTGTATTTCATTGTATGGATATACCACAATTTATTTACATGTTCACCTGCTGATGAATAGTTGAATGGATTTCCATTTTAGCTATTACAAATAATGCCTTATGAATATTTATGTTTAAGTCTGTGATTTTAATTTTTATGGTTTCTGCTTTTTTTCCAATTAAACTTTTAAGGGGCAAAAACTGAGAACGTCAATAAAATAAATAAAACTATTATTAGAAAACATATTTTTTAAAACAGCCTTCATTAGCCATTTATTTTATCCTAGAGAATACAGCTTTACCTTTAAAACACTAGTTGAGATCCAGATGAATTTCCTTAGTATTGACTACTATGAGATCTTTGCTTAAACTGAAATTTACTGGAAAACCCTCCAAAGGGGAAAAAGTGTAAAAAATTGAGGACAGTAATATAGATTCTCCTCCTCAATCTCTCAAAACTATTGCAGAGATGAGAATGGATGCTGCCTGCCTGTAGGTATAGTGTTGCTTTTTAAAAGACAGTGACCCTTTAGTACATTTATAAACTCAATCTATTTTATTTTACAAATTACAGAAATTGCAGCATTATTTTATTCATAAAAATCTGGATGTTTCATAATGCTTAGATAACAGTGATTCTAGCAATACAAAATGCCATTTCTCCTATAAGATGTGCCTGAGTTTGTATTATAAATTATTTTGACATTATTTATTAATGAGGAGCTATTGATTTATAAGATATTTACAGTACAATACTGCTTGCTACATTCTCAATAATTATTTAAGATAATTATGTAAATGAATAGATATTATTGACAGAGGCATGATGCTGCTGAAAATGAAGTCTTACTTAATCAATATAGCATGTCAGAAGAATTTCCCCTATCATCTGGAAGTGTCTGCCTCTTTGGGGGAGGGAGATCTCCCATCTACATGGAGGTATTCTAATGGCATTAGTTCTCTGCCAAGTTCTTTGTCCTCTTCACAATTGTCTTTGCCCCTGCCATCCCAAGAACTCCTTTGCCACTAGAACAGAAGACTGTTTTCTCCCAGGCAGTGTTGGGGCTTCTCCCTGCAGCAGTGACAAGAGGGAAAGAAAGAAAACCCTTATCTGTACCAGTCTTTTCGCTAGACCACCCCTCATGGGTCGGGCATAAAGCAAGATATTTAAATAAGTTGAACTTCAAATGCAATCTGTTTAACAGGACTTTTGGATCCAAAAGGCAATTCTAACATTTGATCAGCTATTCACAAATGGTGTATTTGTGTCCTTTAAAGAACTATAAAGCAAATAAAAAATTGTAAGCAGTTTTATTTGATGTTATCTGAGATAAAATAATTCTTTGAAGAGCCATAGAGACTAATTGGAAAAGAATATCAGTATGTCCCTAAATGATGAATGTAATAAAGTTAAAACCACGTAGGGCATATATAGGTAATGCCACAGCACACTAAGAATACACAATTGTGGATGTTTTACAAATTCTAAGGGGAAAAAAATCAGACTTCTGGAGATGAGAAAATTTTAGTGGTCAAAGAGAAACACATACACACACACAAAAGGTTAAATGTTGGAATGGGACAAAATAGAGATGATGAAAGGGGAACTGTCCTTTCCACACATTAGACTAAAAGGGGCATTTCTTTCCTTCACTGATAAATAAAAGGCCCAAGGTTCCTTTTCTTCAATAATGAATTTCCTCTAAGATGCATAGGACATAAGAAGAAAACCAAAAGCTATTCTTTTTCTCATAAATCTGGTTCGAAGTTAAGAAAGTATAGGATTAATCTAAGATCTTTTGCCTTTGTGAAAGGTGACATGAAAGTGTCCATTTCCTTCTAGATGGTTTGATTGGGATTCTGGGGCGGGCTTTAGGATTCTAAGATAATACCATTAAGAGGGAAAATTGCTGCATTGCCAGTTCATTTCTCCCAGTTGCCAGCTTCTCGGAATAAGCACGGTGTCCCTCTGCCAGCCTTTTGTATCACTATTGTCTCTTCCCTCTAGCCCTGACCTGCGAGTTAGAATGTTTTAGTGTTTCCTTGACTGTATCTTCAGGCTGACACATTCCATTGTGCAGGCTGTACACTATAGAATTCCAGGTGTATGAGGTGGCCTTATAAGGTGGCAGCTTGGCTAGGCTGTACCACATTTCCTGGAAGTCCTTTCCTTGCATGTTTCCAGTTAGGGAGCACCTGAATGATATTTTTGTGGGAGATTCAGAAGACATCAGTGCAGTATTAGCTACATTGCCTCTTCACTCTTGGAGGCTGAGGTTCCCCTTTTGAACCTCCTCCGTGTTGTTTCTTATCTGCTGGCTCCTCACTGGTGTGGCAACTCTAGTCTGCCAGTCTGCATCCAGCATCTCTTCCTTTAGCCTCTCCATCTCCCTGGATGTTGAATGTTTAGACCTGGGATGAAGGGTACCCACTTCTCCTGCAGGACACCTGCCTCTTCAGGGGTGGATCCTACCCCCTGCCCCTGTGATGTGGCTTGCTCTTACACCGTTCTCTTTACACAAAGTCTTCCCTCCCTGAACGCCTTCTCTGCTGGCTAGAATCCAATGTCAGAAAGACAAGAGCTGTTTAGCTTCTATTTACCCAGCTTTCCTAATTGTGTAAGGTCAAATCCCCATAGCATACCTCTAAACCTTAGTCAGCTTTCCTTCACTGTGACAGAAATACTTGAGAAAATCATCTCAGGGAAGGATATATTTATTTGGACTGTTTCAGAAGTCTGGCTTTGATTGACTTTCTTGGTTGCATTGGGCCTGAGGTGAGGGAGAATATCATAGTGGAAGGGCATGGTGGAGGGAAGCTGCTCAGCTTCTGGCAGCCAAGAAGGAGGGAGGGAGGGAGGAAGGAAGAGAAAGAGAGAAGGAGGAAGAAGAGGAAGAAGAAGGAGACACCAGGATCAGATATGGCTTCCAAGGACATATCCACACTCCCCTCAACTAGGTTCCACCTCCTATAGCTTCCACCCTGTCCCAGTAATCCACTCAAGTATAAATCTATCAATGGGTTAATCCCTGAAGAAGTCAGAGTTCCCATAATGCAATACAAAGCCCCAATTTTGAACACTGCTGCTTTGGGGGAACAAGTTTTTAATCCATGAAACCCCTGTGTGTGCACCTTGACAAACAGCTTGGGCAGAGGCATACCAGTTGCTGCAGGCCTAAGTCAGGCAAACTTGTCACCTAGACAGGGCTCCTTGTTGACACATTTGGAGTCTCTTGTCAAAGCAGGCAGTGGTCATTAGAGAGTGCCGTAGGTTGCCATGGTGGCTGGAAATGGTACCATGGACCCTCCATCTGCAATTTCATTTTCCACATTTATTTACCCATGGGTTCAGTTACCCACAGTCTGATCATATTAAATGGAAAATTCCAGCAATAATTCTTAAGTTTTAGATTGTTCAGCATTCTGAGGGGTGTGATAAAATCTGGCACCATCTTCTTTCATCCCAACCAGGACGTGAAGCACCCCTTTTCCAGGAAGCCACACTGTTCCCATTTCTGACCCAGTAGCTGCTCAGTGGACATCTGTGTGATCACATCAGCTGTCACAGTGTCACATTGTTTGTGTTTCAATAACCCTTACAGAGTCTGATGCTTCATCCCAATGTCTCTGCCAGCTCCTGACTTCATCTTAACCTGCAGACACTGTATCAACTTATGCCATCATCAGAGGGTGAATGACTGCAGCACAATAGAATATTTTGAGAGACAGAAAGAATAACCACATTCACATAACTTTTTACTGCATATTGTTACAATTCTAGCTTATTAGTTATTGTTGTTAATCACTTAGTATGCCTAATTTATAAATTAAACTTATCATAGGTATGTATGTATAGGAGAAAAGATAGTCCATGTAGGGTTTGATAGTATCCAAAATTCCAGGCATCCCTGGGAGTATTGGAATATGTCCCCAGTGGGTGGAGATAGCTGCTGCTCTGGTATATGAGGACAGGAGCCTGGAGCATAAAAACCCTGTTACACAAGAAACATCCTGCACAGTGAAGAATAGAGTTGCCCTAAAAGAGCTGCCTCTCAGTTGTGACACAGTGAAAGGGTTCCTTCAGGTTCCATATGTTTCCTTTTCCATCCCGTTGCCTCGCCCATAGGGGCTGTGTATATCTCAACTAGGTGTGGACCTGATTCGCTGATATAAGTTATGGCTGAAAGACTGAATAAAGCTCAACTTTCAAGTGTTCATTTACATTTCAAAAGAGAAAATAATCAGCTCAAAAGAGTCTCTAACTGATGCAGCAAGAGTGAAATATATTAAAATATTTTATCAGAATACTAATGTACTCCCCTTATATGGAGAGAAATTTTGACACCTATCTATTATTCTTTTTCAGTTTTCTCCTTTCAAATCCCACCATTTCCCTGTCTGTCCTCTCCTCACAGTGCCCTCTTGCAAAAGAATAAAATATGCTTAACATATATTGATTTTGTAAACAGATGTTTAAAAACAGAGGACCAGCACTGGAGGAAAATTGGTAGGTACATGGAATTATAATCAGATCTCTGTTTGAGTAAAGCAGGCTGTATCTGAACTTCTGGCTGCATGCTGCCTTGGTCTGTCCTCGATGGGTCTGCAATATCTGACAAAATTCTTTGTCTTCCCTTTTAGCTTTGCATAGATGCTGCTCCTAGTGTTGAACTGTTTTTTGTTTTGTTTTTCTTTCACATATTTACGACCCAAGTTTTTGTTAAAACCTTTTCCCCCCTTTTTTTACATCCTCTTTCACTCTTTCTTTCCTTATCCCTTTCTCCAATTCTTAGGTAGGCCAATTTGATTTCAGCCACAGATTGATTGATTTGGGACTGTACACATGCACAGCATTCAGGAGTTCTGGGATTTCCAATCTCATTTTTAAGGTCTTCCCTCTTTCCCTCCCTTCCTTTTGTCACTCTTTCTGTCTTTCTTATTCCTGTCCAGGGGGGTCACATTGTGGATCTGTGTAGATCCTTCACTGGCCCCTGACCAAGGGACTCAATGTCCCAGCACTACCACCTGGTTATTGACTTGGGGCAGGAGGCTTATCCACTCTCTGCACCAGTTTCCTCTTCTGTTGAATGAGAACTAATAACAATGACCATCCCTTAGTGTCACTGTAGCTGAAATGATCACCAAATGCTGCTGCTTGGAACAGGCAGTAGGTGTGTCCCCAGCACAGTGTGGTGGCTGTGGGTATCACACAGTCCTCTCAGTTTTGATTCTGGCTTGATGGTGTGGAGATCCATGGCAGTGTGGTGTGGAATCAGGCAGCGACTCTTTCTGAGTTCTGAGCAGATGTGTGGAGGACTAAGAACTTTCACTGGAGTTCTGCCCTTCTGTGCCATCTTCTTAATTTACCTCCAAATTTGGGACATTGTTTCCTTTCATATTTTGTCATGGTTCCTTCATTCTTGCTGTCTTCTTCAGTGACCTCCTAGTTGTACTCTGACAATTGCATCCTGGTAAGCCCACCATAAGCTTAAAGCAGCATTGGTTGAAAGTACATTCCGAGCACCTCTCCTACTGAACAGCAGTGCTTAGCTCAGTGGCCTTCGATGTTCCAGAAGACTTGTAAGGTTGGCAAAACTATCTAACTTCCTATTTTACAATACAATGTTGAATATCTTATATAATTGACTTAAAACCATACTGAAAGTGAAAAATAGAATGATAGCATATGTGTCCCCCTGAACATGCACAGCTGAAGGTAGGCTGGACCTGAAGGGTGTTTGAAGCATTGAAGTAAAATTGATTCCTAGATGCTGAGCATGCAGCAATGACAGTGATCAAATTCTCTCTCCTGTTGAGGCTCAAGAATAGCTGGCAGAGGGTACCAGGCATTGACATTCATGGATGGGTTAGCAAGCACTGGGTTTTTGAGGAAGACATCAAGTTTTGATTATAGTTTCTTCCTTGTTTTTATTGTCTATTTCTCATAGCAAATCAGAGCATCCTATATCTGTACAACAGCTCTTGCAAACCTCCTCATTGACGTCCATTTCTTCCGACACTCTTTAAGGCATTGCCGATAGAAGCACATATCTCCACCAGTGTCTTTGCTCTGAACTTCCTCAGTGCCTCAACTTACTTTCTTCTTTATTCCTCCAATTCAACCATCTCCTCCTTGTAAAGCCTTCTGCCTTGATGGTGGCAGGCTCAGGAACCTCCTCATCAGCATCCCATGCAGCTATATCCCAAGCACTACTGTTTCATCAAGAGCAGGAGCTTTGTTAAAACCTTTGAATGTGTTCACATATGTCTTCAAAGCTCTCTTCCAAATGCTCTTCATGTTTTGCTATGTGACTTCAACCCGTGCTGCCATGATACTCTGGATAGGATTTAGAATGTTTAAACCTTTCCTAAACTCTTGAGAGCGGTCGGACAGATTTAATCCCTTCAACAGCCTGTGCCAATGTGTGACATAAATAGCTTGCTTCGTACCCAGCTGCTGCCCTTTGTTCTGCTGGTCGCACAGATGTGATTGTTTCCAGATGTGCTATGGATGCCCTAGAGCATCATCTAAAATGTGGAGAGTCTTGAACACAGTGCTGTTGTATCTGCAAACTCTGCTGCCTCTGTAATAATAAGTTCAAAAACCAGTCTTTGAACAACAGTGCTGTCAATCAGGCTCTCTCAGCGCAGCCATAATAAACAGGAGGCGTGTGCTTGCTCATATTCTCAACTGTGCTAGATTTCTACAATGGTAGATTCAGGAAGGCTTTCATTTTGACTCTGATACATTTCTTCCCTGAAGCAGCATTACTTTTCCTGCCTTGAATTCTTGCACTATCTTGGATTACTGATGAATGTGTGTACACTTTGGCAGACACTTTCAGGATACGCCATCCATTGATATTAACTATTTGTTCTGACAAATTGTTCTCATCCCCCGTAATTCTAGGCAGCTGATCCTCAAAGCCTCAGCACCTTCCCTATGGGCACATGCTGTCCCACCATGACCTTCACATTAGGACAACTATAGCTTTAGAAGTCTTGGAACCACCTCTGACTTGCTTTCCGCATTTGCATATGCATAGGATCATCTGTTAGCATGTTGAAAACACTTCTAGCCCCAGCCCAGATCAGTGAGAGCATATACTTCTGTATCTGGGCTTCCACTGTGTAATGAGCAATTTTTCCAGACCATCACAAAGCCCCACCCTTTTCTTTGTGTTAACAATGGATTTAACCAGTGCTGAGAATCCCAGGCAGCACTGATGAGCCCTTTCTATCCTTGAGGGTGGTGGAGCTCGCCAGCTACACAAGGCCTGACTCAGGTCATTATTGTTGCTGCCTTTGTGCTGGCAGTTCCCTGAGCTTCGACTCAGTAATGGCTTTGCTCCTCACCAGAGGCAGGAGAGAGAGGCATTGTTTCAGACATGGTAAGATGCAAGACCCCAGCGCACAGAATCCAAACAGTGCTGGCCACAGCTTCGTAGAGCGCCAGTCGCTTCCCCTTTGAGTAGGTGACATGGGGAGCTGCAGCTCACCCAAGCTGCCAGGCATGTTGGTAGCCAGGGAAGACAACGAAAGTCAGAACTGAAGAATGGTTTCTACTGAGTGTATATTGCTCTTATACCATTGTAAAGTCAAACAAATCACACCAAACATTGTAAACCAGGGACTCTCTGCTATGGTCTGGATGAGAGGTGAGACAATGCAGGAATGTTCAGAGGTGAAATGGTTAGATTATGAGAGCCATAACCTAATTAATGGATTAGCCCATTGATATGGATTAACTGGGTGTTAACTGTGTGCAGGTAGGGTGTGGCTGGAAGAAGCAGGTCTCTGGCAGTGTGCCTTTAGGGTCATATTGTATCCCTGGTGAGTGGAGTCCTCTCTGCTTCTTGCTTATTATGTCCTGAGCAGCTTTGTTCCTCTATACCCTTTCACTATGATGCTCTGCCTCACCTGGTGTCTAGACCTTTGCAGTCAGCCAACCACAGACTGAGCCTCTGAAACCATGAGCCAAAATAAAGTTTTCCTCCTTGAAGTTGTTCTTGTTGGGTCTATGTCACAGTGAAGAATGCTGACAAACACAACCATCTTTCTCCCAGGAACATTTAGGCTCTATTATTATGTCAGGACTGCATGAATAAAAAGTTTTGCCCTTTTTGGACATCAGTGTGCAGTTGACTCTCCATACCCATGGACTCAATCAACCATGGAGAGAAAGGGTTTTAAAAATTTCTTCTGTACTGATATGCACAGACTTTTTTCTTGTCATTATTCCTTAAACAACACAGTGTAACTACTATTTATATAGCATTTAAATCATATTGGGTATTACAAATAACAGAGATAGCTTAAAATATATAAAAGGGCATGTATAGGCTATTTTATATAAGAAGCTTAAGCATCTGCTGATTTGAGGTTTTTTTTAGGACACTTGAGCTGTCTGGAATCAATCCCCTGCAGAAGTTGAGGGGAGGGCAAGGCATATTTGATGCTGGTGATTATGGTTAATATCACCACTCACATCTATCAAATGGGTAATAAGGGATTTATATTTTTACATAAATGAGGTAAGAACCAGATTTCCTCTGCCATCTGAAAAAATAATAATAAACCCCACAAATATAGTCTACAATCATGGGACATGATCAGAAGGAAATGAGTTTGGGACTGTCATTATCCCAGTTTGCTGCCTGAAGAGATATCACAGGGTTGGGGCCCCCAAACAGAGTCTGTCAATCTCCCAGAGTTGACAAGACAGAGTTCAGAACTCAGGAAAGCGAAGATAGACAGAATTCCCCTGTCAGAGTACTGGAGAGGAAAGAAATGTGCACGGAGCAAATGATCAAGTCTTAGAGTGAATATGGCTCAGCATACATCTGTGGGAGCTGCAGAATCCAGAAAAGACTTAACAGGAGGGAAAAGGAAGAACCAAACCCAGAACTCACGCAGGGCAAGGAAGGCTGGAAAGCCCTAGCACATTGAGTGTAAAGTCAGTGTTTAAAAGAATATTAACCTAGTAGTATTAAAAAATTTGACTTTGAATCAATTTAAAAATGTAGAAGCAAGCCAAAAAAATGATCATTTTCCCCAAGTGTTTTATCTCTATCCTATAACAAAGATGGAAATATTTAAAAGAATAAAGAATTCTCCAGAACTCAACAACATACAATCACAGTATCTTGACATCCAATCAAAATTACTAGGCATGCAAAGAAGTAAGCAAGAAAACGTTCTATAAGTAGGAAGAAAACAACTACTAGAAATATACCCAGAAATGGCCAATGTGTTAAAAAGAGTAGACAAGAGCTAAGGCCAGCTATTAGAACTCTACATCTTTCAAAAGGTAGAAGAAGGTGACAGTAGAAGGAGGGGCATGAAAGAGCTGAATAGGAACCAGTTGGAACTTGTGGCAATGAGAAATACAATTTCTGAGGTGAAAAATTATCCTGAATTGGATTAAAAGCAGATTAAATACTGCATAAGAAAAGATTAGTGATCTGGAAGATCTAGCAATAGAATTTCTCCAAAATATTACACAAGTTAAAAATATAAACACACGAAGAAGAGAGAAGGAGGAGGAAGCATCCCGAGCTTTAGAACAACATTACACAGTCTAATTGTGAGATCCAGAAAGAGATGCAGTGAAGAGACATGAAAAGCCAGGTATGGTAGTGCATGCCTGTCATCCCAGAGACTTGGGAGCTGAGGCAGGAGAATCAAAAGTTTGAGGCCAACTCAGCAACTTAGCAAGACCCTGCCTCAAAAAAACAAAAGGACTGGGAATGTAGCTCAGTGGTAAAGTACCCCTGGGTTCAACCCCAGTATCAAAAAAAAAAAAAAAAAGAAAGAAAGAAAAAGGAGAGAGAGATGCACACATAAAATATGTTAATAACAGTCATAACTTCTCCAAATGTGGTGAAAATTGTGAGCCCACATATTAAAGAAGTTCAATGAGTCTCAGATGCAGGAAACAGAAATAAAACTGTATCAAAGCATATCAAATTATCTAAAAGTTGGGGCAAAAAGATGTGTCATTCTTTCTGAAGGTATCGTTATGATGTGTTACAGATAGGTTAAAAGAGAAATATCTCATTGGAAATAATGCAAACTGGAAGATGGTGGCACAGCTTTTCTAAACATGGAAAGAAAGAATCAATCTCAAATTCTGTGCCCATCAATCAAGTACAGTGCTGTAGATAATCACTTCATATGCTCATTCATGGGCATTTTTGCTATTTATTTATTTTTTTCTGGTGCTGAGCTGCATATGTGCCTGCCACTGAGCTGCAGCTCTGCATTCATCATATAATAAGAGCAAAAGTAAACCAATCTGGATGTATTGAAAATTAAATTTAGGGAAAAACATAGAATTCTTTTAGTTTAATCTTCTGTCTTTGTTACTAGATTTAAAAGCTCTAGTAACTTTTGTCTTATTTTTTAATTCAGAAAACTTTAATAACACTATTAGTATGTCAGTTAATGGTTAGAACATTTTTTTTGTTATTTCACTTGATTTTTCTAAATCATTTTCAATCAGCCAGTTCTATAAGAGAGGTTTGTAACTCAGTTTATGTCTGGTTTTATTAATCAATTAGGAAGAATTTAATCCCATACACCAAATTCAAGTAGGAAGTTGGGCACAATCATGTGAAAGTAGTGTATTGCAGCAAGAAGTCAGGAGTTTACATGATTGAAATTGTAACATCCACTGAAAAATTTTCATTTTAATGGTGCCTTTCAGGTGATTTCAGTGTGCTGGAAAAACTAGAAAACATACCCTATTTGAGGAAAATGATAGTATAAATTTTAGTATATTTAATAAAATCCCAGATATATTTTCTGGGACTGAAGCAAAATTATGTGATAAGATCTTAAAAGATTTTACTTTTTTAAAATATTGGGGTGGGGGAACTGAATAAGGTCAGTTTCTCTCTGGTTTGCTCGGTTGAAGTTTCTTATAACTTCAACAAAATTAAATGTTTCTCATTAGATAATCAGAATGATTGGAGTGAAGGCTTTCATCTTTGTATTTTTTTTATTATCAGAAAAACATCTGTATCACTCAAAGCAGCTGTCATGTATTGGGAGAACCTGAAATAATTTTATATGCAAAAGAAAATTTCTGGGAGTCCATAGGTTAAAAATTAAGGATGAAATATGCTCTAAGTCTATGTAAAAAAAAAAAAGAATATAAAACTTAATCCCAATGAAAAAAGGGCCAATTAACTCTCAAAGAAAAGAAATAATCTCTAAATAAATGTATAAATTCTCTTTAACATGAACTAATTACAAGCTTCATTTGGAAAGAATATATAGATTTTAAAGCAGACTTCAGAAGTGATAGAGATACCCAGTTGTTGGACAGGCTCAAGATGGCTATACTTAGATTCCCTCTTCCAGGCTTCCGTGGACTATTCTTAGTGTATAGCCAAGATCATGAACACCCTGATTCACCCTTTGTACTTGAGGTCATAGACATCTGCCGGTGAGCATCCGCCCATTGACGTAGCCTGTTGGCAGTGTGCCTTCTCTGTCTGGCCTGCATAAAAAAGGCCTATGGAAGGGCTCCTGGGGCTGGAGCTGAAAGATGGGGGCCGCTGGGGGCTGCTGCCATTTTCAAATAAAGCACGTCTACTATTCCAACAATCTCTCTCATCTTCTTCCACCCATCAAGATTCTGAATCTGTTTTCCTAGGTCTGTTATAAAACATTGAGAACACATCAGTAATATAATGTACATGAAAAAGTGAAATTAACTGATGATGGTTAAGTGGCGCATTCAGAAAAGCTATCTTTAATTTACCTATATTTGTATTCATATAATATTTTTAATGTAGCTTTCAGGTTTCCTGAGGTCTTTAGTGGGTACAAAGGAATGCCAGAAAATTATTAAAGAAGGGGGAAGAACCCTGCATTGTTGTTTTTCTGTATTACAGCATTTGTTTATTTCTTAATTCAATCATTCCTTCATTTACAGTGTTTTTATAACAACCTAAAATTATTATATACAGCACTTGATAATTATGTACTATAATATGTGAGTCAGTGATGTTGGTTTAAAAGTAACTAGGTCAATCTTAAGAAGGAAGATTTTGCTATTTTTAATTAAATATAAAAATAGTCATAAATTACATTGAGTGTTAATTTAGTGCTGTAATTTCCTCATATCTCAATGAAACATTCCAATGAGAATCTAAACAAATCATTTAAGCTTATATAGAAAAACTGTGCTGGGACATTGGTTGCTGTGCATGATCAGTTGGAGTGAGGGAGTATGGAGTAGAGACAGTTCATTTTACATACAGCTTTAAACACTTAGAAGTGGAAACAGAGCATAGTCACTTCTCAATTAGGATGAGTTAAAATTTTATGTGTTTGTATTAATTTGACTCTATTTCTGTTGATAACAATATGTGTGACGATCCCATGTAAATAGGAAACCAAAAATTACCCCCTCCCCACGCCTCTTAGACAAAGCACACCTTCCACAAAGCATTACTTACATGTGGCGTGAATGGCCCTGGATCTCAAGCAGCTCTATTTCCATCCCTTTCCTTATTTTTCTCTCCAATGCATGATTTTTGCTGCTGTCAACCCTCTTGGCTGACCCACCCAAAACTTCCTTCCCATGTGATTGGCAGCAGAGAAGGGCCTGTTGCTGTGGACTGCTGGCGCTCCAAATAGCTTATCACACTGCAGGACTCCAGGGGAAGGGTGTGTTTTCTGTTTTCTTCTTATCATTAGGAGACGCAGGGTCACTTGATAGCAGACCCTAGATTTTGCCACCCACACAAATCTAATTTATTCAGTCTATTTTAGACTTAAGCATTCCACAGAACTCTCTGCACCTCACCGTACTTTATGATAGATAAGGTAGAAAATCCAAGGCTCTGTGCATGAAAATGAAACAACGTCGTCTGCATGCAAGATCTTGCCAGAGAAGTGCATTTAGCCATGTTAAAATATATAATTCACCCACTGAAATTTTTCTAAACAGTTCGTTTATATAAATGATAGGATAAAGTGCGGTTGTTTTTGTTTCTCACAGTTGTCAGCTCATTTGCACTTCTCTTTATCTATATCATTATTGAAGTATTAGATGAATAAAGTTCCATTTGCTTCTATTCACCAAAAACTGACATATTCAAATAATGGCACAATTCAGAATTTATCAAGTGCCAGGAGATTATAAAAGTTAATGGAACAAAATGGCATTAGTGTGGGATTTGGGGGAATCTCATGAGATTTGGTACAGTAGCTTCACAATTAAATTACTGTGTTGCAAGTGTATGCACAGACAAAAGAAGTGGGGCTTTATGAATTCAGTAGTAATAGATCTTATGAATGATCAATGATCTAGACGTGGAGGCCTCCATTGCTTAGGTAAATGTACATATTTTTAGAGTGTTGCTTTCTCTGTCATTGTACAAACAGCGCAGGACACATTAATGTAAGTCAAGTCAGCAGATGCTTCAGGATGGCTTTCTTTAACTCAAAAGACACTGCTGTGGAAAGATTAAAAATAGAGTTTTAGGAAAATGAATGCTATTGCCAGGAGCTCACCTCAGGTTTATGTTTTCTTGTCTCATTTGCTGAGACTCTCGTACACGTGGGTAGATTCTTGCAGATTCACTCACTGGATTGAAATGAGTCCCTGTCCTTGGGTGCTCCCAGCCACAGGTCACTCCCAGGTTGTGCTCTTTCTGAGTGGCTGTGTGTGTCCCCTGCAGTCCTACCTTGGCTGCAAGTGGCAGTTCCTGTCCAGCTTCAGCTTCAGCTTCCTCATGGGCTCCCTGTGTAGCCTCAGATCCAGCGTTCCCACCTAGAGCTCATTGCCTTCTCTTGGAAGAAGTTACCTAAGATGGATCCTAAGATGGCTTAGTGTATGAGTTAAGTGAGGAGGCACTCTGCAGCATCTGGTGTGGGGTGAATTCTTAATAACTGTTACTTGATATTATTTTGCATAATATTCTTGGACAGAGTAGAGCCTCATGGCTCTCTGTTCTGCCAATGCTATTACCTTTCCCTGACCCACCTAGTCTCAAAGACTTGAAGCTGTTCTTCTTCTCTGACATCTCACTCAGCCTGTACTACCTGTCTACAACAAACTCCCTGTGCTTTTCTTCTTGTTAGGACGTGTCTCTTGATTCTGTGGATACCACCCTTTAAGATCTCATTTTACATGCTGCTAGGTAGTAGCTATTCCCCCCCACTCCTTCCTCATGGGCACAGCCAGCTTCCCACTTGGGAAGCTGAGATGCCACTCACCCCCTTTCCATCCTCATGTGCATAAAAAGCAGAGGCATGTGACACAGTCCTGCCCATGAGATAGGAGTGGGACTTCCTTGGGGGTTATTCTTCCCTTTAAAAATTAAATTAAATTATTCTTCCCTTTAAAAATTAAATTAAAAATTAAAATTAAATAAATAAGCAGAAATAATAAATTAAATACCTCAATCATTAAAATAGATTCAGTCACAGGCTGTGTGAGCATTTCTATCCTAGGCCAATGGTCCTGCAAGCTCAGGTTGCCTGGTGATGTTGCCTTAGTACTGTCAGTACCCTCTTTGATGTTTGCACAGCAGAGAAATCACCCAAAATGCATCCCTCAGAGCGCATCTGTGTCATTAACGAATGCAATGATGAGTATGATTTTTACAAAGTTTTCTAAGTGGCAACTTCAAGTGTCTCCTTTGTAGGATCTTGTCATGTCTCCAAGCTATGCCTGGAGCCACCACAGCTACCCTGATGCTGTGCAAGGAGTCAGCACCTTTCTGCAGGATCACTGGAGGCAAAAAGCAAAAAGCAAACCGTTAGGGTTTGGTGTTTATTTTATTCTTTGCAAAACTTTATGTGGAACCTAGAGTCTATGCAACAAGTTTGTTTTTAATTAGTCTATTTTTTCCCCTTTTATTTTATACAAATTACCCTGTGTGTTGCTGCGAGAAGAAGCCCTCAAACATTCTGTTTTGACTTCTCCACACTGAGAAACTCCTTGGACACTTTTCCTTTTTGTGTGGTAATAGTCCAGACGATGTGGGTAGACAGGGCAATTCCATGCCACCTGTGTAGGATCTCCTAGAAACTAAAGGTAGGTAGGAAAATTCAGCTTTGCTTGTGTCACCTGTAGTGCTGGACAGTAACCATCTCACTTGGTTCTCCTATCTGGAGGTCTCAAATCACAGAGTGTATACCCTTCCCTGGAAGCAGCCAGCAAGGAATCCTCTCCCATTTAGTTGCTCTCAGATAATTTGGACACAATGAAGGCCACCTGTGCTTTTTAAATAAGATTTACAGGTTATGTAACTTAGTTTTTTTCTAAACTAAATTTAGAAGTGGCTTAGGGAGATCCATGCTCAGGAGTCACACCTGAAGAGCACAGAGCCATGCAAGCAAGCTTCCTGCTATTCAGGCACTGCTCTCTCCTCAGCACTACTCTAAGACTTAAAAAAATAACGATCTAGTCATAATTGACAATAATCACCAAAAAATCAGAATTATCAAGGAGATAGTTCAAATCTGGTTTTATATTCTCTATTACCTTTGAGAATAGGATACCTAGAGAGATGCATATAATATATAAATAAATATGTGTACCTTGTGTGTCAGGAGGTGTGGGCTAAAGATGGTATTTCATTGGTAGAAATAAAAAAATCAGCTAGGGACATTACTGTTATCTCAGCAATTTAGTAAGATGCTACCTCAAAATTAAAAAAAAAAAAGCTGAGGATATATGTCAGTGGTTGAATGTTCCTAGCTTTATTCTTCATTACAAAAAAAAAAAAAAACCATTGCCTGCAGGACCATATCTTCCCTCTTACAATGTAGACAAACTCTGCCCTTTCTTCAATTTTATAACAATTATCATGCCCAAGTGCTTCCATGTATTGAGTTCTTAATTGTATGTCTGGTCTTCTGCTGAGCCCTATGTGTGATGAGATTTATTTTGTCCCATACTCACAACACCTCCTAAACTAACTGTCTGGTTCCCTTTTTATGAATGAAGAAACTGGGAGTTGAAACACTTGCCCAGAGCTGCTCTGCTACTAAGTTACAAATTTGGGATCCAGGTTATGTTTAAACCTTAAATACTACTCTAAAATACCTCTTTAGCTTATCACAACTCCTACATTCTTTGAAATGGCAACAAATAAATTTGCAAAAGGAAATAAAAATAAGCACAAAATATGTAGTAGAGTGAACGCCAGATGTCTTAGACATCTCTTTCTTCCTTGATTACTGGGGTTGAACCTAGGGGCGCTCTATCAGTGGGCTACATTAGGAGCTTTTTTGCTTTGTTGTCGTTTTATTTTGAAACATGTTCTTGCCAAGTTTCTCAGGGCCTTGAATTTACCATCCTCCTGGCTTAGTCTCCAACTGGAATTATAGGTGTGGCCGCTGCGCCCAGCTTAAAATTTTTAAATTTACCATTTTTTGGAAAAACTGCTAGTCAGTTGGCTGTCTCCCCCCACTTATTTGTGATAAAGAAACCACAGTGCCTCTGATACCACTGCAATCCTCCCTTCCCCTGAAATGTTGGCACACATGATGTCTATTATTTATCTGGCATTTGACTGTATGCTACTTGCAATTTTCTTTTCACCTATTGTTATTCATCAAAGGCAGTGTGTGATGTAATAAGGGAAATTTGACTTGGTTTTAGATGTACCTGAAATCTAATCTTGGTGGTTCTCTCATAAATCAGTCCCTTTGGGTAAAACCTTTATATGTACAATGAGTATATAAGACATTGAAACAAACAAACAAACAAACAAAAAAAAAAAGGACAGCAGTTTTACTTATCACTGTGGGAATGTCCTGTGATATAATTGTGAGTGGCACTAATGTCCACAGGTTATCTAGGACTAGTGCCCCCTGCTGTCTGGGTTATTTTTAGAAAATATCCTGGGTTTATTCCATGCTCTGTTCATGGAAAACAGAAGTTAAATTCACTTTGCCAACAAGAAAACAGTTTTATTATGGCATTGGCAAAGGGTTGAGAGACTTATACTGACTTCTTAAAAATAGGAATCTTAGTCTTCAAGTTCTTCAGATGATAGATTTGAAATATGCATTTAGTTTCAAGTTGATCTTTGCCATTGAGCTGTGCTTGTTGTATCAAACTGGGGCAGGGTTGGGGGAAGTCTACCACAGAAAACAGAAGAAAGCCTGTGGCCAGAGGGTATCACAGTCAGGACCCCTGAAAGACTGGTCAGAGCTTCTGGTTGAAGTTGGTAACTGGCATTTCCAGCAAGCATGGATACTCTTCCTAAAAGGGAACCTCATATCTTAAATGAGTACCCTTCCATTCCTTTTGAAGTCAAATTTATATTTCAAAGACTCTGTAAAATTTTAGTCAGCACCCAGAAAAACTTTTGAGCATTGCCGTCTCCCAGTCTTGCAGCTGGATTCAGTAATATATATTGTGACTTTAGCTTGAAAATTATGAGCAATTTCTTTGAATATCTAAGAACTGTGTGTTCAGCTATATGAAAGCAAAAATGCAAGTAGTTCCCAAGACTTTGAAGGCAAGGACCATTTTTCAGGCATTGTACAATTTTGTTAGTCTCTGGGGAAACTGAATGCTTGGCAAGTTTTCTTCATACTGGCAGTTGAGAGACAGGAGCCATCATTGTGGTGGTGGTTATCTCTAAAGTTACACAGGAGTTTACTTCCTTTCCTGAGTTTTCCTTCTTATACTGAGTTCCCCTTTCCCACTCAGGTATCTGTCAATCTGGGAGGTTTGTGGGAGAAACTCGTGGGAGTCAGAAAACGTCAAGCGTCAGGAAACTAACATTTTCTGATTGTTTTGATTGGTAAGGACATCTCCTACTTATGAACAACTTTTGTTCTTTGTCAGTCTTCCAAAATATAAGTAAACCACAGAACCTGACTCCTTAGATGAGGCCTGCTAGAATTCAGTAGTTGAGTTTGTTGTTAGCAACATTATGTGCTCAGCAAGTTGGTTCCTAGTGAATGCTTCTTTTAAAGATAGTTATCATCTTCTTTTTGGAATGTTTTGCAGCAAGAGTTAAATATGATAGAGAGAAGTGTGTGTGTGTTTGTGTGTGTGTGTGTGTGTGAGAGAGAGAGGGGAGGGAGGGAGATATGTCTTTGAAGAATAGTTTGTACCAGGAGTTCATCTATGGCTAACTATTCCCATACCACCACCAATGAATCAAGTACTCTTCCTCATGTTATGGAAAATTAGAATGATTTAATAATAATATCTAAACTTCACAGAGAGTTTTACATCTCCTGCTCTTAGATATTTAATTTAGAAATAATTGCTCTGGCGTTCCAGGATTTAGAACCTTAATAAGAGTACCAGCTCCTCTTCTAGTCCAACTTGCCTGCTCCAGGAGCAGGTTGGCCAGCTGTGATCCTGTCATGAGCTTGTTTTCCCTCTTGTAATTTCTACATGATGGCTTCAATCCAGCCATTAGCTTTCCCCAAGGAAAAGGCAGCAAGGAAGAATATGAATAAATAAAATATTCTGCATTGTGCATGCCCAAATTTTGTTATAATTTCTTGCAATGATGATGATACATTTTGCAAGCTTCATTAATGAGAGTGGGCATTGCTTGGTGTAATTGTATGCCATAACTGATATTTGAAGGTTATTCTACTTCTGGGATATGGACTTGTATGCTAACATGCATTATGCTGGTGCATTTCGCTAGTTGATCTTAATGATATGATTCTCCAAATGGTATTCATTAGTCATGTACTCAAATAAAATTTATATAAAAATAAAAGTAGTAATGCTTATAGTGCCTTTCATTTAATAATATCTTTTATATCTTGTTTTTCTACAGATCACATTACATGCTATAGCTTTAAATTCATCTTTAATGCTATTCTAATTTAAAGTCAAATTTTATTTCTCAAGTTCCTTTGAAATATATTAATTTGCAGATACCAAAGACTGTGGTAGAGTTTTAAACCCTTCTGAATATGGAAGGATTGTAGTTATGTGTTTTATTACTTATTGAGATAAATTTGCAGTGCATTTTAAATGTATTTATTGCAGATCAATTTTATAAGACAGCATGGTTTAACTGGGGAAGCTCAACTTTAGCATTTGGATAGGCTTGTTTTGGGTCATCATTCTGAAATCTTTTGCAAAGTTTGCTTGTGATTTGGAGCAAGACATTTTCTCATGACCACCACTAGTTACAGATGTCCCTGTATCTACTCCCCTTCCTTCTAATGTTGCCGCTTTGTAGTCATGAGCAATAGGGGGTGATGGAATATCCTGGTTCAAGTGCCAGCATTAGGATGCTCTAGACAGGTGATGGGGCTGTCCTCAGAGCAACCTGCTCAGAGTGCTGGCCTTGGGCTAGGGTGTGTGAACCTGGACTTGGGGAGGTTCCAACACCTTGGCAGATAGAAGTGGCCCCTTGTGTGTAGACTATTTGGATGAGCAATGAGACTCATGTTGAACCCTGCTCTCCTTTGTGGAATCTGGGATTTTGGTGTTTGTCAGGCAGGTGTTGCTTGTGTGCCCAGTCCCCTGTGAAACTTCTGGACAGGGAATCTCTCATGAGTGTCTCTGGAAGGCAATCTTCATGCATGTTGTGACCCATTGTGTCCCCTGCAGCTATACTGGGAGTGGCTGCTGGAAGCTCCTGTCTGGCCTCCCTCACACTCCTTAATGCTTTGGCTCTGTGTCCTTTCGCTCTAATAAATCCTAGCATGAGGACAGCTGCAAGCTGAGAGCTGAGGGTGCTCCCAGGGAGCCACCCACGCAGGAGTGTTGGGGGACCCTGACAGAGTTGTCAGTCTCTCCTCTGTGCAACATAATGGTGCTGATGCCATTTGTCTCCCAGGGTGGCGGTGATGCTCAGATATGCTTATGTGTGTCAGGCAAAGTGCCCTTCGCATGTGAGCTCTGCCATCGTTGCTGTTGGTGCTGTCAGGCACACCATCACCACCATATCCGTCTTTCCATTACTTGGAGATGTATATTCTTGATGTGGATGAGTGGCAGGGAGGGGCTTCATGTCACTTTGGTTCAACTGGGTTCTGCTGTGGCTGCATGGTGAGCCTGCAGGACATGGTAGAGCTGGGAGGCTTGCACAGGCACAGTCCTTGCCCTGGTATCTAGGACTGTGGGGTACGTCTCATTTTTGTCTTTGTTTGTTTGTTTGTTTTTTCCTACTTAAAAGGCATCCCATGATAAACTAATTTCTACCATACAGAACCCTGATTTTTTCCCATGGGACAGTACGGCTGTTCGATTTTGATGGATTCTGACTGGCCCAAACAAATCATGATAAAATGATCTTATTCCCCTCAACCACTGATTGGTTTAACAATGGGCAGGAGACAATGTTCTGAATCATAAGATAGGAGATTAAGACTGACAGGGAGTTTTTCCTTCTTATATATGAAACTTCATGAGGCAAAAGCTTTTTTTTTTTCTTTTTCTATTTGACTGTGTTCTCTTCCTTGTTAAGAAGGTGAATGTGATGACTGGAGGGATAGTAGCTGTTTTGTATTCATGAGGACACAGGCCAACAAAGGAAGGATGTCAGAGTAGAAGTGTAGAAAGAGTTTTGCCCTTAGCAGCAGCATGAAGCACTACAAAATTTTCTTATGAGATACAGTCTAGCACATGATAGTCACTCCATAAAGAAAAACTTAAAATATTGCCTTATTGGTACTGGATACATGCAAGAATTTCTAAAACATATAAGTGATATGTGGAGTCTATCAATAGCCTGTTCATACCCCTGGAAATCAAAGAAAGTATCAAATCCAAAGTAAATATGGATGTCCCTTAGTATCTGTGGGCAATAGGTTCTAGGACCCCACAGATACTGTTGTAGTCTCTTCTGCAAAATGCTGTCATTTCTGTGTAGAACTCATGCATATGCCCTTGCATACTTTAAGCCATATTTGTAATACTAATTGTAATATTTAATGCAACTGTGAGTGGTACACAGACCGTAGTTCTAGTATATTGCTTAGAGTATAATGGCAAGAAAGAAATCTGTGCATGTTCAGTACAGATGCAGATTTCTCCCTGATATTTTTGACTGGCAATTGAATCCGCAGATGTGGGAACCACTGATGTGCAGGCCAACGGATATTTGCATGTGTGGATAAGGATCCCTGGTGTGAAACTGTCCCTGTATTCAGTCCTCTGACAAACTTCTTGGATTACTATAAAGAAAATGAGCACTTCTGCAGCAAGAGTAACAAAGTGTAGTCTGAAGAGCAGCCTTAGTAAGAGCTGCTTTATTATGTGCAAACCATTGTCGGTCGGTATACAATATCATTACTTTTGACTGTTGGGGTCAATTTTTTTTGAGTCAAAAATTAGTGATGACAGAATGTACTTTTTTTTTTCTTTGCAAAAACTGAGGATAGATCCCATGGTGTCTATAATAAGAAACGCTAGGTGACTCACTTCAAACGTGTATCTTCAGTAGCTGCAGTAAACACCTGCTGTCATATTTGACAGTTCTTGTTAATAAGTGGAAAATCTGAAAGTATCTGTACCTTAGTATAGCTGCTTAGCTGGCTTAGAACTGGTAAATAATTGATGACAACTTTGAATTGAGCTATATTGATGGAGAACACCAGCGAAGCTGGCTCTACACTCTTCTTCTCCGAAGTGTGTTCTTAGTGTCTGATTAACTCCCGAGGAACCAGGATCACTTTTCATTCACCAAATTGATTGATTAATGGCCAATTGAAAGCTGAATCTTCCTAAAAAATCCCAAGTGTCTTTAATCCTCTGCTGAAGCCTGTAACAGTTTATGAGCTGTACATCTTCCATTTCCCGAAGAGGCATCTCCTTTAGGCAGAGGTGTCTGCTCAGTAGCTGAGGGCCACTCAGAGATGCTCACAGTCATTGTTAGTGACTCTGGCTTTTAGTGTAAATGTGCTCATGCTTCTTTTCATTAGCAGATATGCCTCTTTTTCATCTTCACATCTCTCTTCTGTTCCCTTTTCTTTGGCCTGCGTTTGTAATTGTGACAGGTAGGAGTAGGGGTGGCTGCTTCCCATCTTACAGTTCAGCTCAGCATTTGGCGAGCATGCCTAGCAGGTCTTGCAAGCTAGCTGTGCATGTGCCACGCTCTGAAGAGTACCCAGTGCCAAGCAAGAGAACCAGAGAGGCTTCTCTTCGAAGGAAGGCAGTTTTGTACTTGAAGCCAATTCCTCATTACTTTTTAAAAATAAGCTTTTTATTTTAGAATTGTGTTAGATTTACAGAAAAAAAAATGGGAGCTAGAGTTCCTAGATCTCTCTCCTACACTTTTCCCACTGCTGCCATCTTACATCAGCATGGCATGTTTGTTACAATTCACGAAGCCTGGCTCATTCTTATTAACCATAAGTGCTGTTTTGTCACAGTGGGTAAATAGACTCATCATTGTGACAGTACTGCAACTGGAGGATGTTTAATGTCTATGAGGACCTTTCTGTGTTCCAGGATCCAGGACACCATCTGACCTTTGGTGGTCCTGACTCATGCTACTCTGCACAATGAGCCTTCCTCAGATGCTGCTGTCTGTCAATGACACTGGTAGTTTTCTTGTGCTCTGGTTTGACACTTTGTAAGAGCTCTATCAGTTGGAATGTGGCTAATGTCTTTCTTGGGAGCAAACAGGGGTTATGGGTTTGGGGAAGAAGAGGCAGAGACACGTGCCTCTGTACTCCTAGTGGCCAGTCACTGGGACACTAGTCTCTATCACCTGGAGAGACAGTATTGTCAGGTTCTGCTGCAGGGTGCTGGCATTGTCCTCTTTGCTCACTGCACCCTGTGGAAGGAGGTCACTCTCAGCTCACACTGGAGGAATGGGAATCCTATTCCAGCTCTAGGAGTAAAGATCTAAATAAGTCATTTGAATTTTTCTGCACATAGAATGTGTTTGTTCTCATCTATCTGTATGTTCACTTACCTATTTACATGGACCCATAAGTATTTGTTTTGTTCTTTAGGTTATAATCCTCATGCATTTTATGGCTCAGATTTTTTCCACCTCTGGCCACTAGAGACTTTTTAGCGGCTCTGATGTCCTTTTGACAAACTTCCATCATTCTGGGGTGTTCTTGGGGGCCTCCTCACTCTGACACTGCAGGACATCCTAGGCTCTTCTGCTGTGTTTGCTGTCCCAGACCTAAAATAGGCATCTCTCCAAGGACTTCTGGCTCCTTTCATTCAAGGGTGGCATCAGAAAGCACAGTCTCATTTATTACTAGATCTGCACCCTATTCCCAGGATGTCACTGGCTCTAGAGCTTCTCTTCTGAAAAAGCAAAGAAATGTACATGTGTAAGCTATATGCATATGTCAAGAAGCATTTCCACATGTGACAGTCCACATCTGTGCTACTTTGAACACAAGTTCATACTGAGGTCTCCATCTCTGACCTGTTACTATGTGAACCACACTGTCTTTCTCCACTCCGACTTTAGAATCTGTTCCCAGCAGTTCTCACTTGTTTGATCAGCTGTTCATTTTCAGGGTGCCTGTAGGGTGCCTTCAGAGGTGATCACCCATGTTCCCAGGGAAGTGTCTCCATCCAGTTCAGTCCAGTCCTTATGTGCAATACCTCTGGCCTTCAGCCTGACAGATTCCAGTTATTTCCAACATTACTTAGGTCTGTCCTTTCAATCTTAACCTTTTCCGTGTAATTAGATGATTTTGTCACATTTTAGATTTTATCCTTTCATTCTCCAACCTCCTTTATTATTTTTAATTTAGACACTGTATAAGTTTTCTGTCACTATGGCAAATACCTGAGATGATCAACTTATAAAGAGAAAAAGTTTCTTTTGACTTACAGTTGTTGAGGTTGCAGTCCATGGTTGGTTGGCCCTGTTGTTCTGGGCCTGGGCTGAGCTAGCACTTGGTGGCAGAAGGGGCTGCTCCTCTGACAATGGGGAGAGAGAAAGGAGGGGTCAGGGTCCCATAGTCCCCTTCAAGGGCATGCCCTTAATGACCTTAAAACCTCCCACTAGGCCTCACTTCCAAAGCTTCCCCTCTTCTCAAGAATACTAGCCTGGGGACCAAGCCTTTAACACGTGTGCTTGGGGGACATTCCAGATCCACACTACAGCACACTCTTTAAAATTCACTGTTTGTGCTGTAAGTTTTCATGACTTTGACAAATGTCTCCTTTCTACCATTAATTACAGTGTCAGACAGAATTTCGGACTGCATTAAAAAGTCAGCTGTGCTTGATCTACTGAACTCCCTCCTGACCCTGCACAACCCCTGGTGGCCACCAACAAGTTGGCCATCTCCCCTGTTGTGTTTGCCCCAGAAGGTGTGTACTTGGAGCCACTCAGAGTGTGGCCTGCTCATCCTGGCCTCCTTCACTTAGCAGCAGCACTCAGCATTGATCCACATCTTTGGGAAGCTCAATAGCTCATTCCATTTTTTTCACTGAAGAGTGTTCTTTTGTATGGAAAGACCAGAGTCCATCCATTCGCCTATTGATGTAGATGTGGACTAGTTTGTATGTGGACATGAGTTTTCAGATCAGTTTGATAAGCCTCAGGAGCACAGTTCCCAGGTCACATCGTAAGACTAGGCTTGTGCTGAACTGCCACACTGTCTGCGAGAGTGGCTGTTCCCCTTTGCAGTCCCAGAAGCAGCAAAGCAGAGCTCCTGCAGCCCCTTGCCCTGACCTACAACTGACATTGCCATATTTAATTTTAATTTTAGTCTCTTTTCTTATGCTGTTTCCATTTGCATCCCCTATTGACAGTGAAGTTGAAGGTGTTCCATATCTTATTTTGCACTTGTCCATCTTTCATAGTAAGTGTCTGCTGAGATAGTTTCTGTTTTCTCATTGTTGATGTTGTGTATAAAGCCTCATGACAAAACTTATCTTCTTTTACAGGAGCTTTGCCATTTTGCATTTTATATCAAGTACATGATATATTTTTTAGTTTTTCTGGGTAAGGTCTAGGTGCAGAGTTGACTGATTCAGGTCTGTGTCTAGTTTTGTTTACTTGCAGGTGGACACTCACCTCTTCCAGCACAATTACTTTTAAGATTTCCTCCATAATAAGTACATTGAAGGAAGAGGAAAACTCTTATTTAAGGAGAAAAACTCTTCTCAAATAGCATCTTCTAGAGAAGAGAGGGATGTTTAGGAAAGATACCAAAGCATTCCCAGAATTGGCTCAGCCTCCTCTAATCCCCACCTTTGATGGACTAAGTGACAGCTATTTTTATAAATTTTCACTATAATTGAAAAAAAAATTTAATTCTAACATTCACAGAACTTATTGCAGTCTTTTTCAACAACCTTGTAAATGTACTGTCAGTGTCGAATATTTGTAATCCAGTGGTAGAACTTCCCTTCCTCAGGTGTGGAGCCCCATCTTGGAATGTTGTTTTTAACTTCATGTTACTGACTCAGGAGTGCCAAGCCAATTCTGCATGGTACAGAAGGCATCACTATTGCAAAAAGACATGAGCTGATGGTGCTGGTGGCAGGTTGGCTGGACCTCAACAGAGAAAGTGATCACCACTCAACATGCAAACGGGGTCCAGAGGAGGATTGAAAAATGCTAACATAAGATGCACCAACAATGATCTGCAATACACAGGGCTTAGTTTAACAGCAAACCAGGGTTAGACAGCATAGGGAAGCCAGATGTGTCAAGGTGTGAGGGTGACTGTGAGCAGTGGCAGGGTAGGAAATTCCTCACTATGGGGCAAAACCTGGGGAGTGAGACTCTAGGTAAGCAAAGCTACATTCATCCATTTAACGTAAATGTGTACACTGCATGCAAAGCTTTGTGTCAAATCAAGGGAGATGGTGGAAAGACAGACCTTGACGACTTGGCTTTGGCCTTCTTATGTGTTATTACGCAGAGGCTTCATTCAAACTGAGGTTTCTGGAGCTGGCTTCCATGGAGTAGAAAGCTTATGTTATGAACACAGTGATGTCATGTGGAGTAAGGCTGGGTAGAGAAGGGCCTCTGGAGGTCTGTGGAGCCAGGGTCCAGGCCACTGGGTAGAGAAGGGCCTCTGGAGGGCTGTGGAGCCGGGGTCCAGGCCACCCTCCTATGCCTGTATCTCCTTTCTGACTTTCTTTGTGCATGCACAGCCATTCCTTGGCTTCCAGGGTGATTGGACCCAGGACTGTTCTTCATTGCCAAATCCCCCACACACCCAAGTGCCTACATAAAATGGTGCAGCATCTGTCATGCAGCCAGCAAATGCCCAGCTGCTTTCCATCATCCGTCATTGCTTAGGATGCTTAGTGCACTATCCATGCTATGTAAATAGCTGCCTACTGTGTGGTCAGTGGGTGATAACAGGAAGAAAAGGCTTTACTTGTTTAGCACAGGTGCAATTTCTGAATATTTTTCATCCACAATTGGATTACCACAGATACAGAATTCACAAACACACAGGTTGACTATGGATGTCTTGTGTTGCCTGTGGGCTCAGACCTTCCTGTGCTGCCCCTTTGTGCACATCCTAGAAAATGGCTGGACAAACTCATTTAATAAATGTGCATTGAGTGCTCACACCTTGCTGTGCACACCCTGCTGTGCAAACACAGCAGACATCATGGCCATCACAGAAGAGATGGAAGAAAAGCATTAGAAAGGGGCAGGTGCTAAAGGTAAAAAACAGCTGGAGCCCAGGAAGGAGACAAGTATGCTAGGAATGGGGAGGGAGGCTGTGACAGTGGCAAGTGTCAGAGTGGCCTCATTGACAGGGTAATTGTGCCATTGACCAGGAGAAGTCAGAGACTCATCACACAGGTGCCTGAAAAAACAGATCATAAGCAGAGGGAGCACGAGGACACAGACAGATCTTGCTCCACTTGGGTGGCTGTAGCAAGCTACTGTACAAGGAGAGGTGTTTATATTTCATAGTTGGGGATGCTGGAAGTCCAAGACCCAGGTGCCAGGATTGCTGGGGTCTTGGTGAGCCCACTTCCCAATTTGCATCTTCAGGTGGTATAGAGAGAGTCAGCTTCACATCCCTTTTAGGATCCCATTATCCCATCAAGCTCCAGCCTAAGCCTAAGCCAGGTAAACCTACCTAAACCTTTCACCTCCCAAAGGCTTGAGCTGCAGGCACCATGGGGGAGGGATCAGGAATCAGGTTTCAACATGACTTTTGTGAGATAGCTAGGTTTCAAGGTGGAGCATCCCAGGTGCATTGTGCAACAGCACAGAGGCCCACAGGCCTGGAGCAGAAAGTGCAAAAGGAAGGGGAGAAAGGAGAAGTTACGAAAGCACTGGTCACTGAGGAACCTCTCACTGTTCCAAGATGTGGTCTGTCCTGGGGAAAATGGGAGCCCTGAGTGTTGTGAGCAGGCAAGGAATATGATTCACTTCCAGTATGAGGTCTTCCTGTCTGAGCTCCATGGAGAGAAGTGGCTGAAACCTCCACTTCCCCCTTTCTTTTCAACACATCCCAGGCCACACCACAGCAATCTATCTCATGAGATGCTGTGGGTTTGGTGGGTGACCCTGGTGCCAGAGCACATTTGCTTCCTCATGAGTCATGTGTAGCAGGGAGGGGAGGAAATAGGGAACGTTTTTCAGAAAGTGGGCAGCAGTTGGCAGAAAGAGTGTGAGGAGGCCAGTAACCCAACCTTCAAAACAGAATGATTCATTTTATTTTTTTTAATCTATCCAACAAAGGTGATCAATAAAGTCTGAAGGGTTTTGAGAAGAAGAGAAATCACTTTCTACATGGGTAGCCCTTGGGGTTGAAATAGTTGGCTTTGGCCATGTGGAGATGAAGGTGGAAGTGGGATGGGAGTAAAGGTCATTTAGTGAAGAAGAGAGAGGGTGAGCAGAAGCCACAAGCACCTCTCCCCCAGGCAGGGGCAACTGATGCTGCATAATGTGTATTACGCACAAACAAATTATGCATGAGCTGACTCGGGCCACTGGGCTGCTCGGTAATAATGGAAACTGCCTCACACACACATCCTTCTGCTCATGTACCTCAACCTCAAGGAGCGCTAAGAGGAGAAGGTACTAAGAATAAATGCCAGCAAGAAATACATTATTTCCATGGACTCAACTGCACAGTATGCTTCCGTGACAAAGCCTGAAGAAGTAGAATGTTTCCACCTCAACATCTTCCTTATGGATGCCTGGACTTGAGCAGGAGTGCTGGTGAAACACTGTGGCCTAAATCTCAAAGAAGACAACAGAAGCACTTAGAAAAAATGAGCTCTTGTAAGCCAGAAAGGGAATCTCCAGACAATTAAAATGTCCAGAGTGCTAAACTTGTTCTTCATTATTACCTAAACTAGTAGTTCTGTTTATTGCTCTTTTTGACCTCCTAAATATCCTGTACAAGAGCTACATCTTTTTTTTTTTTTTTAGCCAAAAAAGAAAAAGGACATTTCTTCATTGAAATTGGTAGGTGCATTGAAATTCTAAAGAACAATGATCTTTTTGGCTCTTCTTTTTTGAACATGATATTTATATAAAGCTCCACCTCAGGATTTACTACTAAAATTATTCAGGACTTTCCCTGCTTTTCTTTTCTTTTTTTTTTTTTTAAAGCTATACTATAGGTGTCTGTGATATAAATTTGTTTCTCAGTGTGTATTTAAATAGAATATCATATTGGAAATATCATAAGCCCACTATAATACAATGATCTAAGAACTGTCTAGGAAAGATAATACCATGTGTAATTTTTAAAATCATTTCCACACCAAAACTTAAAATCTCAAAGTTAATCATGAATAAAAGACTGTTTTATAATATATGTCATGCTTACCAGTTAGCCATTCATTTATTCTAAATCATTTCCTTTCTCATCAAACTGGGAGAAAAATATAGAAATCAAATGTAAAGTATGCAAGTAAATTAATAGGAATTTCAGGTCCTGAGACCTGGTCTGAAGAAAACACTGTAGGAGAAAGGAATCGAGCATACTCTGCCCTTGAGAGGATGATTTTGACTAGGAGGTCAGGAACAGCGTCTCTAAGGAGGTGACTTTGGGTTGCAATGTGAATGGTGATTCAGAGGATTTTTTTGCATAAGGAACAGTCTACTCCTAAATCTGGACTAAGCTTAATGGGGTTGATGAGTCAGAGAAAAGGCTCGAGTAGCAGATCCATAGTACTCATACTGTGTGAAATACATCCTATTTCAGGTATTGTGAAGAATTTGTCATTTCCCATTTAACTAGGCCACCTTATGAAGTTATATCCTGTGGACAGATTTACATTTCACATAAAAAGAAATATTCCCTATGTAAAAGTGAAAAGCATGGTGAAATTGGTTAGATGTAGTTCATACCAACCATTCCCTAATTCGGAGAGATAAAGAGAAAAAGGGAATTCTAAGAATAAGCAGGTTGATACTTGAGAGATGAGAAAGACAAAAATTTTATGAAAAAATACTTGTATAGAACCTGAACCTACCCTCTTTAATGAGTAATCGGGAGAAATGAGCTTTTTCCAAGATTCTGAAGCAGAAAAGATGAAGCTCATGGTATTTGAGTCAGACAGTAAAAACATTTCACAAATATATATTGCCAGAAATTGTCCATTTCCAAAAAGGCTTGAGTTGATGTGAATGTTCCTTATCCCTCCTGTAAGAACAGTTCATCCGGGGTTGGGGATGTGGCTCAAGCTGTAGCGCGCTCGCCTGGCATGCGTGCGGCCCGGGTTCCATCCTCAGCACTACATACAAAACAAAGATGTTGTGTCTGCCGAAAAATTCTCTCTCTCTCTCTCTCTCTCTCTCTCTCTCTCTCTCTCTCTCTCTCTTTCAAAAAAAAAAAAAAAGAACAGTTCATCCACCTGAACATTCTATATTTTAAAACCCACAGAAAAAAGGTGGCCATACAGGAGAGGAAGGACTGACTCAAGGTCATGGGAACTGAAAAACATGACTTTGATGGATATGGCTTTCTTTCTACCTCATACAACCTAGTCTAGGAGCTGATAGAGCTGGTTACCCAGAAATGCTAATGGGCACAGATGAAGAAGACCCTGTTCTCTTCAACTAATGGACCAAGAAAGAGGTGGCCTAGCAAGACAAAAGCCTTTAGACCATGACCACACTGCCCAAGTCAAACACCACAAAAATATCATGACCCCACTCCGCCAGCAAAATGCCAGCAAGGATCACTGAGACACCAGATATTCTCTCTGACTAGGCTGTAGTGAGGCACCCCGAGTGGATTAGAGGATAATAGAAATTATCCTGTCTGAAAAACAGAGAAAAAGTAGACTTTAAAAAATAAAGAGAGCTTGAAGCGCCCTTGGGTTTATAAAAGAAGACTGAATGTTTAGATCTTTGGAATTGTTAGAAGAAAGGAAAAAGATCCTAGAGCTGAAAAAGCCATCAAAGAAATAATGATCCATGTTCCCCATTGACAAAGCCACAAACCCACAGATTCAAGAAGTTGAGCAAACTCCAAAACAGTTAAACCCAAATAAATGTACAATAAGAATAAGTACACAAAACCTTCTGAAAAGAGACAGAAAACATCTTGAAAGCAGTAAGAGAGAGAGAGAGATTTTACCTATGAGAAAAGATAATTCAAAAGAAAGCAGATTTCTCGACAGAAACCATGGAGACCAGCAGGGAGGGCATTTTCAAATGCTGAAAGAAAAGAACTGTCAACCTAGAATCCTAAATCCAACAAGATATATTGAAGGAAGGAAGGAAGGGAAAAATCAAGATATTCTCATAAGAAGAAAAACTAAGAGTTTGTCACAAGCAGACTAACCCTACAGTGACTTACAAAAGTTCTCCAACAGAAAGAAAACAATGAAGAAGCAAACTTGGAACATCAGGAAGAAAGAATATGCTAAGCAAGATATGGTTAAGCACAATAGATTTTCCAGCTCCTCTTAAATTTTTCAAATTATGCTCAACAGTTGAGCAAAATTCTTAGGATGGTCTGATATGATTCTAAATGAATTCAGAAGAAATGTTTAAGAAACTCATAAACAATTTTATAGATATTGACAAGAATATTTTGAAATTATTTTGAATTTTTTCAAAAAGAATATCCGAAATAATTTTGAAAAAGAGTAAGTCTATGTCATTTCAAGGATTATTATATGTAGAAATCAGAAATGTGAGATACTGATGGAAGAATAGATCCATGGATCAATTGAATAGAATGTACAACCCAGGAATAAACTTACACAAACATACCTGATATTTGAAAATGACGAAAAAAAAAAAAACCAAGTGAATGGAAGAAAAATAGTCTTTTTAGCAAATGATACCACATTCTTAAGTTAAAAAGCAAGCAATAACAACAACAAAAAAGAACTATTACAGAATTTCACACTTTATATTCAACGTGTGTAAGTCAGCAACTTAGCAAGGCCTTAAGCAACTTAGACCTTGTCCCAAAATAAATAAATAAATACATGAATAAATAGGGCTGGGGATGTAACCAGGTAGTTGAGAGAACCCCTGGGTTCAATCCCCAGTACCAAAACAAAACAAAACAAAAACAATAAAAGTGTCTCAAAATGGATCAGTGGACTTCAATGAAGAACATATGTTTATGATTGAATTTAAAAATTCTTAGATTTAACACCAAAAAGCATAATTAATCAAAAGAAAAATTGATAAATCAGGACCTCATCAAAACAAAGCCTAAACCAGCTGTCGTGTCACACGTCTATAATCCCAGCGGTTCAGGGTGTTGAGGCAAGAAGATCATGAGTTCAAAGCCAGTCTCAGCAACTTAGGGAAGCCCTAAACAACTCAGTGAGACCCTGTCTCTACATAAAATACAAAATAAGGCTCTGGTAGAGCACTCCTGAGTTGAATCCCTGGTCCAAAAAAACAAAACAAAACAAAACAAAACAAAACACGATTTTTTTTAAGGAAAGACCCAGCTAAAAAATGAAAATTGAAGTTATATATTTGGAGAAAATGTTTGAAATTACATAAATGGAAGGGGAGTAGCATCTCGAACATATAAAGAACTGACAAAACTCAGTATTAAATCAACAAATAATCCAGTAAAAAATGGACGAAAGTCATGAAAAGGATTTGTAAGTAGCAAATACTCACATGAAAATAACCTTATTAGTCATTAACTAGTGAAATAACAGTTAAAACTAGTCATTAATTAGTGAAATAACAGTTAAAACTACAATGAAATATCACTTTACTATGTTCCTTAAGAAGGACTGAAATAAAAAAATAGTGACAAATAATATAGAAGTTCAGTAGATAATATAGAAGTTCTGCATAACCAGATCAGACATATGTTGCTGAAGAGAACATAAATTGGTAGTGCCACTTTGAAAAAAAATGTTTGCTAGTTTCCTTGAAAACTAATACAGGAATTATATTCTTGGGCATTTACCCCAGAGAAATAAAAACTTATGTTCACAAAAAGCCTGTGTATAAATGTTCACATAAGCTTTGTTTATAATAAGCAAAAACTGAACACAACCCAGATGTCCTGGAGGGATTGAATGGTTAAACAAACTGCCTTGCATCTATTCCATGAAATACAACCCAACAATAAAAAGAAACTACCTCAATGGATTTACAGTTGTATGCTAAGTGATAAAAGTCAATTTGAAAAGGTTATATATCACATCACTCCATTTATAATAACATTCTGGAAATGACAAAATTTATAGATTTAGAGAAGAGGTTATGGTTGACAGAAGTGAGGAAGAGAATGGGAACAGCACATAGGCAGGCATGACTATGAAAGGTGGAGTCAAAGGTTCTTAGGATGATGTTAAATGTTGTGGTTTGATACCCCCAGTTAGGTTACTAGTGACGAGTCCTGCTTCCCCACATGTTTAAGTTTGAACATTAGAGAAGCACCCGAGGCACACAGATAAAGCAGGGTTTATAAAAAGGGGTAAGATAGATTTCTCCCTGGAGGGAAAAGGGGGCCACATCTGGTATCCTGGTATCCCCAGAAGCGAGGTGTTCTGCCTTTTTATGCGTCCTCGGCTTCCTTTGTTCTCCTGCCCTCTTCCCCTTATCTCTCTTCTTCCTGCAGATGTGACTAGGCCCAGGGATGCTCCCTGGGATGGCCAAGAGGGTGGGAACCAGGGGGGCTGAAGGGGGAAGGGCAGGATGGAGTAGCCCAGGACACATTAATTAACAACCTTAGAGCTTCCTGTAGGGAGGGGCAAGTCCTGGGACAGGTGATGTTAGCAACAGGTTGGAGCAGGGGCAGGTTCTAGATAAGGGTGAAGGAATTGACATTTCAATCCCTCAGGGGACAGTCTCCAACTTCCTGGACCCACTCAGAATTGGCCTCCTTGATCTGACCTGACTTAATTTACCTGTCTATACTGACTGCCTACCTAATTCTGGCTTCAGTTTGACTGTGAGGTGTTTCCCAAAAGCTCATGTGTTAGGCAATGTGGGAATGTTCAGAGGTGATATGATTCAATTATGAGAGCGGTAACCTCATCAGTGGATTAATCCATTGATGCATTAATAATTTTAAAGGACCACTTGTAGAGCAGAAAGGGGCGCTCCAGATCAGCAACCACAGAACAAGAATGAGGCACCAGAAGAAGGTTTATTGGGGGGCACTCCCAGGGCCAGGTTCACTATTCCCCAAAGGGTGAGGGCCGGGGAAGTCGCAGGCAGCCAAGGCAGGAACAAAGCTAATAAGGGAAACTGGAGGTAGGAGGGTCTAGGCCATCTAAATTGCAGCTACTGACAGCAGGTTGGCCAAGCCAAATTTAGGGGGCGCCTGCTTATCCCGGTGGGTCATCAGGGCTGATGTGAGGTGACAGGGCTATTGCTTCCGCCAGTGGGAACCGGTGCTGGTTGGGGTCCTTTGCCATGTCAGCTTCTGATTGGACATTGTGCAGGTGGTAAGTCCCCGCCCACAGCCACCATGAAAGGGGAGGGGGAAGGGAAGCCTGCCCACCTAACACTACTGTACTGGGTGGTAACCAGAGGCAAGTGGGATGTGCCTAGAGGAAACTGATCACTAGGGCATGTCTTTGGGAATTGTATCTTGTCCCTGGTTTCTTGCTTTCTCTCTCTCTCTCTCTCTCTCTCTCTCTCTGCTGCCTGGAGGCCATGAAGGGAGCAGTGCTTCTCCTCCATGCCCTCCTGCCCTAATGCCCTGCTTTACCTCAGGCCCAGAGCAATGACACCAGCCAACCATGAAATGAACCTCTGAAACCATGATCTTTTCCTCCTCTAAATTGTTCCTGTCGGTATTTGGTCACAGTGATGAAAGCTAACGCAGCAATGTTTTCTGTCTTCACTGTATCAGTGTAAATAATCAGCTTTGTTGTGATGATGTACAAAATGTTACCCTCGGAGGAAACTGGGTTAAGAAAACTCTGCATTAGATCTTATGACTGCAGGTAAATCCACAATTACTTAAAAATAAAACGTTGATTAAAATATTAACAGAAATACCATTTAAAAGGTATTGGTTCTATGCTCATGATTTGGAGACAAACTAGACATTTTGAAGAAAAATATTGAAGATGCAACAAAAAGAAGATAAAATTGAGAACTGGATGAAGAAAGTCAGAAAGAATTGGAAATAAAGACACACCTCCAAAAATATGATCCTAGATTAGAATCATCAGCACAGGTGACAACTCTTCCTTTAGTAAAAGCAGAAATATGCAGAACCTTGAGGAAGATGGTGACCATGAGCTGTGCCTCTGCAGGAAGTATAACTGGCCGACAACCCCAGCTGCTGCACTGGGAAACCCAGTGCCTGAGTGTAGCAGCTGGCCCAGGGCTTCCACAGTTGACCTGAGAGGCCCCCCCAGCAGCTTGGTCTAACTTCTTTGGACTGCATACATTCCTTTGTCCTTTACTGAGAGTCAGCCCTACCTGATGGTCTGATTGCCTGCCCAGCATTGCCTAGGTCCCTTCCATTTCCTCTCACATAGGCATTTTCCTTAAGAAAACCCTTGTGCTTTAAATCACATGTGGGTTTCTGCTTCTTGGGTGAGCTGAACTAGCGCAAAGATCTACCCGTGCTTTGGTTTAATTTAGTCAGTAGCTGAATTACCCTGATACACTGAAGTGCTTAGCAAGAGCATACTAAAAATGGGCTAGGAACAAGGGCTGTACTCAAATTCTGGAGTTGAAAATAAGTCATTACCATTGACAATGTGAAGAACACCAGCAGTCAGACATCCTCTCTCAGGTAGAGGCAATAGATTTCTCTTGTGGCTCAACTGAACAGCTACAAAGGACAGACCTCCACATTCTGACATTGGAAAACCTTTAGGAATGACACTGCCTTAGTCAGATGTGCCCTCAAAAGCTCTTGTATTGGTTATATGTATAACTAATTAGAATAAATAAATTTTTAAAAAGTGCATGTATTGAAACTTTGCCCCCAAATTCACATGTTGATGGTGTTTGGAAATTGGACCCTTGAGAGGCAATTGGGAGTAGACAAAGTCATGTGGGTAAGTTAGATAAGTTACAAACAAGAAAAATTAAAAAGAAAATTAATTAGAACACTGAGAGACATTTGTGACATTACTTTCAACTATAATACTATTTTAAAAATAATAGACAGAATTATGTACTACCATAATACAACAATTAAAAATGTGGAAAAAATAGAAACAGAAATCCAAAGAGAGTTCTTGGTAATTAAAATAAAAATATTAGCAAAGAAATCAATTTTAAATTTGGAAGATAGAGTTGTGGGTTTCTTTATGAAGGTAGAATAATAAAAGCAAGGAAATGGGAAAAAGGGGGAAAATTTTTTTGTCATTTCCCTTAATAGCTTTATTTTTAATTAGTTAATTTTAATTTGGTATGTATGACAGCAGAATGCATTTCGGTTCATTGTACACAGTTGCAGCTCAGCTTCTTATTTCTCTGGTTATACATGATGTAGTATTGCACCATATGTGCGGTCATACATGTACCTAGGGTAATGGTGTCCATCTCATTCCACCATCTTTGGGGGAAATATCTTGAGGTTAATCCCAAACTATCCTTAAAAAAAGAGAAAAAAGAAAAAGAGGAGTGGGTTGGTGATGTCATGCCCAAGAACATTGTTGTAGAATCCCAGCAAATCAAAAGCAGGTTATCTTAAAGTTTTTCAAATTAATTAATTAGAATTTATTGTTGCTTAAAGTATTGCAACATGAGATAATTTAAAAAATAAAAACTAGAGGATGTAGATCAGGGATTCTTGAATGCTGAGTTGCAGAGATGATGTGTGAGACATCTCGTGTAAGTTTTTGTGAAAATATGCATTGTTCTAGGAAGATGGAGCTTTCTGAAGCTTCCCTGATAGGTCCATGACAGGAAGGAATAGAGAAGATGGAGGAACAGAGGCATGGGAGCTGCATGGACGGAAGAATGGATAGAGGGACAGAGAGTAAGGGGGAGAACCACAGAGCAGGAATATGAATAGTAGAATCAATATCATTGACACTCAATGCCCAATGTATGAGGAGAACTTATGTTATTATTCCTTGTTATATTATGTACTTATCCCTTGTTAGTTTAATTATAGTGTTTGAGCTTTGGGGGGCATTACTAAAGCTAGTGGGAAATACTATTGAGGCCTTACTTGTCTAATGGGTTTTATCTCACATTATCTCCATTTTAGGAGATAAACATAAAAATTAAAATTGGAAAGTTTTATAGCTAAACCAAATTCATAATACTACTGATCACGGTGTTACTGGATCATATTCAAAACAATGGCATTGTTCATTCAGTGATCTTTTGGATTATTTTACCCAGGATTTCTTATTACATTTGATTTATATTTTTTTTCACATGTTCTAAGAAAAAATGAAGGAAAAATGCTTAGCAGACTAGGAATGACCATAGTTAAATTTGTCATCATTATTAAAAAGAGCTTTAAAGCCATGTTTATCAATTGGAATAGTTGTAAAATGGTTTGTCCCTTCTGTGTTTATGAATCTGATGACACTCAATGGAAGAGCCACAGTCATGGTCCAATCAAGGACCCTCAGAGAAGCAGATATTACTATTATTATATTTTTTATTAGGTGCTGGAGACTAAACCCAAGGCTTAGGCATGCACTTGATCACTGAGCCACATTCCTGGCTCTGAAGCAGATATTATTTTAAATCAAAGTTTTTGAAGAAGTAAAGTAGTTCCCTTTAGTTACAAAATTGTTTCTCATAAAACAATCTTTTATGCATTGCAAGATAGTACACATTCAAGAAAATTTGGAAATGATCACACAAAAGCACATAAAAATCACAACCCGAATCTAACAATAGCAATCATTAACATTTTAATATAAACTTTCCATTTTATTTCTATGCCTATAAAATAAAATCATCAAATTACATACATTTAACCAACATGAGCAAATTTAAGCATTTTTTAAAAAGGCTTACAGGGCTGGGAATGTGGCTCAAGCGGTAGCATGCTTGCCTGGCACATGTTCGGCCCGGATTCAATCCTCAGCACCACATACAAACAAAGATGTTGTGTCTGCCGAAAAAACTAGAAAATAAATATTAAAAATTCTCTCTCTCTCTCTCTCTCTCTCTCTTTCTCTCTCTCTAACTCTCTCTTAAAAAAAAAGACTTACAAATGGTGCTACACACTAACCTTCCTAAACAAATAATTGAAAATGTTTAAAATTTCCTTGATCACCCTGAATCCTGAGCATAAGTCCCAACTACTACTATTCAATTGTAAAGGTCCGGCGAACGTCGGAGGAAGAGACCACCAAGAGACCTACTCATGCAACAGCAAAAGGGGGTTTATTGAGGATCCAATCCAGTGCGCTGGGGCTCCAGGCTCACTCAAGAAGGGAGAGCGGCCAAGAGCCCCGAGCAGGGGTTGAGCAGTGCTTAAGTACACTTTTTTAGGGAGGGCAGGAACTTTACATACGTCATGGTCCCCTTTAACAAATCATCATACACCGGGGGAAAATCAAACAACAATTCTCAAACATGATTAGCACATTCATTGGCGGGAACAGGTCAGCGGGGGTGATAGGTGACTCCTAAGGAGGGGAACACGTTCAAACTGATTGGTTTGGGCCCTGAATGCCTACGTGCCAAACTGCACAGGGTCCAGGTTGTTTAACAACTAAATGGTAAGTACGGGGCATTGTCTTAACTGCCTCAGGAATTCCAGGTTCTGTGTGTGCAGTTCAGAAACTTTACAATACCTAGTCCTTTACATTTTAACTCAGGCTTTGCAGCTTAGAAGCAGCTTTACAATGCCTGGTCCTTTACATTTTAACTCAGGCTTTGCAGCTTAGAAACTTTACCCTTTCACAATGAGGTTGGCAAGATGTGTTGAGAGATGTCAGCTTCTTGCTCAGGCACACATGGTTTCCTTTTATTCTTATATTAGAAATACCTTCCTTGGTCTGGTGTTTTCTTTTCTCATGAATGAGCAGCAATTAACTGAGTCTTCTTTCTACCCCTAAGGGTGTTCATCCCCTCTGGCCGGGGCTATGGCTCAGAGGTGGAGCACTTGCCTGGCCTGTGTGAGGCACTGGGTTTGAGCCTCAGCACCACATAAAATAAAGTAAGGTCACTGTGTCCACTTATAACTAATTAAAAAAGACTGTATAATTAAAAAAGACTGTTCATCCCATGAAGTCTCTGCTTCTCATTTAAGGCTTTAATGTGCTGAGGGTCAGGAACCACATAGTTGGGTTTATTAAGACTCCCAACTCCACCCAGAACAGCAATTGCACCTAGCTTTTGCGGAACCCTTGCTTTATCCTAGTTAAATACTGGGATAACTGCTTTTATTCTTCATGGTAACTGAGTGGGAAACTCAGGATTAGCAGAGATTAAGTAATCTGCCCAGACTCTTAAAGTAAAATGGCTAATTCTGCAATAGAACTGCTAGAGCCTGTGGTCTGGAGAAGGAAAAGTATAAGGTGGGGGGTTAGCCTGCTTGCCTGGTAGTATGTGTGATGTTAAGAATCAGGAATGCACCCCTTCTGTTGGAGACAAGGTGATTGTAGTTTGCACTCCAAGGATTTCATGTACAAGGACATGGACATGAAAATAAAATCACTGAATTGCATGATGAGAAAGTCCCTTTTAATTTTTACTTATTGATTAATTGGTACTGGGGAATGACCCTGGGCCTTGTTCATACTAGACAAATAATTTACCACTGAACCATACACCAGGCCCAGAAAGTATCTTTTTAAATTCAGTTTCAATTTATGATTATGCCCATGGGTGTTAATAAGCTTTCTTTTTAACACCCATCTTTTTAAAAGATGGTGTTAATAACCATCTTTTAAAAGCTTGCTACAATATCTTTTGACAAAAAGAGAGTAAGCCTCAGATATAAAGCTTTTGGTAAATGGTAGCTAAAAGGTATCTAAAAGATAGAATTTCCTTTTGTTTCTGTTATGAATAGTATGGCCAACAAATGTTTATAGAAATAATAATGATTTTCCCTGTATGAAGGTGATGTTTTCTTTTTAAATACTATTTATTTTAAAAGCTGAGTTGATTTTTACAAAATTAAATAATAACAGATGTTCTCAGATATGGTAAAAAAATTTAAAAGCCTGTACATGATTATATATGAAAATATGTGACTATCAGGGGAGAAAATGATTTTCAAAGTTAGAGAGCTGTCCACTAGGGGAACATGCATTTCTGTGCTAAGAACACTCAAGCCCCCTGTGAAAACTTCACTGCTTCTCCCACGTAAGTGCCTGATGCTCCAGTATCCTGCATCTCTAGGTGTAAGTTCCAGAATGTCTGACGTATTTACAGTGAACTTAAATTATTACCTCCCAAGAGATCACTGTTAAATTTTTAGTCATTTTGTAAGCCAGTTGTTAAACATAGCCATTGTCAAAAATTAGTTATACTAATTTGTAGTTAAAGAAATTATATTAAAAACAAAAAGTAATAAACACTCAAAAGTTATTGCTTCCTGCATTTTACTGTTGTCTTTGCCCTTAAGGTTATTTATGTCTACCCAGCTGTCAGCTGGAATCATGATCTCATGCTGTGTCACTCTGCATCTCTTCCTGCTATGTGTCCATTAACTTTCTGTTGGTAGTGTGACATAACTGAAAATTTACACTATGGAAATTGGCAAAAGCTGTGAAGGGGACTCTTTGCTCCTGTAGAGCTGGTTGTTAACCCTTCCCCAGCACACCACTGGAAGTGTGCCTTGGAGGAACTGAAGTTCCCCAGCCCTGGCCAGTTGATCCTGGAGTGGTGTTCCTAGCTGTTTGGAGAGAGAGGCCTCTTTAAAAAGGAGCAGCTGGCACAGCATGGAGGTCTCATTGGCCAGGAATGGCCACTGGGGTTGTTAACCATGTTCTAAGTGCGATTCTGGGGATGAGCCATTCCATCTCCTGTCTCCTTAATGGGAATAGAGAATACATGTTCCATTTTTTTCCAACTTACTTTTGTTTATATTATTACTTTGTAATTAATATGTTTAATTTTAAAGATCTCTTGGCGAGAAATAGTATTTTTCAAAAGTTTGATTACTTCCCTCAAGTATGATATGAACTTAATCTTAAAATCCATAAAATGTAAAAGAAGCCAAAGTAGGGAGTGATAAAAATGTCAGTTGATGTAACAGAATTTATGGCTTTGGTTTTAATACTAGGAGTGTTTTGAAAATATCTTGTCTCTTATCTTGTGCACACAGTGGCTCTTATTCAGCTGAGAGAGAGGTTAAGTGAGAAACGAGTTGGCTCGCCAAGGAGAGATTTGTTCCACCCACCCCCAGCCCCAACACACATCCACACGCTCACACACACTCCGATGTTAATTTGATTTGAAAAAGTATCAGGAAACATCATCATCAATTTCTCCTCCTGTTACAGAAAGGATTATTCTTGCTTGTCTGCCCTCTGCTGGAATTCCTGGAATATGCACCTCGCCTCTACGGAAGGGAAGGGACAAGTTGTAGGCAGTGTGCACCTTGCTAATAGGATCAATCCTTCCAAGATGTGGCATGTGCAGAAGCTCAGGAAGGCAAGATGAGAAGGAAAACCAAGCTAAGAATTTGATACAGTGGTCAAATGGTGATTTAATTAGCCATGAAAAATTGCCAGGTTTTGCATGTATCAAAGAAAACAATTAGACATAATGGGAGAACCAAAAACAATTGCCGATTCCTAAGCAAGAGGAATGCTTTAATTAAACTAAAAGATATAACTAATGCCAAATGAGGTGGTTATAAAAGCTCCACAAGAAAACTGCTTAACTGCTGAGTATGATATGAGGGATCAGAAAGAGTGCTTCAATGGACCCAATAAAAACGCAACCTTATTAAAATTATATTATGATTGCTTAAAACTTTAGTGAGCCTGTTCCCTAAGCCAAGCCACCATGTTGAAGAAGAGTCATCTACTTGCTAAGAATATAATAGCTCAGTTTTTATTATTAATCCTTATATGGAGATGTTGCTCTTTTGTAGTTAATTGACTTTTATTTCTTGGGTTATTTAAAAAAAAATATTTTAGAGGGAGCAATAGTTGTAGCATCTCAGACCTCCTGAAGGATCAGGTCAGCATTTCTTCCTGTGTATCAAACTCTCCTGTGGTAGAGCAGTAGAGATCAACTATACAGGCTGAGGGGGTCTGAGCTGAGGCAGTGAGACTCACACCTGACCAGACCACTGTGGAATAGTTCTACCACACAGAAAAAGTCCTTCATGTGACATCTGAGTTCATGAGCAGAACAGAGGTCTATTGTGCACATTTGCTACTCAAAGCCAGAATCTTACATTTCCCATTTTACTTGCATGTCATTGTCGGTGTAAGAAATGAATAAGAGAGGAAGGAGGAGTGGGAAGAGTGAAAAAAAAAGTCAAAGGACTAATAGAAGGAAAAGAGCAAGAAGTACCCTCAGGATACCTCATCCTTGTCCTGCATGTGGATTAGGCTCTATAGAATTGAGCTCATAAATAGATTCTCCAAATTCAAGACAAGGATTCTGCATCATCGAATGTTAATACTTGAGTATACAGTAAGGAGAGGACCTTTTCACACACAGTGCTAGTTAAGTGGCTATTGACTTACTTTTGCCGGTAGCTCTGTAAGTAAGTAATTTCTCCTATTGCAAAAATGAGTTGTGTTTTTTTTTTTAAACTGAGGCACAAGAAGGAAGTAACAAGATTATAGAAACTTTTTAACTAAACCATGCTAAATATTCCAGAACCTTATCAGCAAAACCTATAGCACATTTTCGATGCTAATTTGGAAGAAAATCTTAGAGTAGAATTGGACAGCAGACATGGAATTTGCTTTAGTTTTTGTGTGTCATAAGATGAACACTTGGACTGCCAAAGTTTTGAACATAGTGTAACAATCTCAGAGCAAGGTCTAATATTATAAATATTATAACATAAGTGGGGAAAAATATCCAGATTTTGAGGAAAGTTTGTATGTGCTAAGTTATTTTGGAATTATACACTCATACTTTGGAATGAGAATATTAAAATGTTATTTACTATAGTTCTAAATGAGGAAGTACATCCTATTTTACTTGAAGGAGAACTATTAATGGAGTGTAATATAATGAATAGTGACATGCATTGTATCTTAAAATGCCCTGTCTCTATTTCTAATTATGTTACCAGCATTCTACCATGTCATGTTTTCTTTTTCCAACACTGGAGATAGGACACAGGAGTGCTTTTCCCTATAGTTAGAGCCCAATTCCTCATTTATTTATTTAAGACAGGGTCACTAAAGTGCCCAGGCTAGTCTTGAGCATGTGATCCTCCTGTCTCAGCCTCCTGAGTATCTGGAATGACAGGCATGTGCCACTGTGCCTGGTTCTACCATTTAAACACTCCAGGATGTGGTAGATACGTGTAATCATCCCTACACTATAGATGAAACAATCTGGGCTCAGAGGCCTAAATTTACAGACACTGAGTGCTACTACCAGGGCTCTCGTGTGGCTTTCATGACTCTGAGGCAGAGCCTTTAAATGCACCTGACATTGTGGACACCCTCTCCTGAGCCCCGAAGCCTCCTCTCAAGTCACTTCCCTGCCATAGACCAGGCACAGGTGGCATTCTGACCTCTCTAGGGGATTGGGAAACAGGGTGCTTGGGTTCTTTTAAGTAAAAGTAGCCACAAGTGACATTTATGGATTATCATTTTTCCAAAAATTATGACGAAATATGCCTTCTGCTGAAACACGGTGGAAAGAAATTTTCATCCTCTTTGGATAAATTTTCATTGTCTGGGGGCCATTATCTTTGCTCATGTTTCCAGAAACCTATTCCGGGGAAATGATCTGACAGACAGCCTGCTCCCAGAGCAGCAAGCCCCTTCCCCACTAGTGTCTCGCTGCAGCATCTGCACTGGGCGTGAGCCCGGATCCATATTTACGAGACATATGTAGACTCTCTTCCCCTTCTTGGCAAGTGCATAAATAGAATCCTAATGTCTACATGTAGGTACTATATAAACACAGAGTTGTGCACCCTCGGTGGCTGTCATGCATCATTTATCCATGTATTTTTAGTGTCACCAACACATTTACATATGCTGTCCCGTTCCAAGCTGCACCTCGACATAGTGCCGTTTTCAACATGAACCCAGCAGCAGGCAACATCATATTCTTCTAACATTTTCACCAAAAATGAAGATCAAAAAGCAAGAAAATAAATCCCAAAATAGAAGACAAATTTAAAATGGGTAACACTTTAGTAAGAGGATCTGAAGACACTGTAGAATTAGCTCATGCACAGGCCTGTATCTTTTGCTCTGTAATTAGATTCCTGCAATCATTTGCATGTACCTATTATGCCTGTGTTTACAATTTGGCCATTCTCTAAGAGAGGATATACATATGCAAACCGTCATTTACAATTCTGTGTTAAATGCCTGTAAAGGGTTGTGGCAAAAAGGGAAGGATTCTTTAAATATGATGGAAGAAGTCAGAATCTTCACTTGGGGAGATAACATAAGGACTGACTCTTAGAGGGTGAGGACAAGTTTAGATTTTCTTTTGTATCAAACCACAGAAAAAGTTAGAAATCAGTTGACCTAAGAGATAAAGTCCAAGGTCAAACATTAGAAATTAAACTAACAGAGCAAACCCAAGAGTTCCAATTTCTCAACAGGGGTCAATGTTAAATAAGAGGAAACCCAAAATGGCATTCTGCCTTTCCTCCTTTTTATGAGCTCTTTCCCATATCTCTTTTGACCTCAGGTCCTTACGCTGTCGGCATGGCAAATCAGTTTAAGAAGTTCATGGTACAACCATACCAATAGTTTTTCAAACATTTCCCCTTGAGAGGCAGAAAATTTTATCAAATGAAATATTTCATGGAATACTAAGTGTGTAACAGATAAAGGCAAAGAGTTCATCCACTTGAAGTGAGGGATAGAGAAAAGGGAAAGAGACCACCCATGTTGCACAGCTGGAAAACCCCTGCATTGGGAAATCCCTGCTCACGTACACATGCATGCATAGTCCCTGGGCTGCTTTTTACCCACAGGTCATGTCTGGAGAAGTCTGGCTCTAACTTAATATACTTATTCTGATCCATGCAATTTGAGGGCCCAGGAAAGATCTGCCATCTGCCTTGGATCTCTCTCTTCCAGTGAGGGCAGCAGCCTCCTGTGTTACAGGTGGGAGTTAGCAGTGGTTCTCTGCACAGGGTGTGAGTAGTAATCATCCAAGAATCCTTTCAGGGGCAGCTCCCCATGCTACCCCACCTGCCAGAGAAGGGTGTTGCTGGGACTGGGGTGGAGCCCACTGTCTCTATGGTTGACAGTGCACCTCAGGTATTTCTGTACTAAATTTCGGACCACAATGGGATGAAGCAGATTGAAAGAATAAAATAATGGATAGCAAGGCAAAGAAGAGTAGACAAGAGAAATGAGAGCATATGGTAATTGCAGAATGCCAACGAAATCGCCTAGCTGGCCATGTGGTGTGACTGCCACCAGCTTGCTACCTCTGCTTTACAACAATAATGTTTAAAAACCCATGAAGTTCTTTAGGTATGTTTTTACAAGTTGCAAGCATTTAGTCAACCTAGCAGTATACCCCCTTCTATCTCTCTGCCTGTTATTCTTGATCTCTTTTAAGAGAAATTTGTGGGGTCCTTTAAAGAAAACTGTGGAACATCGCAGCGCCTAGTACAGCTCTAGGTGATGGTTGCTATGTGTCTTCATGGAGTAGCAATTGCAGAATATATCTGCATATGTTTGATATATTCCTGCTCTGTGGCCTACATTATTTCCATACTATGTATCTTTTTATAATATTTACATCATGGAGCTATGGGGATTAAAATACTGTGCGTATGTCAAGCACTTACTAGAACAAGTGGCAGTTAGTGTTAAATAAAGTATGGCATTGTTAAATGTCCTTGTGCAAATGTGGAATTACATTCCTATAGATGCCTTGCAAGAGGAGTCATGGGGACCATGTGTGGGAATATTTCTTTCTGATGAACATTTGAAGGTTTAGGTGCAAGTTTGTTTTGGCATCTGAGACACTGCTTTCCAAAGGCGTCATTTCATTCTGCAGTGCTGCTGGATCTGTTGCAGGGTGTCTGTCTTAGTGACCGTCACTAGCACCTGTGATTCATCATTTTTTTATACCTGGTATTTTTAAATCATGTCACTGCTGTGTGTGTGTATATATAAGAGAGAGAGACAGCGGGGGAACAGGGTCTGTTTGTGACCTTTGTCCGTGTTGTGTTGAGATTTTCTTATTTTTCGTGAACCACTTAATGTAGTATGAGCTGCAGATGTCTTCCTAGGCTTCTTCCCTATTGAGCTTGAGTCTGGACTTTCTCCAGGTCTCATCTGCTGGTGTGCACCCCTCTTGGTGAGTGCTCCCTCCTGTCACTCCTGGGTGGGTACATGGTTCCTATGTTTGTCTGGCTTCGTGTCTACACTGCGCCTCTCTAATCCTCAGGGGTGGTCTTTTGCTGTATTTCCTTCATGTGTCTTCTGTTAGGAAGTTTTTCCTCCAGTGTTTTCCCCAGTGAGGACTCATGGGAGGGATGATCGCTGCGTTCTGGATTATTCAAAACTCTGTGTGTGTGTGTGTGTGTGTGTGTGTGAGAGAGAGAGAGAGAGAGAGAGAGAGAGAGAGAGATAGAGAGAGAGAGAGAGCGCCCATGTGTGTTGCTAAAAGCATAGTGTACAGTTTTTATGTGAAGATAAAATTTCATTTCTGTGGGAGAAGTGTCCAGGACTTAACTGCTTGGTCCTACTGTGGTGCATGGAGCTCCCCAACATTTCCAGAGTAGCCAGTGGCTTTCCCACTGGAAAGACTGTTGCGGGCGCCCTAGTTTCTGCCTCCTCTCCAGCGCTGGATGTTACCAGCATTTTCAGCATCAGTCATCCCAACAGGGTTTGCAATCTCTCCTTGTGGTTCTGCTTTGCATTTGGATAATGAGGCTGAACCTCTCTTCATGGCTTATTTGCCATCATGTGTGCCCTTCAGGGTCATGGCTTTTGGTTTTTGAAACTATATTGTTTGTTTATCCTATGATAAATTCTCTAAATAAGCCTTTTGTTTTGGAATAGGCTTATTTAGAGAATTTAAATAATGTTTTGTTTTAAATTTTCAGAAAGCTGTAAGGCTATTTCACAGAGTTCCACATACTTCACATCCATTTTTTTCTATTATTAGCATTTCGCTAATATGGTACATTTGTCACAGTTGATGAACTAATATTCAAAACTATGATTAACTTAAGTCCATACTTTATTAATATTTTCTTGGCATGTACCTAAAATCCTTTTTCCATTTTAGGGTCTAATGCAGGTTAATACATTACATTTATTCTTTTTGCCTTGAGCTTCTCTTGATGGTGACAATTTCTGAGACTTTCCTTGTTTTTCAAGACCTTGGCAGTTTTAAGGCATTCTATGACATAGTTTATGGAACATTCTGAGGTTAAGATATACCTTGTTTTCCTCTTGATGAGAAAAGGCTCGTGAGCTGGGGAAGAAAAACCATGGACTTGCCTTTTGCTCCATGTTATGTGAAAGGTTCAGGTGAGGAAAGGTTGCTACTGACCTAATAACCTGGGTGGGCCATGGAGGTCACGGTTCTGCTTCTTCCTTCCCATATCATAGTGCTAGGCAGGAGGTGGCGATGCACAGACCACAGGAGCTGGGGTTGGGCTTCACCTCCCCAAGTGGAAATTCTACCTCTTATCTTGTTTATGCTTTTATTTCTTAACTATTTATTTACAATAGTATAAGCCCTTGCCCATATATTTTATACTTTTGGCTACAATCCCATATTATTTCATTTATATTGTTGCTTTGTCTACTGGGGGCTTTTGAAGGTGGCTCTTATATTGCCTTCTTGTGGATTTTTTGCTTGTTTGGGTTTTTAGCATTACTGGACTTTCAGGCATCATGAGATGCTCCAGGCACTTCTTTCATATTTACTGCCTAGTCCTCCAATTAGCTGTTTCTCCAAGGAGCTCTAGTCAATTTTATTAGAGAATGGTATTGCAAACCAAGGTCTGGGTATTAATGTTGCACAGTACCATTGGGTGTTGTCTCTAGGTACTTTTAGCTGTCAGACAAAAGAAAATACATGTGTATCCTAACATCTGTAATTCTGTATGCAACTATTTCTACCCACACTCAACTAAGCATGAATCAGGAACTTCTGCTAATGTCTTCAACTCTCACTCATTGCCATGTGTGTCATAGAGACTCCTCACCCATTGTGTTTGGATTTGCAGTGTCCCCCCAAAGCTCATGTGTTAGGTAGTGCTGCAATGTTCAGAGGTGGAAATGATTGGATCTTGAGGGCTCTGACTCCTTGGTGGATTAATCTATTGGATGGATTAATCATCTGAATGTACTTGTTGTGTGGCTGTGAAAACCAGACAGGCAGGACATGGGGGTGTGGCCTAAGGGACTGTCTCTGTCCCTGTCCCCTTTCTCCTCCCCTCCCTTCCTCTCTACTTCTGGGCTGCCAAGAGCTGAGCAACTTTCCTCCATTATACCCTTCTGCCATGACATTCTGCCTCACCTGAGGCCCAGAGGAACGGAGCCAGCTGACCACAGACTGAGACCTCTGAATCTATGAGCCAGAGTACATCTTTGCTCCTCCAAGTTGTTGTTGTCATGTATTTGGGTCACAGAGATGAAAAGCTGATTTAAACATTCCCTGCTTTATCTCTAAACTCCTACTCCAGCACCAGAAAGCCTGCTTATGTAATTCCTGTACACATTTTTTAGCTATCAGAACTGTTGGTCCTTAGGAAACACTGTGAGGCTACAAAACAATGCCAACTATTGTTTCTCTTGCCTTTCATCTCAGGGTCCACTTGCCTCCAGAGTTACCTAGAGCAGCCCCTTTCCCTGTCCCCACTTCAGTGAGGTGTAATGTACTCAGGTTTGTCTGAATTTGTTACATTTTTCATTTAAGGTTAGGATCTCCTGACCTTCTAAATGGGTTTTAGTTGCATATATGAAGGTTCATTCTTGTGCTATGAAGTTCCATGTCCTATATGTAACCTTACAGAGTAAAACAGAATGGTTTTTCTGGCCTAAACATTCCTTGGGCTTTATTGTTTTAGCCCTCTCTGCCTTTGCCCAAGAGACCTGGTGGACTCTAATTTTATCAGTAATCTTTCCCTCTTTCAAAGTGCATTATGCTTGGAGCACTGTCACATGTGATCTTTCCACATGGCTCCATTCACTTATGAGCAGAAATGTGCATTTCTTCCATGTCTGTTTTTTCCACATTGCTTATTTCTCTTCATCATAGATACTATTCCTAGTGAGGTTGTACCATGGCGTGTTAATCTATTCTCCTATTGACAGACATCTTGTTGGTTAACATTTTTCATCATTTATGAACAAATCTACCATAAAAATTTGTATGCAAGTTTTTGTAGACATTGGCTTTTCAATCAGTTGGGTTGACACCTAGGAACAGAGTTGCTAGATCCCATGTTAAGTCTGTTTTCCACAGTGGGTGCACCATTTTGCCTACCTGGGAGGAGTGCAGCAGTGTTCCCATTGTTACACATCCTCATCCATAGTTGGTGTTCTTGGGTTTTTGTTTTTAGGTATCTAATGTATGTGCAGTATTTCTTGTTGTTCTTTTAATTTGTGTTTCCTTAACATAGATGATGCCAAGTTTCTTTTCATATCTTTACTTGCCACCTGTATGTCTTCTTTACTGAGGTGTGTGTTGAATACTTTAGTTCATTTCTAAATCAAATTGTTGTCTTGTTATTGGGTTTTAAGGATTTTGTTTTTTTATCAATTTGGGATGCAATAGCTTATCAGATATGTTTTCTCCAATATTTCTCCCTGTTCATAAACTTTCTTTTCATTTTCTTAATAGTGTCTTTTGCAGAGCAAACATTTTAAAATTTTAACAATAATGTTTATTTTTAAATTTTTTTCATGGATTATGCTTTTGGTATTCTATCCAAACCTCAAATCACATAAATTTCACACTAGGTTTTCTTCTAAAAGATTTATAGTTTTATTTTTTATATCATACATTTTGAACTAACATCTATATAGATTTAAGGTCTGTTCCTAACTTTATTTATTGGCACATGGGCATTCATTTTTTAGTACCATTTGTTAAAATATTATCCTCTCTCCATTGTATTCCTTTTATGTCTTTATCAAATATTGGTTGACTATATTTGTGCAGGTGTCTCTCTGGGCTCTCTATTCTGTCCTGTGATCTGTCCCCAACACCACACCATCTTGATCATTGTAGCAGCTATTGAACCTTGGACTTGGATGGTGTTGATTCCGCCAACTTTCTTCTTCTTTTTGAATATTTTGTTAGCTACCCTACATCTTTTCCTTTGCTATGTAAACTTTGAAATTGGTATCAGTATCTACAAAATGTTTTGCTCTAATTTTGATTGGAATTGCATTGAATCTGCAAATAAATTCTTAAGAGTTGACATCAACACAGAACATATTTCCCTCTGTTTAGATCTTTGATTTCTTTCACTGTAATTTCAACATTTAGAGAGCTTGTACATACTTTTAGACTTAAACCTCAATATCTTAGTTTTGGTGGTACTACTACTAATATCTACTATAAATATAAATTCCATTGTTTTTAGACTTTATTTCACATATTATAGAGCCGTTTCTTTTACATTGGAAAGCACTTGAGTTTTGCATATTATCTTTGTATCCTACCACTTTTATATTCAGTTATTATTTCCAGAAGTATATGAATAGAAACTCAGGGATTTTCTAGATTCTCATGTCAACTTTAGAGTGAAGACATTTTTCTTCTCTTCATGACTTTTAATATCATAAAATCAAGAAGTTCTAGAAAGGAACAGAAAAAAAAGAAGTCCTCCATTTTTAATTCTTTCAGAAAGTTTATCATTATTGTTGTTGATGATTCTTTAGGATTTTCTGTATAATCAGTCATGCTATCCTCCATAAAAAAAACACTTTTATTTCTTCCTTCTCAATCTAAAGACCTTTTAATAGCCTTTTCTTGTCACATTACATTGTTAAGAACTCAGGTACATTGTTGAATAAGAATGGTAAGAGAGGGTATCTTTGCCCTGTTCCACATCCTATGGGAAAGAAACTAGATTCTCATCATTGAGTATAATGTTAGTTATTGGATTTTACAGATTAATTATCAAGTTGAGAAAATTTCTTCTATTCTTGGTTTTCTGAGAGTTTTTATTATGAGTGAGTTTAATTTTGTCAAATGCTTTTTCTGCATCAATTGATATAATTGTATCATTTTGATTATTTGATCTCAACAAGAGTGTTTTTATTTTTTAGTTGAGTTTTGACAGTTCTTTACCTATTTTAGATATTAGTATTTCTCTGAATATGCACTTTGAAAATATTATTTTACTCTGTATCTTTTCTTTTTATCTCTTTTGCAGAGTTTCTTAAAAAGCAGACATTTTAAATTTGAAAATTAAATTTATCTACTTGTATTTATGTAGTGTTTCATTGTAGGATGTTTTTAGTGGTTCCCTTTTTGATACATTTTAATACAGAACTGAAAACAATCTATGGTATCATTGTTTTTCCGGTTAAAGTGAAATATAGAAAAATTTTAAGCTCTATTATTGTCTCCATTTATAATATAATTGTCATAAACTCTTTATATTTTCTGCATTTGGAACTATATTAAACATTATTATAATTTTTTTCAAATGACAAACATAATTTTAGAAGTTAAAGAGGAGAAAATATATTTTCTTTACCCTTATTTTTGCTCTTCCTTTCTTTCTGAAATTTCAAGATTCTTTCTCTTATTATTTCTTGTCTGTTTGGGAAACTTACTTTCATCTTTTCTCAGGGCTGGTCTCTTGGGAAAACTTTTTCTCACTTTTCCATTATCTGGGAATGTGTTCATTTCCCTTCATTCCTTGGGGTGTTTTCACTGGATAGAGTGTCCTGGGTCAATACCTTTTTCTTTTAGTTCTTGGAAGTATTGTGCTGCTTCTTTTGTCTCCCATGGGCTAGATCTCTGTCCTGGTTGGGGGTGTCTTATTGCTGCTCTCCTTGTGGCCTCCTTTGACACCCCAGGGAGCACAGGAGCTGTGCTGCTTCTCAAGGCTGAGAACTCTGCTTTCTTCCCTGGACATCACTGCAGCAGACACTGTGATGCCTTGCTACACTCTTCACTTGGCTTTCACTGTTGTCCCTGGGGCAAGGATCTCAGTTCCCTGTGTGATACTTGACTATAGTTCACAGTTAGTGTCTAACTGCTTCCATCTTGCTGAGTGGCCCCTTTGCCTGGTCTTTGTGCTAGAGAGTGGGAGCTTTGTTGGGGGCTTGCTTTGTCACACTCTTCAGCATTTCTAGATGCTTGGCTTTTCTAACATTTAGTTTTATATAAATGAGGCAAAAAGAAAAATCCAGAAAACTCACCAATGTATTGCTCCTTGGAGCTCTATGTTATGAACATGTAATGTTTGACTTTTGAATAGTTCTGAACAGGAGGGATAGTGAAGACTACTTCTGCACCATCTTGGCAAACATAGAAGACCCCAGGGTTTTGAGACTGTATTGTATTTCTATTGTGTGTTCAATACAAGCACTTCTCATTTTTATTTCCTTTGTAAATTCTCAGTGTCTCTCCTATATTCTCGTATTTATGCTCTGCATAATACTTCATTTATGCAAAAGTTGTTGCATTTTCATTTCTTTCTGGTCTTCTTAAAAGTGATTGCTTTATCACATTTTAAGAAAATATCCCATGGCATTTTAGGTTAAAATTTTTTCTGCTTCTTGGTAATATTTTATGGCATGGGTTTTTATCTGTTGAACAGTTTTGTTGATGTCTGTGCGAGTTCCCTGTCATAGCTTCCTATGGAAGGTGTTTTATACTCTGTTCTATCACTTGGTATTGAGAAAATTGACTGTTTGCAGATTTGTGATGGTGTTGGATCTCAGAGCACAAGAGCTAGAGCAATCTTCCATGTTCACAGCCTGAAAGCTCTCTTCTTGGCCACCACAGGGACAAGTATTAACAAAAAAATGCCATTCCTGCAAACGTGGCCCATCACTGTTCTGATTCACCTGGGGCACTTTGTCTGCTTTCTTGAGAGAAATGACCCGAGTGCTTCCATTCCAGCCTCAACTGCTCCATTTTCTTATCATCACTCATGCAGGATATAATTTCTTATCACAGAGACTCTTCACTTCAAGAAGGGTAGTATTGTTGACTGGCATGCACCATTTGGCTTCTCAGCAAGCTGCCTTCTTCACCTCTTTTCTTTGTAAACTGTGTTGGGGACTCATATACATGTCCCTGGCTTTTATCCTTGTCTTAGCTTCATGGAAAAGGAGTTGAAGGACTTTTTTTTTTTTCATTCTGTCTTCTTGTCGTTGTGCATGATTTTCAGGATAAAGGTGAGAAAATGCTGACTTAGGAAGACATTTTCATAGTGGAAAGTTTTAATCTGCATTTATTGAGTGCCTAATGTTTTAATCTTTCGTGTTCATCTTTCAAAAGAATCAAAAGGAGACGTGTGCTCAGAAGATGAGGCAACAAAGAACATACTGCTAAGGTTTGTTCAGGGGTAACAATTTTCCATTGGCAATTTAGCCTTCATTACAATACTTCCAGAGAATTCACAGAAACTTGTCTGGCATTAACTAAGCATTGTCTCCTGCTCATTCTTTGACTAGTCAGTGATTTCAGGCAAAGCGCTTTCAAAACGCCTGCATGAAGCCTCTGTTCCACGTGGGGATGAGTTCTAAATGCCCCATCACTAATTGCTGTTCCTTCCCTTGAACTCCAGTGCGATGCTCACATTGGAAGGCTGAACTAGCATGCTTATTTTAGAGTTCCTATTTCATAAGGAAAGAATCATTCTGCACAGAGAACGGTGCTATGTAATTTGACTGAATCCATCAGACACCTTGTCACAGGAGGTTTTTTATAGGTCCCTCTATGAAAAATTGGGACTTTGGCACATAGCAATAGGTGGCACTTATACTTTATTATTGATTTTAGGATTCCTTCTTCACTATGACTTTCAGGAGGCAAAATAGGAGGGTTTATATATATTTTTTCTACCCAGAGCCATGCTGGAGTCAGGTCCACTATTAAAAATGTAAAGGCCATAGAAAACTACAGATGACAAGGAAAGATCGTCCCCACATTTCCCACCCAGACATGTTGTATCACTAATGCTTTAAAATATTTCATGTCAGTTTTTTTCTCAGCATTTAACTTAATTGGCATCATGCTGTCCGTGTAATTTTATTCCTTTGCTTTTGTTTGATTTAAATTAAGTATTTTTCACTGCCATTTATATTTTCACAAATATCATTCTAAAAACTGCCGTGTTTGTATTGCATGCTGTTGAAGTACACTAAGCTACCATAAGAAAGCAAAGGCACACGGACCCTGGTGAGTAAGAGGCATGAATCACCCGAAACGTGACACCTGACAAGACAGTTCCAATTAGAAGTCCTGAAGCTCTGTAAACATTTTTTCAATAAAAAGGAGAAGGAAAATGGTGAAAGGATCTTAATGTTTATGTGAAAGAATAAAACACCTAAAAGTTATTTGAAAAAAAAAAAACTGTGATCATTTTCATTTCCAATAAACACGAGAATGCTTAAATAACAAGTAGAATGTTTAGAAAATAGCAGCTAATAAAAAAAGAAAGATGTAGAGCTGTATGGGATGGCCCACTGCAGTGTGCCTAGTGCAGTGCTGAAGGAGAAAGGCCAGTATCAGAGACATGCCCACAGGACTACCACATTCGCATGAGAACAGGACACATGGAAATGTCCTCTGCATATGAGTTTGCACTGAAGAACTAACAGGACTGTGGAGAGCGTGAGGAAGGATGAAAACCTGTAGGGAAATGGACATATGTAAGTGTAGTGACCATGAGGTACAAAACACCACGAGGGGCACAAAAATGGAAACTTATCAATACCACAAAGTTTTGTAAAATGTAGACTATCAAATTCCACTTTGCTGTCACTGACTGAGCACAGGTCTCACACATGTGTAGAACTGAAGGCTCTCCCTATAGTGGAAAACACGAACTGGATGAAACAAATTCAGGGAATTTTACTTTGGGTTGTCATTATTTTGATAGTGAGTTTGAATGAAGTTGTTAACTATTAATATTTATGGTTCTAACCACAGAGTATTTTACCTAAATGCCCCAAATGTGGGCTAGGCATACCTTGTTTATAAATCACCCACCTCTCAGACTATTTTCTTAAAAAAGGTTTCAAAAGCATGGATGCAAGAATAAAATATATAAATAGTCTGATATGTAACAGTGAATATCACTATCATTATAGTGTACCAGTTTAAAGCACAAAAATAAAAAAGAAAGTTCCTGATGTCTGTGGCCAAATGGAGTTTAGAAATTGCTTCTGCCACAATACTCAGATTTTTAAGAGAATAATACATACAATTTCTTCCTTCCCCTACTCTTAAATTGGTTTCTGGCTTGATTATTCTATTTTTTTCCAATTTTGGGGAGAGTTTGTAATTTTTAAACTTCAAACTATAACACACATACAGTGTGTTATACTGTATTCTTTAGGGAGTATTAACAAAAAAATGTGTACATATTCAGTACCGACACAATTTTTTATGACCTTTTTTTTGCTGGTGGAATTTTTTTAAAAAATTATTTGTTCTAATTTGTTATGCATGACAACAGAATGCATTTCAATTCATAGTACACATATAGAGCATACTTTTTCATGTCTCTGGTTATACACAAAGTAGAGTCACACCATTCATGTCTTCTTATAGGTACATAGGGTAACGATGTCCATCTCATTCTACCATCTTTCCTACCTGCATGCCCTCTGCCTTTGCCCTATCTAAAGTTCCTCCATTCCTCCCATGTTCCCCACCATACCCATTATGGATCAGCATCCACACATCAAAGAAAATTTTGGCATTTGGTTTTTTGAGATTGGCTTACTTCACTTAGCGTAATATTCTCCAACTCCATTCATTACCTGCAAATGCCATGATTTTATCCTCTTTTAATGCTGAATAATATTCCATTGTGTATATATACCATATTTTCTTTATCCATTCATCTACTGAAATACATTAGATTGGTTCTAGAATTTAGTTATTGTGATTGTGCTGCATGTGTCACTGTAGTATGCTGTTTTTAAGTATAAATCGTGGTGTGGGATAGCTGGATCAAATGGTGGTTCCATTCCAAATTTTCCAAGGAATCTCCATGCTACTTTCCATATTAGTTGCACCAATTAGCAGTCCTTCCCACAAAGTATGAGTGTGCCTTTTCCCCTACATCCTCGCCAACACTTACTGTTTGTATTCTTAATAGCTGCCTTTCTAACTGGAGTGAGATGATATTGTAGAGTAGTTTTGATTTGCACTTCTCTAATTGCTAGATATGTTGAACATCTTTTCATATATTTGTTGATTGATTTATATAATCTTCTGAGAAGTGCCTGTTCAGTTCCTTGGCCCATTTATTGATTGGGTTATTTGGGTTTTTTTGGTGTTAAGATTTTTTAGTTCTTTATATATCCTAGAGATTGGTGCTCTATCTGATGTGCGTGTGGTAAAAAAAAAATTTGCTTCCATTCTGAGGCTCTCTGTTCACCTCACTGATTGTTTCTTTTGCTAATTTTATTTTTTGCACTATAGGAGTCTTATTAAGGATGTTGGGGTCTAATCTGACATGATAAAGATTTGGGCATACTTTTTCTTCTTAAACCAGGGTCTCTGGTTTAAGTCTTAGGTCTCTGACCCACTTTGAGTTGAGTTTTGTGCATGGTGAGAGAGAGAGAGGCTTAATTTCATTTTGCTGCATATTTCCAGTTTTCCCAGCACAGTTTGTTGCAGAGGCTATCTTTTCTCCAATATATGTTTTTGGTGCCTTTGTCTAATATGAGATAACTGTATTTATTTATGTCTGTCTCCTCTACTCTGTACCATTGGTCTACACGTCTACTTTGGTGCCAATACCATGTCATTTTTGTTACTATTTAATGTGCAGTTGGTTGAACATGTGCATGCAGATTCAGTACATAGGGAGATCTGCTTTATATGCAAATGCAAAGTGCTCTGTTTAGGGTACTTTGCTAAATGAGTACTGTATCCTTTAGAATAAGTTTAAGTCTGTCCCAACTGTTGTAGGGGATACACTTATGCTAAATGAAATTATTCTTTATCTGAAATCTAAATTTAGCTAGATATCCTGTATTTTTATCTGCTAATTCTGACCATCCTGTTTGGGAAGAAGATACTCAGATGGAATTTGTTGTACAGGCTGTTATAAAGCTGCACCCAAGGCATAAAAACCTGTAAATGTAAAAGCAAGCAGGACTGAGCTGAGGAGGACTGGACTGCAATGCAAGTCCAGGTAGGAGCCTCAGGTGACCACACCAAGAGCATGAAGCTGCACAGGCCCCTGAGGGCCTTGCGCTGGTGTCACTGACTAGGTGCCCACAGTTTGCCCTCTCCTCCCATCAGCCCTGGGTATGGTCAACACAGCTCCTATTGCTGAGTTACCCTGGGGAGGGTCAGGCTGGGCCATGTGCTCAGAACACTGGAGCAGCTTAGCAGCTGAGGGCAATCTGGGTGGCTGATTACCTGTCCCTCTCAGTATAGGAAGAAAAGTATTAAAAAGTGCATTAGGCAGCTAGCTGCCTTTGGTTCTCAAGATGTAAAATACAATATATGGTACACTGGTTTATATTTATAAAAACATCTCTGAGAACACATTTAAGTTAATGGAAATGGTTAACAACAGCCAAAAGGGAATAGGGTAACAGAAGTAAGGCATCTCAATGTAAATTGCCAACTGGTTTTGACTTTGGATATAAAGTTTTTTTTATATTATTAAAAAATAAAATTAAAGTCAGAAAGGAAAAATTCCATAAAAAATAAACTAAAATAAAACACAACACAACAAAACAAAAATACTATGCCAAGTGTTTGTGGCCTAACAAGTCAGAGAAAATATATCAAGCAATTCTAGAACAAAATTTTTAACTATATAATCATACTTGTATATATTGTAAAGTCAAAATGTTAGGACTACAAAATATTTTAAAATTTACTCTTACTGCTATTATTATGTTGAGACTAACACACATACATCTAGCATAAAATAATTTTCATATTGTTGGAAATATGAATTTTCAGTATGAAAAAAATAATGTACAAATGCAAAATCAAAGAATTTAAGTGAAAATCCTGTGGCATTATGTTTGAATTAGGAATATCAAAGAGATTTCTTTTTGAAAACAAATCTCATCTAGTTGGGGGCACTAAAAAGTCTCTAAAACAACAACTTAGTTTTCATTGGCACTAAGTGCAGAGATTGTGGTCTCTAAATACCATTCTTTTCAAAGAAGTACCTTGGGGTCTGAGGAGATAGAGTGTGTATGATACAGCTGTTGATAAACATACATTTTCAAAGACATATATAGTTGATGAAGACACTTTCTTACTTTAAATATGGAAGTAAACATTTATCCTGTATTTTCTTATGAAATGGCTGATAAAGGGGAGAATTCTCTAAGATTTCCAGATTCTAGGCACAATGGCACATACCTATCATATAGCACATAGCTACTTGGAAGGATCACTTGGGCCCAGGAGTTCTAGTAATTCTAGATCAGTGTAGCCAATATAGTGAAACCATGTCTCCAAAAAACAAACCAAACTTTATTTTTTTTTTTTATTGTTGGTCGTTCAAAACATTACACAGTTCTTAATACATCATCTTTCACAGTTTGATTCAAGTGGGTTATGAACTCCCAACTTTACCCCGTATACAGATTGCTGTTTCACATCAGTTACCCTTCCATTGATTGACATATTGCCTTTCTAGTGTCTGATGTATTCTGCTGTCTGTCCTATTCTCTACTATCCCCCCTCCCCTCCCCTCCCCTCCCCTCCCCTTTTCTCATCCCTGTTTAATGTAAATCTTCTTCTCAAGCTCTTCGTCCTTACCCTGTCCTTGTTTACTCCCCTTATATCAAAGGGGTCATTTGGTATTTGTTTTTTAACGATTGACTAGCTTCACTTAGCATAATCTGCTCTAATGCCATCCATTTCCCTCCAAATTCTATGATTTTGTCGTTCCTTAATGCAGAGTAATACTCCATTGTGTATAAATGCCACATTTTTTTTATCCATTCATCTATTGAAGGGCATCTAGGCTGATTCCATAATCTTGCTATAGTGAATTGTGCTGCTATGAACATCGTTGTAGCAGTGTCTCTGTAACATGCTCTTATTAGGTCTTTAGGGAATAGACCGAGAAGGGGAATAGCTGGGTCAAATGGTGGTTCCATTCCCAGCTTTCCAAGAAATCTCCATACTGCTTTCCAAATTGGCTGCACCAATTTGCAGACCCACCAGCAATGAACAAGAGTGCCCTTTTCCCCGCATCCTCTCCAGCACTTATTGTTGTTTGACTTCCTAATGGCTGCCAATCTTACTGGAGTGAGGTGGTATCTTAGGGTAGTTTTGATTTGCATTTCTCTAACTGCTAGCGATGGTGAGCATTTTTTCATGTACTTATTGATTGATTGTATGTCCTCCTCTGAGAACTGTCTGTTCAGGTCCTTGGCCCATTTATTGATTGGGTTATTTGTTATCTTATTGTCTAATTTTTTGAGTTCTTTGTATATTCTGGTTATTAGGGCTCTATCTGAAGTGTGTGGATTAAAGATTTGTTCCCAGGATGTAGGCTCCCTGTTTATCTCTCTTATTGTTTCTTTTGCTGAGAAAAAACTTTTTAGTTTGAGTAAGTCCCATTTGTTGATTCTAGTTGTTAACTCTTGCGCTATGGGTGTCCTATTGAGGAATTTGGGGCCCGATCCCACAATATGTAGATCATAACCAACTTTTTCTTCTATCAGATGCCGTGTCTCTGATTTAATATCAAGCTCCTTAATCCATTTTGAGTTAACTTTTGTGCATGGCGAGAGATAGGGGTTCAGATTCATTTTGATGCAAATGGATTTCCAGTTTTCCCAGCACCATTTGTTGAAGATGCTATCCTTCCTCCATTGCATGCTTTTAGCCCCTTTATCAAATATAAGATAGTTGTAGTTTTGTGGATTGGTTTCTGTGTCCTCTATTCTGTACCATTGGTCCACCCGCCTGTTTTGGTACCAGTACCATGCTGTTTTTGTTACTATTGCTCTGTAGTATAGTTTGAAGTCTGGTATAGCTATACCGCCTGATTCACACTTCCTGCTTAGCATTGTTTTTGCTATTCTACAAACCAAACTTTAAAAGAAGATGAAGATGTAGAATGAATGATAGAATTAGAAAATCACTACTTGGAAATTCTTAATGAAATAATTCAGGAAATGTTTATCAACAACTTCTAAAACCATTAGGTAAAAGATGGATAGAGAGCAACATATTTGCAGGCTGTCAAAGAACCCCCCACGGATGACTGCCAGGGCAAATTGTAATTTTACAGTGGAGGAATTGGGTTGCCACAAGAACCCCTTGTGCTACTCATGGACACACCCAGATTGTATGTGCTTCCTGATATGAGGCAACATGGAGTATATATTGTACATGAACTAAGTTGAACCTGAATGGACCCAAGTATGTAGATGTAATGTCCGAGAGAGGGCAGACAATAAGAAGAGAGAGAGAAGTTAAATGGCACCACAGAAATGAAATCAGAGAAATCCAAAATGGTGAATTTTCAAAAGAGATTGGAATTAAAAGACCCAATTTATTTCAGTCACTAGCCCTGGAAGAGTAAGGGGAGGAGAAAAATAGAGATTTAAAAGACAACTAAATCAGTATGTGCATGTTGTTTGGGTCTGAATCACATGAACCAACTATAAAAACATTTTAGGGACAATGGGAAAAAAGAAAATGGACTATATTAAATGCTGTTAATTTTGTCAGGTGTAATACTGGTATTGTGACAATAATAGGAAAATGCCCTTGTTTTTCAGGAATATATACTGAATATTTATTTTTAATTTGTATTGGCACACATTAATTATACGAATGGAGGATTTCATTGTGGCACCTTGGAACATCATATAGCAATATTTGATTGAATTTCATGTAGAGAATATTTAAGGACAAAATATCTTGACACTTAGTATTTGTCTTAAAAGTGATAAAGAAAATGTAAATAATCTTCAGTCTCAAATATAAATATGTATTTCTTATTTATTTAATTTTATATGTCTGAAAACTTAAATAATAAAATGCAAATTAGAAAAATTAACTGAAATTTTATTTTAATACAGATATTTCTTCTCTCTTTCCTTTTGCTTTTCTATGTCATCTTTCAATTCTTAGTATTCTTTTTAGATGTTTGTTGATAATTTCACCCAAACGTAGATCACTTTCCTACCTCAGAAAATGACCTCCAAAGCTCTCTTGGGCTCCATTGCTGCCTCTCTCTCCTGGGAGGACTTTTACCTCTGGAGATAGTTTTCAGTGTCTGCAGATATTTCTACTTGTGGCAACCTGAGGGTGCTACTAGCTTTTAGTAAATGTTTGTTGAATTGATTAATACATTGGTGAGGGGGTGAAAACAGAACAGCCGGGCTCAGTGAACCCGGAATAATGTCAACAGATCATGATTTCCCTTTGATGAGTCTTTAAATATTTTAGCAGAATAGTTTTTCAAGGGGGTGGCAATTCTGTATATTAGTAAGTTGACCCTTGCATGGTAATTTATTTAAGAGTGAGATCTTGAGAAATTGTTTTGTGAAGATTATATCACAAATCAAAAAAATCAAAGTGCTATGATTCTGAACAGTATTAGTTTCATTTGGGTTTTGTTCTTGGTTTGTGGTTGGATCATACTTAAAAATTTCCATAGCAGGTATTCAAACAGTCCATATGCACAGCTCTTCATCTCTATTTCATGGTCTTTGGGTTTCCTTTGCAGACACAGAGGATTAATTAGAAAATTCGAGGCAGTATTCCAGTCGCTCTTTAATATGAATGATAAAGGTTGTTTTTACTTCCCAGTGCCTGAAAACTGTTCCTTTCTGGTTTTTCATATTTAACCAAGCCTCCCTCTTTTCCTGCTCTCTCTGGTAACTTCTCTTCATAAATTCCTTCTCCAGAAGACGGGTGTGAGGGAATTCCAAAGCTGAAGCCTCCATTGTGTTGTTAAATAGGTTTTCCTTTTCATTTTCACCTTTAAGTTTTATGTTTTCTGAAAATCATAAACTTTATAGAATAATTAGCTCTGAATAAGAAAATATACCACTCCACCAAGGCCTGAATATATATTTCTTCAATTTCTTGACCATGGTTAAATGTACAATTGTATTCTTATAATTAGTTTTTCTTAAAAAAGGTGTGTTGGGGGACAACTCATGGTCCTCTTAAGCCAAACAGGTAAAAGCAGGAAGTCATATTGGGAAATGGCTTTCATTTTCATAAATGCTATAATTAATCATTGGAGGACTAAAACTGTGGCCGTGACCCCTCTGTTCTTTGAAGTTTCCACGCCCACTTTCTGTATGAATTGGGGTGTTAAGTCCTAGTGTCAGTGCCAATTCTAACTTAGAAATTACATTCTTCCCACTCAGAAATTCCTCCTGGAGTTTCAACAGGACAAATTATTCTTCATTTTCCCTCCTGAAAACTGTTGTGTAATGCTGCTGGCAGGGAGGGAGATGGTTCCTCCCTAAGCTGGCTGCATTTCCGTGGAAGCAAAGCCATGTCTATATATAGTATGTAGAAAGCCTTAGGCTAGCTGTAGATGAAAAGCTCTCCAGATACATAAGGTATTATTACTACTAAAGCATTATTATTTTAACTTTGCTGCAAGTTACAACCAACCCATAAAATGCCCAACCGAAGAGCAGCCAGCCGTGCTTTCTGCTCTGAGTTTCTCACCTCTAACAATTTGTTTCTCTTGTATCAACAGAACCTGTCAAATTTTATTAGGCAAAGTAATTTGAGGCATTTTGGATTCCCCCCCCCCACATGTCTTGGTGGGGAGAGAAATGACCAACACAGCCATTAGTTAAGCATGCTTTGCTTGAGGACCACTAGATAAAGGAGCAGAGAACCAGCCTTGCTCAGGGATAGAAAAAAACATTACGAAAAAATAATCTACTTCCAGTCACACTGAGTCTTAAACATGATTCAGTTGCTACCTGCTGATTTAATCAATCCCTTTTAGTTAAAAAATAGAAATTGGAGTGTAATATGCATGATGAAGAATTTTAATAAAATACATTGGGATTTCTTCTTCTTAATGGGAAATGAAAATGATCTGAAGGTGGCCAATGTACCTTTTAAAATCTTCTGGAAAAAAAAAGAAAACCAAATGATAGGAACCATCAAAGCCTGATTGCGGTTTGGTATATTTATTGTTACGTGGAGCCCTCAGTGCTTCTCTCCTTGGAATCAGAGATAAATGCGGGTCAGCATGATGACCTTAGGCCAGCTTTTCAGTTGAGGTATTTTGATGTTGATCTTCAAGAGGATCAAATAGTTCTGCCTTCCTCTGGACAGGAAACCAGTCGGCTGTCTCTCACATTGCATCTTTGGAAGTGAGGGGCAAAGAAAAGAGCTTGAGGTGCGAATTATTGCCAATCCATTTCCATTGCATTGGCAAGGAGAAGCACTTGTACCCCTGACCAGCAGGGGCCAGCAACAACCATAAACAAAAGACACAGCATTATAGCCAGTAGGCCCAAGGAGAAGCACACCTCCCTGTCAGAATGAAGAGCAAGCCGATTTGACATTGTCTTCTCTCTGTTGCCTAAACATGATGGAACTCGGATTTCTATGAAGAGTCCTAGAAAATACGAATATATTTTTTCTTCTAGGCAAGGCCCATCCAATGGAGATTTGCATGTCCTGTGGCAGAGAAGGTCATTAGCCACACATGACTCATAAGGACTTCTGAAATGTAGTTAATGTAAGTCAGTTAAAACTGACTTTTAAATTTTGTTTAACATTAATTAGTTTTAATTGCTCCACTTGGCTAGTGGCTAACATGTGAGAAGGCGTCATATCATAAGGGAAGGGGTGGGTGCATCAGGGAAGAAGTTAACCAAAATGGTAGACATCTCCACCGGGGTGCATCAACGCTTTCCAAGGAAAGACTCAGCCATGCGCTTTGATAGGCAAATGGGTATAGAAGAAATAGCAGGGAGTTCAGATAAAGCCCCTGGGTTCCATTCCTCAGATTTCCCTATTTGGACAAGTATTTCCTTAAGGCTGCATTTCTGTAAAATAATGGCAATAATACTGACTTTGCTAATTTGTTGTGAAGATTAACAGAGAAAAGGTTCTCAGGACACTCAGCAAAAGGTCTACCGTGTAAGAGGTGCTCATTAATGTTAATACTTACTCATGATCGTTATAAACATGTCAATATTGAAGATCCAGGCCTAAATTGAGCACAGCCATTAGCCTAAGAGCATCTAATTGTTGTAGCTGTGGGTGGATTCCTGGGAAGCCAGCCACAATGTGTGAGCTTCTCCAAGGGTTGAGTTTATTCCCTTCATTCATTCAGTACACATGTGGGTGGTAGGTTGCCTGCAGATGCTGCTGGGTACTCTGAGGTGACCTGGGGAGACACCAAGAGCTCTGTCCCCCTGGAGTTTCTGTGGATTGTAGTCAGCATGTGGCCACTTGGGGAGTTAGAGCCATGGTTTTCCAATAGTAAAAATGTTGGCTAATGGCTTGAATACACTTGGTGATAAATGTCAAGAATAGAGGCCTTTCATAGTTATCCAATAAGTGGCAAGAACTCAATATCCCATTTCTATACTGTTTTCCATTATTGCTTTTAAGCTCCTAAAACACAGATATGTCTTCTTAACTTTATTTACGTAGTAGTAGAGTTAAAGTTCTGTGTTTCAAAATATTTCTGTGGATGGTGATAAAGATTAACTTGTGTTAAATAATGCTTGAAGAACCCTATTATAGTCACTTTTCAATAGTGTTTCCACCCTGAGTTGTGAGCCAGCAGGGGTAATGCCCAGGGCAAACGAGGCAAGCTTTTAAACAAACATCCCAACTCAGGGTCACAAATCTGCAAGAGCTAGGAAGGCTATTCACTGTGGGTACTCAGCTGGCAGCTCGCCTCCATGCTTAGGGAGAAGGACAGCACAATACTGCTGGCAAGAGGGCTTTGAGGCAGGCTGGAAGACACGAGTGAAAATCGCAGCCTTCTGCTGTCAGGTCAGCAAGGTCACCCCAAGCCCGGCATGCAGTGACAGAAGCTCTACTGATTGTCAAGGTCCCTGGCACACTCTAGTGCCCATCTCAAAGTCAACACTGCTGCCTGACTCTCTGATTTTAAGAGAGGAGTTGGGTTTGTGACCACTATTACTCCCCAGGGGGCTTAGTTAGGCAACTGGTGACAGAAAGTAAATGCAACAGAGATATTTCCCACTTAGGAAGAGACTTTGCAGTTTTTAAGCATATAAAATGAGAAAATTGAACTCACTTGATCTTTAATACATGGGATATTTGATATATGAGTAACAGACCATTGGACTGGAGATTCTACGTTGCCCTCTGATATCAACTGTTGTAACTAGAGGTACTACAGAGAGTAGTCCATGATTCATCTCATGTTAAGTTTTTGGCAGATGGAAGATTAGAAGGTGTCAGTTATGTGCAACATCATTAAAAAATGATTTCTGAAATTTGGAGCATCTATGGCTATTAATTCAGTCAGATGCTGATTTCTTATAAAGTTCTACCATGAGGGAAGTTTTACCTGTGAGATCTTTTTTCCATTTCATGTAACAAATAAGGCAGGGTAAAGGGAAGTGGCTTGGAGAAAATGTCCAAAAGAGTTTTTTATTTAATGAAAAAAAATTGACACACAAGAAACTCTGGGCTGGAGGTAGTTGATTTCTCAGCTGGGATGTATTTCAGGGAAAGATGGCAGAGTGCCTTCCCCATCAGGACTTGGTAATCATCCCACTATTCATGAACAGATGCCTTGGTCAGATCCCCAAGTGTAAGAGAATTCATTAAAAGATCTGGGGAATTGGGGTATTAATTCTAAATCATTACATATTATAGATTTTCTGGAAACAAGTAGGGGGACATGGCAAGGAGAGGAAATAGTCGAGATTATATCCAGCTCTTAGCCAGAAACTGGTCTCATGAGATCACCAAAGAGCTCTTTTTAGCAGGGTAAGTTTTAAACTCTTTTCAAAAGAGGATTTAAGCAGTCATTGTCACACTGTTGAAGGTGATATAAGACAAAGTGGAATTGTGAATGCCAGATGCCATATATGGAAAACCTACTGGATGGAAGAGAGTGCACAAATCATTTTGTTCTTTATGTACTTTTAAAAAGAATTTTTTATGCAACTTGTGTGAAGGAGATTCAGTGCTGAAGTGATGTCCTGCATTGAGATTGTGGAGTTTATAATAGACAGTGGTGTTTTCCATATGTTGTGGCATGTTTCATTGTTTTTTATTCAGAAATTGAGCTTAGTCTCTCTCTTCCCAGATTTTTATTTTATTTTATTTTATTTTTTACTCAGACAATTTGGCACTGGTTGATGTGTAGGTGGATGTATTTTCTCACCTGCACAATTAACTTGAAGTTATTTTTGGAATCGTTTTCATTTTCAGCTATTATGATGATACCATACTTGGGAAAAATGCTGTTGAGTTTGAGTTAAGAGAATCTGCGTATCAAAGGGCAGAATGTAACACTCAGGTCACATGAAGAACTTCAAATAGCATTGAGATAGTTTTATCAAGGATAAAGTTTTTGAGAACACAATTCTTATAGATTCATTCCTTCCTGCATCCTGGTTGTATTTGTGGATTGTAACTTAACAATCCTACAGGGGTCATGTGAAAAGCTTATACCTCTTGAATTAATTAACATCATCAAGAAATAGGAGCTGCTTGAATGGCCTTCATGAAATTTTATTGAGGCACATGACTAAAATGGGCTATAAAATGTATTTTATTTCTGTAATGAAATCCTACATTTGATCCAAATTAACAAAATATTAATTTGTTTTGGTTCTGCTTGTTATTTCTGCCCACCTCCCTTCTGCCCTGGCCAAAGCAACGATGTGATAAGTGCTTTCTGGACACATTGGTCAGCAAATAATAAGCGTGGTTCTTGGAGAGTGCACAAACCATGTGAGTGGAAATCAAGAACTCTGAGGAGATGTGCGAGATAGCTGCCTCAGTGTTTAAATTATGGATAATTTAACAGGTTTAACTCATGCATGTGTGAGTGATGAGCAAATTGATACCTCTAGGTCAAATCTGGCCCACTGTTTGTCTTTGTAAATAAAGTTTTATTAGAATATTGAAGGCCATATTGTTTATGCCTGCTTATGCCCTGCTTTGGCAAAGTTGAGCAAGTTCCACGAAGATCACATGGACTTAAAAGCCTAAAATATTTACTAGTTGGTTCTGTGTAGGAAAACCTTCCCAATCCAAACCTCTAAAGGATTTTTTTTATTTTAAAATTTTGTATTTTCTCTATTAAAAAGCTATCTCACACATCTCCTCAGAGTTCTTGTAATTCAAAAGGTAGTTCAACCCTCTCCTTTATTGTTCTTTTTACAGTCTGGAAAAGATCTGTGTACCCTTTCTCCATCATCCTTTTCAGGTAGGGCTGCTGTATGACTCAGCTCCAGTCTTGCAGGAGTGAATGTGGGCAGTGGGGCCTTGGGAAGTGTCACAGGTCCCAGGCTGCAGGGATCATGAGTGTGAGCAATGCTGCCCTGAGCCCCGAGGGAGAGCAGAGAAACAGCACAGCACCCCATAGCTTCGACCTCATTGATCACAGTTGGGAGTTCACTTGTCTAGTCAAAAAGGGCAATTGAACTCTTAAAAGTCTCAGATTTTTCTTGGCAAAGAGGAAAATGGGGAACGAGTTTTCATAAACAGTCTAAAATAAAAATAGGGAATCTGAATATTCTACGTACACATGTTTGTGAAATTATTGCCATTCTCTCTCCATGAGATGTAGTTCTCTGGATCTCCCACCCCTTTGCTTCATACACACATGTAGCTTCTATTTGTTTTTAAGTCTGTGCTAGTCTTCAAGGCTGGCTGCCAACCATTCTCCCCGTTGTCTACTCACATGGTAGTCTCTTTGCCCTCCCTGCCAATCTCTGAACCTTGCCTTGACCACCTTAATACAGCTATGTGACATTCTGGGGTGTATGAGTGATGACCCAAACCTTGAGAGGGCAGGCAGGTCCTCTGGAAGAGAACAGGCCTGGGAGAGGGGTACACAGCCTGTCCAGGGCTGCTGACAGTTAGGAAGGGTGGACCCAAGAGCTGATCACAGGGGAAGTGATATGCTACCATTCAAAGTTGGGACGATAGAAATCTCTGCGGAATGTTTGAAGCAAAATCTTGGCTGACATACACTTAAGAAAAATTGGGAAAAAAGAAATAGGAGAAAATGAGTACAAATTGCTTTTCATCTGTTGCTGAAAAGCCTATAGCCATGGAGCAGTATTTGAAGGGGATGATGGTAGACAGAGACAGCAATTGTTACAAGTGGCAGAAATAGCTTCAACTCATCCAGTCCTGCAGGACCATTCTAGGGTTACCTGCAGCTCAAGGACTGTGACTCCTGTCAACATAGGACTCCTGAGAGCAAGGTTGATGCTTAGCATGATATCTTGGCAAATTATCTTTCTAGTGTCTTGATTTCATAGTTTATAAAAATGAATTAAAATGATCATTTTATAGAGTAATTGGCCTGATGAAATTTTTTTACTTATGACTAAGTTTGATAGTTCTCATGGTTCCAGATTTTTCCATTTGGACTTGATAGACAAAATATAAAAATTGATTTCAAGAAATATGATTTTACCAAGCAAGAGTTTTGTTTTTCTTCATATAAAGAAATAAGGTACTCCCAAATTTTGAAAGTTACAGAAGTTAAAAAATAGGAGAGGGTATATGTAGGAGACTAAAATATTATAAGCTAAATTATAAGACCTTACTGCTTATCTTATTCTAGCCAGCTCTTCTGGAGTCAAAATGTGTGAAGGTGGCCCTGTCTCTCTGTCAGGCTTCACGAGGAATATGTTGGCATGCGTTGTACTGGACAGACCATCTCTGGAGACAAGGGACCCATGGTAATTTAGACTAGAAAGGGTAGGGGACACTGCAAGGAAGAGCCCCTCACCCCCACAGGTGAGGCTGGCTGTCGCAGTGCCAGGCATACTTCTATTGTCTCTGATTTACTTGAGATCACCTCTGGAGACTGCAGTTTAAAAAGTAAATCCCACTGCTTCTTATAGCAACAATGTGAATGAAATGTAATGGAGGGATGGATAAATGAGTAAAATATTTTCAACTTAAAAGGCTCAGATTATCTGTAAATATTTATAGTCATTGTGGTGCATTGTTTGGAGAGAACGCAGTTCTCTCTCCATGAGTGAAGCATGCCTGCTCACTGGGATCCAGCTTCTCCATCTGGCAACAGGAAGGGCCAGGTGCCTCCCCTCACTGGCAGGCGCTACCCCAACTACAGGTCGATCTGAGTTCGTTATTAGAATGTGTTATGACCTTCATGGCATGATACTGTGTGTGCAGTTTCAGGTTGATTTCATGCCATGGCCTGTTTTTGGATTCTCTATTGTAAATGTGCTTTGAGGCTAGTGCCCGCAGTATTCCCATCAGCTCTCCTTCCTGGTATTAGTACATATATCCTCCTTATAACTGGAAGGAAGCATCTGTAGTGTCTTCCCTCATGCCTCATCGTATGTGTTGGCCGTGACCAAATGCTGATCGGCAGCACTGAGGGTAGGGTTTTGGTTCCTTCCTAATAAAGGGAGTTTGGATGGAGCTTTGTATTTTTGTCAAATTCAGTTGTTTAAATTTCCTGATATTAGACTAAAATGTATGCTTTGTAAAAGAATGATACCCTAGTTGTAGCAGTTAAAATTGCTCTTTATTTTTGTTCTACAAAGACAAGCTCACCTACCCATAATTGCAAATAGCTAAAGCAAGTATAAAGTAAGGACATCCTGTTCTTCACTTTTAATAGGTGCACGGGACGATATTGACAAGATTGATCGGGTAGCCCTTAATCCACACCTCCCCTCCCTGTTGCGTCCAAAGGACACTTCCCATGAGGGAAGCACACCTGCTCACCTGTTCCCACCTTCCTCTGTGTGGTGATAGGAACGGCAGGGTGCCTCCCCTCCCCAGCAGGCCCTACATCAACTACAGGTTGATCTGATTTTGTCATTAAAGCCATCTTTCTTCTTGTTGGAATTTAAGTAGAAGGTTAAAAGTTACTCAAGAGGTTAGTGATATTGATGGCTCTGACTTAGGCACACACTCTGTTACAACTACCATATGAGGTGTCTCCCAGGCTTTATCTCATTCAAGTCTCACCACCCCTAGGAAGTAGGTTCTTTTATGTCTCCATGAGTTTCAGGCTCAGAGAGGTTCTGAAACTTATCCAGAGTCACACAGATAGGGAGCTACAGAAGGCACAAGCCTGAATTTACCTGGCATCTAAGCCCCTGCAAGTCAACAATGTGCTTGTGGCTTCTGTCATGGAAGGATCCACTAGTGGCATATGCTGGGGCTGCTGGCCTTAGAGGCGACTCCTCTACTTCTTTAAGGCTCATCTGAGGTCATGCTGCTTTGGAGGACCATGCATCTGTTCCACGTCGTGTACAGAACCACACAGAGGTGACTGGGACAGGCCAGGGTTAAAGGTCACAGCTCTGGCATCAGTGGAGCTCGCCTGTAGACTCTGCTTCAATCAGCAGGTTTGTGACCCTGATGCGAGAATTTCGTAATGATCATCCCCATCTGTGAAATGGGAAAACAGCAGGACTCTGCTCCTGCAGTTGCTCAAGAGTGAAATTCAATAAAACGTGATCATTTTGATTACTCTTGACATGAGCTGGGTGATGACAGTCCACACCAGGGGAATGTTGCGGTATACAGCGTGTGGAGGCTCAGGCGGCACGGGCAGCTGAGGAGCCTGGCAGACTTGGACTCCTGTTCCAAGTCATTCGTACATGTTTTGGAATCTCTAGTGAAGATTTTGTTTGGAAAAAGCAATTCCTACCCCTTTCTTTTAAAAATGTGGTTGAAACAGGGACTAACTAGATGCTTTAGATAAGAAGCCCGGAGGTCTGAGTACCGTGGTGACACATTCTTCAGCAGCACCTCACAGCCTGTGCTGTGAAATATCTCGAACGGATGTTTATGTGTGCTTATTTTTGGCGTGTGTTCTCTGGGTTCTTAAAAACTGGTACACCAGTTTTTAACTCACATCACAAAGCTCCACTTGCAGTGTTCTCCACTTGGGCAGGTCCATAAAACTCTATGAGCCTCCATTTGCACTCATAAATTGGGATGTTGATGTGAGATTGTGTATGTGAAGGGCTTTGCATGATGTTTAGCACTCAGGTGATGGCAATGAACGGGGGCTGTTTGACCACGTTTCATAAAAGCACCATCATTTGTTCCCGTGTTCATTCAACAAGCTGAGCACCTACTGTGGACCATATGCCATGTGAAGGAGGGCCAGACAGTGCTTCCTGTAGAAGTCACAATTATGTTCTAGAAGGAGAGACAAATAAAACATATAAATGGAAGAAAAGACTTATAATAAATTGCAGTAAAGGCTTTTGGAAAATAGAACCATGAAAGAGCAGCTTTGTGACCTTTGCTAAGGAGAAGAGACAGGCTGAAGTAGAAGGGGTGAGGCATGAGCCAGTCAGACTGCAGAGGAGGCAGCACCTGCAAAGGCCTGGGGACTGGGACAGGGGAAGGAGTGGGACTCACCTTTCCCTCTCCAGGAGAAATGGGCTGCAGAGAGGGACAGGGATGTGCACTCAGAAGCAGCAGAGTGGGGAGGGAGACTGAGCAGCTTGGGGGAGGGGTGGAGTTCACTCTGTGAAAGCAGAAGAATCACTTAGGAGCTTTCAGCAGGGAAGCCTGGTGAAGGTCCCACTGGCAGCCCGCGGAGAAGGGGTAGGAGGCAGGATGACATGCAAGGGCTGAGGTGGGAGGCCTTCGCAGGTGCACCCGGGCACAGATATTGAGGGACAGAAACAGGTGATGGCCCTTTGCAGGCTGGACCAGGGACAGGCATTGTATCTTTTGCCGACAGTCTGTGGTTGGATTCTACCCTCTAAGGCTGTGATAATAAAATTCAAAGTTTAGAAAGACAGCAGGATCCCTTCATTTTCTCCCTAAGGTCCAGTTTTCACATAGTAAAAACACTCTGGCTTTCAGCATCACATCAGCTAAGGCTTCACAAAATTGATCCAGAAATGCACCCAATGGCTTTGCTGTAGTCTCAATAGTGACGGTAGATTCGTGGGTTCGGGGATCCTGGAGAGGCAGGGACAGCGCACATCACCTCACATGCCATGATCTGCTATGTGAGATCACATGACTGATGGTGAAGCAGGAAGAACCCCAGGCTGGGCTCGGTGGGCTGCTTTGCAGCTCTGACCACCCCAGGAAGGGTCAAGCTCTTCCCAGGGAGGCGGCATTAGATGTTGCTGAAGGGCACGGGCTCAGGCGTCAGATGACTGGATCTGAACTTGGCTCATTGGGCACCATCTCTGAGAGTCAGGATGTCACTTCATCTCTCTCAGCCTGTTTCCTCTTCTCTTACGTTCAGTAGTAATTAATAACCCCAGGTAACAATGCACCTGGCTTAGAAGGACACTAAGCCCATGCAGGCCTCTCTCCTCACCTTTGAAATGCAGGCTGCAGCACAGATGGACAGCTAGAGTGATCTTGTGTGCAAAGCCCTGGCCCCATGCCTGGCATCTAGTAGGTTTTCAATAAATTGTGGCTCTTATGTCTCTTCCATTTATGACAGGAAAAAATTATCTTCAATAGCTTTTTCATAATTTGCTAAAAGACATATTTAGATTTCATATAAATATGAAATGGTATTGTATATTATAAAGGGCTAGGTCAATACAAGGGATTCTTTTGCAATGATTTCCAAATCTCACCCAGTGACTAATAACCATAATTGCAAGGCACCCCAGAAATCAACTCCTTTAATGATCCTCAGTCACGTCAAATTGTTTATGACTCTTACAGGAGCCCACAGGCCCTTTGGGTGATAATTCATGTATTTATCCATTCAGCAAATATTTAATGAGCACCTACTATATACCAGGCATGGCTCTGGCCTTGTTTAATGATGTAGAAGGTTGTAAATCAAAGCCAAAATGTTCTAAACTTTGGATGCAGCAACTGCAAAATAGCTATAAACACCCAAGTAAGCCTGGGAGTGGGCAGCTGAATATATGACTCTCAAAAATTAGATAAAGGGAAGTGTGGCTTAGAAATTTTAATTCAGGATTAATCAGATATACATGTACATAAATGCAAGCTGAGTCATCTTAGAGTTTAAGTCTCATCACCTCCTGATCCAAAAAGTTGATTTTTTCCCCCTCTGTATAAGGAAGAGGAAAGCCAAGGGACCCCTTCCTATCACCACCCATAAGTACTGGGGGAACGTTGGGAAGGGGTCAGTGAAAGAGGTCCTTGGCTTGTATTTCTAAATTTTCATTTGGCTTTCAGGGGCAAAGTAAATTTCAAAAGCTTAGCAAATGCATTATGGATCCTTTATTTGGATGAGGGCCCATTGCAGAAAACAGAAGAGAGTGGGAAAGTGTTTCTGCTGTTTTATGTACAAATTAGGCAACAAAGTGATGAAGAAGGAGAGAGCCATCACCCCCAGATCCCTTCACTAATGAATGGTTGGTGTTATGAATGAGGTTGAATGTGCTTATTAGTTCTTATTTTCTTTGCTTTTTAAACTTCTTAGCAATTATTTGATGTTATGGTCTCATTTCTAATAGTCACATGCTTTTCTCCTTCTTGAATTATTTGGAATTTTCAAAAACAATATTAAACACTAAGGGTCACAGTAGCCAATGCCTAAATACAAAATTTCTGGAAGCAGATGTGTAGAACCCAGCAATCATACCAGAGCAGCCTGGGAACACTGCACAGTGTTGAGCAGAAAAATGCCAACTGCCCACTGCAATGGGCAGACTGAGCACAGTTGCCACTTGAAAGGAGAGAGCGATCATTGCTCATGTTGGCTTCCTCTTAGACTCGTTTTTACCAATCTCCCTTGAGAAGGGGAATGAGCCTTCCTAGATATTTTTAGACTAAAGCAAATTAGAGAATTTTCACCCGAATTGGATTCAAAATAAATTCGTAGGTCTTATCTTCACATGCATTTCTAGCTGTTCTCATGATTTAGAAAACCTGGTTTCTTCAATAGCTTGGAAATTTCTACAGTGAAGGATCATCTTAGTAACTCAAATAAGCACAGCACATTGTTGCTGCTGACTCCCTTCTCAACGGCACACCTCTTTGTGGGGCTCAACTCAACTCTTTGGCTGATTGACATGGCCAGAAGAGGCCTCTGAAGCTTTGTTTCTTTCTTCCGTATTGAATGGAAACATTATAAAATGGATTTTGTATGACCTAAAGTTGCTCTTCCTAATTTTCAGAATCCTAAAGATGTCCTGTAAATTTTAGACTCATCCCTTCAAATTTGACTTTTCACTTCATCAAGCAGATAGGGAGTATGTCGTAGAAAATGTAAATGCCCGATGCTCTGCACAGACACATAAATATAGATTTGTTGGAATTACTTCAGCTATCTGTCAGCCTCCTGGCTTTGCAAGCCAGAATCCCCTAATTCCAAAACTATGAGCAAGTGACAAAATGTGGTTTATATTGCTTTGTGAAACCAGGACATGCAAGTACACAAGGTAATAGATTGAGGAAGTGGACGTGGGCTATGGGAAGTACCCCTTAATGCACTTTTTAGCCATCATTTGGAAATGAAACTCCCAGACTCATTCTGTTTCAGAGCTAGAAACATCTGAAAGAAAATAGATGAACCCTGCGTTTTTAGTCTTAGAGAAATTTACAATGGAAATAGTGCAGTGTTTTACTTAAAGGGTGAGCAGCATCCACATTCCCTCCCTCCCTCTCTCTTGCTCTCTATGGTTGGCAAACCCACCCGCCCGTCTCCCATCACATCCTGGTTGTCTAATTTAAGATTTGAGAGGCAGACTTGGTGATAGCAACACAATAGTGGTCAAATTCCAGGTGTCTACTCCTACGCAAAGTGTTTCATTCTCCGAACCCAAGTTTCCTCATGCATAAAATGAAAGGAAGGCTAAATAACAAAAATACCAGATTCTTTGGGTCATCATGTGAACAAATGGTATTTAAGCCAAGGGTCTGCTAGAACACCAGCAGCTATGGCAATATTCGGTATGGTTGATTACTGTTCACTGTTAGGTTTCTACCAGGCTCTTGACCAAACTAGAGATTTATGTTATTAAAAGAAAGCCCCCCAAATTATTTGTTGATATTATTTTATTAAAATGATGATGCAATCAGAGGCCCTCACAGTTATCAGTTTTCCTTATTAAAACACACATCTCTTAACATAGAGCAGTGACATCGCTGACTTGATATAATTAATCTTCTTGGGATTCAAACTTAAGAATGAGAACCATAGTCAGGATTGTACTTAGTCTGAGATCAGCCAAGGATCCAAGTACCTGAGGATTTTATGTGGTAATAGTGACAAACTCTTTTCTCTTGAATACTACTCTTAAAATTTTAAAGTATATTCAAAATATAACTGGAACACCAAATGTTTGGTGTCATGGTGATAAGTTATCTTTGAAATACATTTAACCCAGGAAAATAATGAAGTAAAACAATTAACATATAATAGTACACCATATGGCAAGAATTATCAATTTGCTACATGAGTCTCCATGGTTTGGAAACATTGAGCTGGGAGAAAGTTCCAAGGTGTAGAGAAGATTGCCATTCAGAATCTCTGAAAGGAATTCATGATCACATGATGTTAAAGTTCTCACTGCTATCACAAGGTAGACCAGTGGTGTTCCAAACCATTCTGTTAGACATTTTTCTCTTTTGTTTCTTTCATCTTTAATATCAAATTCTTTTCTTATTCACACTGGCAATTGCTATATTTTACTCTCCTCCCATGGGCAAAGGTTATTCTCCCAAAGTCCAAATTATGGAAGGTTTTTCTAGATGATTTTGCATGTCATTACTCCATCCAAGATAGAAAAGTCAAAGTCAAGAGCCACAGTTCATCATTTGTGTTAGCCCATACTTGGCTACATGCTGAACTTAGCAATGCTGAAGCAATTGTAGCCAATTCCAGAATTGAAGTTTCATCTTCAGCCTTTGACTAACCCCTTGCAGAAAGCCACCTCCAGCACCTTGGGCTAAAGAAGTCTCAGAAACGTTCTTTAGATAAAATGAAATCCTTAGTTATTTGGATAAAATAATTCAGTGATCATGTTTTTGACTGGTATTTTCTCAAAATAATATGAAAAGGAAATATAAGAACCAGTCTGACTTTCAAGAAAAAATAATCTTCATTTCTAATTCTCAATTCTGATTTTTCCAGAGTTTTCTGGAACTTTTTTTCTGTTTGTTTTCACTTTTTGCAATTCAAAAACATTGGAAATATGGTTACAATTTTGTCTCAGGATCTTTTTTCCTGCTAAAAGAATTATACCTTTTTAGCTTAGGTTTCCTTTTGGAAAAGCTCAAAGCAAGTTTATTGGCAAAAATGTCTTTTTTGCCTAAGGCAAAAACTAGTGAAATTATGCCATATGAAAGAGATTATTAAATATTTTATTTTGCTTTTGAAAAAAGTCATGAGCAAACATTTACAAGGTTCTTCTTTATACTGAACCTTATTTTTATAAACCTTCACTAAGGAACTTCTTGTCCTCTTACTGGTCATATTTCCACAGTATGTGTTCAGCACTTACTAAGATTTAACAGATAATTAAGCAGTCCTATTTTCTAAGTTACATAAATGTATGACCCCATACACTCTTCCGAAACCCTGCTTTGTTATGTCCTTGCCTTTCAATATTACCTTCCTCAAAGTTGATGTGTGTATTTATATAGAAAGCTTTTTAAGAGGAATACATGGCTGTTGGCAGAGTCTTGTCTTTTTTTAAAGTAATTTTAGTTGTTATGTATTCTGGAGCAATAGAACTTGATTTGAGAAATAATAAAACACACATTTCTTTCTTAATCACCACCTGAAAATATGCACTCATTTCCACAGAGTGAATGGTCCTGCTGGTATGTTCCCATGCCTGTTGTGGAGACAGGAGAACCAGCATTTGGGTGTCTGAGGGGCTGTACACCACTTAGGTTCTTGGCACCTGTTTCCTTCATTAAAAGCTCACAGCAAGCCAATGTAAGTGCTATATTGTTTTATGGATTTCATCATACATGGATTAAGTTGCCATATTTTTCTAAAAGATTTAAAAAAATATTTTAACATAACTAGTGTAGTAGAATAGTTTCTTCACAAAATGTGTTTCAAAATGATGAATAATTTGTATAATGGACATTTCTCCTTAATCAACCTGATGGTAACCAATACTTTAGAGTTATAGATCCCCAGTTCATAAATTATTTCAATTTTGTTACTTCAATTTGTTATTTTAAGGAGGTATAGGTAAGAAAAAAGAAAAAAAAATGACAGTGTGGATAACACTATTATTCTGCATAATGATCTTTGAAATTCAGCTGATGGTCTTAAGGGTTCAGAAGCCTACCTCACCCCACCTTGACCTGTGAAGATCCATCCATGGTTTGGGAAGTACATACAAACTGTGTTTGAGTTATCCTGCCTCAAATGGCCTAAGTCAAAAAATCAGAGAGGAGAGGTCTACTTGATCTTTCTTCCTTCCTTCCTTCCTTCCTTCCTTCCTTCCTTCCTTCCTTCCTTCCTTCCTTCCTTCCTTCCTCTCTCTCTCTCTCTCTCTCTCTCTCTCTCTCTCTCTCTCTCTCTCTCTCTCTCTCTCTTTTTCTGGAGAATTGCTAGAAAGATGAAACAAATTCCCAAATCCAAGGATGAGGGCCAAAAGCAAAGATTGAAGAAGCACAAAAGTGGATTCAGATGGGAATGGTTAGGAAGAGTACCTTGTTGAGGCCTACCCTTGGATGCCACCCAAACCCTGTTATGACCAGTGGGTGCCAAGGATGGGTGCTCAAGTTGGGACATCTCAACCGTTCAAAAATCACCTCATATAATGCTTCTATCTACGAGTGGCTTTCGGACATCTAGTTAACTGTGTTATAGACCACAGATTTCCAAGCTGACTCACAGACCAAATGTGGCTCTAGATCTTTTGTGTAGGTGAAGTTTGATTGGAATATGGTACACCCACTCTCATGCCTATTGCCCAGGGCTCTTCTCACACCATGGCCGAGTAGAGCATGTAGGACAAAGATTCTACAGCCCAGAAGCCCTAAAATATACATCATAGACTTCTTTATATAAAATGTTTGCTGACTGCATCTGTACAGCAATCTCTTAATAGGATTGCACACATCCTCATTTCCCTCTTCTGATCTCACACATGGATGTGAAGATATACAGATATACGTGCACAAATATCTCTATATATGGAGATATGTGTATATGTGTGTGTTCCTTATGTCTGATAGAAGAGTCTTCTTCACCCAGAATATATACTCGATCTCTGTCAAATTTATCTTTTAGCATTTATATAAAATTTCTGGGTCTTGACAAATAGCTTGTAGTTATCAGAATACAAGGTCTGGGTTCTGAAGTAGCTGCAAATGTTTTTTCTTCTCAAGAATCCAAATACTAATTATAATTATACAGAATCATTAAAATGAGTTTTGAAGGGATTTATTCTATCTTAAATATCTGAGTGATGAAACTTTTTTACTGCTATTAAATTTAAACTAATTTAGCATGACATCATCATGGATATTATACAGTTCCTTATTTTCCTAATATCATTGCCATCATAAAATTTGCTCATATTCTTTGTGGAGATTGGTTGATATTTAAGGTTATGCAATTGCAAATAACTCATTATCCATGACTTTGAGACTGACGAATGTTGTGCATCAAATTTAACCCCATAGACATTAGTAGACCTTCTACTGACCTGGACCCATGTAGGTATCCTTCCATATGGCAGTTTTGATCTTGTCAACCTTCAGAGATACCCAGTAGACACAGAAGACCAGATGGGAAGGAACATCGCTGACTTGATATAATTAATCTTCTTGGGATTCAAGCATAAGAATGAGAACCATAGTCAGGATTGTACTTAGTCTGATTGAGCTTAGAAGTTCTCGTATTAGATAGGTATCACTCTCTTCTGCTCTCACTATGACAGGATGGTGGTACCAGATTTGTGGTCCTGTTGTAAATTAACCAGAATCTGAAAGAGAAAATAAGAAATGACTTCAGATAAAATGCAGCCCAAGACTGATCCCTGTGAGAATGGAAACAGAAGAAGCAAACTGTGACTTCCTTAGATTTCTTTGTCAGGCGCTCTCCACACAGAAAGGGGATCCTAACAGTGCAGAGAAGTGGAGGCAGAGATGGGGAGACAGAGCTGAGTCTGGAGCTCTGGAACAGCTGGAGAATGAAAGGCAGAGTAGTGGAGACACAGGAAACAACTGGAAAAAGAACTCCAGAGGACTGAAGAGGGTCCCTTTGAGTCTTTAACACAATAATAAGCTGTTCATGTGTAGAGTGAGAATCAGCAAAGTATCAGTGAAAAAAAGAAAAAAGGCTAAAGTGGAAAAATTCCCAGAGCTCTTAGTGGCAGGGAGGCTTCAGGTTCCAAACAGCTAGAGTGCTGTGACTTAATTAGACAATGAGACATCTGACAGCTATCAAAGGAGGATCACTGCATAATAGTAGGTAGGCTAAATGGCCCTAAATTAAACAATAGTCTAGATCTTTCCTAGCAAAACTTTAAAGCAACACTAAGCAGATAGCTTTATTGATGGCCACGAAAAAAAAAATCTTAAACCCCCAAGTAATTAAAGAAACAAAAATCCAAACTCATCAATCCTTAAAAAATTCAGCATTCTAATTACAACTTTTTGCCCATGTGTGCTCTAATTAGAGAATATGGATGTGGTCCATGACCAGACGAAAAATCATTCAATAAATAAGGCCAAGAAATGATGGAGATGATTGGATTTGGCTGGCAGTAGCTATCATGAATGTTAAATGATTTAAAGGAAAACATGAACATAATAAAGAAATAAATGGAACTAGTAAATGAAACACCTAGAGATGAAAACACAATAAGTAAACTAACAAATTCACTGGATGAGCACAGTAGTATATTAGCCACTGAAGAAAAAGTGGATAAGTTTGAAGACTCACAATAGGATAAAAACTATCCAAAGTTGAGCACAACATAGATTCAGTGAGTTGTGGGGTAATACCAGGCAGTCAAACAGGCGGATGATTGGAGTACAGAAAGAAAGGGGGAAAAGGAGGCAGAAACCCACTGAGAAGGAATGAGGCTAGAGTGTGTCCTCATGTTACGACAAGGCAAGGCCACAGAGCCAAGATTCAACAGAATGCAAGCAGGATAAACACAAAGAAAACTGTACTGACCTACTCTGTACTCCAGTTTTTGAAATCAGTGAGAAATAGAGAAATCTTGAAAGCTACCAGAGAAAAATGCATTAAAAGAAAAACAGTTCTGTCATACATCATGGTGGATATATATTCTTGAAAACTGCTAAGAACAATGTTATATTTTTTAAAATTGCTAAGAAAGTGAAGCACTCACCACAAAACATAACATGTGAGGTAAAGCCTCTGTTGATCAGCTCAATTAGCCACAGTGCACACATCCTTCAGAACAGCATGTTATATGTGGTAAAATGCATGATTGTCATTTGCCAGTTGAAACAAACACATACATACAGGAACAAAATGAAGACTTACTACTAATTTCTTCGAAGAAACAGTTATAACCAGAAGACAATTGGGGAAGAAAAAAAAAAAAGAATTCACCTGGCATGCTCCAGATAATAAAAATGTTCTCAAAAATACTGGAAAGTTTAGACAAACCCTGAAAGAACTTCTAGCCCAAAGATGCATATTTCAAGAAGTGTTGAGGGGGCCCCCAAATGGTCATTAGTGGAGCAAGGTTCAAAGACTTGGATTTCTTGGTTTTAAAAGTCTCTTAAAAGTGAGTTGGCAGTTGAAACTTTCAGCTGCCTTGAGCGGTCACAGCAGATGGAGAAATGTGGTCCAGGACAGAAGCACGACAGATGGCAGGAGGCACGGGAGCTGCAGTGTGCAAGGCGTGGCCTCGGAGCCCGTGGGGCAAGGCTGGGGCGCTGCAGCCTGCAGCCCCTGTGAGCACTCACAGCCTCCACACCCTGCAGCCACGAAGCCAACAGGCTGGTGGGAGAGACCAACCGGATTCCTATAAAGAGACTCAATCCAGAGAGAAGGCAGCAAAGGAAAAGAAGCAGAGAACAGATGCAGAAAATGTCTGTCGAGGAAGGCTACCCAAAGGCATCTCGTTCCAGTCTTAATGACAGAAATAATTGGCCACATAACGGAGGGTGTTGCTGTGAGTCTGAACTCTGCTGAGCCAGCACAAGAACGGGTACCAACCATCATTTCTTTTGTTACCTTTCCCTAAAAGTGTATTTTATTTTAATAAATTGATAGTGTTACAATAAGGGCACAATAATTTGGAAATGTTGCTTTGATTGTCTTGGAGATTTATTTCATGAATTGAGATTAAATTTGAAACTACATCACACTAACAACAGTTATAGCACAGAGAACATAAGTCTGTTAAGATGGAAGTGGGTCTCCAAAGACTGAGGCCTTGCTATAGGAAGAGGGTAGAAGAAAATCTTTACTTATTTAAGTGCTGACTATAGAGTGTGCAGACACGTTTTTCTGGTTACAACCCTGTCCCCCAGTCACCATGTGACTTTAACCATGTCATTTAACCTCTCTGCTGTTTTCCTCTTCTATAAGATGAAGAGTGGTTATCCAAATCTTTTGGACCAAAGGTCCAACTGAAGCCAAATTAGTAAATTAATAATCATGCAATATTTTTTTAAACATACGCCTGCTTGAATTATCTTTGTTTTCAAAAGATAATTTTTGGAATTCAAAAAGGAAAGTATCACAGAGTGTGAGAAAGATGTCTTTAAACCTGGTGTCATTATGTCCTTCAGAGCCTTGACTTTTGATCTGTGAGCCTCAGGCTTTTGAACTAGAAGTGATTTTTCCCTCGATTGTTCCCTGTGTGAATGTCGAGCATCCAGCTACCTTGTTGGCATCCGTATGTGACCTCTGCACTAGACCCTGCTTGTGAATCCCCTCTACCCCGACTCCCTCCAAGCTCAGTGTGCTGCTTCCGACAGCCAGGTATTGTGTCACTCTGTAACTGGAGAGATGAAGGGGACACCTTGATCCTGGTGCCTTAACTGGCACTCACACCTGCTCTCTAAACCCCCTCCCCCAGGGTAAAAATGAAGACGTCAACACTAGGAATAAAGAAAGCAGAAAACTGGCCTATTTTCCAAAGTAATGATTTACAGAAGATCTGAGCTTACCTGAGAAGGGAAAAAATGGGTCCAGGAGCAAGCAATTTTGAGAAACAGTAGGTTCATTGAAGTCTAATAAATTTCTTCACTGCAGAACATTATTTTCTCTTTCCCAGGTGGGAAAAAGCACACAGAACAATTTTTTTTAATTAAATTCATTTAAATTTATTTTAACAGATATACAAAAACATACAATTGTATATCTTAATAGAGAAAGGTCATGTTTCAATACATGAACACATTTGGTTTGATGTTTCAAATTATTGGTGAGTATGTTATATTAAGTTTAAATCAGGTTAAAATATATCCAAAAATCTCGAGCCTTCAAGATGGCCATGAGGGTAGTGGAGTGCCAATAAAATTTAAGCCCTGCAATTTTATAAACTGTGACTTAAATTTAGTGAACCTGCAGCTTAAAGCAGAGCCTCAAAATGAACCTGAAAAATTATCATATAACCCTCTATCTGATCTCTTAAACTAGAAATGAAAAGTAGTTACTGTGAGATCGATATTGGAGATCATTACTAGATCTTGTCTTTAGAAGAACGAGACCTGGGAATAACCTGCCATGGTATTGTCTTTTTTTCTCTGAAACTCCAGAGAAAGTTGCACCTTGTATTTTCTGCTTTAACTCTATTTGAATTATGAACATCCATGAAGCACAAATTTTCTAAGATCCATATAGCTTTCTCATTGATCACTGTCCAAGAAGCCAAGGACTGGGAGACTCCTCGGCACCCCAAACACCCTTGATTTTAACAATGACCCTCACTGTATTTCAGCAATGAACGCTGTATTCATAGACCTAATGCAGCACAACGTGGATTATAAAGGTGAAATAAATGTAGGATATAGGTCAATATCCCAGTCATAGAAATTTGAATCTGAAGTGTTCCAAAATCCAAAAGTCTGACAGAACATTATACATGGAAAATCCCACACCTGAGTTCTTGCCACAGCCAAATGAGATGGTCACCATTACCCCAAGTACATGTATGAAGACGCAAATGGTGACTATACTTTGTGTGCAACTAGAGATATGAAAAATTGTGCTCCATACATGTAATATGAATTGTAATGCATTCTGCTGTCATAAAACAAATAAAAATTTAAAATATAAATTTAAAAAAGCAGATGCACTAAAATATTGTATAATATTGCCTTTCTGCTCTATGTGGAAAGTACATATGAAACATAAGTGAATTTGCAAGCAGACTTTGGTGCCATCTCCAAGCTATCTCATTACACATATGTACCGAAACACATCTGGTCCCAAATATTTGGGATACGGGATATTCAACCTATACTTTAAAGCCAACAGAGACCAGAGCACTGCAGAATTGTTTAGGGTAAAATAGAGGCAGGATAAGGATTTTACATTCTCTTTGTCAAACAGTTTGTTTTAGATGGCTTTTATTTGAGTCTTTCTAGAGGTAAGGATTCTACATCAGTGAAATTGTTCGTAATTTGTGGACAGAAACTCCATTTCATGGAAGAGTCGGCTGAGCACTTGAAAGCGGAGCACTCCTCTACCTGCAGTAACAGCAGGAGACAGAAGCTTCCAACAAGTGCTTCCACTCAGTACGCAGAATCAACAACCCAACCGCTTTCTTCATTTCTTCATTGTTTATTTATAGACATTTACATTTTTGGCTTCTGTGCTAACTGGATACGACAGTATATGCATAAGGAGAACGATCCTTCACGTGCTTTACAGTGATGGAAAATGTATGTGCACATGAAATATGTAACAAAGACTACTTTGAATGTTTGGAAGCAAGAAGGACATTTCCTCCAGTTTTGAATAATTTTTAATGGTCTCACAACCATCCTATTCATTTTTCCTTTCAATTTCCTTTCATGTTAATGAGGGGAAGCTTTTAAAGAACTAATTCAATGCCGATGAAATTAAAAGGAGCAGTTAAACTTCATGAATTGAATATGTAAAAACATATTAACCGTTACAGACTTGTCCTTACCAAGTGTTCCTACCGCCTTCTCTCACCGTGGTTCCATGTAGCAGCCAGGCTCATGTTAGTTTGTCTGTCCATCCTTGTTTCAACATGTCAGACTGGTGCTCTTCCTGTAATTCTATGTTTAGTACTTCCTAAATATATGGCACATTGAATAAAATATTTGAGCAATAAAAGAGCCTTTAAAACAAACACAAGAGTGCAGTGCACAGAGACATTTTCTTTGAACTTGGGGAAGACTGTGACTGCAAAGTGATCAAATCAAAAGAGCATTTAAAATGTCTGAGAAGTTGTCAATGCCATAAGCGGCTGCTTTGTGCACACAGTGATGATTATGCAGAGGTGTTTGCTACAGCATCAGGTGCAAGCGGCTCTGCTTTCTGGGTTCTGATTAGGACTTCAGTAACAGACAGGAGCAGCACATGCAAGGTTCTTAACATTGCATTTCCTCTTCCTGCTCTGATTTGGTGGCAGACTGGTCCACTGCTATGCCATAGCATTGATGAGATGGCATGCAGTTGGTAGGTATGAGTCCTCTGAGAAGCCCCAGGAGCCTCATGTATGTAAGGGGAATCAAGGGAACTTCATCCTGGATGAACTCAGAAGCCCGAGGTATTAAGCCGAATAGAGTATTTGTCACCTATTAACGTTCCTATGTCTCATTTCTTCTTGTGATTGCAAAAACGTATTCTTAGCTTGACCGACCACAGGATAAGATATTTCATGTCAAAACCAAGGCCTGGCAAGCAGACTTTGGGAATGACAGCATCTTCATTTTGACAGTTTTTTTTTTTAAAACATAGAATCTGCAATTCTTGTAGAAGAACACATTCCAAAAATAAGTCTTTCAAAACCTTTTTTTCCCCCAAACTTCAGAAAACTAGAAGTAAAGGAGTCAAAATATCAAACAAATGAAGATGATGTCAAGTATCTGGTGAGCCCTGCAACTTGTAATGTGAAGAGCTGCTCTAAGTGCAGAGGTTAGAGCTGTGCACAATGGAGACTCTCAGGTGACCTGCCCTAGGCTGGTGTTTATTCTGTGTATGTACCACGCTGAACTCTTCATTACTACAGGGGTCTCAGCCGACATTTCAGTTTGGGCAAACATTCCTGCATGAGGTGTTCTGTGTGTGCCGGCTTTCCAAAATAATTTCGTGCAAAAAGGCACAAGCTACTCTGTGCAAAATCACCCTGAAAAGACCCAGGAGAAGACCAGCACCCATCCAAAGTCCTCACTGCACCCCTGTCCCACAGAAGCCAGAAAATGTGTAACCATAGAAGCAGAAAATGTATGCAGAATAATCAAAATACGACATCAGGTATATTAAAATTACATAAAAAGAAACTGAAAGCTGAAATTCCCCCAAGAGGGCACAACCACAAATTTGTCCTGGAGACATTCCTGAGACAAAAGAGACCCAAAGACTTCTCACGAAAACATCTTGTGGAGATTCTGCTTGCCATGCATATTCTGTATATTTTCAGAAATTGTGTGTATAAATAGCATGTCAAAAGAGGGCACTATTTAGGGAAAATAATAGGCATTAATTAAAATACGGACAATAGGGAGTGATGGTTCTTCAGTTTCTAAAATTAGAGGAAGAAGATTCAATAATAAATAGCTCTGCCATTATTAGTTTGCGGCCGCTGCTGCTAATTGTCCCTTTTGTTACCTTTACAGTCTGTCTAAACACGGTGTGCCTGAAAGCCCCACATTGTTTTCCAGCTTGTACTCCATAGAAGCTGTTCTGAAGCACATCAGGCAAAGAAAAAGCAGGAGAAGGGGGTCCAGTCCTCTGTAGGAAAGAGCTCCATAAATAGAAGACCAGAATAATTTTTAATATCTGTCCCACGGTTGTCTTAGATAACTTGGTTCTATTGTGAGGTCTCTGGAAATGTTTAGTTTCTGATCATGAGACGATCTTTTTTTTTTTTTTTGTAAATTTTTTTAACTTTAGATAATTTTTAAAGTCTTAAGTGAAGCACAAATTTTGACAAGTTATAAAGCCCATTTTCATGGTCTACAACATGTAAAAAAACATCATTATGGGTCATCTCAGCTCCTCCTGTGATGTAAGCATTGGGAAGCAACCTCCAGCCCATTTCTTAGAATTTTAGGCTCAAGAACATAAACAGACGATGGCCCTGTCAAAGTGATTGGCTGATTAATCCTGGAGTTCAGGGGAGGTTACAGAGCAAAAGTTATAATGCTAAGGTAGAATATAAAAATGGTGATTTATACTTTTATGAGTAACTGTTACAGTATCTCTCTTTTAATGGCCTCTTAGTATCTCAGTAGAGGGCACCACGGGCAGATGGCTATACTTGCAGTCAGAGAGGCTATCATTTACTGTGTGACCTGGGGTGGATTAATAACCTTCTCTGAGCCTGTAATTCCCTGGGTAAAAAGTAGAGAAAACAAATACCTGGTTTTCCTCAGAGCTTTTGAGAGAATTAAAACCAGAGTGCAAAATACAACTGAAAACAGTCTACTAACCTATTTTAGAGACTATGCCAACATGAGGTATTGAGTGTGACCTTAATTGAACTTCATCACCTCTGAACATCTACTTCGATCACGAATAAAGTGAGCAAATTTTCTACTGGGTGACCCAGACAACTTTTAATGTTAAAAAATGAGATCATGCTGGAGCTGTGGCCCAGCATTAGAACACTTGCCTGGCATGTGTGAGGCACTGGGTTCGATTCTCAGCACCACATATAAATAAATAAAATAAAGGTCTATCAAAAACTAAAAAATGATTTTTTTTTTTAAAAAAATGAGATCATGTCAACCTAAGTCTGTGAAAATGAGTATATTTCTCCAAGAAAGAAATTTTAAACTTAAAGCTGATTTTGGTTGAGTATTTTCAAATCAGTTAAAAATGCCTGGTCCCAGAGGCAGGAACTAGACAACTACGACTTTGAAACAGAAGAAGAAAGGAGAAAAAAATCATGAATACAGAGAAAAGATGAAGAGCATGGAAGGGGGGACGAAGTGTGACAATTACTGTCAACTATAAAACGGGGGGATCACCAGGGGGAGAAGTGGGGAAATTACACCCCTGTTGATTTCTGCAGCTCAGCCCCCTTCCATTCTGTAGAACAAAGGTGAGCGGAGTGTGGCTGGTAATATTTAAGATATTATGAATTCATTTTGTAGACAAAATTTGGGCTGGGAACAAGGACTCATCTGTCACCGCCCCGTCTTCTGTCAAGCGCATGTTGCCCTTGGCAATGGGTCTGCTGTTACTAATTTCGTTTTTGTTTAGACGCTTGCTTTTCCTCTTTGGTTTTCTGAGTTGCTGTGAATAAAAAAAGAAAAAAAATTAGAAATCACAAAAGGAAAGTGCCTTTGATTGATTTCTGATGGTGGCTCTGACACCATTGTGCCTATGCCCTGCCAAGTGCTGTGGGATGTCTATTTCGGAGGTGGGTGGGAAGCCCGCCCGCCCCTCTCGAAGTTGCTGCTATTGTTGTAGCTGGGTCTGGGTTTTACTGAGAGCCAGGCTGGGTGGGGGGGCGGTGATGAGCTGGTGACAACTGGGAAGACCCCATTTTCTTGCAGCCTTTCAGTTTGGTGATGGTTTTAAGTAATTGTCAGGAGAGGTCAGTGTCCTGATGACATTCCAAATTTCCTTTACCACCTGAAAACTACTTGAATGTTCCTTCTAGGCAGTGGGCACAGTCCTCTGGAGAGTCACCTCAGGACACCCCAATCTGCCTGCAGTTGCTGCAACCAGGCACCAAGCGTTCCCGCCAGAGTCCTGTCGTTCGTTCAGTGTTGGACGTCAAGCTACCCTTTAATTATGTAGTCTTACAAATGACCTTTCCAAACACTCTTCCAGTATACATTTCACTGTGTTTTTTTTTTTTTTCCTGTGCAGTTTGGATTCTGTGTACAGTAAAATGTCTATCTCGTTCTTCTATCAATTGCTATTTTGCTGTGAAGACAGAGGAAAATCTATTTTAAATTATTCATAAGCTTTAGATAGAAACCTAAGCAAATTAAAATGTAGGCCAATATAGAGGGAAATGATAATGGGCATATAAGTATTTGTAGCTACTGTAGTTTCCATTGGGACAATCATAAAATTAATTTCATACCTTGCACAGTAATTTCAATGGGAACAATTTCTTAGTTCGTGGTCAAACTTGTTTCCAACATTGATGGAGATGAGCACTAGAGGAAGTATTGAATTTTCTTCCTAATTAGCTTTTTCTTATGAAATAGCTTCTTAATAATTTCTCTTCGTGTCCAGTACGTAAAGGTATCTATTCCTTTTAAACTGCATGTGAATTTAATTTATATGCCAATGATGTTTAATGCATTGTCTTGTCTGCATCTCATTACTGTCATTAGTAAGCACTGGAGTACATCTAGCTACAAGGTTAATTGGGACAAATCTGGACTCTTTTCTACTGTAAATAAGCTATATCTTGGTGGTGAGTTACTCAGGGATGGATGTTAAAGTTACAGTATTTTAAGTCCCTTCCTTTCTCTTGTCATCAAAATCCATCTAAATAGAGTAAGATGTGAGTTTTCTGCCTTTATTGTTAGACCGTGAGACCTTAGGGTTTGGGGGAGCTTTTTTGCTTTTAAAAATAGAATCGCCTTCATCTGTGGTCTGTATTCTGCACCCCCCCACCCTTATTTTAAACTGTTCAAAGGAATCTTTATTTTATTTTTTTAAATCTAGTAAAACGGGTAGGAATTTTCCAAGAAATTTAGATGCCAAAGATTAAATATTTTTTTCACTTTAGCTTTGTTTTTATTTGGTGTGTATGGAAGGGAGGGGTTAGGTACACCTCTGTTGCCCAGGCTGGTCTCGAGCTCCTGAGCTCAAGGGTTCTTCCCACCTGAGCCACCCAAGTAGCTGGCACTGTAGCAGTTGCATCCACATAGGGCTCATCATGCTTTTAGATTTAATGTTTGACATTGTCCATGTAAACGACCATTTGGTGTGGGGACTCATAGGATCTACTGGATTTTTTTTCCACTGGCTGGGAAATTCACATTGAAGTTAGGCATTGCTGCATTGAAGTATGAGACTCTGTAGCCAGGCAGAAGTAGAGGACACATTTGGCCTAAATCCTGCCATGGTGTGCTGGAGTTCTGGGACTGCATTGCTAGGCAGCTGAGCCCAGACCCACCTCAGAGTCCTCTATGCACACTAAACAGCTCAGCACAGGAATAGAATCCAGTACCCTTTCCCACCTGGGGAGACCTTGGACAGCAGAGCACTCTGTTCCTTTGCCAATATTAACCAGCAGAGGCTTGGTTAGCTGCGCTTAGACCACCTGGGGCAGCCAGGTGAAATGGACTGAGGGCTTACTTAGCTGGTGTGAATCAGCTTAGGGGGCCCAAAGCAGAACAACTGGCTAAGACAGGGCTCCATCCATTTCCCCAGGACAAGGTCAGTTTAAGGCTACCTACACTAGGTTTCTCCTTATAGCAATACTCTGGGTCCTGCTTTAAATTCACTGATTTAAAGAAATATATTTATCAGAATGTTTGATTCCAAGTGATAGATGACAAACCTGAATTAGCTTAATTTAAAATGGGAGTTTATTTCCTCATGAAACTTAAATGATCCTGACCTCAGATGTGGCTGGATTTGGCTAAGCTAAGCATGGAGTCCTTTATCCACTCCGCATCCTGTTCTGGTAGGTTCTCTGTTGGCTTCCTTTTAAGGAGACTTCTTTCACCTCGTGGTGGTGGCAAAGACCACGAATTCAAGGTCTTGATGTTGATAGAGACTTTGGTCATTGATGGGGAGAGACTGTCTTTCTCTCACACAATAAATTCTGATTGGTTTTGCATGCTTATGTTTCCACTCCAGGGTGACATGCAGCTGGAGTAGAGCCATCTTACACCCCACATTGTATTGCAAGATCTGCAAGATCTGCGAAGAAACCACCGCCCGCCCGCCACATGCTGATGGAAGAGAAACAGGTTCTGGGAGGAGAAGACAGGGTCATGGAGAAGCTCGCCACCCTCTGTCAGTGCAGTTTCCTGTTCCAGCCCCAGAACTCAGCACCAGGATGGCCACTTCATTGGATCAGGGACCTTACCACTGGCCTGGAATATTTGTCTTTGGTGACGCTCACTAATGCTGAATTCCAGGTCTTCTCTGCTTCAGAGGAAACATAGTAGATGAGGGCACAGCAACGGCAGCCTTCTCCCTCACTGAGGTCCTGTCCTCCGCACCCGCCCAGCTGACACTGGAAACCAGCTGCAGGAAACATCCAGCCATCACCTTTGTGCCTCCTGCTTCAGGTCACGCCCTGTCATTCCCAGGCTCTCCTCGGCCTGGGGCCTGGGGGCTTGTGCTGTCTTTAGTGGGGCAGCTGTTGTGCATCTGCCTGTGGCCACGTCCTGCTTTCCCCTCTGCGGGCTCCCGCCCTTCCCCTGAGGTGCCTGTTGAAAACACCGTTGGACCAGCACCAGTTGGGCATCTGCACACCCCCCTGACTTTGACGCGCCTGCTTTGTTTCTCACAGCAGATCCTGGGATTCGCGGCCACGTCTCAGCTAATGACTCTGACTCCTTCTGAGCAGAGGGAAACCCGGCAGTCCTTCTTCCAACCACCTGCCCCTGGGGAGAGCTCAGTTACTGCCCCCACCCCAGCTGCCCTGGCGCCCTCGGGGTAAGATGGCCAATGCCACATCAGGAGCAGGGCGCAGTCACCCTCAGCACTGCTTGCAGTTCCACACTGTGCTCCCCCAGGTCCTCAGGGTGCTGATCTGACTCTGCCCACACCCACTCCCCCCCCCCCCCCGCCACAGTTCCCTTCTGGGACAGTGACCCACGACCTGCAGGGCCTCTGCAGACACGCCAGGTGCCACCCTCAGCCACAGCACAAATGCTTGGCACTCATACCCACTCCTCTAAAGCCGCCAGTTAGAGCTCCCTGCTGGAACCTGTCTGGACAACATCCTGGGCCCAGTGAAGGCACTGGCCCGCGCTCCTGCTCTCTGCCTGTGTGCCTGACCTCAGTGTGTACGCGCAGTACCTGCAGCATCTGTAAGTACAAATAGTTACTCTTTCATGGTGTGGTTGTGTTACTGAGGCTGTGCCCCAAATCCAACCTCCGACAGTGAGGCTGCCCTGAAGGGACCCCAGCCGTAGGATCTCTTTCTGGTGCTTCTCTGTCCTGCCTCTGGTGGCTACTGGTGACAGTAGCGTCCAGCTAAGTGGAGAGAAACTGTTTCATACAAATACTGTGCGCCTTTCTCTCTGGGTTCAACCCAGGAACAGGCCCCAGGAGCCCATTCTTGGAACCCTGCCTTTTTCTTGCCTTTCCTCTCTGCGGCTCTCTCATCCAGGCAGGCTCTGTCTGGAGAGGTGGTCTGTGAGTATCTGTCCCTATCGTCAGTACTTATAATAAGTGCCATGCCCTGTTGAGGGTATGAAGGTGTTGCACTCAGTCCCTAACTGGGGGCCCCAGCACATGTCCCCCAGCTACTGGACATGTGAGCTACAGATGGCTTGCAGCTGTGTCCCTCTGCTCCCTGAACCCCTCTCCCAAGGTTCTGTTCCCAGCATGTGACTGGCTGTAGAGGGCCACAAAGACACATAGCTGTGATGGGCCTCCCCAGCTCCAGGATTCCTGGGGTAGAAGTCTGCGGCCACACACACACTGCAGGCCCGCTTTTCTTCTCTCAGTGGTCCGCTTCCCCCATTTCTTCATGGTCTGTGTCCCAGGGGCAACTCCAGCAAGCCCTCTCCCGGCACCTTGCTGGATGGCAGAGGATGCTTAGGAAACTCAGAGCGGGCCTGCTAGACCTTCCAGAACACACTTTGACAATGGAGGTTGTGTGGTCCTTGGTAGCACACGGTCTCCATGCTGCAAGGAGCAGGAGGCAACAGTGCTGACTGCCTCACGTGTCCTTCAGGTGCTATGCTTGGCGCTTGGTGCTTGGTTGTATTGACAGCTATTTCCCTTGAATATCACGGAGCTCATTAAGCTGGGTCACAAGAGCCTTGCAGGCGGATGTTTCCAAACTCATGAGGAAGTTGAGTTCACAGCATGTTTTTAGGAAAATAATTTGTTTCTAGAAGCATTATGGTGGCTTGATAGTATTGACTAAGATGCAGAGTACCTCTTGGTGTGTTTTCTAAGAATCCATCTATGATGAGAACCACTATTTCATGACGTGTCATTAATAGTAAATAGGGTTGGATATAATGTATGGTTCTTTTCATTTACATCCAATCATGATTTGAAAGAATAATTTTCTAAGGCCTGTTTGAACATCTGATGCTGTTGATTTCTGCTGTACAAAACATCCTCATGATGTGTTCTGTCTACAAAAGTTATGGGATTACTGACTGCTTGCTTGCATTTAGGGTAGTTTGAGATGGTGTTGTTATTCCAGGAAAAAAACAAAACAAAACAAAACAGGAGAAGTATGTGGGAATTTGGTTGTTGTTTGATTTTTCTACCTGGAGGAAAGAACTCAGTCCCCCCAGGATTTGATTTGGGAGCAGGCAAGACCAAGGTGAGATGCCTGCCAGCCATGAAGAATTAAGAACCTCCCTTGGCTTTGCTGATACCTTAAAAGCACAAACAGGATGAATGTGAGAGAGCAATTCTACTTTATTCTGTGCAAGTCAGCTTATTGCTGTCTGAATTATGAAAAAAGGTTAAAATATTTAGATAAAAATTATAGCTCTGATTAAAGATAAAGGTTTGCAGGTTTATACTGTGTATATTTATCTCCTTTAATTCCTTCAATCTTTCTTCCCCCAAACAAGGAAGATCTTACAAAGCAGGCCAAGTAACTTACTCTGTTTCAGCCGGTAAAAGTAATTTTTACTGCAGTCTTCTGCTGGCGACAGGTGCCTGACTCTAGGCATGGTAAAGACTAACTACAGAAGACAATGTGGGGTGTGTCAAGTGCAGAGAAAGGTGGTCATGTGAGACACAGCCCTGGACCCGGCAATTCACACACAGGCTGTCTTTATTTGGTAATTAACGCTCCCAAATCAATCCCTCTCCCAAGGATCCTCAAGTGGATCTTGGGCTTGAGCTGACATGGCAAAGCCAGATCTTGGGGGGATTTCCCTCTAAGCTGCAAGAACACTCACCCAAGCAAGTTTATCCACAAATAGTCTAATCAGGCCTGCAAGCAATCAGATCCAGCCAATCAGAAACCGAGCTGCAGGGCAGAAAATCAGAATTTAAATAAAAGTTGCAATTAGAACCCACAGAACTGGAGAGACACGCGTTTAAGTTCTCAGCGCCAAGAGACAGTAAGAAAATTATCTCCACAGTAGGAATAAGAAGGGTTGGGGAAGGTTTTTGCCTGCTGATAGAATATTGGAAATTATCTTCATCAGTGGCTTAATTGGCTTAATTTTCCTTCAGATGGTAACTTTCAAACGCTTGGTCTTAATTAGCATGGGTAAATGAGAAATGTAGGTGAGTCCCACTTTTCAGTTTTCTTGTTCTCTAGAGATTTCTATTCCTTTCCCTTAAGATAGTGGAAATGGCTGAGGGCTACATTGATTAAAATAAATTATGCTAGTATTTTATAACAGTAAAAATGGAGACAGAATTGACTCATGCCTGTCCATTAAAAATGCAACCCACAAATACTAGAAAGGAGAAAGCCAGTGTAAGCCACACAGGCAAACTGCATATTTACTGTGCTAAGAATTGTAATATTTTAGTATGCCAGATGAAACATGGTGCTCAACCAGGGTAAAACATCAGATGCACTTTTCGCACTCAATATGGTGCATGAGAGGCAAGCTTAGGACAGCCCCTAACAACCTCACCTTCACCCCAACAAAGAGTTTCTGTCATCTGCAAGTATTTCCCAAACCCAAGAAGAGATTTTGTTTAACCTCATGAACTAATGCACTTCCAGTTTCCTTTCATGTTACCATTTTCTAAACATTTTACTTACTAACCTCTGATTCAGAAAAATCTTTCAGATGATGGAATTTCCACTAGAAGAACACTAAAGTACAATTGGAATTATTTGGCATAAATGTATTGTATGGTACTATCCAAATTAAAAAAAAATACAGTATCCAATATTATTGTGTACCCTAGAGACAAAGCCTTTAAATTGCCTGAAGAAGTTAGATTCACAAATAAAACTTGAGAATGATAATAAAACCAAAGATGTAAGGCTATCTAAAACAAAAATAATTTTTGAAAGTCCACTAATACAGTGCATGTTTTTTCTTCTGGCAATATATTCAATAACAAAACATAGAAATACTCCTAGTTTGCTAAAATTCTGCATAAAAGCAATTGCAGTAATTTTGAAAAAAAATATGCACCTTGGGTTAAAATAAAGTAAGATCATCTGATGACTACCTCATTAATACCCAGATTCTAAACATACCCTTCGTTTAGACACATAACTCAATGAATTTTAAAATGTATCTTCATAATGAAATTCACATACCCACTTATAATGGAGTTGGGAAAAACCTAGAAGCATAGGAAGATTGCATTAGTACATGAAAAAGCAAGTTATTAAAATCTGAGAAGATAATGTTTACTAAAAATTGAGTTTTTAGAAATGAATAGATGTGTGTATTAAAGAGGTGAACAACAGACAAATGGCATGAGAGAGAAGAAAGGAACAGGTGCTGATATTTAATGTGACAGTGGATCTGGGGATTACAGGGACATTCTGTGTTCCTTGTCCTTTCCTGTATTTTGTAAATTTCTAGAACAGATATTCCTTTTTTTAATCAGGTAAAATGTGACAAAAGTAGCACCTTTGTTTGCCTTTCTAAGGAGAAGCAGGACCAACTGGGTTTCGTTTCTTGTAAGATTTCCATTCTGGAAGCGCAGCCCCTTCCAGGTAGTCCTGCGGGCACTCAGGCATGGAGATCACAGTTTGCCCTTCCACCTAATGGCAGCTCCCCTTCCAGATTGCTCCCCAAACAAAAACAAGCGATGAACTCCCAATCAGTGATGGTAATTTAATTTCCCTCTCAGCTGTAAGTACTAGAAAACAGCCAGGCAATCAGGGAGCAAAACGTGTTCTCCCAGTTTATTTTTACATCAAGTGATTAGCATTTTCCTGCAGAACACAGGATCTCAAAGTGCTGGCTTTGCTGACCTAACTGAGCAGGACTTCTTAGAAATGGCTTGCAAGTTTCAGGGTCAGACTGGAGAAAAGGGGTTGCCAAGGAGAACCTAGAAAATGCCCTGGGTTCTGGCATAGGTTCTTCACCGCACAGAAAGTTCAGGCTGAACCTCATAAAGGGAAAAACAGCAACTCGGGAGTGATCAGGAGACCCACTGGGTGCCCTTTCAGTGGGATGTGAGCATTGTTAGTGGACCTTCCCACCCTGTGTTATCCGAGTCTCAGGACTCTGAAGGGTGGAAGTCAAGATGAATGGTTTTTATGACGAAACAAATTAATTTTGCCCCTCAGTTGTCTAACGGAGATGCAGTTGATTTCCACTCTAGAAAAGCTGAGGCAAACCGTCAGCACTCCTGGGTGTGCACATGTGTTGCAGAAAGATCTCCTTTGAATCAGTTTTGATGTTTGGCTGGTTCCCTTGTTAATTGACTACATACTTCCTAACATGTTCATTTCACATTTATAAAAAATCATCTACTGTATTTTTTGAAAAATTGCATCTTATGATCTGAAACAGATCACAAACAGACCAGAACAAAGGTGGTCCAGACAGCTAAGTGTTCTGTAGAGGTAACATAGGAGCCTAGTAGTACAAATGACAGTGAAAAATAACAAATTGGACTAAACTGTTGAACACCAAGTTTTTCATGCTGGATGTTACTGACACTTTAACTGTGAGGTTTATGGATTGACTTTAATGTGCAAAAATTATAGATTTTTTTAACTCATAAATCCATTCAAATAAAATGCCACTCTTATTTGCATATTGGTGTTAATGCATAAAAGTCATTAAGAATATAAAAGACCTACTTGGAAAAGCCTACTCTAGATCATGGCCACCTTTAATTGCTGCAGAACCTAAGTAGAGCTGGGTTTATCTATTCAGCACTATTGACATTGTGATGTAATTCTTTGTTGGGGCTGGGGGTGCTGTCCTGTGCATGGCAGGATGTTGAGCAGCACTAGTGGCCTTAACCCACTATATGTCAGCAGCACCCCCTTTCCAGCTGTGACAACCACAGTATCTCCAGACATTCCCCAGCTGAGAATCATTGAACTAAAGGAAGGAAGGGGGTGGGCTGGGGAGAGGAAGAAGACAAGAAAACTGGGCTGGAGGCATTTTTGACTCGGTGGCATGCTGGACTAGGTGGAGTTCAATGTTCTGAATGCTGCCCTCTTTCCAGTCTGTTCATAATTGAACGTTCCTGACTTGTTTCTTCATTTGTCTTACAAAATGTTCTGTGTACTGATGCTCTGCTCTTTCAGTAAACTGTTCTCGATTAGCACACAAAGAAATCTGAACCAAGAAACCTTTGCTAATATACTCTTAGCCACCAGACTGATGGGCTATTTCAAGTTCCCTGTTTCCTACTCTGATGGATGGAAATGCCTAGAAATGTTAATTTAGAAAGTATGGTGAACTAATAAAATTAACTGCCTTGTATTTGAGGCCCATGTGAGGACTCAGGATGAAATCTAGTGCCAGGGTACTTAGAAGTGTAATGCCAGATTCATGGGACCCCCATAGACCTCCAGGGGCTGAATCTGATGCAATCGCACAAGAGTCTTTATTGCAAGCTCGAGCCTGGACTCACAACTGTTTCCTATGCAGCAGTCCCAGGGAGTGAGTCCCGATCCTTTGTTCAGTGAGATTTTATAGGTTTTTTGGGATAGTCTATGTGTCACAACATCCCACAGCAAATCATTTCATACCTCGGGGAAAAAATCAAAACACCAATTCTTAACATTGATTAGCACATTCACTGACGGGAACAAGTTGGGTAGGGGTGATTGGTTAGTACAAGAGGAGGATTCATTTGAACTGATTGGTTTAAACCGCGAAGGGTGTACATGCTAAACTACATGGTTTCCCAACATGTTATCAACCACCATAAACTACTTGTGTGTGTGTGGGGGGTCATCTGGCATCCCAGGTATTTTCCCTGTCTCATGCTGATTAGTGATTGCTAGGGGGTTGCTATGTGTTCTCACCTAGGCAGGGACACTTGGCACCGCAGATCTCTCCTGTTATTTGCAGACAAACAACTCAGCAGGGTGGGTATGTGCCTAGGAGTGCTCTGTGGGTTTTTCCAAGGACAAGGGTCACGCCCCCTTCCTTGGAGAGGCTTTGCTTTGAGGTAGAGGCTGGTTTCTCAAAAATGGAGTATATCAGTTTCTCAGAAGAAAGCATGTCTAGTCTGTTGGACTAGGTCCAACAGAGATGAGTATTTTCTAAGCTATTTTTATGTATTCTGTAGCCAAAGTTCTTCAACTCAGTGGTGATGTCAGAAACCTATGTTGATCTAAATTTATAGTTACTGTTGAAGACTTAACAGAAGCAGCATTAATTAGAAGGAAAGACCCAGCAGAGGTAGGGTGTGGGACATGTTCTTATTGGGTAACCGCTTGCTTAGCCCTTCATAAGTCACTTGGTAATCCAGTAGCATTGAGTCTTTTTATCAAATGTGGAATGACATGATGAATAATTAGAGACTTGGCAAGCACATTGTCCTGTGTCGTCCAACAGGCTGTTTCTCCAGGCATCCTTTGATCCTGGCCATGTGTCTGACAGTGAAGAGACCAAACATGACAGCTGAATGAGGTTCTTGTCCCCAAATTCCTTAAACCCAACAGAGCAGATCTGTTGTTAGAAACAATAGTGAATTGGAAACCAGCACTACAATTATTGAAGAAAGACCTGAATGAGAACTATGAGCACTAAATCATTTTGACGACATACATTATCTATAAATTCTTACCAGGAAACAATATTTCAGAATCTGTAGGGATCCTAGCTTGAGGATTCTGAAGCACTTAAACTTTTAACAGGAAAAGCAGGGATCTGAGCCCTTGTTTTTCTTCTCTTTTCCTCTTCCATTCTTCTAATTGTGGCAAAAGATATTAAAAGGAATTTGTCCCCTTAATAATCCTTTTGAAAACAGAGTAATTTCCATGTCAGTAGACAGTTGTTAGCTACTCCCAGAACAAAGTTCTTACAAGATAATGGAGTTACTTGTATGCCATGAACTACATAGATTCATTGTCTAGGGCTCATGGCATATCTGAGAACTCACCTGTAGAAAGGATGAGTGGGAAACTGTGATGCTCTGAAGGAGAGAGCTGACCTTCCTATTGGAGTCAGCTGGGGGAATGCTCATGAACATCTGAGCAACCGTTCTCACATCTGGATCCTTCACACTCAACATTTCTCAGGTAGAATTTATTCAAGGTTGTCCAAGACCAGATGAATGATGATGGAATAGAACTTTCCATTTTGCTTAAAAGATGTATGCAGAAAAGTATATGATGGTCTGTGTATAGTTTAAATTCTTCAGAAATCCACTCTGCTGGCCAGTGATCTATACTCCTTGTAAGACCAGAAGATACCTGTGATGCAAGTAGTTTTTGACCATAATAAACTGTGGGCAGACTGAGAAGATGACTGGGAAAGCCTTCTAATGTCTGATTTTATACTAAGAATACACAGCACTTAGAATCTACAGGGGCAGATGGGATTTTCTGCATTCCGGGTTAACGTTCCACACATAACTGGGTCATCCGATCATTCCCTTGTTCACCTTGCCTTGTGATTTATGCACTGGTATTTGTATGGAGTTTTGAGGTCTTCAGGTATATTTTTTTTCATCTTTTCTAACTTAGGCAAAGCCCTGAACATACTTCTAGTGATACAAGTGTAAGAACTCATAAAAGTTAATCCTCCTAGAAATGTAAAAGAAATCTCTATGAGCAATACAAATTGGAAAATAATGGCCTTTAAGTAGTTGTTGGATGTCTTGCTTTCAATGTCAACTTCAACAACATCTTTGTCAAAGCCTGTGATTTAGACATGAATTGTCCCCCAAAGGTTCACATGATAAAGGCTTGGCTCCAGGTATACAGAGGTGGGGCTTTGGGGAAGAGATTGGATCATGAGGGCTCTGACCAGATCAGTGTATTGTCATTCATGAAGTCATGGCTGAATAGACTACTGGGGGAAGGATGAAACTGAGGAGGTGGGACTTAGTTGAAGGGAATGGGATCTTGGGGAGTATTTCTTATCCCTCACCTCTCTGTCTTTGCTTTCTGGCCACCACTTGATGAACAGCCTCTCCCCCATGCGCTCCCACTGCCATGAAGTTCTGTCTTGCCTCAGGCCAAAAGAAATGGTGCCAGCAACTATGAAGTGAAACCTTGACACCATTTACCAAAATAAATCTTTATGCCTTTAAGCTGCTTCTCTCAGGTATTTTGTTACAGTGAGGAAAGACCACATGGGTAATCATAGAATCCTATGCCAGTCCAAGGATTAAAATACCAATATTTTAAGTCATTTTTATTTTTACACACTAGCAGAGAATAATCAGAAAATAAAATTCTAAATAAATAACAATTTTATACCATGTATGATACTATAAATACTGGAAAGGGAATCTGAGAAATTATCACATTGAAAATGGTAAAATATTACTAAGAGAAATTAAAGAAAAAATAAAGAATGCAGAGATTAATTTTGGTTCATAAGTCAAAAGACTTCATGTTTTAAGATATCAATTCTCCAATTGCTCTATATATTGGATGCAGTTCATCAATGGGTCAGCAAGCTTTTTGTGGAAATTGACAAATTGATTCTAAAATTCACATGGAAATGCAAAGGGCTTAGAATAGGCAAGAGTTTCTTTTAAAGTCATATGGCTAAATTAACCCGATTTCAATAATTAGTAATCAAAATAGTGTAGAATTGATTTCAAGATAGACTAATAGACTAATGGAAAAGGATGAAGTCCACAAATAAACCTACTTTTAGATAGATAGTTGATTGTTGATGCGGGTGTAAAGGTTAGGCAGGGAGAAACATGTTTTTAATAGCTAGTGCTGAGTCCTTGGGATATCTACTTTGGAATCTGGTAGATACTGCAAAGAGGAGTATTGTGGGCCAAGACCATGTTTTGTTTTTTTTTGTTGTTGTTTGTTTGTTTGTTTTCCTTTCAGAGGGGTTTTTACGAAGTACTGAGGATTGAATCCAGTCACATATCACCACGGAGCTACACTCCCAGCCCTTTTTATTTTTTATTTTGAGTCAGGGTCTCAGTAAGTTGCTGAGGCTGTCCTTGAGCTTGTGATCCTCCTGCCTCAGCCTCCCAAACCACTGGGATTGTAGGAGTGTGTCATTGCACACTGTTCTTTACTTGATATCTGGTGAAGGTGATTAGTGTGGGATTATATGAAGGACTTATAGATCACCCTCTTTTCTTCACATGTTTATTCATTCCTTCAACAAATACTTACCCAGTGATTACACAGTGAGAAAGTGAAGGCAGAGTGACGAGGCACACATGCATGAACCTTTCCCTGTGTCCCTTTGGATAGCATGAGAAACCAAGATGTATTAACTCAATGTCACCACTCTCATCATGCAATTTAAAGGATAAGCTCAGCTACAGTCATAGTTGTGGTGAGAGCAGGAGGGAAGGTTTCTTAAAGTGGAGGCACTGGGCTTGAGGCTGGATGGGGGCCTGGCAAGGTAATTGTCCATAGTAGCACTAGTGAGTTTCCACTGGGCACAAACTCAGACAAGATCAGGGATTTTTTTTTCTTTTTGGTTTTTTTGATCAGTACTGGGGATCAACCCAGGCCTTGGGCATGCAGGGAAAGTGCTCTGTCATTGAACTACATGCCCAGCCCTAGTTTGGGGTTCTAAGGATGTCTTTCTCCGCACCCGCTCCTCTGGAATCTCCTCTAGAATCTCGCTGACCCCCACTAGACATGCTGGTTGCATTTGTGCCTTCCTGTCAATACAGTTCCTGTTTCTACTCAGTCTTCTTTTTTCTTTATGTTTGAGTTTAAGACAGTTCCACCAGGATTTTAAGTAAGGAAGCTACTTTAATTCACTATCTAAACTCTCAGTTGTTTTCTTCATCTGGGAAATTACACATTATACCTGTTCTGTGGTTGGAATGGATGGACGATCTCTGTGCTTTCCTTTAAGCTCCGGCTTCTTAGAGAACACTTGGGATAGTCCATTGGGTTATTATTATTGTTTTTTTGAAAAGAGTAGAAACTCATTAGAACAAAAAAGCTGAAATGAAAACTGCAAATCTGCATGAAGTCTTTAGAAATACCAAAAGGCTTTGAATTTCCAAGTGTCTCTCTTCACTGAACATGGAGACCACACTGAACTGTGTAGTCTGCAGCTTTCATGCAGAGGTGCTAGTGAGGAACATGCCATCCCTGGTTACCAGCATCCATCCATGGCTTACGTGTCGGATGAAGCAAGGTCAGTGATGCCATCAGATGGGGCATATGCTCACTTTGGGCACTCGGGGCAATACATAGTTCTCTTTGGGGATATTCAGTTTTGCATGTTTTAATTCAGAATTAATCTCAGGATAAGAATCCCTAAAAGTAATAGGAAAATAATAAAATATCTCAATCTATCTCCAAAGTAATTAGTTTGGAAACAGAATTCTCCCACATTTATGGAAGGGAATGTTTAAATTCTCATAAATATGTTTTATTGTGCTGGTGCCTAACAATTTTGTTGAGATACAATTAACATATATTGGTTTTAAATATTCTATCCAATGTGCTTTGACTTTTGCATCCATCCACATAACAGTCACTCCATACCACTCCCAATATAATAATATCTCCCAAAAAGTTTCCTGATGCCAGTTGGCAAGCATTTTTGCTTTCGACTATTATGTTTTCTCAACTATTAGGTTTTCTTTCTTTCTTTCTTTTTTCTTTTTTTTTTTTTTGGTACTGGGGATTGAACTCAGGGACACTCAACCACTGAGCCACATCATTCTCAGCACTATGTTGTATTTTATTTAGAGATGGGGTCTCACTGAATTGCTTAAACCTCACTTTTGGTGAGGCTGGCTTTGAACTCGAGATCCTCCTGCCTCAGCCTCTGTAGCTGCTGTAACTATAATTTCTATCACAGTGGATTCGTTACATTTTGATTTCACATGAATGGATTGCACACTACCTGTTTTTTTAGGTCCTGGCTTTTTAAACAATGTTTTTGAAGTATTTGGGTGTGTAACTAGCTTATTCATTGTGTAGTTTTTGTCACTGAGACCAAAAGACCTAATAAGAGCAGCTTGGAGGAGGAAAAGTTCATTTCAGCTCATAGTTTCTGAGATTCTGAACCCTCTTGGGTCATGTCATATGTGAGCTTTTGGGAAACACCTCATATCTAAACTATAACATTCATCTTTTATTACATTTTATAGATATATGTTATTCAATGAGTTATGGCTATTTTACTTTGTAACTATCATGAATAAGTTGTTATGAAGAGTGACACTTAACTCTTTGTGTGCACAGTGTGTTTTCCTTCCAAACCATGGAATGAAATTGCTTGTTTATCAGCTGAAATATTTGTAAGCAACCAAGTCATTGAGATTCTATCATTTTATATTCCCATCAAAAGTGTTCTGTATCCTCAACGTGTGTGTGTGTGTGTGTGTGTGTGTGTGTGTGTGTGTGTGTAAGGTCCTTGCTTAGCATCTGGTTGGCCATCTTAAGTGACGGCTACCATTTTAAGAAAAATTTTGCTTTCCTACCCTTGTTACTGAGAAAGCCCCACCACTCCCTCATACCAGCCCCACCCTCAGCCACCCCATTAGGACCTGCTGGGCTCTAATCCCTGAGCCTGCCCCATAAACGTCCTGGAACCCAAGCCTGTTTTGTCTGTCTCTCTGATATAGAGAGATGGCCTTTATTTGTCACCTTTGAAAAATAAACTCTCCTTGTATCTCTGCCTGGTCTCTCTTTCATTTCTCCCAGTTCCTTGCTTTCCTTTCAGTGTGTGTGTGTGTGTGTGTGTGTGTGTGTGTGTGTGTGTGTGTATCTTAATATTTCTGGTAAATGGGAAGTGTACACTCATGGTTGGAGTTTTAATGTGCCTGTTGGACATTAATGTATTTTCTTTTAGAGGGATCTGTCAGTCTTTTTTGCTCAAGGTTTAACTTTAATTGTTGATTTTTAGAAATTCTTTATATATCTAGATACAATTTCTTGGTCAACTGAATGTACTGTTTTTCTAATCTGCAGTCTGTTTGCTCATTTTCTTCAGCTCTCTTTTAATTAATAGGTTTTATTTTTAGTACACTTTTAGGTTTACAGAAAACTCCACCACAACATACTGAATGTTTCCTTATTCCCTCACACGATTTCCTGTATTATCAATGTTATGCATTAGTGGGGTATATTTGTTAAAACTGATAAGCCAATATTTAAACATTACTGTTAGCTGAAGTCCATAGTTTACATCAGGGTTCACTTTGTACATTCTGTACATTTTGACAAATGTGTGTTAATGTGAGCCCACCATCCCAGTACCAAACAAAGTAACTTTGCTGAACTGAAATTTACCCTGTGCTCCACCTACTCATCCTTCCCGTCCTCACCCACAATCCTGCCAACCTTTTTTATCTGTCTTGATGGTCTGGCCATTCCCAGTGTGTCCTGGAGTTAAGTCCATGTTGACTTTCTTAGCACTTAAGGTTCCTCCACGTCCTTTGGTGTCTTAATAAATCATTTCCTTTATAACTCAACAGTATGCTGCTGTATGGACATGACCACAGTTCTGTCCACTCACCCACTGCAGGACGTCTTGGCTGCTTTCATTTGAATGATGCTGCTATCAACATCTATGTGCAGGTTTCACGTGGACATAGGTTTACAGCTTGTTGGGGGCAAATTCCACAGTGACTGCCTTCGTCTTGCACTCCACCCCCAGCCAGAGTTCCTGCTGCGCCACATGCTCCTGGCACTAGCTGTGGACAGTGTTCTGCACAGTGTCACTCTGGTTGTTCTGACCCACTGGCTGGTGGCGTCTGGCAGGAACATCTTCTCATAGGCCCTTTGCTATCTGATTTGCCTCTTTGTTGAGCTGTCTAGTCAGAGCCTTTGCCCATTTTTTTCGTTAGTTTTCTTATTGTTGAGTTCTAAAACTTTTGGTATATTTTTGCATACCATGTTATTTTTATCAGATATGTGTTTTGTAAAGATTTTTTCAAGTCTGTGGCTTGTGTTTTCATTCTCTTCACTGTCTTTTGTAGACTATGAATTTTATATTTTAATAAAGCAGAAATGTTTCTTTCACGTATTATGCTAGTATTATATCTAAAAAGCTATCACTAAACTTATACATCTAGCTGATCAAAGTCACCTAGATTTTCTCCTCTGTTACCTGATAGACTTAATGCACAATTATAAAACTATGATTTATTCTGACTTATGTGGTGTATGATTTCTCTTGTGGATGCCCAGAGGTTCAGTGCATGTTGTCAAGTCTGTCTTTCTCCATTTAATTGCCTTTGCTCGTTGCCAAAGACAGGTGAATGGGTTTCTGCGCCCTGCTTCTGAGCCCCCTCTTCTGTCCCACAACCACATGTCTGTCCTTTCACTGCTATCAGTACTGATTTATGTAGCTTCCTGGTAATTCTTCAGATAGGGTCATGGGTCCTCCAAGTCTGTCCTCTCTAAAAACTCTGTAGGTTCTTCTGGGTCTTTAGCCTTCCCACACATACTTTAGAATCCATTTGCTAATATTCACAAAAGATCTTCTGAGATTCCGTTAGAATTACACAGAATCTACGGGTGAAGTTGGATAGAACTGGAATTTGGAAAGCAATGCCTCTCCTTATCCATGTGGATACACTATGTCTTCATAGATTTAGCCCGCCTTTGACCAACTCTATCAAAGTCTTCGTGTTTTCCTAACATAGGTCTTACACATATTTTGTTTTGTCTATTTGGCACTAATGTAAATAATGGTTTCAACTTAAAATTTCAATTATTCACTGCTGGTATACAAAAAGCTGTTGGATTTTATGTATTCATCTTCATTACTACAGCCCATTTGAAACTGCTGCAGTTGTTTATTATTTCTGGGTTTTGTTGTGGATCTCTTGGAATTTTTTTTTACTAGATAATCATATTATCTGTGAACATGGAGTTTTATTTTCCTTCCCAAGCTACATTTTATTTCCTTGTCTTATTTTGTTGCATTAGTTGGAACTTTCAATGTTTGATTAAATAAAAATAGCAAGAGAAAAATTCTTGACTTACTCCTGGTGTTAGAAGAAAAGTATTCCATTTACCACAATATGGTGTAATGTCAACTGGAGAGTTTTGTAGATATTATTGATCAACTTGAAAACGGTCTGTTCCGCTTTGAGAGGTTTTGTTTTCCAATCAAGAGTGAATGTTGGATTTCTCAAGTATTTCTGCATTCACTAATATCATCCTATGATTTTTATTCTTTGCCTCTTGATCAGATGGTTGTATATTAATTAGCTTTCTGTTCCTTGTTATTCTTTTGTTGTATAATATATAGGGTACCATGTGATAATTTGATACATTTTGAACTTTATAATGGTCAAATCAGGGTAGTTAATGTGTCCATCTCCATAAACTTTCTTTTGATTGACACGTAAGTATTATACATAGTTATGGGGCACAGTGTGCTATTTAATACATGTATTAAATGAATACTGACCAAATCAGGGCAATTGACATTTCCATCTCCTTTTGACTTTTGTGTTTCAAAACACAAAGCTATTCATGAAATGGAAAATATGGGTACTGTAGTCACCACACTGTGCTGTAGAACACTCTAGTTTCTTTCAATTTGTGGTGTTTGGGTAACTGTTATCCCTCCCATTTTCCACCCCCCACCCCCAGCCTCTATTCTACATTCTGGTAGACATTTTCTAACATCCATACGTGTCAAAGAGGGCACATGGCATTTGTCTTTCGACATCTGACTTATTTTACTTAAAATAATGCCCTCCAATTCCATCCATTTTGCTGCAAGTGATGGGACATTATTCTTCTTTGTGGCTGAATAATATTCCATTGTATATTAATATATTTTCTTCATCCATTCATGCTTTGATGGGTGTCTAATTTGATTCCATGTGTTGGCTATTGTGAGTGATACAGAAGAACATGGGCCTGCAGGTGTCTCATTGATATGCTGATGTTATTTCCTTCAGATAAACACCCAGGAGAGGAGTGGGTGACTCTTATGGTATATGAAGAATAGCTGGATATTCTGGTAGATGAAGAGGATATCTGGATCTTCTGGCAGATGAAGCAGAATAGCTGGGTCTTATGGTAGATCTGTTTTTAGTTCCTTGAGAAACTTCCATACGGTTTTCTGTAGGGATTGTACTAATTTGCATGCACATCCACAGGGCGTGGGAGTTGCCTTTTCCTTATGTGCGCCCCAGCATTTGTTTATTGTTTTGATTTGTCTTTTTCGTAACAGCCAAGCTAACTGGCATAAGGTGATATGTCATTACTTAGACTAGCATGTCCATGATGACTAGTGAAGCTGAGGATTCTTCCACATATCCTTTGGCCATTTGAATTCCTTTTGAGAAGTGTCTGTTCATTTCCTTTCCCTGTTTTTAAGTTGGATTATTTAGGGGTTTTTTGTTACTGACTTTTTAAGGTTCCCTACAAATTCTGGATATTAGTCTTCTGTCAGATGAGCGGTTTGCAGGGTTTCCTCTGCTGATACTTGTGCTGTGCAGTTTTCTGTGCTTACTACATGTGTCCATACCTGCTTTTGTTTTCTGGGCTTGGTTATACACATTAGCACCAAATAAATGAAAATCATTGTGTGTTCCGGTATCTTCAGTGCTTTTCCTGTTTTCTTCTTATACTTTCAGTTTCAAGACTTTCATTTAGGCATTTGATTTGTTTTAAGTTTATCTTTGAGAAAGTGAGTATGGGCGTCAAGTTTCAATCTTCTGTGTATGAATGTTCATTTTTTCTAGCACCACTTATTAGAAAGGCTGTTCTTTCTCAAGCTTGTTTTTGGTGCCTTTGTTGAGAATCGGGTTGCTCTAAATGCATGGGTCCTTTTTGGGCACTGTATTCCATTACATTGTTATGTCTATTTTTATGCCAATACCATGCTGTTTTTACAACCAGAGCTCTCTGGTATATTTTGAAATCAGATCAAGTGATATTTCCAACTTTGTTTTTCTGCTCAGGGTGGCAACCTATTCAGAGTCTTTTGTGGTTCCATATAAAATTTAGTATTGTTTTTGTAGTTCTGTGAAAAATGTCATTGATATTTGAAGGGACATTAATTAACTTTCGATAAGCTGTCTCTCAATGAACAAAAATTTTATTTTTGGTGAAGTTCCATTGGTCAGCTGTTTTATAGATTTTGTGTCTTTTCTAAGCTACTTTTAAAATAGAATTCTCCTTCATTACTAGATGATCAGATACTAAATACCTAGGGATATTTTAATAATAGTTATGAGGCCATTTAGAATCATACAGAATAGCCAGGTGCAGTGACAGACATATGTACTCCTCCTGGCTTGGGAGGTTGAGACAGAAGGATTGCAGATTCAAGGCCACCTCAGCAACTTAGCAGAGCCCCTAAGCAACTTAGCCAGACCTTGACTCCAAAAAACGAAAAGACTAGGGATGTATCTCAGTAGTAAAGTACCCCTGGGTTCAATACCTAGTACCAAAAAGTAACAAAGACTATGCAGAATAGCCATACATGCTGGTGGACACTTATCATCCTAGTTAATCAGAAGGCTGAGGCAAGAAGATTTCAAGTTTAAGGCCAGACTAATTTAGTGCAGCCCACCGTCAAAATAAAAAATAAAAAATAAAAAGAACTGTGGATGCAGCTCACTGATACAGCACTCCTAGGTTCAATTCCTACTATAAAATTTAGAACAAATGAACAGCAACAACAAAAAAGCATAGCTGCCTGGGTAAGGCCAATGCAAATCCTAACTTAAAACCCAATGCAGACGGCAGCAGTTTTGCTGTAATGATTGTTTTGAAAATGTGATTTGTTCCAGTACGACTGATATACTAAAGAATGATTTTGTCAAAGCAAAACACGCAAACAGTTTTGACATCTGATGTTGTATGCTCTAGTTGTAGGAGAACTTGAATGATATAAATTTGGAGTAGGGCAACTCACGAGTACTAATGAAGTCTATTTGAAAGAATGTAAAATTTTCCAATTTTAACTATTTGGGCAAAATGCAATTTTTTTTCATTTGCTTACATTTTATTTGCAAGAAACATTACATAAATGCTAGAAATTCACCCATCTGCACAGGGCCTCATGGTGTACACTAAGTACACTCAAAAGCACGCCTCGGACAGCACCTTCAGTTCTGCGCCTGCAGTGTGCAGCACACCCACGGTGTCCCTCAGCGTAACAGCTTTCCACGTGACCTCAGTAGCTTTCTACCCCTGCACCCTAACTCAGATGGTGCCACCCTCCCCACACCAATTCCACAAGCAAACTGAAGTTGTTTTCCCCCTGGTGAGGCGCCCCATGCATTGGCATTGTTATGTTTTCGTTAAGCATGCCATTGTCTTTATTAGTTTCCTTTTTTTACAATATATATATATATATATATATATATATATATTGTAAAAAATATATAAATATATATATAAATATATATATATATATTGTAAAAAATATATAAATATATATATATATTTATATGGGACTTTTGAGTGGTGAGTCCCTGATTTTCCTATGAGCGTTGAGGTCTTTCTCAGGGGAATTTGCAGAGGGCAACAAAAAGCTGTATTTTCTGCCACAACTTGTTTCCAGATGTGGATGGGAAAGAAATGCTTTGTGCAGGGCTGAAAAGGCTCCAGTTGCAAATAGAGGGTCTGAGAACTCCAGGAATGCCTCTTTGGCCTTGTCCTAGACCCCAGCCCTGCATGTGTGGCTTTGTGTGGTGGTGACATAGGTGGCTTTGTCCTCCTGTACTGGGTAGTAAGGGCAGAAGTTGTTTGCTGCTACAACTCACTTCGGGAGGTGAATCCTCAAGAAGTGCTTTGGTGGGGTTGCAAGGGTTCATGCCACAGAGGACCAGGGAAATCACCTTGTGTGAACCAGGATAAAGGGTGAAGACAAAGAAGTGCCTGAGTTTAAAATCCATGCAGGTCACCCCCCACCCCCAGCACAGTACTCACATCATAACATGCACTTAAAATATTTGACGCGGGGACAAATGACTAAAAGGTAGCTGGGCACTAGCTGGGCACTCCTAGATCCACCTGAATGCTCTCACTTCTCCAAAGAACATGGAAGCTCAGAGGAAATAAAATGTTCAATAAATAATACTCACATTACAGTGGTAATTGCAAATCATAAAACAAGAATAACATGAGGATTATTTTGGCCATAAACAACAACAAAAAGGAACCTATAGGACTTTTCTATAAATTATCCATTTTAAGGAAGTCCTTCATTCAGAACTTGACCTTAATCTGAAAATAGTAGAGTTCCCCTGAGGACTTGTGGATTTCCTGTTAGTTTTACCTAAGAAAGGCATTAGGATGATATAAACAATTAGGGCTTCTGCTCAATGAACACCAGGTTGTTTCCAGCATACTGCCAACATGCAAGCCCACCTCTGAGCCACCTTTCCTCCATTGGTTCCTGCCGTCTTTCTGTCTTGTCATGCAGATCTCCTGATGGCCAGTACTCAAGGGCACCATCGGGAGTGACCCTCTTGCAGTGAGTTAGACAAACTTATGCCCCGCTGGGCCTCTGCATCCGCCCTCTTTCTCACAGCAGGAGCCCCTCTCTATGGATGGCCCTGGCAACCTCCTTTTCTCTGCCCTACCTAGCCCTGCCCCCACTTATGTCTGGGTTCCGGCCTCAGCATTGACTGGCCTCCCACCTCCAGATCTGCTTCCCCGGTTCCTGTGCGCTGGCTTTTTCCTCTGTGAGGAGCATCACCTCCGGGGACAGTACCCACCCTCACCTGGGAGGAGCCTCCCTCACCTGTGCCATCTTTATAAGCCCTCCCCAGGCAACCTGATTTATAAGGTCACCTCTCACCTCCCGCCCCTGGCCTGCTTCCTGCCTGGCCCTCTTTCATTTTTCTTCACTCACCCACTCTCACTTTCCAACCTAGTATATGGCTTATTTATCACGTGCTCACTGTGCGTGCTTCCCCTGCTGGAACCTAACGGAGAGGGCAGTGTTCACCAGGCTCATTCCCCATTGTATCGCCAGGGCTCAGTGCCAGGGAAGAGTGGGAGCACATTAAATACTGCCAAATGGACGCATGAATGAGACCATTATCATCTCACAAATCCTTCCATCTCAAGGGTATTTCCTCCTGCTAGGCTTTCAATGCTCACATAGCAGACTTAAAACCAGGAAGAGGATGATGAAATGGAAAACAGAGTGTTTTAAATAACCCATTTCAAGGAAACTCAGACCATCTCTGGTGAAGGAGATGCTCAAAAGGGACCACTGACAAGAGCCAGAGAAACCTCTGTCTGAGTGTGGTCACTAAGGCACATGCCAACAACAACCCTAGGATGTCCTTTCCATCAGAATTGCTGGGAAATGTGCATTTTAACCTGTGATATCCTCCCTTATCATTCTCTTACAGGTAAAGGTATATTGATTGTAATAACATTGATGGAGTTCTTTGAAAGAGGGAGGAAAAACTTTTAGCCTGTGTTTTTCCACTGGGATTGTGCTGTTTAACACACTGAAGCAGAAAAGCAAGTGAGCATGACTCTTTAATTACAGCGGAATACACGGCCAGTTCAATTATTGATCTTCCTTCATTTGCCATCTCATAATATATTATACACTTTTTATCCAGTCTACATAGAGTTCAGTATAGAATTTTATATTTGTAAATTCTTTTAAATATTTAATGCCTTCCCATTTAAGTTCCTAAATCAAAGTTTTCTAATAGACTAAAAGAATCAACATCATACTGAAAGTTTAGGAAAAAGATACAGAGAAAAATCAAACCTGGAGATATAGAAGGATTTTTAGAAAATACAAATCCATGTATCTGAATACTCAATGTGTCAAATTGTGTATATTAATTGGAATTTATGAATTAATATAATAGGAACTATGTAATGATGCAAAAGACCATATAGCATCATTACACAGACCATAATGAAATGTAACTCATATGCAGGTAATATGGAAAGTGAAATGTAAATTTATGTGATTTAATAAGCTCATTATTGAACAGCATATAAAAATTGAACAGAAAAAATCTTCTTCATTAGTACATGATATAAATTACATTCTAAAAATCTGTTTGATTCAAATTATGTCACTATACCCAATGTCTCTAGTTTTCTTGGGTAATAGGGCAAGAGTATTTTAGAAAAGTTAAACATGATTGACAATAGCATGATGACCAATGCAAATAGGGACACAAACTTGTATGTATATTTGTGTGTTTGAGTGTGTGCCCAGTTCATAATCACTGATATTGTATAGTAATAAGTACTAGATGAACAAAGCTGCCATATGTAGCCAAGCAAGTTGGCAATGACATTTGGTCATTTGTTAAAACCTGCAACTGGAAATAAAGTCTGAAATGTATATGGCTGTGTTATTCCAGCACACCACTTTGGCCTTGTCTGCAGGTTTTCTTCTTGATCTATGAAGGCATTAGGGAATGACCGCTAATTAGCCTCCTGAGACCACAGGATGGTAGTGTTGGGTGCCACCCGGGCTGTGGCTAATGTATCTCCCATTCAAGAGGAGCTGTCACTGTAAAGCCAGGTCAGCATAGCGGGCAGAAATCTATAACTGCAGCGCCTCTGTCGTATCCTATCATCTCTGGAAGGAGCAGGCACCTTGTCTTTTTAAAAGAGGTTTCCATATGCCATAGAAGACATGTGTGATAAATTAAGCACTTCTTTCTAGACACTGAAAACATAATAGTGATATAATTAATTACAGTCATATTCTTGTTAAAATTGTGCAGAAAAATTACACCTTTTTCGATTAGCATGAAATATAAGTGTCAAATCCGTAATAAAACCCTGATCAATAAAACAATAATAATTGTGTTGTTAAAAGCGGACATGGAAAGGTGTTCATGGCAACATATTTTAAAGGTTAGAAACCCTTTTAAAATAAACGGATTTCATCTTTACACTATGTCATCTAAATCATTACTGTGTTTGTGTATACAATTATAATCAGACGATAAATTGCAGCTATTGAATGGATTAAGTCTGCACTTCTTGACCTCATAAATCTGAGATTGTCATAGCTTTAGAAAATGCTTGTGTAACAATCAGTTGATTACATGGTAGGAGCAGCTGCGTGCATGTTAACTGGAAAATATGAAAGAGGAAGGGTAATTCAGAGTTCAACAGCACAACTTTATAACGCATCTGACACTTTCTTTTTTTTTTTTAACACTTTCAGGCCCTCCCTTCTAAATTTGCTAAATATTTCAGTAAGTTTTCATGTAGTAGGAGGATGTTTAGAACGTTTACCAAATAGGCCTCCACTGGAATATTGAGATTTCCTGGAAGTATTTGTTCATGTCCTGTCCATGTACCTTTGAGAGCCTCCCACAGTCTCCAGGACAGGAGTGCAGCAGGAGAGATGCTGCCATGTGCACTCTGGCTGTAGAGGGGAAAGTCCTCTCCCTCCCCCAAATGGCAGCCTGTTTACAAGTGTGTTCTCTGCATCGGATGTGCAAAGTCACTTCAACACTCCAGTCCACACTAGAAAGAAAGGCATCAAAGAGATGCCTTGCAATATTGAAATTTTTTAAACTGAGAAAATGATTACCTCTAAAGAAGATGAAATGCTTCAAGTGACAATACACTAATGGTGCTTGCAGGTGCACTGTCCTGGAATCTGCTATCTTGTGTCTCACACAAGAGGCATTTCTGTCCATTTCAGATCTGCTTAAGGAGGATTGGTTTTAACTCAAATTTATCTATTTGTGTATAGCTCCCACCTTCAAAAATTCATATAGAATATGACCCAATTCTGAAAATCTCATATATTAAAATGGTATTAATCAAAGATTCAAAGAGAATTAGATTATTAATAATGAAATATTTTCATTTACTTTAATTTTCTCAGATGAAAGGAATGAAAGCCTGTTTTAAGCATTAGTTAGGAATTTACAGCCTGCTCATAAAAGTGGCATTTTTCTCATTTTGCATAAAAAGTTAGAGTATAGAATCGTTAAATGGCTAATCCCAAGGTCACAACGAAAAAGGGAATTGGGGCAGCTAAAAAAGAGAGTCCTCAAAATCAAGCTCCTGAGCAACAATGGCCTTTTTATAACCCCTATTTAATAACATTTAATGATTAAATTACCATGAAAATAAAACATCTTGTTCTAGAGGAATTCTGGTATGGGAAAATAGAAGACAATGATCTATGATATACACTCAACTTCACTGGAACAGTCTTGTAACAGATAAAACCCAGCAGACATGTCACCTGTGTACAGCACCCACTTAGCCTTTGGAGGGCTGGGGGAATGTGCAGTTCCCAGAGAGTGGGCAGTTGGCCTCCATGGATTTTTGAGGATGCGTGATTAAAAGCAACTGCAGAAATATATGTCTCCTTCTGACTTGATGCATTCTGTGCACACAGATTACAACGTCTTTTAATTTTGAAATTGATAGTCAGCAGTGTCCAGGTGCCTCATTCTGTTAGACTTGGCTAGCTATGTAGTGATATGGCCCCACTTCTGGCATTAGTCTTTTCATGGGACTATGCATGCATACGTCCCCTCATGTGGTGTTTAAAGGGGTCTACAGCAAAACTACTAGTGTCCTTAACATCCCTTAGAAAGAAGAGGTTGAGTGTACCATCCCAGTCACAGACCTGGACAGCAGTGCAGCTGATGTGGAACCCCAGTCTTTTGGTCCTGCAGTTGCAAAAACTAATTTCTAACCACTAGGCAGTACTGCCTGCAGGCTTTGCTTCCCAGCAAGAGTTCTGAACCCAGCAATTCCAGCTGCCCAACAGCCACAAGTGCCACTACTTCAAGAATGAAAATGTTATCCCCAAATAACCCATAGACTTGTACGGCTGGTTGTATGGTGAAGTATAGTTACTATAACTACTGATATTTATGGGTTTTTCATTTATGCAAAAAATAAAACCAAAATTTTAAACTAAAATTTACCATTTAAGTCAAAGAATGCTTGTCGATACATTCAATCGACCACTGGGAGGAAGTTCGCTTTGGTAGAGTATGTGTCTACACATGGGTTGAGAGGAGTTCATGTAGAATTAGTCATGTCAGTTTGTTTTCTTTGACATCCTTGACATGGACATTCAGTGAATTAACTCAGTTCATTAACAGTTTTCAGTAAATATGACAAACGTAAATGATGACCCTTGGGGCCACTGATCTCTGGTTCTTTGACCATGCTCATGCACAGCTGTTTGATTGACTTAACTGTTCTGTACATGACAGCCCTGAGAGCAGTGGACTCTGCCCTATCACCATGCCACAGCCTCTGCGGGTGGGAGGCTGTGCCATCTTGGTTGGTGATGTTTGCTTGAGAAATCTCCCAGTGGAGATTCCCTGTATTTATTGCTGTGATTCTTTGAAGAAGTCTGCTTTTCTGACAGCATTTAGACCCCATGTGGGCAGGCACTGTATGACTGTACTCTCAGTGCCTGGCACATCATTACTCCCAGTACCTAGCAAAGTTCCTAGTATACATTAGGTACTCAATAGATGGATGTTGAATAGGACAGTCAATATCACAGTGATTATGACAGAGACATCATGCACCTGTAAGAAAAGACAGTGAGCACTGACTTGTAATCAACTTAATCCGGCTCTCATTCACGTTAAATACGACATGTAAGTGCGCTGGACTCTAATGGTTGTGTGGATGCTGTAATGGCTTCTTAAGGTGTCATGATGAGACTGTGCTGTCCCTAAGGTCCCTACCCGTTGGAGGACCCTAGGTGTGTGTTCAGCTTCTCTGCACGCCACAGAGGTGTTTTCTTGAAAGAGTAGCTATACTTTTAGAAACATGTCAACAAATGGGGTCAACCTGCCTGATCTGGGAAGTGATTCGATTATACACTCTGTAATTTGTCAAATTTAAATTATACTGTTCCTCATTTTGGAAAGGATTTCACTTCCTTACAATAGCCTGCAATTGGATATATGGCTCATTGTGTGCATCAAAATTTCTACCCCTAGAACTGAATGCAAACCATGTGAAGCATTTTCAGCCAGAGTTTTGATAATTTCTTTCCACCAAGGCCGAGGGACACAAGAGCCCTGGACACAAAAAGCAACCCAGATATTTCTATTCTTTCTCCTCCTCCTTTTTCTTCCTCTTCCTCTTCTCCTTCTCCTTCTCCTTCTTCCCTCCTCCTCCTCCTCCTCCTCCAAATGCAAAAATTATATACTGATGTACTTTTTTTGAATTGAAAGCAAGGAATATTAACTGTAACATAACTAACTATAACATAACTAAAATATATCCTGACACTGTAGTATGAGTGGCAGACAGAAAGATTAATTGCATTTTTTAAAAGGACAGAAAGAGAATGAATGAACAGGAGCAAGAGCCTCCCAACAAACCAACCATGCTGTGGAGAAGGAAGGAAAAGAGGGAGAAGGCAGAGGGAGGGCCCGCCATGTGTTATGTATTCTCTGGAGGTGGGGAGGCTCTATTGTTTGGTGGGATGTATTCATACCATCTGACATAGATGCTCCAATGATGCCCTTGGACTGAGATTTTGAAATTAAATATTTTGAAATAATCTAATTTATAGTGAATAAAATATTTTTTCATATAAATTGATAGCCCTCTGAAGATGGCCCTCTTATCATTTTACATTTTACCCTCTATAGCTGGATCTGCTTGCCTGTCCTAATGTCTAGATTTAGCATGAAAGTACATAGTAATATATTAAGAACAGAAAGGTCTATATTTTAGGATATAACCCCTCCACCAAAAAATATAGAAGCTATTAATTTTAAAAATTGATGTTAAGAATATTTTTCTAAATTATTTTTTTCACTGTGAAATTTTAATAAACCCTTCCATGCATATAACTTTTTAAAAAAATCACATGAAAATACAGGTGGCCGCTTTAGTCCTTCCTCCTTTCTTCTGGTTCCCCTTGCTGAGGACAGTACTCTTAATGATTTCTTGTGGAGTTTTTTAGAATAATTCCCCCCAAAGCTAAATGATACTCTAAATTACTATATCTCATTTATCAAATTAAGTATAAACTATTGGACTTAAAACATGATGTTTACATCACCTCCCTTACCTTCTCCACTACACTGCCAACTCCTCTCCTCCACTGACTCCTAATTTCTGATAATTCTGTGGTCTTCTAAAGAACACTATGCCTTTAAATAGTAATTTAATCCGTGCTTTCCTGCCCATCAGGGCCTCTGCACAGCCTGCTAGATGAGGCGGGATACTGGTACCCTTCTTCCTCTAGCTTTCTCCTTCTCATCTTTTGGGTCCTAAGTCATTCTCCTCCTTGCAGTTCTACTTACCCCCTTGAACTCTTCCAGTTTCCATTCTTTTCTACAGAAGTGATTTCATCTTTCATTTGTTCTCTGCAGAGAGGGCTACAGCATCTTCTAGGGTGAGCAGTGCACAGCATGGAGGTGCGGCTTTCCAGGGATATGTGCTGGTAGTGCTGTCTTCCACTCCCCACAATCTCTTGAGTAAAATGCTACTTTCTTATTAGTATCCTCCGAGGTAGATACTGTGCTTCCACAAAGGGCCTTCTTGTGAGTCTTGGTCACAGTCGCTCAGTTCTACAAGGCAGGTTCCTCCCAGTTGGGTCCTAACAGTGAGCACTGGGACCTACACATCTGTCTCAGGCAGAGTCCCTAGGGTTGTGGAGAGAGTGTGTCTGACATGCCAAGCTGGGAGCTTGCAGAGCAGTAGGAGCCTGGGGCTGCTGTTGGGGGAATGAGGAGGGAGCAGAGTTTATCATGAAAAATGGTGTTTAAACCTTTAGCCTCCATGAATACATGGAGCTTGAACATGAAGGGTCATAGGGGCTCTTTGAAGGATCTGTTTGGGGAGTGGAGTGACATTAGCAGGTGGAGTGAGAGGGAGAAAGGGGACCCAGAAACCCGCAGGAGGATTCCCATCAGAGACTGACCATAGGGAGTGCAGATCTCATCTGTCCCCAAGGCCCATCTCAGGTGCCACTTGTTCATGAGCCTCTTTCCTTAACTAACTGAAAGATGTCCCACCCCTTTCCATTGCCTGGATCTTGTTTCTTTGTCTCAGGGAACTTGTCTGTTTTGCTTTGTGTGAAGAGGTTTACAAAGATGCAGTATCTTTTCGGGTAGTTGGGAATTGAGGTCAGATTGCTCTCGATTTCCTCAACACCTAGCCCAAACTTTTGCATTCAGCAGGCATTCAATAAATGGACTTTTAAGGGTATGAGTGCTTTAACTAAAGAGAAATGCTCACTTCTTTTTGCAGGTTTCCTCCCTTGGATCTACCTTTGCTCCATAGTTCGTCCCTCCTCTCTCCATGTCTTTTGCTTTGTTTGTCTTCCCTTCTAACAAAGACCTGGCCTCTGCATGCATGGATAAACAAACACAAAGCTCCGTGGATCCATGGAGATTGAAAATCCTAGAAAGAGAAGGAGACTAAAAGTGACAAAGAAAGAAGAAACATGATCTGATATTTAAAAGACAAAGCTACAAAGACAGGAGTGTGGGACCCTCTCTGAGGCTGGAGGGCAGCAGCTCAGGATCAGCCTGGTACTTAATGTATTATGTCAGAGACGCCTGCTGAGTGTGTAAGACAGGAGTGTTTAAATTCCTGCCACCCCTCTGTACCAGGAATAGGTTGATAAACAAATAGGAATCTAATTATCATAAACACATTTCAAATATCAGTGAACAAGGGATTGTATCCAAAGCAGGAGGGAATATAGAGGTTTGTACGGTTTTGGAGACTGGCAGTCCACAGAGCAACTGTCTGCATTTGAATTAGCTGTCAGAGTGATGGACATTTTTTACTGTCTATACTGTTAAAATTTTGTAGTCCTGTAGGCTTCCTACAGATTTAGTTAAAGGAACTCTCAACATCCTAAGGGATTATACATTTAAAATATAATAGATGATGGCATTTAAAATATAATAGATGTTTCAAAAAAGAGGGGCTGAGCTCTTGCCAAGCCATCCCTGGGGTTCTTGGTGAGTCAGCCATGGTCAGTGACCATTGTGAAGGCCCACAAGCTTCACTCTGCACAAGAGTAGCGTCCCCTTCAAAGTCCAAGCACATGAACCAAGTTCACAGCACACAGGCCTACTCCACCCAAGACCAGCTTCCTCAGCTCACTGGAATGTCACATCACAGGGCTCAAGCATTTCCTTCTCACTCTGGGCACAGACTCTCTTTGCAGGGTCCTCACAACAGAGCAAGCTGGGCCCCAAGGGAACTGGAATCCAGTAGCTATTACCATCTCCATGGTGGCCAGGTCTCCACAGGTTCCAAAAACTTGTTTTCATTTTTTTTCTACTTGTAATTACTGTGGGGCTTGTTAAATATTCCATAGTTCTCCATGATTTTTAGCATCATTATTTATATAATCATTTACATTCACAACACATTTATGTAAATTATGCCTTAGCCTCCAGAGCAGATCCCTATTAACTCTGTCATCTCATGTCACAGAAAGGGAAATAGAGGCTTGGGATGGTGGTGACTTAGTCCAACATCTTTCAAACACAGGCAGATGGACCCTCAAAAGTGGCAAGCCTATGCCATGTATCTTACAGTCCCAAGAGCAGTGCTCTCCGAACTCAGAGGCACTTGGACTATCTATGTTGATTATCATGGTAGGATTATAGAAATTTGTATTGATGAAACTGATACATTTGAATTTTTTTAGAAAAAATCTTCACTTTATGCAATATTTCACAACTTTTCTTTCAATTTTGAGTTTCTCTTACATGTAAAACATGACTTACTTTATAAGAACTGAACTTTTCATACTTAAAATCCATCTATGTTCTAAAAGATGAATGATTTCAATGATCTTTCTTAGGGTTTAAAAAGGGTGGTATGTCAATTATTGTTCAGAATACAAACAGCAATCCTCTCCACTGCAGGAAGTTTGAACAGAAGAGAAATTCACTAACAGGTGTGGTGAATAAAACCCATGCCTAACACAGATGTTCCCACATCCCTTCTGCTGTTATCTGTTCCTCACAGCTATGTTCCCAGGAAGTTCTCCTAAGTTCTCACCTGGGATTCTCTCCATATGCCTGCTCATGGGTTGCCATGGCTCTGTGGCCAATAGGCACAGAAAGCTGTGCTGAAATCAGGTCAGTGGGCTGGGGGAATCCCAGCAAGGCACTGGCCATCCCTGTTCATTGGGTGGGAGATGCAAATTCTGGATGTGATTTTTAAAATGATTTAATTCTATGGTACTAGAGATTGAACCCAGGGGAGTTCTACCACTAAGCTGCGCCCCTAGACCTTTTTATTTTTTATTTTGGGACAGGATCTCACTAAGTTACCCAAGTTGGCCTTGAACTTGCCATTTACCTGCCTCAACCTCTCCAGTAGCTGGGTTAACAGATGGGTGCCAGAGTGCTGCACTCTAGATATTATTTAAACTCCAGAGCTCCTTTCAGGATCAAGCAGAGGCTAGGATCTGGCCTGAGACCTCTTTCATTCTTGGCTTCCCAATCCTGCCCTGTCCTGCTTCCTCTTCTTTCTCCACTTTCTCTTGGAAAACTTTCTTATGTAGTCATTTTACCAAGTCGTTGTCTAGGCCACTCCTTCTGAATTTATCTGTATGCAGTGTTCTCCTTCTGAATTCACAGGACTCCCATAATCACATACCTCAGCCTGGGTGGCTTACAGTAGCAGAAGTCTATTCTTCCATAGTTCTGGAAGCTGGAAGTGTAGGATCAAGATGCCAGCGACACTTGGCTCCTTCTGAGACCAGCCAAGGCACTCCTTGCCTTCCTAGCTTCCAGTGGGACCACCCATCCAGCCTTGGCGCTCCTTGGTGTGTGGCTACTTCACACCTGTCTCTTCCTCTACCATCTCACAGAGATCTTCCTGTGTGTCTCTGCATCTTCACAGAGCATACTCTGCCCTGGGTCTCTGTGATCTTTCAAGAACAGCAGATATGTGGGGTCAGGGACCACCCTAATCCTCTGGCCTTATGCTGATCATGACTGCAGAGATATTTCCAAGGAAGGTACCATTCACAGGTACTAAGAATCAGGGCCACAGCCTCTTTTTCGGGAGACATGGTAGTCTACAATACACACAATAACCTAAGACAAATGAGGTTGGGGCAGGATAGGGCAGAGCAGAAAGTCTATTCATCAGGAACCACAGTGCTGGCTGTGCTGAGCATGCTGCTGTGAGCAGAGTTCCAGAACCTCTGCCCTGCTGCCCTTGGGAGCCCCCCACTCCTGCTCACAGCATCGGGAGGAAAGGAAGTTTATAGTATCTGTCCTTCACGCTCCTTATTTCCGGTGCAATCTCATGGGAGCCAAGCTGAAGTTTTCAGGGCAGGTGAGAAGCAAGGTTTTGTGTCCCTGCCAGGGGGATGGAGGTCCTGGAAAGAAGGAACTCCACAACACAGGAGGATAGCCAACGGGCAACCAAACAAGGAGATCAGTCAAACACCATGACAGTCAGACTTGGGGACAAGCTAGGATGCCTGCATTTTCTCTGCATTTCTTGGTGTGGATTTGATTCCTTTTGGGGGAAAGAATACCCTTTTCTGACTTGAGAGGCGTGCCATGACTCCAAGTGTTTTCTCCTTTGAGGAGTGAGATTGCTGACTATTCCACACCCGTTGATGGGTGTTCTCTCTGCTGCTCATCCTCATGGTTGTGAGCCAGCAGTTCTGTTTATTGTAAAGTTCTCACAGGTGTTTAGGTTTAAATTCATCATGCAGGCGGAGAAACAGAGATTTGAAGTCAGTGTAAAGGATTGCATGATTCGTTGGTGATTGTTCCATGAGAAGTGAGGTTTAAACATGTATTCGTTGCTTTGTGAAACACACATCTATCTTACAGTAAAATGTGAAGACATCACTTGTTAATGCTACAATTTTTCAATAGAGGATTTTGAGATCTAGTTGAGTTAATGGTAAAATAAATATTTGTTGATATAACAAGAATAGTGTTGTTGGGGATTTTAATATTTCAGTTGAAGCAATCTGAAACTAAACACATGAAATTCTTTGGTCAAAATGCTGGTGATTTTTCAACTATGTGATCTCATTTGTCACGAGTAAGTAAAGCTACTTCCTCTCAGTGTAAACTTCTGGATGCCAAGTTTTGATGAGCATCCAGAACACCATGACCTTATTTTTTTAATGGTTAGTGCTTCAGAGCCAAGATCACCAAAAGCAGTCAAATCTATCCTTACCACCTGGTATCATGAGGTCTGTGAGACAAGAATGTATTTTAGATAATAAAATATAAAATATGAAAAATTTCCCTGAACATAGTTTTTCAAAAGGGCCAGGTCATTGCCTCTTGGCCTAAAGTATCTATTTTGTGGCATACTACAGAAAAAGTTTGCTGCCACCTGCCAAGAAGATACCCAAGGTTTTGCATTAAATGTTTTATGAACCTAATAAATAAGGGTTTAACCAACTGTGTGGTTATATTTTTTCACCAAGAAAAATCATCTATGAAAAGAAATAATTGTGTTTTGGGAGAAAACAAACCAACTAGAAATGATGAAAATACAGTCAGAGGATAATAAAAGGAATTAAGTCTAAAGAGCATTCCTCAAAAAGAAATAAATTAAAATATAGACCAAAAAAAAAAAAGAACAAACAAACAACAACAACAAATCAGCAGAGTAACACTTACCCACATAAGGCAAGAAAATATCCCCTAAAAACGATCCTCATGCTTATCTGACACCTGTATAACTCTCTAAAGTGCATTGTGATAGTGTTTAATGCCTCATAGCTGTATTACAGCAGTAATGCCCAGTTTTTGTTTAGCACAATGAAACTCAATTGTGTGGGCATTTTTTTTTTTTTATCTTTTACAATGATAGTTACTCTGATTATTGGAGAAATTTAGTTGAAAAATCCACAAGTTCCTTGAACACTCTACTTGCTTGAAGTTTTTTCTGGCCAGCATCCTTGTTTGAAAATCAAAGGGAATCTAAAATTTGTCTTTGTTAATTTGGTTAACCAGTGACATGAAGAAAATGTATTTAACAGGTATTGTATGCAGTATGAGTATCAGTATTATCCAGTGCCTGATAGGGAATGCAATTTCAAACATGGCTAGATACTTTAAAGATATTTTCCAGGGTGGGGCTGTAGCTCAGTGGTAGAACACCTGTTTAGCATGCACAATGCCCTGGAGTTAATCCCCAGGACTGCAAAGAAATAAAAACAGCTGCCTTCCAACAATGAATTAAGGAATTCTAATGATGTTGGTCTATGATAAAGATCCAAAGGCATGCTCATTTGATATAAATTAATGGAAGTAGGACAAGACTATAAATTGCTCCTTGTTTGGGTGGCCTGGATAGTGGGCTGAATTGCTAGTATTAATTGAATACAGGCCATATCTCACACTGGGATCTGAAATTAGGATGCAGCTTCACAGAAGCACACATAAAGGAAGATTCAAGGGTCAAGTTGATTGTGTCCAGAGCATAGTGAGATTGTAAAATTTCATCTCAGGCATGGTGATGACTCCTCTCCTATTAGATGAGAACTTCGTCATATTCTATTTTCAGTTACTAACGCAGAATGCCCAAGACTGGGTGATTTATAAAGAAAAGGGGCTTATGTAGCCCAGGGTTCTAGAGGCTGAAGATTTAAGATCATGGTAGCCTCCTGAGGCAAGGTCCTCAAGCTGCTCATAATCCATCACAAAGGCAGAGGGTGAGCAGGGTGTGCAGAAGGGACTTACTCCTGCAGTTCTTCATGGGTCCTATGAGAACTGCAGGAGTCCCTCTTAACAACCTACAAACCTCTGCAAGGCCCCCACCTCCAGAGGCCTAAGTAGTCAGCCCAATCTCAACACAGATCTCAGGACAGTCCACTCTAACTTAGAAAATACTGGGAAAAGAAATCAAGTTATCCCTCTCCTTCTAAGAGTACTTTTTAAAAATTATCATGCATCTGTGTATGTGTGTAACAAAATTAGATCTAGCATAATCACATTTCTAATTAATACATTTAATAAATACTCACTAGAGAAAAATATGATTTGAAGGCTATATGTCATTTTACCATGTGGATATTCTGGTGTGCTTCAACATTCCCTGAACTGGAATTTCAGGTTTGTTGTAGGTTTCTTGTTGTTTTGCTTTTTTTTTTTTTTGGGGGGGGGGGAGGTTAACCAGGGATTAAATTGAGGGGCATTGCACTCAACCACTAAGCCACACCCCCTGCATCCTCCTTTTAAATTTAGAGACAGGGTCTCACTGAGTTGCTTAACACCTCTCTGTTGCTGAGCCTGGCCTTGAACTCTTGATCCTCCTTTGTCAACCCCAGAGCCACTGGGTTGTTTTGCTCTTATTAGAACATTATAGTTACACATAATACTCGAGTCCATTTTGACAAAATCATACATGTGTGGAATTTGATGTACTCCATGTTGACCCCATTCCCTCCTTCCCCCACCCCACATTCTCCTTCCTATTCTACTGATCTTCCTTTCAGTCATTTATTTTAGCAGGTTGAGTTTTTAAATTTTTACTTTAGCATGATATCTGTCATTTTCTTTGTGAAAGGAAGTATTCTTTTTCAGACACTTCTACATTTGCAGTATCTTCTACATATTAAAATTGCTAACATACCACCTTGCTGCTTTCACCTGTATTGCTGAGTTCGTTTTTGTTTGGCACTCAATATGCTTGGCCACTGGGAATTTCTTCTAGGCTGTGAGGCTCTTGCTTTCTTTCTCCCACAAAAATATTGCGCTGAATTTTTCAACAATATTGGTCAACTTTTGCCTTATTAGTTTATAATGCTCCCCTGACCATGCCTCAAACTCTTCTATATAGGTGCCATGTCAATCTATGTGATATATTTTAATATTTGACTAAGTCAAGCTCCCTTATTATTTTTTTATTTTTCCAAAATATTATTAATATTATTCTGTTTTTTTCCATATAAGTTATTTTGTTATATTCTAAAGACAGCACACAAAATCTTCATGTAAAATGTGTTATCTATTAATTTGGAAAACAATATTCACAACATTTTATCTCATTGTAATTTCAAGGTCATCTTCTTCATTTACTATCTTCTTATCTCAGTAAATGTTTCACTCTTCAAGTTCTATGTACTTCAATAACATCGTTGGTATTTTATAAAAGTTAATGTCACTGTGTTTGAAAGATATTTGCCCTCAGCTTTTCTTTTTCTTTTTTTTTTTAAATTTTAGTTATAGATGGACAAAATACCTCTATTTTATTTTTTTTTTATCCTTTTTTGTGGTGCTGAGGATAGAATCCAGTGCCACACACATGCTAGCCAAGTACTCCATCACTGAGCTACAACTGTGGCCCCTGCCCTTGGCTTTTCTAGGTGATGTTTGTTAACTTATCATTGTGGTAAAACAGAAAAATAGCAAAATGATACTCTGATGTGTTAACTACCTAGGTGGCCACTCAGCTTTGCTCTTATTTCAAATAGTTTTTAGCCGACTCTATGTTCTGCAAAAATCCATTTTCTTCCTTTTGTCTACTGCCTACTTCGTTGAACTTCTGTTCTCATTCTCCTGGCTGAGAAGCCAGACAGTGTTGATCATCATGATAAGTGCAGCATTCTTTTTCTGAATTTAATTTTAATTCACATTTCTGTGTGTAGATGTTAGGAATTATCTTGGATATTGGTTTAGATAGAAACATGTTAATACATTAATTTTCTCATTCACAGTTTTCTAAGACCGTCTTTTCCCAGGGATGTATGTGCAACTCCATCAAAACAAAATTATTTCCTTTTATGGCTGATTTTCTTGGAAAAATGTAACCACACATTTGGTAAACCCTTATTTATTATGTTAATGAAACAATACAAAGTCTCACTTGGGGATCTTCTTAGCAGGTGTCAGCAAACTTTTTCTGTAGTTGCCAGAAAATAAATACTTTAGGCCAAGAGGCAATGACCTGGCCCTTTTGAATGACCATGTTCATAGAAATTTTTCATATTCTTTATTAAAGTTGTGTAAATTGCTATAACATAAATTTTTAAAAAGATTTTAATATAGTGAATATTAGAACATTGAAATCCAGCACAATAATCACCAATGATTCACATAAGCTCCATGAGATTCAAATGATAATGGAAGGGGTTGAATTCTTTACTATGGGAGGAATGTACATATAACCTACAATCTTCCAGCATTCCCTGTTTCAAACTGCAGTCCCTAATGAAATATTAAAATTTGGGAGAATATGCATTATTTCAAGAGATTTTATTAGTTCTTTTGTGCTGTACCACTTCAAATTTAGATCCCTGAAGTTCCTATACAGTTAGATCACACAATATTCAATATGAAAACTGTGTCTACTTTGACACAAACACTAAGGCGAGGGGGAGAGAACGCTGTGCAAGATGCCATCCTGCTTCCACCCGGTAGCAACTGCATGTCATCTTCCCGAAACTCAGTGGGGCTGTCTTATGAACCACAAGCCTGAACCACTGTAAAGTTCAATAAGTTTACTGGAACCAATGTAAAATTCCATGGAATTGCCTAAAATTGCAAAGGAGAAGGTGTCTCAAGGAATGGAAAGCTCCTATCAATTAAATTCTTACAAAAACCTCAAATAGAAGCAATGGGTCTGTGCAGAGTAACCTGCAATGAGTTAGTAACTGAAGCAGAACAGAAGAGGGCTGGGACACATACTGAGAGGGGACTTGAGAGTAGCATGTGAAAGGCCAGAGTCTAAAACTCCTGCCTGGTTCAGAACATTCTAAAATAATTTTTAAAGAGAAGCACTTGTGAAACATTCAGAGGAACCACGAGAAGAGCTGAGGCTGAGGTTGCAGCCAACTCTGGAGGAAGAAAGCAACCCTACAGAGGCCAGATCACCAGCCACCTCCTCTACCAGTAGTTTCAAACCCAGAGAGAAGGCCGAGTGAGCACAAAGCCCCAGGGCCAATAGATGGACTGGGTGGAGCTCTGTAGGAAAATGTCCTAGAGCTCAAGTAGATGTGCACAGGTCCCATCGGCAGCTGTAGTGCAAGATCCCTTTCAGTCATCTACAAGGGATCTGGAAGGAAGGGAGAAGGGCTGAAAAATGAGGACTGAATGAATATTGCTGCAATTTTCCAAAGTGTAGAAAAAGTCAGATTCCAGAGGAGACAGTAGTGAGGTTACATTGATATCCAGATAAACTGGAAGGTTGCTCTGTAAATGGTAGATGGGAGTCTTGGAATGGGAATGTTTCAGAGACCACGGAATAGGTTGTAATGGCAAGTCTTCTCAGCTGAATTCCAGACCTTTAGCTGGTACAGGAGGAAAAGGTAATGCTTTAAAGAGTTTTGGATTGTTAGTTATGTTTTAGAATCTGTTGACATTTGTGATGTTCTCATGGGCCTCAGCAACAGGGCATGGGAGTGCACAGAGGAGCATGCTTACTTCTTAAATGGGAACTAAAGCATTTTGGTTCTCTGGCAGTACTAGGCAGGAGCGTACTCCACAGGAGGCCACTCACAGCACATCTCTGGCACATTGTGATTTGGAGCTTTCCAAGTGCCCGAGTAAAGACAGATGTCATGCATGCAGGTGTTGGCCGGCTGGAAAGGATGGCTCGTTCTCTGACCAGTTCCATCTACACCCAGGCTCCCCAGTGCTGAGCTTTACTGATTGCTAGTGTCTTGACCAGGCAAAGGACTTCTTACTATCAGTTTCCTCGTCTGTAAGTAGGGATAATAAATTAACTCAAGCCAGGTGTGGTGGCTCACACCTGTAATCTCAGCAACTCAGGAGGATCACAAATTCAAGGCCATCCTCAGCAACTTAGTGTGGTCCTAACAAACTTAGGAAGACTCTGTCTCAACATAAAAAGGATGGAGGGTGTGGCTCAGTGGGTTTAATCCCTGGTACCAAAAACAAAAATAAATAAATAAATTGACTTCTAAGGATATAGTTAATTATTAACAAATTATAGGGCTCAGGCCATATTAAATGTTCAACAAACGGAAGTTAATATGCTTGGATACAGGGCAGAATGCTAAGCTGACACTAACAAGATACACATATATGAACAAAAGGTAGAATTCTAGATCTTTATTTTTAAAGATTAATTATATATAGGATGAAAAAATTCCATGTGAAAAGAACGTGAGAGCTTTCTCTATTTACACATTCAGAACAGCCTACAGCATGACCATGAGAGTGGGCTGGTTGGGTTTTATTTTTGTCCCAAGCAAAAAGGGGAGGAGTGTTCCACTTCTCCTGCACTTGAAATAATATGTTGTGAGAACCATTTACATAAGGAAAAAGACTTTGAGAATATGAGTGAGTTGGTTTTGGGCCAGAAAAGGTAACTAAAATAATTAAACTTTGTCATTGGATAAGTAATTGAGTAAAACATGGCAGAGGTGTTTGAACTGGAGAAACAATAGCCAGGGAACAGGGACCATGAGGCCAGGCACAGGCAATGAACACTGCCCAGCCATATAGAGAAAATGTGGGTTCTCTGGGCACTGAGGGTCAAGGTGTTTAAGATGCCCTGTGTAAGAAAAGCAAAGTACAGGACAGTGGGAGTTCAATGCAGGGCTTTCTATATACAGAAAGAATAAGCATCTGTATTTGCTTGGAGATATACAAAATGAAAACTTGGGAAGAAACCAAGAATGTGATTTGACTATTGGGAGTGAGATCTGGGCAGAAGGAGCACAAGGACCAGGGAGAGACATCTTACTGCATATACCTCTTGATAGGATTCCCCAGTGGTGGACCTGAAGTGGTGGCTTCATGTGAGCAGGCTATTGTGGATGATGCCAGGAAGAGGGGACGGGGGGAGAGGTGGTGTGCCGCTAAACAGGCTGTCCCTTTGGAGCAGCATCCTTCTGCCAACCTCTGGCACATGGGATGCTCTGCACAGCAGGATCACCCTGCAGTGGGTGAGCACAGATCCCTGACTAACAGCTGGAAAGTGGGGATGCTGGAGCAGAGGCTCAGCTGCCCTTGGTCATAACCCTGGGGTGGCACACCCAGCATCTCTTTCCCCTCCTGATTCTGACATTTGCAACAAGTGAAGGTATTTAGCTCACAGAAAATTCCACAAGAAATTTATAAAGGAAAATAAAGTAACAATGTATCATAAATAGTAGCAGCACAGGCATCCCACAAAGATTTAGGTCTTCTCTGGTCAGTTGCAATTCACAAAGAAAAGTCACATGGTTCATTGTAAGATAGCAAATAGCAATTCCAGGGTGAAGAACTTTATCACAATTAAGATTGCAGCCTTGTGAGGTCTTAATAATACTCAAGGGTGGGTTTTAAACATTCCTCAAGAATTAACTACAAGGTATTAAACCAGGTGCACCATCCCCAAGAGGGGCCAAAAGAAGATGAGTTAGCTTGATGGTCAACAATAAAAACAAAAAAAAAAACAAACAAACAAAAAAAAACGACACAGCCCCTTACATGAGGTTTTTTCCTTCTTTTTTTCTTCCATTTAATTCTCTCAGTATAACATTCTCATAAAATGGTTAGTACATATTAGGAAACTAAGTCCTGGGGCAGTAACGCCTCAGCCAGTGGGCCAGCATCTGAATGATTCACCAATCCCCTTGCCTGTGCACTGACCAGAAGCCTCTGCTCCACTCTCAGGGAGCTTGTTAGAAACACAGTATCCCAGACCCTGCTGGGATTTGGTGGATCAGAATTGGCACTGAATAAGATCCCACTGTGATATTTGTAGGCACAGAAAGTCTACAAATCCGGTTTATGATGTTTACTGTGCTGTTCAGCTTTCCGTCACTATAACAAATACCTGAGAAAATGAACTTATAAAGAGACAAGGTTTATTTTGCCTCATAGTTTGGTGATTCTGGTTCATCATCAGTTGGAACGCTGTTTCTGAGCCTGTTGGGGGCAGCACATCCTGGCAGTAGCACACAACAGAGCAGAGCCATCCAGGCCAAGGAGCAAAGAGAAGTCAGGACTGCAGTCCCACTATCCCTTTTGAGAGGTTCCCCCATGACCTAAACCCCTCCTTCTAGCTCCACCTCCTCCCAGTAGTGCCATCCTAAGGACCAAGTCTTCAATGCATAGACCTTTAGGGGTCATTTCAGATCCAACTATAGCATTTAGTTTCTAACTGAACAGTATAATAATTGTTTCCTCCCTAATGGAAAAATATTGGGCCACATTCAACCTACATTTAATTTCCATTGAATTAAGCATTAAAATAAGTCTTCACAAGTACTCCCTGTGCCAGGTGATCATGTGTGTCCTTAGAAGTCCTCTCTCCAGTGTACTAGACCTATGTATTGGGAGTGGAACAATCACTGGGAACTGCATGATGTTTGTTTCTTCAAGTTTGGGCACTGTGTTCAGCACTGGAGTGAGTATAATTACAATTACCAGGCTACCCTACTGCCAACCTGGTGACCTGCTCAGATGCTAGAGTTGGGTGATTTTCCTCTGTTCATTATGAACTTCACCCACAATTGTGAGTCACTCTATTATGAACTAAAACAATGGCACCTGCGAGCATGAATAATACATCACACTAACAATGCTTCAGGAACCATTACGGCATAGAATATTGTATCAATCCATAATTTGAAGATGGGGCTAAATGGATCTTTCATCTCAAAGAACTACTGTGATGTGTCAATTTACACCTGATGTTAATAAGAATATACTATCACTTGAAATCCATATTAAAATGTTTTATATAAGATGTACTTGCATTAATAGATATCTGTCATTTGTTACTAAATACAGCTGCTAAAAGGACCTCTTAAGTGCTCTCAAAACTTGTTTTTTAAGACCTTGACATTGGATTGAATAAAAAGTACTAAGGAGCCAATCCTTCATTGTGGAAATGGACGTAATGGATGACATAGTGTATGTTGCTTACTTCACTTTTGCCAGGTCACTTTGAAATTCCCATCCACACTTGACATCCCTCACATGGCTCATGATAAATGAGCAAGTGTCTAAACATGGGCATTAACTACTTCATGTTCACTAGACATTGTAACCATACGTGAGGGTTCAGTTTTGGACACTGTTGCTCACGTTCCTGGGTAGAGCATCACAGTCTTTCCTCATGAACCCAGAAGAGGGGAGTCAAGTAAGGTAACTCAGTCTATTATGAGTCACTGCGGATTATAAATCCATGTATCATTGGCCATGAATTCCAAAGCACACAGTCATGTGGTGAGTCTGAATTGCCTCAGAGTGTGAAGTAGTGCTTTCTGAGGATTAAATTAATAAAATAAATTGAATAAATGTTCAATATATGTGAAATACAGCCCCCTCACCTAAGGGTAAATAAATAAATCCACTATTTACATTGTTCCCCTTTGACTTCATTTTCTCCATCATCTTCTTGCTGACACTAACTGTTGGTCCATTTGATGGAATCAATATTTTAAATATGAATCAAAATGCAAACTAGGAGGGGGCTTCAGCACACATAAGTTTGCAGTAATTTTTTTCTAATGGCTTAGAGTCATTTATCCTCCTCTGAAAGGTTTTATGATGGGTGAGAGAGGCAAAGTACTTCTCATTTTTATTAAAGTTGATTTTTAAATTTTTTAAATTTATTTTTATGCAGTGCTGAGGATCAAACACAGTGCCTCACGTGTGTTAGCCAAGCCCTCTACCACTGAGCTACAACCACAGCCCCAGAATTCATTTTCAATTGCCCTATATTAAAAGCAACTTAAATGCCCTATCAATAGGAAAAGAGTAAAGAAAATCATGTAGATCATATCGTAAATCTCATATAACATGTTGGAAGGAGTTTAGATCCCACAGGGAAATGCTGATGCTTTCTGCTGAGGCCTCGATGGCTCCCCAGGTCTATGGGCTCTCCTGCTCTCACTTTCTCAGCTGTCTCTTTCCACCCTCTCCTGCTCAGCACCCCCTGCCACACACATATACACACCACTTCTTCAAGTCAAAAACGCAGACGGTGTTTTTAGTTCTTTCTTCCCTCTCTCCTGAGGCAGCCACACCCTCTGCCAGGCCTGCAGAAGCTGTCCTCCAGCTGCTGCTCTGGGCAGCCCCACCCTGGGTGCTTCCTCCCCTCCTCCCCCCTGCATGCCAGACTTGCCCTCTTCTCCCTATGCCACTCCTCTCTCTCTCCTCTTCCCCTCCTCTATCTTGTCCCCCTCCCCTTCCCCTCCCCTAACTGTTCTCTCTTTACTCTCTCTCTCTCTTCCCTCTCCTCCTACACCCCCATCCATCCCTGCCTGCCTTCCTCTTCCTGCTCCCTCTCCTCTCCCTCCTCCTCTCCTTCCCCTTTCTCTGTGGCTCTCTCTCCCTTCACTTGCCCTGCATCCCTCCCTCTTCTCTTGTGCCTCCCTCTCTGCCCGCTCCTCAACCTCTCCTCTCCTCCTGCTCCAGTCTACAGTATGTCTCCTCCCTCAGGAATGACTCTGGGGCTCTCGAAAGCAAAGATTCTAGAAGCTGACAGGATACAAAAACTATAATGTTTTATGCTTACCATCATCATTGTCATCATTATTTTGTTGAGTAGAATGGGACATGATTTCTCTGCTGCTTTGCCACTGTAATTAGTAAATACAATTTATCTTCCAAAGGGATTGTATTATTTGGCCTCCGTCATACTTGTGTTTTTTCCCTCTTCCAGGAAGCAATCATTGTCAGAGGGCTGCTGAATATTGTGCCAACCTTAAAAAGGTTTTCTTTTTTTTAAGGAACTACTTGAAATGACTCACTAGTGCTGTGGGACACAAGTTAACTTGAAAATGCACAATTAAGCAATTTTGGTTCTCATCTTCCTGCTTATTTACTGACTGTCACTGTTTCCATGTATGGGAACCTGCTTCTAAAATGCCAAGCAGACAGTCTCTCTGCTTTTGCATGCCCACCAAAGTTTAGACGTTCTGAGATAACGTAGTTCTCCAACTGTCAAGAATCAGGGGGCTCCTTAGAGAGGCGGATGAAAGCCTCGTTCACAAGAATTACTACCTACCCTCTGAGAGTTTTAAGTTCTCAGTGATCTGGGCATGGCACCTGTTGGTTTAAGTGAGCATAGAGTCAGATGTTCTCTTTCCCACTGACCTCTGTATTTCAGAGCTTCGTCCACCTGGGATTTTGTGTCTTTGTGAGCATCACAAAGAGAACACACTCTTTGAACTAAAGCTTTGGAGGTAAAACTTTGTCTTTGGGGAGGAAAAGAGAACCACAAAATTAATTGCTGCTCAACAAACTTGAAAATCTCCAGCAAGAAATAATACAGCCCCACACTGTCCACATGATCCCGCTGCCTGCGAGCTGTCCGTAGCCTTTCTGTGGCCTTTCTGTGGCTACTGTCTTAAAGTTTCCCTCCCAGCCTTCACCCTGTCTGCTGACCCTTTCCTTCCAGGTGATATCCATACTGCCTTATAAGTGTACTTCTGTTTGGGCACTCAACAGACCACTCATGTTCTGCCTCCCCCACCCCCACCCCTCGTCCCTAGTGTGTTCTGCCATTACTCTCAGGCCACACCATGTCACCATCTTCATGCATTTCTTTGCACTCTCCCAGCTGATGCCTGACATCCTTCATCCCGCGCGTCTGAGCAGAACCAGAGGATGACAACTTTAGGATCGTAATTCGAATTAGTTACGCTCTCACCATTTCCCATTCTCATTAAATCATTGTCAGGACAGTGGATTCATGTGGTACCATTTCCTGTTCTCATTACAATTTTTTGTCATAAGAATGAGGTATCAGAATTTCAACGCTTCCCACAGCCTTTGAAAAATAATAGCGTGGTAGCTTTGACCTAGTTTTTTCTGTTCTGCATTTGGCTGGGCGCCTCTCTCCCCCAACTTGTTTATGGCTTGGGTGATGGTTCAAAGTCTTGAGTATGGCACAAATTAAGAAATCACAAGTGGGGCTATGTTAAAATGTTTCCTTCCTCTTTTCAATGACAAAATTAAACCAGCTCTGCAGCATGCTTTCCAGAAAAGTTAGGGTTGACACCTGGTCTGTCGTTTGGTGAAGGATGTGTCAATCTCTTTTTCTATTTGCATTTTTACTTTTTCTTTAAAGAATGAATGAGTTGTCCTTAAAAGAAGGCAAAGAAATTATCGTTCATATTTTCTGTTGTTTTTAAAATCCTTCCAAAATGTACGTTACTTTTAGAGGGAGGAAAAAAAGACCCCCTCACATTCTTATTCAGATATACAATTTGGATAAATTACTTTATTTCCCTCCCTGTGATCACAGCTGCCTTTGCAGGGGTTTGTTTTACAATTGAAGTCTTTGTTCTTCCAAGACAGTTGTTGATGGTATTTGGGTTCAGGTGGAAGCCTTACAACGCTGGGTGATGGCTCCTTAGCTAGACACTGTGGAAGCTGTCACTCAGCTCTCCCTAGCACAGTGTTGGCTTTGCCTGCCCTAAATGCCCTCCTTAAATGCAAACTTTGTGGGACACCAAAGAGATGCTGGCAACATAGACAGGCATCTCCTCTCCTTTGGTGATGAATGCTTACGTTGTTTGTTGTTGTTGTTGTTTAGACAGTATGAGCAAAATATCTGAGAAATAATGACAGCTTGCTTAATTCTGAATAGATCAGTGACCCTACTTGATGAAAATATTTCAACTTACCATGCTTCAAGCCAAAAATGAGTTCTCCTGGGATTCTGAAAAGGAGAACTGACATCAGCTTGGTCATTGTTGCGCAACCAACTGCTCACATCTGTGTTCTAGCTGGTTTCTACTTGCTACTTTCTAAAAATAATGTTTTGTTTTGTTTTGTTTTAAGACAGTGTCTTTAATTATTTCAAACTGTGACCAGCACAGTGCCTGATATACAATAGACACACAATAAATGCTTGTTCAGGGAAGAGGGAGTGCAGCAGGCAGGACAGTGGGGTGTGTCAGAAAAGGCTCTAGCAAACCTGAAATCCCATTTCTATTGGTCTGTGGTAAATAAATTATATTTTTCGAAGTGGCTTTGTCATGTTTCTGTTTTATTTGAGCCTTCTTTAGGAATGTTTTTTAAGGTAACTTTCAGAGTCTGTGAATATGGTTAGACTCTGTTTTCCTCCTTTAATTTATTATTAATGCAGATTTACTTTCTTCATTATATGTATTATTTTTGAAGCAGCATTAGATTTTTATATGTAACATTTCATTTAGAATCCTGTGCTTTTCTTTAAAAGTGCATTCATATTGTAGCACACTTTGGTACTTTTTTTTTTTTTTTTAAACTAGCTTTGGGTATTAGTATAAAGTGACTCCCGGAGAACCTCCATGTTTCTTTCAGCATTCACGTGACAGTTTAAAAAATGTCCCTCAAAGGAGAGACTAAGGTAGGGTTTGAAGCACCTGGAATGGGTTCCGTCCCTGGCCCCTTTCTAACCAGCTGTGTTCTTCCAGAGCAAATGGGTTCAGATCATTCTTTTGGGGGATGATTGTGGTGTGACATGTTTGCCAAGAAATATCTTATTTTCTCTAGGATTTTTAATTTGCCATCTAGCATTTCATATAGCTGCACCTTCAAGTTTATTTCATTTCACATGAGTTTGGTTGTGCACCTCACTTGGCATTCTTAATCATGTGTGAACACACACCACAGCCCCACACTCACATACACCCCATACCACACACATCACATATACCACACACACACACACACACACACACACACACACACACAAACCCCACACTTGTTTCGTGGTAGCCATTCCTACAAGGGGATGTCTATTCCACTAGTCATTTCTAAAAACAAAATCATATTTTTGCATCCACTTTATTAAATATTCCTTTTCTATTTAAGTTTTTTCATTTATGTTTATCTTCTTAATTTGCTGTGTAAAAATATTATTTTAAAAAAATTTCTTTCTCTGTCCTTATTCTTTAGTAATGAAGCCTTTTATGGGTACATCTAGTATTCCCATTATAACTTTTGCTGTACTTAAGTGTTCAGGGTAAAGAGGTCTTCATCTTGGTGTATTCTAGACTGTACTTAACTTTTCTTAACAAAAGATTTTCCAAAAATATTTAGGAGTATAACTTTTTATTTTAAAATAGATATGATTGTTTGGATCATCTTTACCTCTTTCTTACTTTTGGCCCTGATTTTTTAAGAAAAAGAAGCCTATATGATAAAGCTCAGTCTTGTAAAAACATTTAGTGTCTCAATGATTCATACTCTCAGTCTGTAGATATAAAACGTATACATTTTTACATGAAGGATGAAAATGTTTTTGTAAATTTAATACTTGAAGTTCATAGTCAGTTCCTCTGTCATTATTATTTTTTTTTTTTTTTTTTACTGGCAGACATGTGTGACCCAGTGATGATCCTGCAGGAGCCCACTCTGTTTATTTGCTCCTATGAGTTTTTTGCTGTGTGTCCTGGTTTTGAGCTCCTCTACAGGACAGACATATTGGCTGTATCTACATCATAAACTGCCCCTCTCTCCGGCTTGCTACTCTTGATTTCCAATTCCACTCCGTTTGCTAATAGCCTCCAACGTCCATCTTCACGTCACTCATGTTTGTGTTCTCTGGAACCCCTGCCCTTCTTGACTTTTGAGCATTTTGTATCCTAAATTAAAGCAACTTATAGCTAGTTTGCTTTTTAATCCAGTGTTGTAATCTCCATCCTTCAGCTCACGTTTAGCTGATTGACTACAGTTAATGCTTCCTCCTGAACTCTGTGCAGGCTAAAGTGCAACCCCTTGCAGGGCCATTATCAGTCAGCCCTCAGATCCAGAGCACACACCTTCACCAGCAGCACGCTTTACAGAACCTGCTCCAGCCAGCTGGTTCTAGGTGCTATTGTAATTAACCTCCTGCTGTCATCCTAGCATTTCCTCAAATCTTACAAAGTTCCCTATGTGCTTGGGATAACCCGGCCAGGAGGGAATGACTGCTTTTCAACAGTAGAGACTCGAAATCAAGTCCTGAGTGTTCCCATGATTTGCAGAAGAATGCTCAGCTGGGATGGGGTGCAGCAGGCTTTGGAGCCAGGTCCCAGTGCAGTCTGTGGTGTTAATATGGACTTTACGTCTTTATGTCAGTTCCCACTACTCACATTCACTACTGAGGTGATATGTTCAAAGGAAACCTTGTCATTAAGTGAAAGGCTCCTGTGAACTGACACACTGGCAGGATCACCTCCCTCTCAATATTCCTCCCTAGCACTGACATCTAGACAGAGGCCTGGGGGCCTCTAGTCAGCTTATCCATTGTCCTTTTCCAGTAGCAAATAACAGAAATCAACTCTGGTTATCTTGAAATTTTAAAATCTAATTAAAGGTAACTGATAAAATGAGTTAAGGCTGGAGGACAAAAGGATCCAGGGCAGATTTTATTCACATGTTGGTTTGTGCACCTCTTACCAGCCAGATAGCTGGGATCAGAACCAGGCATACAACTGCAAAGCAAATCGTAGCCCTACCCTTAGCAGAGGTAGCCCTCCTGACAGGCGTCTCAGAGGACACCAAGTAAGCAGACGGGACTCGCCAGCAACTGGGGCTCACAGCTGTGCTCAAGGGAAACCCTTCACTCCCAGGGCCGCACAACACACCCTCACTGCATCATGTTGCAGTCAGGACACCGAGGTTCGTGCCCAGGATAAGGCCCCCTCTGCTTGTGCTTCTCGGCTCACATGCCGAGGGGAAGAGTGCTGGTCGGGTAAACGTGTGGCTAAGGAAATGCAAAAACATATGTGTCATGTTCCTTTTTAGATTCAGTGGCACATCGTACCATTATCAGCTCTTTATTTTTGTCAAAATCCACTGTGTGAATAATATATTTCTGGCTCTGCCCAGCATTCCTTTCTTAGATAATAACAGACCCGATATGGAAAGTTCTCTCCTGCTAAAGTTTGTCATTTCAACAGGCCCAGTCACTTTGCTAATCCAGAACAAAGCTAGTCCACAATTAAGTCCAGAATTTGAATTCTTTTTATTTGCTCTTTTTAGAGACATGAAGCTTTCAGGAAAAAACAAAATCTCAAAGAAGAATGCTCATAACATACGTACAGAAATCAGATTACAAAACAGTGTACATGTTCCTGTTTGCGTTTTCGCTTTACATAAATATACTCAGATACACGCACTCACACAGTGAAATTGGGCCGAATTCCAAATGTTCCTTTTCTCTGGAAGTAAGTTTCTAAGTTTTATTCTTTTCTCTGTATTTCTACACTTCTTACTGTGACAAAGCTTTAATTTATTAAGGAAAAAACCAAATTTCTTTAAATAATGAATGATTTACATTGACACAAGATGTCAAAGTTGGTAGTAGAGTGAAACCTAGACACCTCAGGATACAAAGCCGGCCGCTCCCAATGCTGTTGAACTCTGTGTCTCCAGGACTGGGCCACTGGTCATTGTGCAGATGACTTCTGTCCTCCTTGTCTTTGGAGACAAGCTTTTTCCACTTGGTAAGCCTCTGATTGCCCAGTGAGTGCTGCCTCCTGTGTCTCACTCTGAGCTTTTGTTCTGAGTGAGGCATGCTGCCACACAGTGTCCCTCACAGGCTGTGCCAGGTAAAGGGGGTGATGTAGCGAATCTCCAGAAACTTTCAACGACTCTTACTCCAGCCTTCTATTTGAATAAATTAGTTAACAAGGAAAATTCAGTGTTAAATCCAATGCCGAAGCAATTATACAAGATTTACCAATGTCTTTTAAAGATTTCCATACTTGTTCTTGCTAAAATAAAACTATCATTTTCATTTTTCAAAAATAAATACAGCTCAAGAGAGGACGAGAGTAATATTTGCAAGCAGTTATATTAGAACCAGATTTCTACTTTTGGAAATGGGTATGTTGCTGGGGCACCCTAAATTTCCACTGACATTCAAATAAGCTGCCTGAAATTACTAATATTATGGTAAGGGAGTCTTTCTGCTGGAGCATGTGCCTGTGAGAGTTCTAAATTCAGTATAGGATGACGACTTGGCACGGTAGAGCTGTTGCTTGAAATGCAATCAGGAGGAAGGAGACCAGGAGAAAGACGCCTCCATTGAATTTCCCATCTAGTCCGTATGTCCCACTATTAAAATGGACTCAATGTTTTCATCTGTTTTCCACACACAAACCTTGTGACTAACCACCTCAGCTAAGTTTAAATAACTTGAATCCTAACATTAAAATTGAATGCATGTCATTTCCCTTTCAAATATATCCAGCCTCACAACTTGATCTTGAAAGCCGTTTAAGTCTTTCATAGCTTTTACATCTGATTTGAGAATCTGACGTATAATTCATATCTTAGGACTTGAAAGTTTTAGCGAGTGGGAAAGATCGGAAGTCCTTGGAAATTATTTCAAAAGTTCATTCCCTTTTATGTCCAAAGACATGATTGACATCTGAAGAATGAAATTAAAGTAACAATAAGCCCAATTCTCTCATTGGAGCTCTGGGTGGGGCAGAGACATGCTCTGAGAATCCCTGAAATGGAGGTAACTGTCCTAAGGAAGTAATCCCTTCATATCTGAGGAAGGTTAGGAAAAATGCCATGGTCAATTCTACAGCAAGGAGACTCAGACTCAGCAAATAATCTATGAAGATAGCAGCTTTAAATAGAGCTCAAGAGAGTGGACTCTCAAGTCAGAGGAATCTGATTTCAAATCTGGACCCTGGCCACCTGAGGAGAGTAGCTTACACTCTCCACCGTTGAGTGGGTACTGCCTCAGAGAGCTGTATGCATTAAGTGATGAAATCATGCAGAGGGTTTATTGGAATGCCTGCTGTACAATAAACTGCAGCCATTGTAATTACTGCTATTATTACAAATAAAAAGAAGTATTCACATTTGGCACGCTCAGTAGAGTTTTCAGATTTGCATATGCAAATGTGAGACAGTTATTGACAAGTGCGTTGAAATAATTCTCCCCATCTTGTTTTAATTGGTTTTCTGTAAGACTTCTAATTCTAGACTTGGCTTTCACATGGCTCCATTTTCCTGGACCTGTGCTAAACTGCGAATGCCACTGCTTCCTAGTGAAGTCATTGTTTCCTGGACTTGGGGGAGGGCCCCGGTCAGGGTATGGCCATGTGCAATGAGTAGCCTCAGGATTGAATCACTGAAGTCCCTTTCAAAGAGCTCACCTGTCGATCCTCACTACTGTCTGGATTTGATGTGTCCCTCCCCTTCCTCTTGTTTCTTTCTGTTGTCACAGAGATAAATGGACTTAGAAAATTTTTACTGTCAGGGAAACTCTGAGCTTCACCTATTTGTTATCCAAATCGTGTGCTTTGGAGGAGAAGGGTTCAAAGGCAGAAGGGAAAATAAAGAAGAAGATTCTTAAAAATTACTTCAAAATACAGATCTACCCAACCACAGTAACTTTGTCACTGCAGAGATTTTGATGGTGGTTTTACTCTTATTTTTACAGTATTCATTGGGAATATATGGGTCCACCTGAAGGCTTTCTGTGGTCAATTCATTTAATCCTCATGACGCTGTGGGCTGGGTGTTCGCTGCTGTTATCCCAGTGTATTGATGGGAAAACTGAGGCACAGCAGGAACAGAGATACCTTGCCCCAGGACCCATAATTTTGATCTGGGAGCTGGTGTATGAGCTCAGCCAGGAGGCTGTGCTACATATTCTGGTATAGTTTTACAAAAAATAAGGGAATAATAAGTGGGGAGATTGAATACATTTACAGTTTGTAATGGATAGTTATGCTCCTTCCCTTTGATTTATGAAATGAGAGAGAAAAAAATGATATGTCTTTTATGATATCGTTTGAAATCTGGCAATACTTTTAATTGGTGACTCTGCCCATAGAAGTGCTCTGGAGAAAAGTGAACCTTCTGTTCCTCTGTAATTGCTATTTTCCCAGCAGTGTGAGATAAGGACAATAAGGTTTGGAAAAGAACGTGGTGATTGGGAGAAACAAGCATTCTGTGCTCCACACATTGACTGCTCTCTAGAAAAGTCTCTATTCTAAAGTTTTTTTTTTTTATTAGTCTACAAATAGGAATTGATTCTTCTCTAAATCTAAAAGGAAGGAAAAATTATTTTCTCAGATTTCTATGATGCCAGATAAATTGCCTCTTATCCTATGCCTGAAATGTTTTGAAACCTGATGACAGTAAAAAAGAATTCATTTAGATTCAATTGGGTATTAAATGATAAATTTTCTATTTGCATAAGTTTGGCTTCTTTAACTTTGTACTTAACATGTCAGTTTTTAATGTAATTAATCCATCTGTTTGTGCTTGTAGGGTCCTTTTAAAAAGAGAGCATTTCATAATAGAATGTACTTATCTGAATTCATAATATAAAATAAAGCTCACGGGAATGAGCATTTTAAGTTTCACTTAAGGTTATATATGGTAATCTGTGACTTTTCAGTCACATTAAATAGACCCCAGAATAATATTCTCAGATAAAAACAGAATTTTTATTAATCGGTATAACGGAGTGCAAATTAAATTCCATTCCTTCCTCCATATTTTATCAAAACACAATGGTATTTGGGAAAACAATGGATATTTTAAATTGCTCAAAGAGTTCCATATTCACCCATATAGTAAGACTATTACATTCTCTTCTTTTGTGTTTGCTTGTATTTGTGCAAAGAGAGAGAGAAAATGCTGTTTGGAATGCAAGCAGCCCTTTAGGGAGGGCGCGGTGGCTGAGTTACTTACTGCCATGCATTTGAAGAAGGAAGGGCAGCCCATTTTCAAATATTTTTGTTTGTTACATTTCTATGTTATGTATCTAAAGTTTTGAATGTCAAATTTTGTACAGTTTTTGGTCAGAGATAATTCAATTGGCATTTCTTGAGTATGTGGGAGTAAAATGTAACTAGCTTTGCCCGAGCCTTATCATAGCGTGGAAAACATTGCTCTATTAATGTGATGATAAAAGTGCATTTTCAATGAAATATCTTTTGATTCTTCTATAACTCCCACTGGGATGGGTGTATAGTAGGATGCAAGCCATACTGACCTGATCATGTGTATCTTTAGCATTCTAAGGACAAGACTGCCTGGTGATGGGTTAAAGCTCTTATTTTGCATTCATGTGATTTGAGCTTTGAGAACAATTAACTGAAAGAAATTAGTGATCATATATGGGAAGAATTTGTAAATGTTCATCAAATAAGATATCTCAAGATACTTGTTATAAATTTTAAAAACATCATGGATTACTTTTGCTTGCCTGTTACATTTTATTCTCCTGCTTTTGTGTTCATGTTTACATTTACAAATAAATGCAATCTTTAATAGGTACCAGACTTCCTGGATCTTAATATTTGACGACTTCTGGGCCCTAGGTAGCGGATGTTGCTCATTCCCAAGTTCTGCCTTAAATCTTAGAGTTGACAGAGGAGATACACAAGCAGTGTTTTTCACAGCACAGTGCATTCCAGAAATAGGTTTGAGAAGCTGATGATATAAAGCATATAATATTTTCCCATAGGAACAATGCTGAAATTGGTCAGGAACACAGTATTTAAAACTTTATATTCAGAAGCTAGTCTCAGCAACTGAGGGAGGCCCCAAGCAAGTTAGATGCTATCTCCAAAGGGGGCGGGGTGGGACTGGGATGTGGCTCAGTGGTTAACATCCCCTCCAGGTTCAACCTGGTACGCCCCCCCCCACACACACACACACTACAGGTATAGCACTATTTTGACAAAGATTATATATAGAATCTTCCAGAATAAAAAATAATATGTCCTCTCTGACTCAATCATCACTCAGGAACTTGACATTTTCTTATTTCTGGTGTCTCCAACTGTAACCATTTGATTAAAATGTCCCAGTTTTTTTTTCCTCCTCTACTTTCCAAACTATATCATATTGTAAAAAAAAAATTATTAATCAAACACACTCTACAAGTTTTTAAATTTTTTAAAAAATTGTCAAGTATTCCAGTACTTGGCCATTCCAGTATCTAAATGTTTGTGAATCTAATTGAAGCCACTTTAATTAAGATGATGAATTTCCATGTTTAGTATTTTTTACTACCAAGACAAAGACAGAACAACAACCAAACAATTCAGTGCCTGAGGATCTGGGGAAGAAGTCTGTGAGAATGCTGGCAAGGCGGGACTCCTCGGCCGCTACAACTCTGTGTGCCTACGTTGCTGGCATCTAGCGGCTTCCTGGCAGGTCTGGGTTTAGGAGAGACAGAGCCTGTGGGCCTTGAGCTTGGCCACCTGGAGAAAGAAACCTTCGGGAGTCCCCAGAGGTGGGGATGGAGCCTCTTGTTTACCTACCTTGGTGGGCTCAGAGCTTTGAACTCTCTGGGTCCAATAAAACCCTCAAGGTCAGTGCTGAAGTCCCCTGGCCCTGCAGGTCTCCCTGGCATTATCCTGGTGTCCCCTTCTGCTCTGTATACCTAGTCGGTGGGTTTATTTAAAAGAAAATTTTAGTACTTCAGCTGTCATCTGCAGGGGTATAGGTCTGCAGGTCTCACTGTGTGTTGTAACTGCCAGTCCTGATGCTGTGTGTGGAGCATGCTCCCTTGAAGCTCTTTCCCTGCTTGCTTGGGCAAGTTCTTTCCATCCTCCCAGTTCTGTTTCCTGAGAAGTGGGATGAACCCGATTGTCTGAGTTCTTCTTTACCCACAGGTGGGGACGCCCCTCCCTGGCCACTCATATGGGCTGAACTGGATGGACAGTGCAGGGCTGTGTCCCGATGGGCCCTTGCCACCTTCCCTCCCAATACAGAGCTGGAGAAGAGTGGAAGGTGGCCCAGTGGGGTCAGCACATGTCTTTTGACCACCTACGCGAAGCAATGGAGCAAATACCTTCCCACCTCCATAGCTGGGACTGATTAGTCTTGGAGAAGGCTGGCTAGTTGTCCACTTTCACAGCCAGGCCCAAGCCCCAGCCCCTGCTCTCTGGAGCCCTTGACCTCTCTGGTGGTGATGCCTGTGTGTTTGCAAGTATTTTGGAGGAGGTCATAGCTGACTCTCAGCCAGGAAGAAAGGGGCAACAGTAGTTCTTTGGGATACACTGCAGAGCCCCCTGAATGCATGCCTGCTGTGTGTGAGTGTGCTGAGAGAAGGGAGGAGGTGGGGGTGCAAGGACATGTGAATTTGACAAGGGTCAATTTCTTCAACTTCCCTTGTACATTTGACTATTTTTATTAAATGTGAATGATAAAAAAAAAAAAACAGACACTATCATAACTTAGGTTTGTCTTCTTGGCTTTATCTGATTTAAGTGCTTTGCATATCAAGGACTTGCATACTAGATGCACACTTGTATAAATACATGTTTAATAATTACCTAGTATTGTGTGTAGTTTCACTTAGTCCCATATATTCCTGATAAACATCCTTTAGCTTCTTCTCTTGTCATGAACAGGCTCTTTAAGAAAGCCACATTTCCTCCTCCTCGTATATGTGGCCTCATCTGGCGCTCACTCCAATGGCATCTGCATGGTGCCAAGACCACCCATCAGCTCCCTATGGATGCCAGCACACTGGGGAAGTGGCCCCTGCAGCATGCTGCCCAGCCTGAATCCTGTCCCCAGCTCCTGTCTTCCTTGCCTATGACTGTGGCAGCCCTGCCTGCTCTTGAGAGAGAGGACAGCTTTGGTCTCACCCACTAGCATCTCCCACATCCCTTGCTATGCTGGGACACCCCTGTGCTTCCCAGCCACCTGTGAGCCTTAGATTCAGACTTCATCCTCCTCGTTTATTCTGATGTTTTTGGTCATGTCATCCTTCCACAGCACACTAAAGTGCAGATTCTCCAGAAACCAAAGAGGAAACTCAGCAATAGAAGAAAATACCACAGAGGAAGAGTAAATCGTACTTTAACAGAATTATTTGGAGTAATGTCCAAGGAGGGAGAGGCAGCAGGCAAACCCATTAGCTGGCACTGCCTTGATTCTCCTGCTGGGAATGCAGCTATCAGCGGCTGTCTTCTCACAGGACATAAACCGTCCAGCTCAGTTTCTCCTTCGTTACAGCCTTGCACCTTGGCAACATCCTGCTCTTGGTGTTGACCTGATAAGCAATAGCTGAGGTTTCCCATGTTGAAGATGTGTAATGAGAACCTAGCTTCAGGAACTTGCTCAGTGGCCTTCTTCACTAGGTCACAGGGCCACTGCATGTGATCAGCAAGCCTTTGCCCAAGATGGATGGCACCAATGCAGGTGCAAAAGAGGCCTAATTCCTGCTCCCCAGAGGACTTGTCCATGCACAGAGATAGCCAGGCTTCTGAGCTCTAGGTCCTTCTTCCTGGAGGTCACAGGAGCCTTATGTGGGCTGGAGTATTCCAGAATGGTTCCTGTGGAGATGATACGGGAGATTTGACAGAGTGAGAATTAAGCAAGAAGTTCAAGGACATGTGGTAGGAAAGGACTTCCATTTCAAGACATTGGACATGCAGAAAGAAGCACGTGGGCCCGGGGATGGGGGGGGTGGTGCTAATGCCAATGTGAGATGAGATATGGGACCGTGAACACACGGTGGTCTCTCTAGATTCTGAAGATTACCCAAAGCCTTCTTCAAGGGAAGAGTTTCACATGACTGGGATGAAGGACTTTGAGATATTTATTTATTATTTTTGGTATGGGGGGATTGAACCCAGGGGCACTTTCCCACTGAGCTACATCTCCAGACTGTTTTTCATTTTTCATTTTGAGATGGAGACTCCCTAAGTTGCTTAGGACTTCACTAAGTTTATGACTGTGATCTTTACATTGAGATCTCACTGCCTCAGCCTGAGTTGCTGGGGTTATAGGTGTGCACCACCATGCCTGTCTTAGAACTTTGAGATTTAGAAATAGATTAATATGCAAGTGGATTAAGTGAATGAGAAAGGAACATAGAGATAGAAAAGCAGAGTAATACATCCTCTCCAGATAAGGGGACAAGTGGAGGAACTAGGAGACAAAGTGAAGCAGCTCAGTGACAGAGGATAAAGAAGGGTACATTCCGCAAAACTCCAATGGAAACTGACTTGTTATAGTGCTTTTTTCTTCCCAGTTAGATACACATTAAACAACAACAACAACAAAATCCCTTCTGGAACTAAATCCCTTCTGGTTTGTGGTAAAATCATTACCTCCCATTTATTAGGCACTTACTATGTGCCAGGCACTATGCTAGGTACTCTGCAAACATCTAATGTATCTCTGCAAGAAATCTGCAAGGCATGTGTGTCTGCAAATTTATGAAGGTGGAGATTGAGCTCCAAGAGCTTAAACCTACTAAGCAAGCTGTGCCTACAGCAAGCATACATTGGCAGTAAGAGTGGAACTCATGTCCCCTGGATGGACAGTGTCCTCTCCTCACCTGCTCAGCTGGTGCTTTAGATATGGTGCTCTGTGGAGAATGGGGAGTGGCTTAGAGGAGGAAGTCATCAAATATGCCCATTTCAGGCCACAGCTTCTGCTTTTAGCAACTGTCGCCTACTTTTGCGGATGCACCTGGCCTCATAGCTATGCAGAAAGAGGTCACTTGGTCTTTTGAGTCACTCTGCACTGAACACATTCTAGATGTGTCCTTGGGGTGGCACTATGTCAGCAGTGCATTCTGAATCAAACATGCACGTACTCCAAGGACAGGACAGACAAGGCCAAATAACTGACAACATGGGAGTCATCAATGACCTTCACATGGTTTCAGAGAAGGGAAGGAGGAGCCTGGAAAGGAAGTGGTTCAGGGTGTGAGAGGAACAAGTAGTCATGTCCACAACACACAAAGGTCCACAGTTACTGCTGTAGGCAGTGACTGTTAGGACTGGATAACTGTAACACTAAGACAGCACCTGGCACATAGTATATGCTCAGTAAACCAGAGCTACTTTTATTTCACTGGAACTTTGAAAAGTATTTCACCATATTCTGGAGAAAAGCCCAAAATATGAGAATTTATGATTTCACTGTTTTTAATTTCAATATGTACAGTTGACATTTGAATCTTCCTGTTCAATTCCACATGAGTGTTGCAGCGTGTTTTGTCAGATGCCTCCTGTGGTGTCTCATGACATTGCCCATATAATTTCCATGTTTATCTCCCCTCGTTTTCTCGTTTTACTGTTTAGATCCAACTGCTTGCTCTCCTGATTCCGAGTGGTCACATATCTTTCCCTAAGAGAACTTTCTTTCCAGTTTCACCTGACCCTTGCCTGATGCTCCTTACTTCCTGGCACCCAACTCCAGGCAGGAATGCTGAATGTGGCCACAACCCAGAAGGGGTTTAGTAGTTTAAAAAAAAAAATTGTATCTAATTGGGGAGGAAAAGGCACTATAACAAGTCGGTTTCCATTGGTGTTTTGTGGAATGTACCCTTCTTTATCCTCTGTCACTGAGCTCTCCACTTTGTCTCCTAGTTCCTCCACTTGTCCCCTTATCTGGGTGGATGTATTACTCTGCTTTTCTTTCTCTATGGTCCTTTCTCATTCACTTAGCCCACTCGCAGATTGATCTATTTCTAAATCTCAAGGTTCTCAGATGGCTCATCATTATTCATCTTCCTCATGAAGCCACGTCTCTGTGTCCTCTTGTGTCCTCTTGTACTCTGGCTCCTGCGCTTTCTAGAGTACCTTCTTCCACACTCTGAAGTGCCCAAGGCACCAAGCTCTGTCTTTGTGCACCTGTGAATCCCTGTAGTATGTGACCTGTTTATTTTTCCACCTTTCTGACCTTTCACTGCATCTATTTTCTTTCCGCACCTAAGGTTAATATTCTGCAGATGCTTCTTTTCAACACAGTCTAAACCACAAGTCACCTTTCCTTTCCTTTCACCTCCTTTGTTCAGGAAAGGACTGGGTCCTGCTCTCCATGCCCCTCCTCTCTCCTTCCCGTTCTTCTCTAGCTTAGTGCCTTCACCTACCTGTGCTTTCCCTTTGAATTTCTGCCTTCCTCCGTGCTCCATTCCACCCATCAACCAGCATAACATATCCTGTTGCAGTAAATGTTTCAGATCGAGTACATTACTTAATTCCTTAATTTCCATAAAGATAGAGCTTTTAAAACACTCTGTGATTTTTCTATATTGGCCTTTGTGAAATTTGCTAAATTAGGTAATAATGATTAATGCAAATATGGAATCATCAAATCTGATGAACTTGCCTTTTTCCCACAAATTAGAGCTCACAGGTGGTTGGACAGTGTGAAAATTGGCATCAGTGCTAACTGAGGAACAGGAAGTTTGCAGGCACCTTGAGGAAAGGATCAGTATTCACTGTCAGTGTGCTGCCTTTTAGATCCTCAGGTTCATCCCAGGCCTCAACTGGAAGGAATGTTAGAGCTGATTATCACAGCAGTTGCCTTGGTGCCAAGGGTGATTCTGGGAACAGCGCTCAATCAATGCGTAAACTAGTAAAATGCCAGGAACTTTTGGAAGACCGAGAAGAGCGAAGAGCGATGAGTTAGTGAAGAATAAACAATAGTAAAACATTGAGCATTCTCTCTCACACAGTGCAGGAAAGAATTTTCCATGAGTTAATATGAGTATAGACCTGGTTATATTTTAGGACGTGTGTTTTACCAGATGATTTATATTTTGTTATATTATTGGAGAACATTTAACTAGTACAAAGTGTGTCGTTGAGAGTTTAAAAACAATAAACACTTCTGTTATTCAAAGTAATATATTTAGAATCCTGCCATCAACATATACTTTCCTTTATAATTTAGTAAGAAACTTGATATAGAAAAATAAAAATAGTAATAACCTAAAGAAAGTAAAACCACAGGAGCTCGAGAGCGAGAATTGGACTACGAATTCAGGCTAAGCAGAGCATCAAGGGGCCATGCTGGGGTCTTCTTAAAGAAAGGGCCATGTGTGCATTTTGTATATATATAAACTGTATTATCCAAAGGTCTGTGATAAACTCCAAAGCATTTTAAAATTCTAACACAGTTCTTAATGAAAAATCAACATAACCTCATGATATGGCTCATGTTTTTGCAAAACTTAGGAGGGGAGAGCAACACCTAGCTGGGAGAAGGGAGGGGGCTGGAACCCAGTAGCTCTTCCACCAAGTCAGTTCTGTGGTCAGCGTCGACCTGCTTCTAGTGAAAGACTACACACGTTTCTTCGCTATGCCACTGAGTGAAAAGATGTTATGACCTAATATTTTGTAAAGCATGTTAGGATGTAGAGTTTCCCATTAAGATTTTCAGAAAGAAATTGTCATTTTTATTCTGTATTTTTTTACTGCACTCTACTCACACAACACTAAGGTGTGAAAGGAGCTAGGATCAGTCCCCTCTTACAGCCGTCATGATGCGTGTGGGAAGCACCATACAGTGACTTTGCTCTTGAAAATCAAACTGGATGGAGAAGACAGCAGGAATGGAGCTACCACCCAACACTTCCATTTTATTCTGCTTTTGAAGCCGAGTGTGTCTCTAGTGGGGTGCGTGGCACACGGCACTTGCACAAGCAGACTCTCACGAAGGAGCACAAGAGCCCTCACCATCCTCAGAGCGGAATTTTACTTAAAGCTTCATTTAGCAAAATAAGATATAAATCTCCTTTTAAAATAAAAACATGCATCTAAAAAACATGGACTCTGCCAATATATGACAAAAATCAAGCGAGATAATTTAAAATTGCATGCAAATGACCTGCAGTGATATATATCATGGTGAGGCTTATGCACTGCCATACACAACTCTGGAAGAAGTACAAAAGCAATATTTATGTACAGTAATATTTTAGGAACCAGCATATTAACTCAAAACTGCAAAATGGATTTACAGTTAAGACATGTAAGATTTTACAAGTGTTTTCTGGTTTCTAAGGTTGGAGAATCTGTACATCATTCTATTGCATGAATTTCTCGAATCCTAAAAGTTCATGTTGTTTGCCGATTTTTCTTGCATTCAATTATCCACGTCAAGTGCATATCAGGTGTTTGGAGGGGGCAGAGAATACCATCAGCATATGCTCACTCATCAACACACACATGAAAGAACATTTGCAGATGTTTTGATAATGGAGGGCTTAAATCATTTGTCCTGAGGCAGTATTTGTAGTAATACTTTGATCAGCTTCACGGTGGTTAGACTATTTTCCCTGCAGAAATTATCACATGACCCCAAAGGATAAGAGAAATATTACGTGAGAAAATTGGAAAACATCCGATTGGCAGGTTTCAGCAAGTGGGTAAGAATGAATTGTGTTCGATCTGATTTCAACTGCTTAATGTAATACGCTCACCACCACAGCGAGACAGGAGAAGCCAAAGATGCAGCCCACACACCTCCCAAGAGTTGCCTCGCCACGACGATATTCTTAGCCCTTTAATTGTGACATATTTTTTATAAAGTTGTGGCTGCCTGGTTTCTTCACAATTATTAGCGGTTGCAGAGTGTTTTCCGATTCACAGACATAAACTTATTTAATTCACTCAAACACCCGGAGCAGATATTCTTAGCTCTTTTTGCAGATGGGAAACCAAACATTCATTTAGGAATCATGATATTTTTAAAATCAGACAGGTTGGACACAGATAAAAATTGCTCTCATATACCGTGTTGTTCTCCAATGTTGCTTTTAGGAAAATGTGTTAGTGGGAAATTTAGGATGAGTAGTAGTAGTGGCAGTGACAGTGACAGTAATAAAGGATCACACAGCAACTGCCTCATTGATTGTTTCTCAGGAATCCTCACTACAGATGGTAGTCTCTGTCTCTGCAGATGTAGAACTGGACCTCAGAGAACAAGTCCTTCGCCTGAGGCTGCAAAGCTATAATCAGGGAAGTCAGCACTTGTACCTGGGACCTCTGGCATCAGTCTGCACTTAGCCCAGAGCAGATATTAAAAGCACAGGACACATGCACACAAAAGCAAAAGAGGTTTCAGGCTAAGTTTTTAGAAAAATACAGTTTGAAAATGTGTCTATCTCACTACATTTGGCACTGGATTCTCTTTACTGAAAAATACCTTTCTATATTCTTCCCCTGAGAATGTTAGAGAGCCCTGGGAAGCACAGGAGCACATTGCTGACAATATGTGTGCTGATACTTTGTGGAAAATATACTATTTTCAATCTTAGAGTATGAAAATTTTTAATCATAAAGTTTCATATTTAAAAAAATCAAAAATACATTGTCAGCAACAACATGTTCTGTAATTTCAAAACATTTCAAGGATGTTGGGACAAACTGGAGTGCTGAATTATTGATGCTTCCCAGTGACCTAGGTCACTGGTTCAGAAAGAAGCATTTTTGAAAATATTTATTCAGTTCTTTTCCTTTCCTTCAAAAGAAGCAGAACTTTTAAGTTTTCCCCCCTAGAGTTATGAAAGCAATTTTTGTTATTTTTAGAACAGTTTTAAAGAACATTGATATATTTTTGATCACATCCTATTGGAATATAAAATACATATTTTTATGCTATGTGAATTCGATTTTTAATACTTAGAAAAAAATTTTTAGTTCATTGTAGTTCTTGGAGATTGGCTAAAATGTTTCTTTCTTAGCAGGAATGAAATGTGGTTTTATCAGTGAAGTCAAAAGCAAAGTGAAACCAGGTTTGGTAGCCCCATCTGTCATCCCAGTGACTCAGGAGCTGAGGAAGGAGGATTAAAAGTTCAGGGCCAGCCTCAGCAACTTCACGAGACCCTGTGTCAACATTTTTTAAAAAAAACATTGAGCATGTAGCTCAGTGGTAAGCATCCCAGGGTTCAATCCCCAGCACGAAAGAAAGAAAGAAAGAAAGAAAGAGAGAGAGAGAGAGAGAGAGAGAGAGAGAGAGAGAGAGAGAGAGAGAGAGAGAGAGAAAGAAAGAAAGAAAGAAAGAAAGAAAGAAAGAAAGAAAGAAAGAAAGAAAGAAAGAAAGAAAGAAAAAGAAAGAAAGAAAGAAAGAAGAAAATATAGTGAAAAAATGAGGTAGGGGATAGTAAAGCCAAATGACAAGAAAAAACTATGAATTCAATTTTGCTTTCATTTTATTCTGTTTTTGTACTTGTTCTTTTTAGATATACATGGCAGTAGAGTGTGTTTTGACATATTATACCTATATGGGGTATACCTTTTGCTAATTAGGACCCCATCCTTGTGGTTGTACATGATGTGGATTTTCATGGTGGTGTATTTATATTTGTCCATAGGAAAGTGATGTCCTAATCATTCTGCTGTCTCCTATGCCCACCTCACCCTGCCTTCCTTTCCTTCTCCTTTGACTAATCCACTGGACTAAATAGTTCAGCTGAACCCAATAGAACAAAGCTCCATGGTGACTCTTCTTTCAGGCCAACTTTTGTTGAGGATGCAAGTTTACAAGGTACTTGGCAAACCCCTTTGTCTACATCCACTTTCCCTCTGTTGGCCCTACCAGCATCTTGCCGTAAGTTCTTTATTTAGTTATAAACACCCATGGCTCACGCGTGGGTCTTATAAAATTTAATATTGTCTTGCTGCTTACTCCAAAGATGATTTTACAAGATAAATGGTGACAGTCTTTATGTTGCCAGAGGATCTCAGCCATTCCTAAGAAAGGGCGCTGTGTTGACTAAATACTATTTATCATGCACAGATTTTTTTTTTTATGGAAGAGTCTTTTATTAAAATCTTGTTACTGTCAAAGTTTTTAAAATCCTCTGTCAGAAATCTAATTTTACTGAATTGTATTAGTTTCTCTGATTTTATCAACATGCAAAAAATCAGAGTTATGCTGCCTAATCTGACTTTTAAAAAAAAGATTTACATTGTAGGTGCCCCTAAAATTATGCCACTTAAGGGGCTCCTGCAATATCTTAAATAGGTGGATCAGGTTATCTCATTGGAAATTCCGGTTAATTCTTTATATTTTCTTCTTGTTAAATGCTTTTGTGGGGGAGAGAATAAGAAATCAGAAGTGAAAGTTAAAGTGTTCATTTAAAAAGGTTTTTATAGATTGCCTTAAACATCAGTGTTTGAAACACCGAGTCCAAGTAAGGGAAGTGCAGAGGAAGCTGCCCCACCCGGCATGGTAGGCAGGATGCTGCCTCCGTCCTGTCCTGGGGAAGCTCTATGAAAACCCAGGTACGGTGTCCATCTCTGAGCATGGAAGTAATTCTTGGTTGTCTGTTTTCCTCCTCTTTCTTTGCGATTTTGGTCACGTCTTCACACTTTATAATGTAGGAGTCAGGATGGTGACCTCATTTTTAGGGCTCTTTAAGCATGGCAAACAGCTTTTCTCCTCTTGCCTCTTGAGGAATCGATTCTACAAGTAAAATGTGGCTCTTCCGTGTATGTTGTTAATGTGGGTTTTAGCAATTGAGTATTTGTTCTTGATGGGTAAGAATATCAAACAGTCACCAACCAAGGTGGTGCCTGGCTCTCTCCAGGGCGATGCTCTCGTGAAGATGGGCATTAGAACAGATGTGTCAGGGCCACGTCACTGACACCTATCACCCAGTCACCAACAGATATGGAGATATTCAAAAAATTAGCAACACCTGTATCAGACTTAAAATAATGCAAAGGTAGGAAAGAAAGATAAAACTAAGAAGCCGGAAAATTAAAGTAAAACTATTGAAATAAAACTAAGTTTCATCATTGGATGAGAGTGGAGAGTGAAAATACCCTGTCTTCTGTCTGTGGGTCGGACTTCCTGGGGTGTTGTGTTCTCTTCTGAGCCTTAAAATTGACAGGAAAAAAAACATGTGCCCCAAACCATCACTATCTTTGAAAGCTTCTAACTTGAGGAATTATTGAAGATGTTAGGATGTTAAACTTGAAGCAGGAATTGAAAATCTAGCTTCAAATAATAAGTGGCATTATAAAACTGGCATTATTTAAATATTCATTATTCAGTTTCGTCAGACATCAAACACAAAGGCCACAGCACAGAGATTACCCTTTTGCCCAAGGTCACACAGCAGACACCATGGGACCACCCCCTTCAGAAGTAGCACCTCACAGCACTGTGCACATCCAGATTTCTGAGGAGCAATTTTAGGCTGGCAAAGAGGAAATGTAGTATGCTGTGACTCTGCAGCAGGACACTTTTTGTGACCTTGGTTCACCTTGCTCGGGGTCTTTCCCTTAAGCACTATCTGCTGAACTTCACCTCTCTGTACTTTGCTTTTGAAGTTGTTTTCCAGGTATAAGTTCGTCCCAGTAAATATTTATGAGATTAGTGGTGTTTTCTTGCAATATGTAGTTAGAGTTTATCTTTAAAGTATGTTTTCCGAGTGGGAAATTAAGACAGTGGTCATATACAGCCTCATTCACCCGCCCCCTGCTCTGAGAGAAGAGTCAGGGCTCCAAGTGGAGCAGAGGATGTATTTAGCAAATGAAGGGATCCCCCTGTTCAGAAAGAAGCTGGGTGGCCTGATCCCTGGCTCCAGGTGATTCTGAGCTCCACCAAAAACAATTCTTGGATCACCTATAAGTCGCTCTTACCCCCAAAACACCACATTCAGTCCATCCAGGTAAATGCCTGTCTATTTATGATGCTGCCATAACTGAAAGGAAAAAAGGAAAAGAATGGTCGTTCTGCTCCAGAGAACGTTAATTATTTATCCTGATGCAAACATAATTACCTGGCAGTTCACGGAAATCAAAATTGGGACATTAGAAAGAATGAAATAATTAAAATATATTGATAACGAGCACACACTGCTGTATTGACCCAATGATGGCAAAGACATCAAAGATACGCTCTTCAAAGGGTATTATTTTGCAATTAAAAAGAACTGTAGAAAAAGAAACTGAAGACACGATAATTACACAGTGCACCCAGCATAGCTGTCAGTGAAAATGCCATTGAAGGAAAATAATACCATGTAAAAAGAAGTTAACGTGGAAAAAACTGAAAAGCAACTTACTGTTGATACAAGTAGGATTCACTGTACACATCTGGAAGGCGATACTTAGGTGTGGTAGGCTGTTAGAAACACCAGGTGACGGGATGTGAGCCTCACTGTCTGGGCCTGTTTCTATGGAAGACACAAGACTCCCTTTGTGCCCTCACTCCTCGCCGCAGACCACCCTTTACCAGGCGCTCCCCCCCCTGGACTTGGGTTGCCACTTAAGATCACAGTATGTTTTTTTTCCTACCTGTTAAATTTGTTTATTTATTTATTTATTTTACTACAAATGTAACTCAGGGGTGCTTTACCACTTTACCACATCCTATATTCCTAAACTATTTCATTTTTTAGTTTGAGACAGAGTTGCTTAAGTCTGCACTAAGTTGCTCAGTATGGCCTTGAACCTGTGATTCTCCTGCCTCAACCTCCTGAGTCACTGAGAACACAGCCATGTGCCATAGTCCTTAGCTCTTAATCTGATCTTATTTGAGAGTGTCTGATGTGTCTGATGTTCCCTCACTGGAACATGTTCCCTCATTGGAACTGGTTGCCCTCCTCTGCGATAGCCCTGTTTACATTTTTAAGTGTGCAAAAGCTTAATTGGGTCAATCCAGTGGAGAATAAGAATGCAAAGCCGTTCTTGTCATCAATCAAGGCAAAAATTCTTTCTCTCTTTCTACTTTCTTCCAGCTGGGTGGGCATCCTCTTTGGGAAAAGTAGTTGCTACCAATTCAAAAACGAAGAGTGGTTTGGATCAACTCAGGTCTAATCTTTTTGATGATTATGAGACCAAGCCAAAAATAATTTTATTGAGAAAATGCATGAAGACTTCCAAGCAGCTAACCACATCTGCTGAGGTCTGCCTGGTCTTCAACATCACTTTAAAATGCTTGGAATCTTGATCAGGGCACAATGACCAGTTTAGACATGATATTGTGAATCACGTAAGGTTTGCATTTATCACCACCTTTACACGAGGACATGACGTGGATGAGCTTCCACTGTCGTTGCACTGAGAACGTGCTTTAAATTGGCCTGCAGCGCCTACGGCAGTAAAACCATCATCTTTAAGATCCATGAGATGGGACTGCCTGGTTGTGAACAGACCTGGAGGAAGACAGGAGGTGGTAGAGGCGAGCACACCACAGATGGGTGGATTTCATTCCATTGGCCTACATCTTATTGATGGAAGAGCTAGATGGTGTGTCAGAGACGGAGGTGTCAGAGTGCTTCCTGTGTGTGTGACAGCTGTGGGTGCCTAGAGCTTTGGATGACATTGCAGGTGCGTGGCGGGAGGACCAGCACACTGCCTGGAGCTTCTGCCCACACTTGGCTGTACCAGTTACCAGTATGCAGTCAGGTCCCAACTCAGAGGTTGAGGACTTCCCTCCCTGGCACGAAGTCAGCAACCAGTGAGCATCCAGATGAGGTGATGATCAAAGTCAGAGAGATCACTGCAGACATTATTTTAGTTTCTTGGTAGCAATTTTTGCCTCTCTCCAAAGGTTACTTTTCCAGGGATAGGGGGATCCCTGAACCACCCTTTTTCTAACATCCATGAGATTCTATAAAAATAAAAACTCAATGCACTTTGAGCCAACTTATATTCTTACAAGGAGACATCAAAACTATTACTAAACTAACAATGCTTTTCTTAGAAGAAAATGCCTTTTAGCTTTTTATCATAATTTTGTTTATTATAATAATGTACATTGAATAAAACAGCATTTGGAAAGTACATAAATATGAAAATTAGGATAACTTACAAACCTATACAGAGAGAGTTATTTTTAGTACATTGGCATATTTTCTAAGTCTTTTTCTATGCTTGGGTGTGTTATATACTTAGATTAGGTGATATATGTTCAGTTTGTTATTTTGACTTTTTCTTACATAACAGTGACATAATTTTCTCGTTTTACTTAATTGGTTCTCTGTTATTAGGTATTTATTCTGTTTCCATTTTTCACTATTACAAATAATGCCATCTCATACCTATTACTATGATTATTCAATAATGACAAAAATTATTGAATCGTGAACAGTCAATGTTTCAACAATGAGCACATAAGAGGAAAACCCTTTATAATGCAAGCATTCAAACTTAGGCTCCTATGTATGTGTATTCTATAGTAAAAGTGAATGCATCTCCTTCAACTTTGAGTTTTCCAGGGGAAAAAGTAAACTGAATTATCTACAAAAAGAACTTAATAACCCAAGCTAAAAGTCTTCTGACAACACAACAGGGTTAGGGTTTTCTCCTCTGTCACTCCTCACTGCCCCTATAGCCAAAGGGCAAGGGGTTCAACCTGGAGCGAACCCAGGCTTTGCGATTTAATACAACCTCATTTTCATTCTGATCATTTTTTGTTAGGGTCTGTAAACAAGTCAAGATGGCGCCTGGCATTTTGCCAGAGGGAGTGGTTTGTGAAGTAACGCCAGCAGTCATTAAGTGTGGAGATTCCTTATTGGTTGACTGCTGTATCTAGTTTATGTTAATTAAGATAAGATGTGTGGAATGTATATATACCCCTCCTGTCCTACAATAAACGGCTCCCACTCCTGCTGTATCAATGTACGGAAGTTGCTCTTCACCCGCCCCCCCACAACTCCTCCTAGAAGAATCTTCTAGAGGGCTTTTGCTTCTTCTCCTTGTTCAGCACCAGACTCTCAAATGGTTAATTTATTCTTTGGCAGATATTTACCAAAGATGGTGCTTAGCCTGAACTCAAAAGCCTCAAGAAGTTTGCCGAGGAAGTGGAGGGTTCACCAATGCCATGGAGCATCTCTGAAGCGCACAGACCAGAAGGATTCTGTGTGAAGCCGAGACTGGCCCTAGAATGAACCCTTCCAAGCTTTGGAGGCATTCTTGATCCCACTAGTGGAGTACAGCAAAGGCATTCCCAGGACATTCTCAGAAAACAAAAGATCAGGTCATTGTTGATGAGTTTCTATGATTCTGAATTTTACGCGCATTGTAATGAGGTAACAAAGACAGGCACAAATCCACAAATCCATCCAGCGTCCTTGGTCTGTTTCTTTGGGTTGTCTTCAGGCCTCCAACCTTGGGAAGATCTAGCACCTTGCTTTTACTTAAAGCCCTTGTCTGTTCAGGTCATGGGAACAAGGGTCCCCTGGTCCCCTGACCCATCTACTTTCTAAGAAAGACCAGCTATAAGAGTGCCAGAGGATCCATCCTGGTTAGTAACAAAGCCAGAAGTCTCTTTTTTATCTACAAATGCTGTACCAGAGAGCCCTACCCTCCTAGCGCTTCCTTATCTCATTGCACATGACAGCAGAAACGAAGTCTCTTGGCAAATGATCACTTGCGGTAGGAGAGCTTTTCCCTTTTATGGTCATTGTTGAAACGCTGACTGTTAACTACTGAAGCTCTCTACCCCAAACTTTTTGCTTTTAATTGCAATAATTAATTCCAGTTAAACTTCACACATGAAGCATAGAAACACAAAAGAAAAAATGGCCACTGAATAATCTCAGTCATATTGAGTTTCCCAGATACTGATTAGGTTTTCATTTATGTGCTCTGCAGAATCTTCCAAAGACTAGCAACATCCTGTCTCTATAGAGTCAAGTGTTGATTGCAGAAGGTGCTTTTTTGATGGATACCATGTCGTGGGAAACAGCTTGTCTTTGTGTTTCAGAGAGAGCTCCTTGCAGACGTGGGGTGGGGCTGAGAGGGTGTGTGTGTCCTGGCCTGGGGTCTTACCTGGAGCGGTGCCGGGCCTCTGATGCACCAGCCTCAGCCATATAAATGCACCAGGCCATCTGCACATGGCAGGGGAATTGAGCCTGGAGACGCGCAAGACCTGTGTCAGGGCGTTCACAGAAGGGCTGTTTGTGAACAGATGTTCTGTGGTGTTTTTCACAGAAAATGGACTCTGGAGAGAGAAAATGTCCATCAATTACCGAGGTATTATGTATAACAGCAATTTTTAACCTTGAGAATGAGACTTCTAAAGTTCTCAGCAAAACATTTCCAACCGTTGCCACTTTCTTTGTTTCAAGTCAGATTCAGCCCAGGGTCACCGGCAAACGCCCCGCTGTCAGGAACTGGGAGATGGTGCTCTCCGGAAGAGGGGGTCCTTCTGCTGATGCTGTGGCCTCTGGAAAAGCTTACAGTCCGTATACAACTTTCTCTTTTCTATTTCTGATAGAAAGACTGTACAATCTTAAAATTGAATGCTCATCTAGGTTTTCTTTTTATCAAGAATTCTCAGTTTTCTCATTGCTTTGGTAAGAAGACATTTAAATGGTTCTAAATATTAATTGTGCCTGGACAATCAAGCCTCTAGAACTCTACAAATAAATTGCTTTGCTCTAGCTGGGTTGAATCTCAGATAGTACCGAGAGATGGAGCATCCAGGGTGTCAGGGTGGGTGCTCCAGGGACGGAGTTATCTCCAGCAGCAATAGCAGGAGCAGTGGAGCCCCTTTGTGACCTGTTGACAGACACCATGTTTTGCATAATATATATATTTTCATTTTCCCTTAGCTTTCTTATTATTTATTCAATAAATCCTTTTTTCTTGCTGACAGCAGTTGTATTTATAAAGCTAAATCCAACACAGCAAAATGTTCATCACTTTATAAACTAAATGCTAATGTTTTATTTATGTGCAATGAAGAGAGAAAAAAAGAACTGAATTGATGTTTACCTAACAAGCGGCACAAAAGTGCGGTACCATAATAGTGGAGTTCATGAGCGTGCTGGCTGGTAATTTTGGGTGTCAACATTTGAATTGCAGAAAGAGTTTGTGCAGACACAGCACGTACACAAGTGCCGTTTAGATCCACATCTATAAAAATAACATCTGTTTAAGCATACATTACATTTAAAAATAACTGTACAGTGATCAGCTGGTTAAGTACAGTTAACCAGATGTCGTTTTAAAAGGCCAGATGGAACTATGAAACGAAGATTGAAAAATTAAAAAATACTGTGAAAGGTCAAACCAATTAAGCAACCTGTTTTGTTGGCATGTAACAGTTAAAAACTAAGTGAAACTACTGAAGGAGTGAACAACGTGGACACACAGCAATTAAAGCCAGGTCCTTCTCCTCCAAAGACAAAGAACAAGATCCAGGCTGGAGCTGCTTACCCTTTGGGATCTGTGAGCAGGGTGACATCTGAAACCTGCATTTCCCTGTGGTTACCCAGGGGCAGGATGCAGAACTGTACAGACTTTGGGCAAAAGACCCCGACTTTCAGAGGGGCAGGATGAGTGAGTGCAAGACACATGTGGTACATCAGGGTGATGCCACTTGATATCAGCGTGCTATGTATGTGAAGATTCTTCATGGGCAGATGTTTAGCATTCTCACCCCAAAAGAATGACGAGCATGTGAGGTGCCGGCTTTGCTAAGTAACCTGACTTAGCCATTTCACAACGTGTGCACACGTCAAAACAGCATGTCGTATGCCATGCCTGTACACAGATTTTTACTTAAAAAATGAAAAAGACAAGAAATATAGTTTCTCAGTGTGACTCAGAGGTGTCTCTGCTATCTATTAAGCATAAGTCTTTCAACAAAAATTAAATTCCTGCTACTAACCAGAGGACCCAACCTATCTATACACAGGTTAAATGTTTGGACATAACATTGGATAAGGCCAAACATATTAATACAGGATCAGGTAGGAAATTTGATCCTTGAGAACAAACAATCCAAAAAGTTTCTAAAGAGCCAGGGTCAGTTGGTTTTTTTTCTTACATTGGGTATTGTAAGAAAGAGAGGAGGCATATATTTATGGAGCACCTATAATGAGTCAGGCTCTGCTACAGACATGCTCATATATCAAAGGTCACAGTGGGAGGCTCCAGGGATTCGTAGCCGGCAGATGTGTTTTCCTTGGCTTGTTCTGTGCTTTAAGTTTGAATTAATTGCCAAAAACTAAAAATTAGGAGGTTTCACATAAAAGTCCGGATTTCCAGCTTCCCGGAAAATCTGGCTACACCAGCTCTGCATTTCTTCCATTGCAAAAACTGGCTGGAGCCGAATAGAACAGCTACCTCTCTAGAGGGACAGAGCCTCAAATTTGTCCCAGGATCTGCCACTCCCTCTAAATTAGACTGAATATTAGTGGCTGTTTCCTGCCTGATCCCAGTTTACTCACTTATGGGTCGACCCAGCTCCTGGAGGTCATGGAGCCTCTGCTGTGGGCCCCATCAGCCTCGCTGAAGCCCCAGCTACAGGCCTCCTCTCCCTTCATCCTCAGGTTCTTTCATCCCCAGTCACCCTCACGAAGTGAGTCCTGTCTGTTATTAATACTTTGTGGGAAACTGGGAACAGGAGATCCCTGGCGATTCCCTCGAGTCATACGGTTGGTGAGCCACAGAGGTGAATTCTGATTCAAGTCTCTTGATTCCCCTACTCTTTCTTAAACACCATTGCTTCATCCATCCAAAGCGCACTGGAATTCTTACCCTGACCACTCCTGTGCCAGCGTGATGATCTGATGACCTAAGTGGCTGTGTTAGGAGATGGTTCTCCAACTGCACAGCAGAGATTCCAGACCCGTCTCTGTCCAAAGACAATGGACTGGCTGGGCATCCTGCATTGGAAATTCACATGAAGAGCACAGGGATGCTAGAGAGACCCTGCCTCCCCAACCCATGGTGCCATTCTGTCACCTTCACCTGCTGGGTGCCGGAGACAACAGGAGCAATGGCAGCCTGTGCCAGCATGGACTTCCTGTTTTAATTGATGAATAGAATAGACCTTGACACTTTTTTTTTTTTTTTTGGTAATACCAGCTTCCACTTAGAAGGAGTTTCCAACTATATTTTTTCCTTCAGCATTGACTTTTTAACTTATTACCATTATTTTATTTTTATTTTCCCATGACACATGAATAATAGTAGAACACATATTTGCAAAGTAAGCTTTGTTTTTTACCTAAATGTGCATTTTCAAGTTGCAAGCTCTTTTCTGTCACCCTTGCTCCTTAGATTCCAAAGGGATACGGTCAATTTAAGAAGATTATTAAGGAAGGAGGGGGAGATATCAGGGTATACTGTGTCACCAAACCAGGAGAAGATGAAGGCCTCCAGCTGCACAGGGAAAGGCAGCATTCATAGCCGGGGAGGCCCGTGTCCTCACCTGGGCATGGTCATGCAGGTGATGCAGACCTACATGGGCAGAGGAAACACAGTGGTTTTGAAAAGTTTTAAATGAGTACATTCTAATTATATAGATGGTGGGTTTCATACATGTGTGCATATAACTTTTTGCTCTATCCACCCCCACCCACCCTTTCCTTTCCCTCCTTGGTCTCTTCTCTAATGGTTTCCCAGAGAGAAATGGAGGGAAGGAAAGACAAAAAATATTAAAAGAATAACAAGTCATAAGGACTAAAAAAATGAGTTGGGCACAGTGGTACCCGCCTGTGATCCCAGTGGCTTGGGAAGCTGAGGCAGGAGGATCGCAAGTTCAAAGCCAGGCACTAAGCAAAAGCAAGGCACTAAGCCACTCAGTGAGACCCTGTCTCTAAATAAAATGCAAAAAAAGGGCTGGAAACGTGGCTCAGTGGTAGAGTGTCTCTGAGTTCAATCTCCAGTTCTCCCTGCCTGCCTCCTGATTAGTCTTCCTGCTCTCAGAATATAAACCATGGAAGAAAAGTGTCAAATCATGCTCCACAGGGCTGGGGATGTGGCTCAACGGTAGCTCACCCGGCATGCGCGCAGCCCGGGTTCGATCCTCAGCACCACATACAAAGATGTTGTGTCCGCCGAAAACTAAAAATAAATAAATAAATAAATAAATAAATATTAAGAAGAATTCTCTCTCTCACTCTCTCTTTAAAAAAAATAAATAAATAAATAAATAATGCTCCACAGATTTTTCAAAGCCTGTAGCAACCGTGCATTACTAGGACACACTGTGCTCCTGACAAGTTGGGAAGGATTGGTGTTCTGGGCAGTTCAAACACAAAGTTTCCCAGAGGCCCCTGCACACCAGGCCTGTGAGGACCACGGGGGAGTGGTGGTTGGTGGTCACCTCTCAGGGTCAGGAGAGCCCATGCAGGAGCCTCCAGGAGAGGCAGTCTAGGTGAGGGGAAAGGAGCAAGGCTTATAAAGAAAAAGAGTGGCTTTGAGAAGAGGAGGAAAGAGAAGAGGGTCCTTAGAAATGGGGAAAGAAAATCTCCTGGGGAGAAAAAAAGAGAAGACCCTCTTCACCCCTGCTAGAGGCCTCCTATTGGGAATCCTCTCCCTCCTCCTCAGTAATGAACTGTTAAAAGACTGGGGAAAGCTGCGGAGGCAGAGCCAACAATAACTCGGGGAGGGATGCGGAGGGCTCCACCTCCCCGTCTGATTGCAGCCCGTCCCTCACTCCCACAAGACAGAGGAGGACAGGGCAAAGAGGAGGCAGGAAAAGCTGCCAGCTCCCAGCTAGGGCTGCATGCAGGATCCTGTGCCAATGCCTTGTAGACTGCTCTGTTTTGTGATCTTTCGGGAATGTACTAAAAATGATCCCCCTTCTGCACTAAGACCCATCTCTCGCTGGTAAATGTCCTGGGCCAGGGAAAGCTTTTTTCCGGCTAAGGGCCCATACCATGCTTTCCTGAGGCCGTGGAGAATGAAATCTGCTGCAAGAGAACACATCTGCATTTGTCAGCTCTCATGAACCTTTGAGCTGTTTTCCCAGGGATCTGGGATGTCTTTCCTGGGCAAAGATGAAGAGAAAGACAGTCTTCTGACCACATCATTATGAAGGCACTGGCTGGCTTTGGGCCCCCACCTCTGTGAAAGGTACCAACTTGCCACAGGTTGGTGGCAGGGATAGCCAGAAGGCCAGTGTGGTAGGGTTTGGAAAGGTTAGACTGCATTCAGAGTGACCAAAGCATGGATGAGGCCCTGATTGCCATGGAATGTAGCCCCCAGGCAGGTTCCAAAGACCGAGCTGAAGGCCACACTCTAGTGGTCAGCTTCAAACACTGGCCCTTTGACAGAGGTGACTTTCAGAGGGTAAAGAAGCCTAAGAGAAAGGTGGCATCACAGGTCATGGAGACCAGGGGTTGAAAACACAAGGAGACCTCAACCCAGAGAAGCAGTCAGCAGCGTGAGTGAGGCCATGAATGGCACCACAGGGCATCAGGAGCCATGAAGTCTGGCCACAATTGGTGCAGGACACTCTGCTGTTTTGGGAGAATGTAGAATCTCGGTCATTATAGGAAGTCTCCCAAATGAGCAGTGTTGGCTTGCCGCTCTCTGTATTTGTCAAACCAAGTCCTGGACAGACAATAAATTCACCCACAAGCCAAGTGCAGCTTGGTAGCTACCAGTTTGGGACTTCTATCACAGTCAGAGTATTTTCCTTAAGACATGTACCAAAAACAAACAAACAAACAAACACACGTTAATAGGAAAGTCTGTATGGGTTGGGGAAAGGTTGCCTCTGTACTTGGCCAGTAGCAGCTGTGTTTTCTTGGGAAGTCTGTAGCCTATATCAGGCCACAGCTGACTGCCCTGAGAGCAGCAGCCACTCCTAGTGCCCTTCCAGTAGGCCTGGAAACTCTCATCTTTCACTCCCAGTTCTACGACACCAGGCCCTTTTAAAATGTTTTATCCTGCAAGGAGACCAAATGCTCAAAAGTAAAATCCCTAGGGGAGATGACGAGGCAAATGTGGAACAGAAGCTTGAGGACCTTGCAGGAAGAAGTCAGAGGTGCCCCAAAGTGAAGTGGTATGACATCATCTAAATAATCTGAGGAGTAGGGAAAGGGACTCTAAGGATCCTGAGAGCAAACCAAACTGTCAAAAGGTTCCGTAGAGCACATTCTCCCTATGCATTATAAGGCATAGCAGTCCCCTGGGAATCTGTGTTCCGGGACAATGAAAGCTTGAATGCTGAGGTAGGTGAGCACAGGACTTTTTAGAGCCTTTAACTATGATGTGTGTACTGTAAGCTGACAAAAGGATAATACAATATGCTGTGTCTTCAAACCTTTGACCAAAGAATACACTCTTGTTCTTTCTGGGGAACTAGCAGTCCATAGACACTTGTTCACAATATTGATCTGTATTATGGTTGTAATGCACTTACTCACTTTTAGTCTCTGAACCTGTTTTTCCTCCATGTTTTGTCTTCTTTGGGGATTTCCACATTTCCTTATACATTAGACAAGAAAGAAAAGGCATGTTTCAATGGCCTTGGTTTTGTTCTTTCCAAGTCCTGAAATCATCATCAGCATAAACTTAGCAAATTCAAAATTTCCCTGGTCAGTAGCATTTCTAAGCTTCAGTCCTAGCAAGAGATGTCTTGTTTTTATAGGTTTTAAAAATCCCATCTTATCAACTGTACACTTAAAACCAGATTAAAGCAAGATATTAATAACATTTCTAAGAATAATAGCACATGCCTAAGCCTTGAGCTGGGACTCCACACACGGGCGTGGCACCCTCTCCAGGAGTGCCATGATTCAAGCTATTACAAAACTGAGTTTCTTTTAAAAGAAAGCTCATGGGAATTGTTTCTCATTGTTGGCTGTTACACCAGGCAAGTTCCTGTCATAGATGGTCAGTAAATAAGTTTAACCCTTTGGACATCTGACATCAACATTCTATAGACATCCAGCCTCATTCTAAACATGATCGCCAAGGACATCTCAATGGGCTGTTAATGTTAAATGCTATTACAATAATTTTGTTTAGAATTTCTAAAACTGTTTTCTTTGGGATTAGAGTAGTAACTTTTTTTCCTTTTATTTCAACTGAGCTTCAGTAGAGTAGACATCAAGCACAACTCTTTTTAGCAATATAGCCTGAATGTTCTCTGTCTAATCATATAGACACAGAAATATAGACAAATAGACACTGTTTCCGTAAACAGCCGTCTGCTCTCCCTGTCCTCATGCCTCAGTTGTTGTTACTGTCATGGTCTGATTCTGTACATATGTGCATGATTATTCATTAATATGGGAGTATGTATCACGTGTCCATTCTTATATTTTCTCTTATTTATTTTGCAAATGTGAGGGTTTCCACTTTTTGAAATGGACTCTGCGAGGGATTGTGTGAAAGGCATTTCATTAAAGTAACTTGTTTAGTTTCCTATTTGTTTAATTTATCATGCCTCTCTCTCCAGTAAAAAACAGCTAAATTTATGTGGGCTTTTTATGGGGTCGAATGTCATCGTAATCCTTTTCTTTCAAGGATAATTTTTCCATAGACACAAAAGATTTTGGTGCAACATGCCGAACAGAGTACTGTCTGTGAAACATGGGTAGCTTTTTTACAGCTTAAAACAGTAAGGTACCCGAGAATAGAACAAAAGAAATTAAAACGCTAGATATGCCACAGTTGCCTCATGCAGCAGTTAGAAATTTAATTATTTTATCTCGTAGAATAATGTGCCCTTCAGAAATCATTTTGGACTAGATGTTTCAAACCAATGATCTGTAGTTAATTATCTTTAATAACTGTTGCACATTATGGTTAGATCTATGTTTTTGCTAAACCAATTAATAATATCTTCATTAGTGTAAAGACAAGGTAACAGGATCCTTTCATTTTTCACATTGAAAGAGTAGATATTTTAAACACTGTAATTTACTTTAGCCATACATTCCCCATGATATGACTAATTAATGAAACTTCAAAGACATAACTTCCAAAAAGCTACTTATTTTACAGTCATTGTTGAACAGTAATGACATTCGGTTGGGGGCATTGCTGACACCCTGACTATCCATGTCCTGGAACTGACTAAACCCTTTGAAACGACCAAAATATTTAATGTTAAAAAGGAAAGAAAAAAAGGAGGATTAATTGAATATTGTTGTCTCTTTTAAAGACCTGTTGATTACAAAAGAAAAGATTAAAAAAATGGGCGGATGGATGGCTTCCCCTTCTTTCTGGTGCAATGATCACAGGACAAAGGCATTTTCCTTTTAGTGAAAAGCACTTGCAGGCTGCTAGGACTTCTGATGGTCGTGAGAAAAAGAATCTGGCCCCTCCCTGTGTGGTGTGTTTGTGCCCTGTCCAGGGCAGCCTGGCAGGGGATGGCACATCCCCTGCAACCTCGTCTCCATCCTGCATTGTCCCACCAGAGGCACAGGGTGCTTAGACCAGCCTGAGAGGGCCAGGGCCAGGTTCTGGCCTTCATCATCTCCTTGCCTACTTGAAAGCTGCATTTTTTAGAGGTGGGGAGGGGGTGGGGAAAATGGTTGGCAATAACTGGTTTTAGTTTGGGGATATTCCATCCACAGATACCAAAATAGAAAACATGATTTTGAAATATTATTTAACTGGTATTTTTGTACACCAAAGGGAGATTTTGTTGGAAGAATTTAAGATAGCAAAAATGTTTCTATCTCTACCTTGTTAAACACAAACACACACACGTACACACAAGCACGCACGCGCACACACACACACACACAGAGATGGCTTTCAGAAAGATGCTCATTAGACATAAATAGAGAAGGTGAGCAGAGAGGAAGGTGTGCTTACTCTGGGCTCCCTCCAGGCCCTGCTGGCTACTGAGCATACTGCTGCCATTCCTGATGGCAGAAGTGACCTGAATCTGACCTAGCCATGCCTGGCATCCACGGCAGAGAGAGTGTGCATCCTGAAAATTGGTTCACCAAAAACTGGGAGCTGCTCTTTTTCTTTATAATCAGATCCAATAAGTGGGATTTTCTGTTAATGAAGAGTAGAATTGCTGAATGAGAGGGACGTTTGTATTCTTGTGGACAAAAGCTTGCTGGGGGCGTCGGGGACCTCTCGTAATTACACGTGCAGAGTGGCACACACTCTTACGAGGTGAAAGGAGAAAGTCAGTCATTCAGTGATTTCATGTGTCGTCTGACTAAAGTCTTATGGGAGCACAAGATAGGATGGAGGAACATAATTAAAAGAAGATAATTTAGTGGAGCTAATTTTAAAGACTGGAAATGGGTTGGCGACCTATAGGCTTTAGTTCTGGCTGTCTGCAAAAGAATTTGCACAGCTAATTCCTAATGTATTCTTAAATTTGGAAACCACCACACTATTTAGATAACCTCTGGGGGTGGGGAGCCCATCCGGATCCATGAAGTTTGGTGAAATTGGTGGTCACGATGAGCCTGCCCTCTGTTGATGTAGAACGGAAGGTCTTGAGTCAGGAGCCCTTTCCCCATAAAACAGGGTCTATAAAAGGGGAAAACATTCTACTCCTAATCTTTGCCTGTTGAAACCCCTTCCTGTTACAGCAGCCTGCACAATAGGCAGAATTCACAAGTTGAGCACGTGGCCCTGTGTCAGTCAGGGCTCTCCAGAGAAACAGAACCAGTGGGAGATTCACATAAATATGGAAGGAGGTTTATTCAAGAAATTCGCTCAGAAAACCTGTGATCTGCTGTCTGCAAACTGGAGATCTCGGAAGGCTGAGAGGGATTTAGTCCAGGTCCCAGGAGCAGAGGAGCCACTGGTGGACCCCACCTGGAAGGCCCCAGAGAAGGAGAGACTGATGCAGAGAGGAGGCAGGGGAGACGGACACACTCCCCTCCCCTGACCTCCACTTGCTTTCAGGCTTCAGTAGCACTTGCAGGGATGGCCATGTGCCCTCCTGAGACCACCTGCCCAAATGTTCTTCTCACCCAGAAACCACCTCTCAGACACATCTGGAAGCAGCAGTTCATCGGAGCACTCAAGACACTCAAATGTCTCAGACATCACCTCCCCAGATTGAAATGCAGCAGTGGCTTCCCATCGTCTGTGATGTCAAGCGCTAACATTTGGCCCTACTTTAAGGTCTGCTAGCATCTGTTTATGCCCACAGGGTCTGTGGCAGCCATGGAGACCCCTGCATGTGACCCATGCTGTGAACCCTGCTCTCTAAATGCCCGGGCTCCTCGAGCTATCCACATTCCCCCTTCATCTACCTGATCTCAACCCAGAAGCCTCCCCTAGGACCACTTTGCACTCCAGCCCTGCACACCAGTTTCAGCCAACTTGTCCTACATTCCCCTAACCCTTTGCTAGCTATCCTCCTGGTTCTTCTAAAAATGTTTCTTTAAACTTGGAATGAATGATTCCTCTACCTTCTCCATCAAAGCAGAGTCTGTTAAATTCCATATCTTTGAGCCTCAAATAGAGCTTGGTGTGTTGCAGTGCTCAGTGAGCGAACAGTCCCAACGAATGTATCCAGAGCTTAGCAACTCTAAGATGTCACGAAGTTATGTTTCTGTGGACTTAATTCATGAGCTTGGATGAGACAACGTACATGTGGCTGTTGAAAATGAAAACAGACTGATGTGCCTTTCCTTCAAAACATGACTATGATTCCAGCTAATCAAGGTGCGTCGCCAATTTCAAAGTCTCTTTTCCACAAGCCAAGAGCTACAAATGGGAAAATCTCTCTACATTACTAAACAAAAACAAATCATGATTTTCCTTAGTATTTTTGTCATTCACTAGTCATTTCAGGAAAAAAGGAGATGCTGAAATCAGGGTATTCTATGCTTCTCCTACTCTTCTGTTCTGCAACTGTTTTTGAAAAATTACATGCAAAAAAAAAAGTCACCATACATTTGCAAATAGCTTTTAAAACCACAGTGCCCTCCTGGGAATGCAACCCTAATAGGATAGAGACAGGCTAAGTTGCTGAATACTGCTGGTCATTATTCTTTTGTTTCCACTCTAAGAAAACATGCACAAATCTCCTAACTCAACTGCCTGGCATGTGTTTTTGCTTACTGCCTGATGTGGTTCTAATAACGCACACATTCCAGCTGCGGCATGATGACACTTCTCCAGCCATAGATATCAGAGGTCTGTGCAAGGGAAACACTTTGGGAAAGATGAGGGAAGACACAATCAATGCTTCATTTAGATTTTCTTGTTGTCGTCCTACTAGGGCTGGTCCTGGCCACTATGGACAAAGAGAACAGAGGGCTCAAATGTGAACTAGAGGCATCCCAGTGGTGGATGTTTCAGAATCTGCCTCAAAATGTCCTCAGTTCAGAGTAAATCCCACCATAATGCATACAGATTTGTGTTGCCAAGAGGGAGGATCCCCTGAAGAAGACATATGACATGGAAGAAAGGACAGCTCAGAGAACAGCGGAACAGGATGTGATAGCATCTGGATCAAACTTCACCTAGTGCCAATTTCAACTGTGAATTTCCAATTTGAACAACAACAAAATCCCAATTTATTTCGTCCAGCCTGAGTTGCATTTGCTTATACATGCAATCCAAGATTCCTAGAGGATATGGGAAGAGTGGATCACAGAATTCACAGACTTCGACCTCCAAGCTTTGGTGGTCAATACTCTGGAGATGGACTGCTGTCACTGAGTCCTTTGTGCATACCAACTTCCTGGCCTGACAGAAGTACCCATCTCTGTCTCTGTATATGACAGACCCCTGCTCCGAGGGCTTCTTATCCTGAGCATCCAAATCAAGCATCACTTCCCTTTAAGGGTCCTGCCAGCTGTCACTGGCATGATGCCTAGGTACCTAGAACCTCATGGTCATCATTAGTGCACTCTTCACTCACACCACGGCATTCCCCTTCTCCCCTCCCTGATGTGTTGTTGTGTGCAACACATATGTTAGGCAGGAGCTTGCTTTATGCCAAGCCTCCCACCAAACCTGCTTGCACAGAGGACACTAAAGCAGGAGACAGTGGCTTTGGGTGTTCCCATGAATGGAAGAAAGGTAGAGCCATTCAGATGCCCCAGATTGCAGATCTGCTGCTTGGTTCCTGCTGTGAATGGGAGGGTCCCAGGCACTCTTCAGTTTTGAAAGCACTCTCGGGATCTGATGTTGGACTACATCTGTAAAAAGCACTATACTCTGTGTGTGTGGGTGTGGCAGCACTATACCTGAGTTCCTATCACCATGCTCAGCACAGAAAATGTATTCAGTGAGTACTTACTAAATGATTTAACTGAGAAAAAAACTAATTTTCAGTTTGTTGAACACTGGCTAGGATGTTCTTGAGTGCATTTGGTCATAAGCTGGAACACAGCTGAAAACCATTAACAATAACTAAGACAGAAATAGTGACTTTTGATTCCCAGAGGCAATTCCAGAAGTGTATGCACACAAAGATGTTGAATTGCTGTATGACTGTGGGTAGTTTACTCACTGTATTTGAGAAAACAAAGTACACACCATAAAATGGCCATGATGCTGAAACGTGGTTGTCCTCATGAAGGCACAGGCATCTTCCTGAAGTAACTGGGAATTGAACCATGGTAGACTTATCAACAACCTATAAGCCTTCCCTACTGCAGTAAAAGTGGGGTAGAAATTTTGAAAATGATCCTTCTGGTGAGTGAGACTCAATACCAGGAGAAAAGTCAAGAAACCATTAAACCCGTTGAGCTTATGAAGCGTGGGCTGTTGCTAGGTAAAAACATCAGTTTTGTTTATTTCATTGGAATAAATTTTCTATACTCCCCTTTCTCCCCTCCAACCATAGGACTTATAACCAACGAGTAATTTAAATTTTAGACTACATAGGAAAGTTCAGATTACTATATTTTCTGGGTTTTAGATAGTTCACTGAAAATGTTTTCCCCCACCTGGGGACAAAATGCGATAAGGCTATAAGATCATTCAGAATTGTGTTTCGAGTCTTCGAATATTCCTCTGATAAACTTCAAAAATTTTTATGTTTGAAGCCCTGGTTTTTCCTCTGAGTTTTATATTAGACATATACCACCCATTAGTGCTCTGGCCCCATCTTTTTTCTAAATTTTTAAATTGTATTTATTCTAATTAGCTATATATGACAGCAGAATGCAATTCAATTCATATTACACAATTAGAGCACACTTTTTCATGTCTCTGGTTGAACACATCAGGCCCCTTCTTAGCAGATTGGTCAGGGCTGCGTGGTGGCTGCCTGATGTGAACTGGCAGATGCTCCGTGGGAGGTGGGGCTGTGTCTGCCGGAGTCTCCCTCCAGGAGGCCTCTGGTGCTGCTACAGTGTGTCTTGATTCCAAGACACTACCTTGGTGATATCAGTAGCTGGGTTTAAATTAAACATCTATTTGAACAGTTGCTTGTGATTACAAGTATCCAAAGGAAAAAGTGTTTCCTCTGCCAGAACTTGAGAAGGTGGTCCACATGCACACCCATTCTGAGCAGGAGGCCAGGCCGGGCTCCTGCCATCCAGCCAGTCAGAATGCATAACCAACCCTAGAAAACAAGGTTCTAACCCCAGGTCTGTTTAAGTAAACACTCTGAGTTAAAACCTGGACTGAACCCCAGAATATGTCCATTCTTTCTTATCACTGTTTTTGTGGTGCTGCATTTAATTCTATGATAATAAACAGATTTTCTAAGTGTTGTATTTTTAAATCTGGTGACAAAATTTCCTCAAGGATCAGTGGAACTCCTTGGGTTTTTCAGAGTAGGTCAATGTTATTCTGACTAATTTCTGTTACCTAATATTCAATCCTATCATGCTTCCTCTCCATCCTCTGCTCATGTCAAGAATTTCTTAAAATATAGTGACATAATCACCTGAACTATCTATGGATCTGCTTGGATTTAAATTTTTTTCTGATTAAAGTTAATTAATCTTTAATTCTATCCCACCTCTATTCCATGCCAGTTTGGGTCTGGTTCTATTATTGATCAAGATCCATAAATTAATCTTGGGTCTAGGTAAATACTCAGCTATTTTAAATTGACCACAAGGCGGCAGTAAAGCATCTTGCTCCCCCCAATATCTTGGATTTTCTAAATATCAAGATATTATATTTGCCTAAATGAGACTAAAACTCTCCTGCCTTTAGATTTTACTTTGCCATGAGTTGGTCCTGACTGAAACCTTAATGGGTGAGGATGACTGCGGTTACCTGTCACACCACGGCAGTGTTCCATTCCTGTTCTTTGGGCTCAGAGCAAGTCCCTCCCTGCACATTTTCTGGTACAAGGCGGTGTTACCTGGCCTCACACCTGTCGTCTTTTTTTTTTTCTCACTTCCTAGTCATATGCAGTGTTATTCACCTATGATTTTTCTACTCAGAGTTTCAAATACAATGAGGACTTAGATGTTCCTTTTCTTTAGAGGATGCCCTGACACACCCCACTGCACTCCTAAAAGGTGTCCCTCATCAAGCGAGAAGACATTTGATGACAGTTAGCACTGGTCACTGGGTGCCCAATAAGCACCTCCTGGGCACTGCCTCTGCTTTAGAGCAGTTGCCAGGTGGCACGGACCCATGTGGAGACCATCCATGGCTAAGTGCAAGAGGTGCACCTCGGAGCCTCACTCCACATGAGAGAAGGGGGCGGGAAGCCAGGGCTGGATGACCTTGTGGTCACTGACACTATACAACAATGGTCGCCCTGAGGATGCCTGGCTGCCCAGGCAGCTCTGGCATGGTCTGTCATCTCAGTACCGCCTGCATCTCCTGGGGAAGCTGATAGGTGTGCATGCCTCAGAGTAGCAGACAGAAGATGCCCAGTGAAATACATTCTGCACATGCTCCATACAGGAGCTGGAGATTGCCGTCTTCGTGCTATCTGCATTCCCAGGGAAGCCGCAGGGAACTTGGTTGCAGCAAGACTGCAAGATTGAGACTAGCATTTTGCCCCTGCAGAGGCATAGCATGTTAGTGTGTGTGTGTGTGTGTGTGTGTGTGTGTGTGTGTTTGAACATCAAAGCAGATTACTTATGAAGTGCATTGTTGTGGCAGAATGCAAGAGTCGGTGAAACAGCGTCAACGGGCACACATGCACACACGGCATCCTTTCTGTCCATTGTTTCCTTTGACACACATGGTGCAGCCCAGTGCCTAGGGAACTGAACATCATGTTGCCACTGATAAAAGACAAAGTTCTGGGTGATTTTTTACCTTCAGAAGGATGGACTCCAAATACTCTGAATTAAAACATTCATCATCTATATAAGCACTTAATTTTTGAAAATACTTGTATAACCAGCTACTTTAGGAAAAAGTGCTAAATGATTTAATTTCACATGAAGGTGCAAATATAGTCGTGGATTTGTGTGGAAACACAAGTGTGTGGTGACTGAGAGTGAGAGCAAAGCATTCCGAAAGATTTTCACCATCAATTTGAAAATGAGGGACAGGAGAGCAATGACAGATGCTCTTCCTTTAAGAAAAGCACATTGATTTTAGGCATATTGAAGCACAGAAGTTTCAGAAGTGTGTTTGGGTTAAGGTTAAGTCGTCCTTGACAGTATTAAAAGAAAGGTTTGAATTGTTGAATAACCACCTTTCACCCGTCCCTAATTGTAATTTAAATGACAATATGCTCTCAATCAATAGCTCTTTGTCACACTTTGAAGATCAAGGGATGCGATTTCACCCAGAGTTTGCCAGCCAAAAAGCTCCCTGTTCATAACCCGAAAGAGGTTGATGAGAACACCTGCCCCCACCCACCAGCCCATCCAGGAGAAAGGCATCAGCTCAGACCCAGGATGCAATTTCAGGAGTAAACAAAATCTTGACCTTTCTAATTGTTTCCAACTAGATATCACAATAAAAATATTTCCAATTAAAATTACGGAATGATCATTAGGCTAATTTCCCTGGTTTGTCTTTGGTCATCTCCCACAATGGCTGTCTTCCAGCACTTGCGTGGGGCTTCTTTCCCTTCAGAGTCAGCCTGGGAGGGACAACTGATTCATACCCCCATTCAACAGATGACGCTCAGAGAGACAGAGCCATTTCCTCTTGTCATACTGCGGGAAAAGGGAAACAACTTGACAAAATAAATTTTAAACATTCCTCTGAGCACTACACAAGGCTCAGTTTCTCAGGGCATGGAAATTGAACGTGACTAACAGAACCACTTCTTCTTCCCCAGATCTCTCTGCATTGGCATTTATAGATGTACTATAAGAACTTTGCTTTTGTAGGACAGTAACACACACCTGTGTCTAGCATGGATAGGATGTGCTTCATACGGGAAAGCATGCAAAAAAAAAAAAAAACCTCTTCTCACCTGCTTTCCAGGCAGAAAGCCCTCTTTGTGCACAGGTTTGGGTGCTTTATTTTGTTAGTATGTTTGTAGGATGATATTGAATTCTCAGTCTGCCCTGGCCACACCTGTGTAGGTTTAAATAAGGTGGAGCTTGCCTTTGCAGGTAAGTACCTGGTGAATTCATAATCAGCCCTGAACATGCAAGGCCCTGGCCAGCAGTTAAGTTTTGGGATTTTACAACTTTACATCTGACCAGACAACTGCCACACAAGTGGCCAGGGGCTCTCGAGTCAGACTTGTTTCTCTATAGGCAGCCAACGCTAATTATATGACCAGGGCGTTATATGCTGAGAGTGTCTGATTTGTCAGGCTAGAGGTAGGAAGAGGTGGCCTGAAGGCCAAATCCATTCCAGGGCAAGTTTCTGTAACTCATCCAGCTGGCCTGGCACTTTTTCTAACATATGAATCATTGGGAAATTGTACATGAAAATGTATTTTTATAACCTTGGAAAAAGAGTCCCTTGAAAAATTGGAAAACCTGGAAATACTGGGCTGGCTTCCTGTTTACAGTCTTCACCACAGCTTCCTGCTAGGTCTGTCACAGATGTTCCCTTTGGATGACCATGCTTTCTTCACATCCCCACAGTGGCCCCTGGCCCCATTTCATCCTAGACCAAAAAGCTGCTCTCATGGAAGTAACCAGAATGCACCTGACTTTAGAGCTCATGTGTCTCCCAAAAAGTACTGTATACCTCCTTCATCCTGTGTCCTTGTGCTGTCCCTGAGGTAGCTACTGTCAGCCCCACTTCACAGACAAGGAAAGGACCCACTGGGGGTAGATGACCACCCAAGGACTCCACACAAGGCAAGGCCGGGAGTCTGCTTGTGACTGGCTCACCCCAGGCAGGACCACCATTCACGCAGGTGTGTGGACTCATCCCTGTGGAGTTGGCAGGGTGTGGCTTGTGATGGTATCAGGGACTGTGTGCTGGGAGCCTGGGTCCCCAACACATGCACACAAAGATCTCCCTGCTTTCCTGCCATGGAAAGCTGTTCTGTTGCTCTCCAGCCTCCATCTTGGAGTCTAGAACCATGTTTACAGTAAGGACAGCTAGTGTAAGTGACTTCAGCTTTATGGGATTGGCCACAAGACCCCCTAAGAAGGCATGGAGTTGCTCTCAAGAGTGCTAGTCATTCCACCTGTCTGGGTACACTGGAGTGTGGACAGGGGTGGACAGCCAGCTGCTCGCCAGCTGCCAATCTTGGCTGAGTCATTTAAAGATTTGTATTAATGATCAACATTAATATCTCGATTTAAACACTTGCAGTTTGAATGCCATTGCAGAACTAGAAGATGTTTTGCAGTGACATTGTAACTACTTTCATAAACCTTCGAGGGTGCTTTCACCCACCCAGTGCTAGACAAAGTTTTAAAAATAGCTCATCTCTGAGAAGGAGGACTTCTTGGGATGCTGAGCTTGGTGGACTCCCAGGTCATGTCCGTGGCCTTCAGGCACCTTTACTAGTAGTGACCCACTCTAGTCAAGAACCACCTAACAGGACAAGAGGAAGACCGAGTAGGCCTGCAGTGTCAGGCAGCTTGGTCACACAAGCTGGACAGGTTAGATGGGAGGAGGCAAGTGAGTGTCCCCTGGCTACACAGCACACACAGCCAGTCCATGTGTCCTGCTGGGGCGTGAGGACAGTTGAATCACGGGTCCATCACTGGAGTGTGCAGAGAGGTTTTGGGCTGCTGCACAGGTGTGAGCTGGTGCCCTGAATCCTGCTCAGCTGGGGATGAGCTGTGAAGAAACTGAGGGAACAGGACAGCCTACCCTGTGATGCTCTGTGTTGCTGTGGAGAGAGTCAGACAGCTGATTTGTGTTATCCAATGAACAGAGGTTGGACATCCAGGTATTATTTTAAGCCATTCAAATATATAAGCAGGGAACTCCCCTCCAGAACCTGTGCAGAACAGAAGGCTTCTTTGCCCATGACTGGGTCAGGGAACACATGTGGTTGGCTGTTGAAGTCAGGGTGGCAGAGTTGTGAGGCCCCTGGTCACTTGCAGTGAGACGGAGCAGCAGCTATGCCTTAGACACAGAAAGAACTGTCAGGGGGCACGGTCAGTCTCTCATCCCTGGTAGCTCCCAAGGTGACCTTTACAGGGACATCTGCTGGAAATCTGTAGCTCCAGGATAGAAACCCAAATCATCCTCTCTCCACTTCACTCCTTCTCCCTCTCCTCTTTCCTTCCCTCCTGTTGTGATATCCTCTGTCCTGTCCTCCATCCTTCCATCCTTCTATTCCTCCTGCTTGCCCCAAATGAAACCCAGACAGCACTCTGAGTTTCTCTTTAAGGCCTGAGAAAAAACGTATAGGGTAATCATAAACCCTACCTACCACCAGATCTCTCCTGTTTTTGGCTTTGAAACACCTTTTAAGGGAAAAAAAAATTGAAAAGCTTACAATTCCACAGTTAGAAAGGTTTAAATGCAAATGAGAGCTCAAGGTAACAAGAGTGAAGGAGTTTCATTCAGATAATGCCAATCACTCAGCCATCACTCATGATTGACAAGATTTCAGGGCTCCTGGCTCCTGAGGGGTGCCTGCGAGAGGGGGAGAGAGGGCAGGGGAAGGTGAGAGGTGAAGAAGACACTCTGTGCTTCTCTGAGTTGTCTAAGGATCAGCCCTTTTGACCTGGATTCAAGAGAGCATCAGGGACATTCCATTTCTAGGATTCACCAAGGTTTTTTGGTTTGGGTTTTGTTTTGGGTGGGGATACCGGAGATTTAACCCAGGGCACTTTACCAGTCAGTTACACCCCCTAGCCCTTTTTAAAATTTTGAGACAGAGTTTCACAAAATTCGCTCAGGGCCTCGTTGAGTTGCTGAGGCTGGTCTTGAACTTGCCATCTTCCTGTCTCAGCCTCCCAAGCTGCTGGGCGCAAGTTTTTCAAGAACTTTCAGTTGTTCCCAGGGTTTACTATATAGAAGATCTCTTTTTTAGCTCATGATTTCAACCAGTGTTACTCGAGACTGTAACTCCTCATGGCCGTTCACCTGGACTATGGCAGGACTCACTCTGGGGTCATTCTGATGTCCACCTGAAGAGAGCTCTACATCCCTGTGCTGAAACTGAGACACACACCCCCGCTCACACACACACACATAGCCATCATCAGGAATCAATTTGCTGCCTGTAAAGTCTGTCCTATAATAACGGAGCTCTGACAAAGTGGAGACTTTGGCTTTATAGAAATATTGAAAAATTTGTGGATTATTCATGGAAAACTGCAGCCCCTATGCATCTCTCTCTCTCTTGGTTATGCTCCTTATGAGTTGGTGTGGTCAGAAAATGCACAAAACATGCTGTAATTGGAAAGATAAGGCATTGCTGCAAGCAGTGCATTTCAAATGGAAAAGGAGGAATTTCAGAATATCTACTGGGCAGAATCTAAAACCTGCCTGTTTCTCTTAATTATGATTCTCTAAATATTTACTGAATGTCTTCTATCTTTAAAAAGCAATAGAGATCCCAAAATGAACTAGACATGATTTCTTTTCTTCTGTAGTTTAGTAGCTCAGAAAACGTGCTGGCTGCCTCAGTGGTACTCAGCCATGCTGCTGCATCTCAGGATTCCCCAAACCGGCACTCAGCCAGTGTGGGCCAGTGTGGTGGTTTCCCGCTGCCAAAATGTAATAATGGTCTTCTCACAGTTCACCAAACTATGAGTTTTGTTTTGTTTTGTTTTGTTGGTACTGGGGATTGAACTAAGGGGTACTTAACCTCTAAGCCAGGTCCCCAGCCCTTTCTGTGTTTTATTTTGAGACAGGGTCTTGCTAAGTTGCTGAGGCTGGCTTTGAACTTGCCATCCTCCTGCCTCGGCCTCCTGAGCCACTGGGATTACAGGCATGCACCCCTGAGCCTGGCTTGGTCATGGTTTTCTTAAACAACTGGCCCATCCCTTGCTGCTAGCAAGCCATTCTTATAATGAACAGGGTTTGCCACCAGTGCAGTCCTGGCATAAGTGAGGCATGGAGCAGTGTGTCTCCACATAAGACTAGCATTGAATGGTGTCACTAATGACATTCACTAAAAAGGGACAGATTCCAAAACTGCACTTCTGGAACCACCTCTTCCCACACCAAGCACCTTCCCATTGCCAAGACAGAAGTCAGAGGAGTCTACTTGGCTCTCAGCAGTCACAGGAGACTATTCTTGCACCCAGGTACAGCTGAGGACAAGGGGACAAAGGAAGGTTGGACATCCCTCATCCCTCGTCATCCTGTTCAGGAGGCCAGGGCCAGGACTTGCACCCAGGCCGCAAGAGTGAGTGGGGCCTGAGGCTAGAGCAGGGTCTCACCTCTGACAGTGCACTAGAGTAGTCAAAGGAGCTTTCCAGAAGGCTTTTCCCTGGCCCTCTGCCCCCAGGGATTCTGATGCAGTGGATAGGAAGTAGGTATGACCATTTTTAAAGAAGGGATTAGAGAGAGCTATGACAATTAATATAGGCAGAATTTTCCTCTTAAGATTAGGAAATAACTGAATTCATCAGTTTGGTTAAATAGTCAAAATGGTACTTAGAACCTAAGCATCTCACTTTGGGTGAGGGGTAACCAGGGTATTAAAGGCTGGGAGGTAAGGAGAGGACTTTCTGGGCAGATCTGATGATTGCTTGCCACTGGCCCCCTTGGTTCACAAAGGACAACTAGTCGCTGCTAGCACTCCAGAGCCACACCCTGACATAGGTCGGCAACATTTCCCAGGAGCACCTCTGAGCACAGAGTGGATTCCGGAGTAGTCCCAGCATGCCTCAGCTCTTACTGTACATACATCAGGCACACAAACTCTGTACCGTCCATCAGTTGTGGCTTCAATTATTTTGCTTCTAAAACTTGAAAGAAAAGTTTTGTAGAGTACTGCTTTATAATACCTAATCAGGTAGTGTTGTTCCTAAACTGCAATCCTCCTGGGTTCTACCTGAACAAAGAAGCAGTTGCTGCTTAGAGCAAGGAAAAGCTGGTGAAGCCCCCAAAACTTTGAATTGACAGTGGTATTCTCTGGTGAGCATCTTTGAAATAAAACGATCTTCATGTCCTATGTATTTGAAAGTCGATGCATTATAGTTGTTATTACCCTTACAGGCAAAAATAACAACTCTGGTTAGCAGATGCTTGGATTTGGTTGAGGACTGAGCCTGAGGAGCAGCACAGAGCCAGTGGGGCTAAGAATCTGTTTTGAATCTACACAGTGTCTGTTTCTCCAGATCAGACAATCACAGTTCTTCTTTGGATATTTATGGAACCAGTGCACAGGGCTCCCCAAGAGTTCAACCTCAGGTTTGACATTTCGATTGGATTTCTCAGGAATATAATCTTTAACTGCAGAGCATGGATTGACCATAGAATTTGAAAAGTGCATTTGTTACAGCAAGCCCAAGCAGTGAAAACCACTCACCAGCTTCTCAGGTAGTTGGCACGCTGAGCAGAGTCCAGCCTTCTTCTGTAAAGTACCACATGACAGAACTTCCTGCAGTAACCAACATTCCACATCTCCTCCCCAACCATGCATGGCTGCCAACCACCAAAATGTGGCTAGTCCAACTGGAAAACTGAATTTTTGCTTTTGTTTAATTTTAATTATTTTGCAGTTAAGTTGCTGCTGGGCTTAGCTCTGCACTGTTCCAGTCTGAACGTGATGTGAAGTAATCACTTTCTCAAACAGTGATACATTAATGTAGCTTGTTGTTGTCCTCGACAGACTTTTTAAAGGGTGGGGATTTATCTCATAAATGTATTATAAGTCATATTTTGTATTAGCAAAAGTTCTGAATGTTCATAAAATCAGTGAATTGAGAGAATAGCTTCGGTGCTATTGTTCAATGCACAGTCCGTGCTTAGAACAAATTTAAGAACCCCCCAGCTAATGTGTAGCTGTCCTACCCATTTCCAAAACAAATCGGTAGCAAGCAAAACTTAGTCTACCTTCATAAATAAAGTAAGGGCTTACTTTTTATTTGCTTTTGGATTTATCCCTTATATTGACATTAACCTTCTCTCTACCCACACATGGGTATACCAATATTCTTATAATTTGTTCATTAATTTTTGGCATTGTTTTGCAAATTTTATCCAAGCTCAGCCACCATGGGGAAAGGATGTCCATCATACTTGTTTGCTTGGCTTTACATAGTACTGTTAATTGTTTCATTCTGAGTTTAAGTGAGGTGAGTACCCTCCTCAGGGTTGTTAAATGTGGTAAAGTCTTTGACTCCTTAAAAGGAGCTCCAGGTGTTGGTTGTGGGAGAGCTTGGAGCCTCTCCCTGCTTCTGGGGTCTTCTGTCCTCCACATCTAGTCCGCCATCACTCCCACCCACCTCTGCGTCTCTGCCCTGCGTGGTACCTCCTTTTCTCTGATCTGAGGTCAGACACTGGCCTGTTATGCTGGTGCCTCTGCTTTTCAGCCAGAGGGTCTGCTTTCCCAGAAGGCGCTTCCTAAGCTTCAGCTCCAAGCTCCTGAAGGAGACCCGGGTCCCACGCTTCCTTCCCCTCTTGGTCCTGCTGGCTTTCACTCTCCGGCACGCTCCCCCACCCCCTTTTCTCTTTCTCAGAGGTTTCTCGGGCTATAATAATTTCTGTTTCTGAATATATTTCATTTTAATTTTTTAAATGCTCTTCTAATTTGAATTTAGGATTTCCTACAGATTTTGTCTCCTGGGCTGTTTTGAAATATATGATTTTAAATGCATGAAACTCATCCTTTAAAAATGATTTGTGAGTGTACATTTGAAAATGGTTAATGCTTATTTATCACAAATGGAATAATTACAGCTAATGGAACAGTGCCATTTAACATCGGCATAGTGGTGTGGGGAGCTTGATAATTAGCAGCACCATAAGAGCCTTTTTTTAGATTATGAAATGACAGCTGCAGAACACCTTTCCCTGAAATGTCTCTCAAACTAAATTCTCCCTGTTTATTCTCACTGGCTTTTGATGGGGGGACTGAGGGTGGGGGGGTACATTCAGATTTAATTAATTTAATCACCATTTGAGTCCCCCTCTGACTTAGAAGGTAACCATTTTTTTTAAATATGCAGAACAGAAATTGCTTAGGATAAGGCATGGAATTTTGCTGTACAAAAAAAAAATTGTAAAAGTTGGAAACCACCAGAGGTGGCAGTGCCCCCTTCAGAACCAGCTGCCTCGCAAGATGAAGGGGATAAATTAGTGTTTTAAAGAACCATGTTTCTAGGGATGGCCTCATGTACCTAAGAAAGACAGGCTAGGTTATTTTTAACCAAGTAGTTGCTTGTTTCACAAATGTTTTAGGCTAGTGTTTCTGCAGTCAGTAGGATTTGCAGGTTGTCTGTTCAGTGGGGATCTGAGCTACCTGATGGTGGGAGTTGCTTCTTGGGCCTGTCCATGGAGTGGCTAAGGCCACTCCTCATTCTCTTTTGAGATGCCAATATTGATGATCCTGATCAAGCAAGGGTTCTATCTCAACTTGCTGATTCCATTGTCTTCCACATTCTGCAATTGACTGAAGTACTCTCTATAAAGCTTCCTCTTTGTAGACAACAAAGTCTTCATAGGCTTCTCTTCCAACTGAGGCTTCACTCAGGGTGATCATGATTAGGAGAAATGGATGGAGAGCTTCATTTAAAATTAACTTCTCCAAAGCGTAGTTGACATTTTCAGGCCTATGTATAACATGGTGCTTTTTCGTTTCTCTCTCTCTCTCTCTCTCTCTCTCTCTCTCTCTCTCTCTCTCTCTCTCTCTCTCTCCTGGACCTCAAGTTACTCTGAGAACTTCCACTGATATTGGGAGGGAGGAAATAACTGGTAATTTATGCTGGGTTAGGAAGACATTTCTAAAATGCAGTGCAACCTAATTTAGAATAGAGGGAAAGGGCTTAAATTAGGTTTTTTATAGTGGTAAGTATTTGCAGACAATGTAGAGATTTATGGATTAATTTGTTTTAAATTAACTTTTATAGGGTGACTAATAGTCCACAGGGATAAACTAGGCTTTCAATTGCCCATGATTTTTAGTTGAGTCCTGGAGAGGAGATCATTTCTCTTAGGAAACAGTGACACTTTTTAAAGTGTGCCATACTTTTTTTTTTTTTTGTCAGTGTCCAGAGAAGATAAATAAGTTCTGGATCTTGGAAAAAGACATTCACAGTTGGCACAGCATTTGATGTCACAGTCACTCAGAAAAGGAGGCCAGACACCCTCCCAGCCACAGGCTACTGACCCATGGGTCACTTCTTAGTGCACACAGAGTGTTCATACAGGCCAAAGCCCTGCCTCGGATGCACAGAGCAATTTCCCTGCACTTCCTTTAGTTCAAGATAGGCCAGTCAGAACACTTAAAACATTAGCATTTTTGACTCTATATTGTAAAAAACTTTGGTGTCAGTGATGGCAAATTTAGTCCATGACATGCATAATGTATATATATGTGTCCATCCATCTATTGGTTAGATTATGAAATGACAGCTGCAGAACACCTTTCCCTGAAATGTCTCTTAAACTAAATTCTCCATGTTTATTCTCACTGGATTTTGATGGGGGGAACTGAGGGTGGGAGAGTACATTCAGATTTAATTAATTTTAATTACCTCTTCCTCTGTATGTCTCCTGAGTTCTCCTACACATTTGACTAAATGCTGAGACCTAGGAAAGTGAAGTTGTTCTACACTTAGCAGGTACCATCTGTTTGGCCCATTCTACATGCATGTCATTAATAACAGGATTGTTTCAATCTCTAGAAAACAGTGGATGCTCTTTTATAGAGTAGATCCCTCAGCTCCATGGCTTCCTCTTTGTAGACAACGAAGTCTTCATAGGCTTCTCTTCCAACTGAGGCTTCACTCAGGGTGATCATGATTTCTTTCTGAATTTCTAAACACATTGCTCTGTGGCCTGGAAAAGTTTTGTCCTTCTTCTCCTTTGCCTGAACTCTGCTTTCACAGCCATTGTGTTCAGGACCACCCCTTAGTTTGCCACTGCATTACATTCACATGATGAGCCTGTGTATGTAACAAGCTAAAAATCATTTTCCTTTGGAGCTTAAGGATTTAGATTTAGGACCAGCCCTGGAGATTTTCCAGTGATGAACATCAAATACAGTCGCCCCTGGGATTCAAACCTACTGATATTTTTCTTCCATGTCATCTACCTTCTCTTTTCATGACATGCATCTCTCAGTCTCTTTGTACTATATTCTTGTGACTTTTTTTTACATTCCCTTTTTATTAATTATTTTTCTCTTTAAAGATGTTCTATACTTTGACTTAGTCATTGTCTTTTTTTTCCTCTTGTGCAAAAAGCCCATTTAAGAGTGGTATTTGCTCTGATATATGAAGTTTGTCCTATTCTTTGGATGTTAAGAAATTTTTGTGTGCAAAGGACATGTGTGTATGTAAATTTTTATTGAAGTACAACATACATAAAAATGCAGAAATCCTAAATTTGTAGCTAGATGAATTTTCATAAAATGAACACATATTTATAACCATTATAAATAGTGCTGCTATAAATGTCTTGCACATTTATTTTGGAGAGCATATGTTGAGCATTTTTATTGAGCTTATATCTAAAGGAACTGCTTCATCATGGGGTGTGTGTGGTTTGGCTTTCATGAATGCCCAAACCATTTTCCAAAGTGGTTTTACCAGTGTCACCTCCACCAGCAGCGTGGAGGAACCCCAACCACAATCTCAAATGCTCCTCACTTCAAATATTATGATTTCTATGTGTCCTGTTTAATTTTCTTATTTAGAAATTCTGGTTTATTCTTTTCTAAATGTGATAGGTCCTTTGACATATTTTCAAGTCTTCTTTTTATAAGTATGTTAAATATCCTTATTTCATACTTTGCTCATTGGACTCAGCAATTTGGCTTATGATTTATTTTTTAATTGTGAGCTTATTTTTAATGACACTTGTATGGGGGAATTCTTTGAAATCTGAGTGAAAAGTATGTTTCTCCAGGGCGATCTGCATTTGTTCTCAGCAGGTACCTGGAAACATCACCAAAACTGGACTAAAAACCCACAAGAGAGCAAGCCTGAGCTGACTTCTCAGGGCAAGTTTTCCCCTTCTATCCAAAATCACTGTGGAAAGAGAACCTCCCCCTGACCTAGTCTGGGGCTAGGCTTTCCTCTCTCCTTTTACTGAGATACGATATCCTCTGCGGTCTGGGCAGAGAGCTGAGGGTGAAGTGATCTTGTCTTCTGTGGATGACCCCATGGGCCGACTGACTTGAACGTTCTCCTCCCCCACTATACTTCTGTGAAAGCAAAATACATTGGCCACAAAAGATGGACAGGTGACCCCAGGCTCCAACTTGGCCTTTCTGTTCTGGGTTTATGACTTTTACTGGAGTTTTGTAAATTTCTTGACGTAACAGGGAATTTAAAACATATGTTTAAAAATTTCAGCCTGCATTGTATATTATTTTCAAGGTGGGGGGACTTATTTAATGCAGCAATTCATAAAATGTGGTCAAGGATCTTCTGAGTGTTTCTGAGGCCATTTCTGGGGTTCACTAGGCCAAATCTATTTCCATAGTAATAAGTAAGATGTCATCTGCCCCTCTTACTGTCACTCCCTCCTGAGGGTAAGTGGAATGCGGGATGGGGGGGACATGGTGTGTGTTGAAGTCATCACTCCAATCACTAATAAAATGTGCATTATTTGTGTTCTTGTAACTTAAGAAAAAAGGTTTCATATCAAATGTAACATATTGATAGCTACAATTTGTACAACAAAAGCTCTTTGGGCTTCTTAATTGCTTTTGAGAATGTAAAGGGATTCTGAGACCAAATCAGGTGCCTGCTAATTTTAGGGTATCATTTGTGGTATGTTGCAGGAAATAGGGCTCTTCAAATGACAGAGTCTATAGCACCATCAGTCTGTGCTCTCAAAAGGCAGTGGAGAAAGTCTAGGTTAAGGTGCTGCAGAGGGCTTTATGAAAATATGTTCCCAGGCCTCCATGGGGTTTTTCCAGAGCACCAGCCTTTCCGAATTGGGAGCCAGGCTTTTCCATGTACCATGAGATCCTGAGCAAGTAACTCAGCCTCTCTGATTCCCAATTTCTGCAAAGAGTATAATAATTCTACTTCTTGTTCCTAACATTGGACCCTATTACGTAAAAGGAGGCACAGCAAGATTAGTCTTGATTCTTTATAAGCTTTCAAGGTATTGGAAATAAAGACTAATCAAAACCAAGTAGTATGTGTTTTCTTCAGCTTTCCTTCTTAAATAAAAATGATGGTTGTGCTCACCTAGCATGTGTGTGGGGCACTGGGTTCAATCCTCAGCACCATAAAAAAAGTAATAAAAATTTGAAAAAAATAAAATAAAAATGATGGTATAGGAAACAGGGCTGTAAATTCAATCGGTATCTCTACAACTATTATATAATAATAAACGATCCTCCCTGACTGACAATATTCTGTATTCTCTGAGGAATGGAAACAATAATCTTAATATCACTAAAGGAAGAACCATTGTGATGTTGGACAGCTGACTTGTTCTGATGGGAAAGAAAGACACTGAAGAAGTCTGGGATCTCATCTTGCTGTACCACCTACCAACGGTCTGACATTCCATGTGATGGTACAGTGTTTTGCTGGTGACCTCTTGAAACACATCTCTTGTCTCTCCTGCCCTGGGGAGTCCCTCATGCTTTGTCTCTGAGAGAGTTTGATACACTCAGATCTGGTCAACGCTGGTACGTGGGGTCTCCACTTCTTAAAATGCTTCTGCTTAAAGATCAGCTGCCTTGCTAGAAAGAAACACTGACTACTGAGTAGCCACAGAAGAGAACCCCTTGAGGATGAGAGGTCTCCTTGGACTTTCCATCCCAAGTGAAGCTCTCAGCAGAATACAATCTCAAGAGCAACCTCTGTCCATTCCTCAGGCAGCACAAGAAGGTCCATGTGAAACCATCAACCCACAGACCCACAAGAGGCAACAAATTGTTGACACTTTACACCACTGTATTTGGGAGTAGTCTGTTTGGGAGCCACTAGCAGCAAACCGTGTCCCTTCTCTCCCAACCTCTTCAAGTAGGGGTGCTAACATTGGCTGGATGCATGTCAAAAACACGCGTTCACAAAGTAAGGTATTGTTGCTCTTTTCCAGTGAGCTAGGTCTGTGAACACACTCTGGTTAGCTCAGCACACACTAACCAGTTCAACTCCTCCGACTGACCTGACCAGTCAAATTCATGTCTTTAAGAAGGAAAAAAATTTTGTAATTTGATTACTGACTGACCTGGTTATTGGTTTGAACTCTGACTTTTTTTTTTTTTTAAAAGGGGGATGAAGTCCAACTTTTTTTAACTGAATAACTTAGCCAGGTTATTCAGTCAAAATGATCAAAATAAGGTTTTAGAAGCAGTCTCTGTGTGTTATTTTCCTCTTACTTAATTTTAGTAGGAAATTATGTGACAGAGGCCTATGTATGCATAGCAGAAACTGGGTATAAACTTCTGCTTATAACTACCCAGATTCAAATGACTGTGTAGATTATGGTAGCATTTGTTTGGTAACAGGAAAAAATATAGTTAGTTTTTATTTCCCAATGGCATGCTACATTATAAGTCCATTAGTGACTGCATATGTTACTGCTGTAATTCTAATAACTGACATACATTATTAAGGCAATAATAATGTAATTCTTAGAGTATGCAATATGTAATTTATTGAACGTTGCTGGAATTTATTTTTAAATTGTAAATCTGGCTTGCTCCTCAGCACTGAAACTCTGTGTCCTGCCTTGGGAGTTGAGTTCTATTCCTTTTGTTCGAACAAGCTGTCAGTGCACCTGAGGAGAGCACCAGAGAGGGGACGTGGGAGGGTGGCGGTGGCTATCATTAAGGCCAGGGTGGAAGTGAAGCCAGGGGCTGAGCGCAGGTGGAGCAGGTCCATTCCTTTCTGTCCTGTTGATAACACCAGGCTGCTGACTCTGTGATTCAGATACTAAGCCCCTGCTATTGGAGTATTCATAGATATTCTGTGACACGTGGGGTTGTGGCAGATGAAGCTTTCCTCATGAATTGTCAAAAGGATCACAGACCCCTCTCCTGCTTCTATTCCTGTCTGCAGTAGCCTGCTTGCTCTCTCACTCGCTCTCTTTCTCCTTCCCCTAATGCCCTTTGAGTCCAGGTCTTCAGCCTCCTACATTACAACAGGCCGTGCAGAAAGCTCTCAAGCTTGCTGCTTGCTTGACAGCTGAGGTGATGCTAATATAAGGCCAAGAAGATAGATGGATTTTCCTTTTAGAGGTTGAAATCAAAATAAAACAAAAATTTAATACCTGTTTCAATGTCTTTAACCCATTTCATGAAGTTCTTTTTGATTGATTACCTACATAGAGTCTAACATAATCTAAACTGGTTTATTCAACAGGTATAACTGAAATCCTTCAGACTGTAGTGAAAATTCATTCATTTTATGCTGCATAAAATAAATAATTCTTGTTCTCTTTAAACCACTTTGCTTCAGTGTGGGGGAGAGAGTCCTCCCTGGGCCTCGAGTGTCCATTTACCTCTGAGTGTGCCCAGCTGCCATTCCTGCCTGACCTCTGACCCCTCTGCATTCTGCATCTGGCCACATACTTGGGTAGTAGATTGGTATCACCACCACTGTCAACAGCTCCCTCCTTCAAAATAGAAAAAAATAAAAAAGAGACTTGCCTAATAGCAACCTGTGATCACCTATTTTCTCTGCTAATTTGGACATCCCCCTGAGTGAGGATAACAGAGCCTACCCAGCATTCTGCACAGGATTGTGAAGCAAATCCCCCACTTTAACCACCACTCAACCTTGGTCACATTGAGGCTCACTGCTCACCCTTCTTTCTCTCTTTTTTCAATCAGTTTTATCCATTCTTTTATTCAGTCAGCTTTTTTTTGTTGTTGTTGTTTGTTTGTTTTGTTTTTTTTTTACATAGACAACAAATATTTATGAAGTGCCCATGAATTCAGTAGCCAAGCTGTGGGTGTGCATGGTCAGCATGCAAACTAATGTCCCCTCAGCCTCAAGTGGATGGGCGGAAAAGAGAAACCAGATCATTAAGGTCCTGAAGCCGGAAGATGAGATGGAAGCTCCTGGTGGAGATTTAGGGTACAGGCATTCAGAAGCATTCACCTGATGGAAAGGTACAGTGCATCCACTAAAGGAAAGACATGTAGAACTTCTTTCTTTTCATAGGTTAGGGTGACACATATCCACATCCCTTCATTTGAAATCTTGGGTTTGGACTCAGGGTTTAAGATTCAGAATTTTTCAGATTTTAGACAGGTATTACCAGGCTCACACCATAAGTCGGGTCACGCCAGGATCTGCAGGTGCTCCCTGTGGTCACACACCTCAGTATTTCTCCAGATAAATTCAAATTAAATATTATAAATGATGTGCACAAAACTCTTCATGTCAGTTCATGTCAGATTATCATGAAGAACACAGCATTGGGCTGTCAGAATTCTGGATTTCAGAAGTGCCAATAGGGGTCTCTGGACATCTGGTCTGGGCTAGAGGAAATACGCCCATGAACTAGGAGTAAAGAGGAAGAAGGGACATAAGAACTGTCATGAGGGTGGCATTGGTGGTGCACGTCATCTAGTTAAATAGGGCGGGAAGAGATGTGTCAGAGACGACTATGAGGGTCTGAGTCTGGGGCAGGATGGTGGTGCCCTTAGCTGAACAGGAAGGACAGAGGAGGAGGGGCTGACTGCTAGGAAGAGCGGGGGAGGGGAGGGGGATGATTAATTCAATGTGAAATATACAAATCTCCAGGACATCACGAACCTGCTGGAAATTAGCATGATTAAAGGTGCCTCTCAGGGTGTTTGGTGAGAATGCAAAGGGAAACTAAATTGAAAATCAGTAGCCTTTTCGCATATAGCATATTTCATTAATCAAATTTGAAAGTTGAATCCTTGCAACTTAAAAAGTCATCCTAGACTCTTCTTCAGTGAAATAACAGAACTGTTGACAGAATTCTAAAATTAGTAATAAATCTTAAGCCAAATACATAACTTTCAAAATTCTACCTGGGTCAAAATGGAGCTATTTTTTAAAAAATCTATTTATTTTTCATTGTAGTTGGGCACAATACCTTTATTTTATTTATTTATTTTTATGTGGTGCTGAGGACCAAACCCAGGGCCTCTCACATGCTAGGCGTACACTCTACTGCTGAGCCACAACCCCAGCCCCCAAATGGAGCTATTTTTAATCCGTTTCTACAAAGATACTTCGCTTATTTTTTTGGCCATGTTGGGGATTGAACCCAGGGCCTTGCATGTGCTAGGCAAGTGCTAACTACTAAGCCCTCAAAATACTTCAGAAAGTAAACACAGGCTATGGCTCACTTGTAAAAACTTACCCATTTGGGGCAATGACTTTTCAATAGATCATTTCTATAAGCAATCATGTGGCTGAGCCTACAGACACATTTTTAAATAATAGGGAAATATGACATAAAATTATCAACAAAATATTTGTTTTTAACTCTCTGGTGTATATATTTCTAGGAATGTAGCAATAATCTTATTGATATCTGCAAAGATACATGGGTAAAATGTTGTTTGGCCTATATGGCAAATTATCAAGGGACACTGCAGTTCTTGGGATGTTTTCCACGCCTGTCACCATGCTGCACACAGCTGGCTTTTCTCACTAGTCAGAGGTGAACGGATACGTCTCAGGTCTGAGGAGCCTGTCCTGCCAAATCATGCCTCTGCTCCTCTCAAAGGCCCTTAGGCTCAGTTTTCCTTTCTGCCTTTATACAGGTGCAGATAAATTCCCTGGGCAACTGCTTTTGTCCCCAAGTCTACTGACTGTGGCAATGAGGGCACAGAATCCATCATTCTGTGGGAAGGTTTGGGTGAGTGTGCTGGTCACAAGAGCACGGGAAAGAGGAGCAAGAAATGGAGAGTGAGCCCCGACACCGTTGTGACTCATCTTGAAAACGACAAGAGTCTCAAATGATGAATGCATGTTTTCAGACCTTTCTTTAAAAAGAACACTTTTTTCCCCTAAGAAACTAGAGAAATTCACAGTTAAGCACATCATCACCTCCATTATTTTGCTTTATTTTCTTTTGCAAATGAAATACATTTGGCTGTGTTTTTAGTTAGCCTGGTGCTTTCTTTCTAAAGCTGACTTCTTATTTGATAGAGATGTTTTATGATCCTCTCTCATCCTGTAGCAGTTAATTTTTCTCAACATTTTAAGCATATTATTTTCATGCCATACTGGCGCCTCTCTCACTTCCAAGGATATAGGTTTAAGAAAATGCATTTCAGATATCAAAAGAAAACGTCACAGAACATTCTAAAGACAGAACTGTCTTCCAATGTAGAAGAAGGTGACATTATTTATAATATAACAATGGCAACCTTCTTGCTTTGTAATTAGAAAACGGTGGTGGCCCTCCTGCTTGAGACAGATTCTGTCCTTTTGTGCCAGAAGCCTTCCTGCCTCCTGCTTGAGCACAGGCGCCCTGCTTGGAGTGGCCCTGGCAGCAGGGGCGCTGTCTGCAAGCCCAGGTGGCTGCTGGCTACACCCTCCTTCACCACAAGGGAGGGAGACAGCCAGGGACTTTAAGCAGAGCACAAACTCGGGTGGAGCCGCTGGACCTCTGGGAACAAGATGAAAAGGCCAGGCAGCAGGAAGAATTGGGCTCCACAGAGGGAAAGTGCCCCAATAAAGGAATCGTGAAACCCTGGTGCATATTACCAGGGGATTCTGCAGAATCCCATTATCTGGTGATTTTAATGAATAAAATGCAATGATTTTTGTAGGATAATTGATGTGAAATGCTGCCCAGAAGCTGAGGGGTGAATGAATCCACATTCACACATCTTTTCAGGCCCTTCAATGCTATGATGTGTGCATTATATGATTTAGCAGAAATAATAAAGAACTAAATATGCTTTTTTTTATGTGTGGCATTAACCACTTTTGTGTGTTAATGTGGTACCTGCCAATTACATGCATTAAGGTAAAAAGCTAAAATATACAAATTAAGTTATGAACACACTGCTACATTTAACAGATTAACTGAAAACCTGTGCAGATTCGAGAGCATATTAAATGCATAAAAACCATTTCCTTGATCTTGAACTTGTAGGTTAATTTTTTTCCCCCAAAGATGTGTGGTCTAAGAGCCCTGGATGTGTTCAGAGTGTAACAAAGGGAATTTAATGTACATTGAATAAAGGAATGGCCACTGGGCTACCTGTGCTTTAGGAAGGGACCATATATCTTTAGTTATCTGGGCCGCTAACTGAACTGGTATATAGATTGCTAATTCAAATGAGTGCCAGTTAAATTTCTTTGAAGACATATTGATAAGTTAAGTGTAGTAGTATAGAAAATGAAGAGATTGAATTCTCTCCTTCCTGGTGGCTGTCATGAAAGTCCTACATAAGGGAGATTTCCTTCTGACCTTGCACATGCCCTCCACTGTGGAGATCTGTCCCACTCACAGCTCCACAGAGTATACTATGGTCCCTGTGACTCTGACCCTGGCAAAGCTGATTGAACAAAGGATGGGAACTTGACCTGTCTGCACAGCATCCCATGGTGGAAGACTTGTGTGGTCCAGTGTGAACTGGAAGGGATCCAGTGGGCTCCTCTCCTGGGAGCTAGGTCTTTGAGAAATAGCAAATTCTCACCGAAAGGGGTTACTAGTGCTGGAAGATTAAGAGTTATTTGGGGGCTTTAGAACAGATGTCAATAGAAAAATTCAAGGCAGGGAGGGGAGAGAATGACAAGTGGAGGAAGGGCCTTGCTAGCATCTTGGTGTCTAACTGATCCCTGACAAGTGTGAGTGCCCTGTGTTCTGCACACCATGTGACACTGTTAAACATACCCATGTTTAGTGGTGTCTTGAGTGGGGCACTGTTCCTTGGATCCAAAGGGCCTTTCTTGAGTAGCCAATGAAGCTACAAGGTTTTTTTGTTTTGTTTTGTTTTGTTTTTTTTTCAAAGGAATAAAAGTTCTCTGTTCCCCCAGGAGGTTTGCAGATGGGACTTTCACAGCCCGAATCTCGCTCAGGTTGGCCAAGGTGGATCAAGGCGCACCAGGAATGAGGCTTGCAGTTTTTCTAAGTGGGGTGTATTGTCCCTTATCCTTTTCAAGTTCTGTAAATCTGAAGAGGAAAACCTATGACCTGTGGACTAGAAGGGCAAGGTTCAAGGGTTTGGAACAGACCATATAGCTGGTTTCTCCACTCTTCGCATGACATCAGTCAGGATGTAGAAGGGGCACTTGGAGCTACACCCTAGCTCCAGATTGTTGGCCACACAAGGCCCCAAACAGGGATTGCCATCCTCCCTCCTGTGGGCACTGTCTTCACTATCTTTCTAGGCTTTCAGGTAGACTTAGCACACTTGCTTCTCTGTCACTCATTAAATTAAGATGTAAATGTACTCTGCCTGATTAAAATAACTGTCACTTTCCTGCACCAGGCCAGGGCACTTGGCCTGCCTGCTCTCAAGGTGGCTGTGGTAAGTGGCAGAGGCTCTCTCCAGCTTTCTTCTGAAGCTGTGTGTGGGCTGCAGGCAGAGCACAGCAACAAATAGGTACTACCAGAACCTCAGGCGGTGGATGCTACTGGGCCACCTTCAGCCACATGGTGCCCCTGCTTCCTGGGTACAGAGAGACCCGTTCCTATGGTGCCCTTCAGAACATTCCCTGCACTAGCAACCCACTGATTCACATCCTCTCCTGGCTAGTATTTTATCCTGGCTCACTTTCCCCATTTTCCCTCTCCTGCTTCCTGATCTCAGCTCCTCAATAAATCACCTGCATCAAAATCCTAGTCCTTAAGTCTCCTTTTGGTGAAACCAAAGTAAGACAATGACCAACTTGTCATTTTCACATGTGACAATTTATGTTCAAAAACTTTTTTTTCTCTGTCTGAGTCTCAAGTGGTATCAGTCAAGCTGTTGCAGGTGGTGCAGGGTGGATCACCAGAGCCTAGGGCCTTATGCATCTCCCCCGACAGTGTCACTCAAATCTTTTCTCCTTAGACATAAGTGTGTTTTTCCACCTGAGGAGAACTGTCCAACGTCTTTTTCATTCAGTATTTATTGATTCAGCTCTAAATCAAACTCATGTTTACAATAGCATGTCTTCTGTGGTTTTTGGTACTCATCAAGTGGTCCAGGGAACAGGTTAGCTATCTCTGGGAAAACAAAAGCTATGGCATGAAGTCTAACTTCTGCCTACTTTGCCCAATATCCTAGAATATTTGAGCTGGGAGGACCACTGGGGCTGACCCTGCTTACACCTTTATCTTAAAGTTGAAAAACTAAGGCCCACTAGAGCTAAGTAACACTTACAAGGCTATCATTCCTAACAGACACAAAATTGGAATTCAAACCAATCGGTTTTCAGTGTGAGGGTTGCAGCTCACAGCTTTCAAAGCAGAATATAATATTTGACTGTTTCCCTTTCATATATATATTTTTTTCAAATGTTATCTCTGGAACTCTGGGTCCTGATATTCTTGTGTGCTCTTCTCGTGTTGGAATAGAATCATGTGGCATGGGCGCTATTGTTGCAGCCCCAGAATAGCGTCTGCCATTTCCAGTGGCACAATTGGAGCTTTCATCTTGCAACAACTGGTCAGCATATCATGTGGAGAAGGGGTTGAACTACCCCCGTGAGCTGGAGCTGATCGCACACCACAGCCACCCCCTGTCCCACGTGCAGGCAGCAGAATGAGGCACGTTAATAACCGAGCTCTCCCAGAATATCTGCCTGAAACCAGCCCAAGCATTAGTGAGGCAGCCAGGAGCGTGTCTTGGAGCCTCCTCGACTCTCGCTTGCTTTCTCACCAACTGCTGGCCCTGCTTTCCTGCCCTGGATCCAACCCCATTATCAAAGACGCCAAGGCAGGCTCTGCAATGGGATTGTCTGCAAATGAGCAACACCCAGGCATGAGGAGCAGATCCCGTGACACCGAGAGTGTCTGTTACCTCCACACCCCGAGAGCTCCAACGCGTCTCTCAGAAGAACCAGGGACTTGACAGGTGGCTCTGGAGAGACTTCCTGGCCAGGCAGGTGGAGGGCAGTGACCTTGCTTCCTGTGGAGCTGAAGGCAGGCTCCTTCTTTATAGGCCCAAGGAAGAACTTGCTCCAGTGGAGGAAGATGAGAGCCTACAGCTGCCAACGAGCTTTGCTCTGCACAGCCAGAGAGCCAATTTCCAGAGGCTCAGGAAATGCACTGATGCAACCTTGGTGAGGGTGACCTTTCAAGGGTCTTCCCAAAACCTAATGACAATAAATAAATGCAGAACCCAGCTCCATCTCCCCAGCATCATGAGGCTGGAGCTGGGAGGGTCCTCTTAGGGCCTTGCTGGAACACCCAGGAAGAATCTGTCAGTCACCAAGGACTTTAGCTAATCCTGACTTCCATATGTGGCCTTTGACTACACAGAGATAAATCACATACAGTTTTGTTCCCATTTTGTGATGAAGTCAATTTAAAATCATCTCTTAAGCACCTAGAGTTGACATAATAGGGTTGGTTTTCTAATAGTCTTGTTCCCCTCATCTGCAAGTATAGCTAGTTTGTTGTTTATTTGTATGTTTCTTTCTGACTTTAATAATCCTAATTCTAGAACTTTTTCCAAATCAAGCAATCTCTACCTTTTTTGTCCCAGTTCCCGCCTCAGTTGGGGTTCCCCAGCAGCCAGATCTCAGTCAGGGTCTCTCAGGCCTAACCCTGTCAACACGTCAGGCAGGATGAGTCTTCAGCCTAGAGGTCCACCCTGTGCAGTGTGGTAAGCAACATCTCTGGGTTGGACCCACTAAGTCTCAACCACAGGCACCAAAACCTCCCCAGACCTTGCCAAATGTGACCTTGGAGAATTCAAGGTCAAGTGCAGCTTAGTTGCCAAATAGCTCAGGAAATACTGATGGAGTGGCTAAGACACTAGGGTTCTCAAGAGTTACAGAGCTAGGATATGAATCTAAATATCTACATCTATCAACATATCTATCTAGAAAGACTGAGGCAGAGATTCATTGCAAGGATTTGGCTCCTACATTGTGGAGATTCCAATATGAATCCTACAGGCAGACTGGCCAGCTGGAGGCCCACTGTAAGTACAGAGGTAGTCAGCTGGAGGAATATCCCCTTCTTTAGGGTGGAGGCCTTTTTCAGTTGAAGATCCTCCACTGACTGGATTAGGCCCACCCACATTGTGGAGGGCAGTCTGCTGTGTTCAAAGTCTTCTAGGCTCAATACCCATCTCATCTAAACCATGCTTTCAAAGGAACAATGTCCTGCAGCTGTCTGAATGCTGTGGCCTAGCCAGATCCACGTGAGGAATTAGCCCTCATGGAAGGGAAAGGGAAGCCAGGAGGCATGCTGTTCAAAGGGTCCTAGTGGAGGTGCCGCACCTTGTGCTGTGGAACTCTGGGACATTGTGCAAACCATGCCTCATAGTTACACATCCCTTTCGAGGAGTGAGAACACTGGAGGGTTTGTTCACTGGTTTCCTCCACATTTGACCCAGGTATGTTCCCAAGAGGATTCGTGTCCTGGTACTTCTGGCTGGCTGCATGCCCGGGAACAGTGGGCCTTGGCAGTTTCCTTGTAATCCATCAGGCAGGGAGGTGTGGGTGCTGGCAGCTGAGCCCTTGCTGATGTGGAAAAAGTTGAGAGTGACCACAGGACTGTGGGGCTCAGGCTGCACCTGCTCCAATCCTTGAGAAATCCATGGTGGCTGGACCTCTGACGGGCACTTGGCCCTTCCTTATAGCAGAATTATCATTTATTTGCCTCTTCTCTTCATGCCACCAAATACTTCAATACTTTTTAAATTGTGATAAAATACATGTGTCCAAAAGTTTGCCATGTTAAGCATATTAAAATGGACACCCACTGACATTGGGTAAGTTCACCTTGTTGCACCACTGTCAATGCTTTCTATCCACGGGCACCTCATTTTGCAAAAGCAAACCTCTATTAAACCCTAACCCACTCCACCCCCAGCTCCTGGCCACCTCTATTCTCCTTTATGTCTCTGTTCTAGGAGCATTATGTAAGAGGAATCATATAATATGTGTCTTTCTGTGACTTGCTTATTTCATTGAGCATACTACATTGAAGGTTCATCCATATTGTAGCAGATATTAGTTTATTTTCTGTTGTTATAGCAAAAGGCCTGAGCTGGGTATTTTATAAGGAAGAGATTTACCTAACTCATAGTTTTGAAAGGTGAACAACCACAGTTGGGCAGCCCCACCTGACTGGCCTCCAGGGAGGGCCAAGTGGCAAATGGCATCATGGTGGGAACTCAAGGCAGAAAGATCATATGGCAACATGGACACCAAAGCAGGGAGGGTCAGCTTTTCTTATTTTTAATGAACTCACTCTTGAGAGAACTTCCTCTGCAAAGTCAGCATTAACCCCTTCTGAGGACAGCACCCCAATCCTGGTAGCCACCCCCTCCCCACTAGCCCTGACCTCCCAAGGGCTTTGCTAGCTCTCATACACACTGAGAATGAGCTCCTGGCACACCACCCCTCCAGGGGGCACCACATCCAAGTCCTGCACAGCACGCTGCAGAATTTCTTCCTCTTCAAGGTAGAGAGAGATCCCATGGTATGTCTGTGCCAAATTTTGTTTATCCACTCATCAACCCAGGGGCACTTGGGTGCCTGCCACCTGTTGCCCATTGCCAACGATCCTGCTGCGAATGTGGGTCCCTCCTTCAACCTCTGTGGGGTACCTATCCACTTGTGGAATTCCCGAGGCTCGTCTTTTGAGTCTCCACATAACAGCGTGGAGAGCAAGGGGGCTGTGAGGAGGTGGCCCATAGGTTTCTAGATGCCATGCTGCTCCGAACCACCACAGCGTTCGTCCTAGCCACAGTCTGGCTTGTCTCTTCTTCCCTTTCTGAGGAAGAGCTCTGTTGAACACCTCCCATCTGGGAAACTCTTCAGAGATCTCCAGGAAGTTGTCCTTGTAATTGAAGGATAAGGCAGAGCCTGGCAGAGCTGAAGACGGACAACATCTCTTTCCAGTCACCTGCACGCTAGGCCCCAGCCCTCCAGCTCGTCCCAGTTTCCTTTTGTTTCCCAGAGTTTTTCAGCAAAGTGCTGTTTAGCAAAGAGCCAAATCCAGACTCCGCCAAACCCGAGTTCGAGGCTGCTGCTTTTTTTTTTTCCCCAGTACCAGCATTACATCCCACCTGGCCAGACCTGCCAAGTTTTTGGATTTCCTAGAGGAGGTTTTTATTCTGTCTGCTTGTCTGCACTTGTACACAAAACCTGTAATTATATAATAGGGGAACTTACTGTTGTGCTATTGTGCTCTCTTTTCTTTTTTTAAACCAGCTGAATTGGTCCTTTTTATATTTTGAGCCTATTGTTACCTTTAAAACTGTTACTGTTTCCTTCCCGTTGGCTTCTGATACTTTTCCCCTTTATGCCAGCAACTAAATATTTATGTAAAAAAAATCTTTTCAAATAACTTTTCTTTCAGTGGAATTTTAAAACTTTTATGTCTCTACCCATAGCTGGGTGTTATAACTGCACATGACTGTTAATGGGATAATTTTTTTCTTAAAATATGCTATTCTATTTTTAAATATGAAAGATCGCCTATGAAAGTCATAAAAAATTAAGTATGGATATTTAATTCCTTTTTAAAAAGGTCCACTTCTTTTAACTTAGGGCATTTGTAGTCTTCCTTTAACTAAGTAAACATTTTATGGTTAACACACTATGTGGAGTTTTTAAGCAGTTCTACAAAATATATTAATGCACAATAAGTTAATGAGAGTGTTGGTCCCAAAGCTGGAGTTGAAATTCCGTGCACCCAGGATTTCAGTGTGGGGATGTGTTCTTCAAGCTTGTTAATTTTGGGGTTGCTGATATAAAGCTCTTTGTTTCTGTGGGCTGCTTTTTTTTTTCCCCTAAAATCAATGGAATTTGTTGCTACAGAATTCCCCTTCTCTTCCTTTGTTTGCCTAAAGAGCTTGCTTGAGGAGAGGTGAGTGGATCTGATTCTTTTCTACCCTCTGACATCCAAGATTTATTGGGTTTGATGGAACCAGATCTTCTGAAAGCGCTAGAAGCCGGGGTTGTTGACAGTTCCACTGGAGTTCTCAGCCATCAGACCTAAGCAGGCTGCCATGTTGTTTTGAAACAAACAAACAAACAAACAAAAAAAAAAAGCCTGAGGACAGCTGCTTAGTGGAACAGTCATCCAAGAAGTGTTTCAGTAGGGATTGGGTTAGGTTCTCATCTCTCAGTGGGTGTCCTCAAGGCACATGTCTGACCACTGCCTCCCACTTCCATTCTTTTTACCAGTCCTACTTTGCCGTCTCTTTTTCTTTAGAGTTATTGCAGCATTCTTGATGAGCTTGAGGGTAATGCTTTATTTCTTCTGATGGGAAAGAATGAGGTGTCTGTCAAACTGGCCAGAGAAATAAAGGACATGGCTTCATCGAGTGGTGATCAGGAGTTGGCTTCAGTTGGGAGACTTTTATATAACATGCAGATGAGATGGTAAATATAAGTGAGAGTCTTCAGGCCAGAATGAAATGTGCTAAAGAAGAAAAAAGCCCTGGTGTGAAGGGATACAATCACAGATGTCCTCAGAAAATGACCAAATACATTTGGAGCCAATTGTTCCAAGACTGCATTTCAGTAAAGAAGGAAACTGAGCCTCCCTCTGAGATGACCAGCAGCCCTTCAGAGACCTCTGGTGAGGAGGGAGACAAAGATGAAGCCCAACTCTAGGGACATTTCCCGGAGAAGAGGACAATTGTCTGATGGGCAGGTGGCAGTGTGTGTGTCACAGCTAGTCCATTTGGTCCAGCACTGTGTATGCATGGTCCTTTGCTGGACAAGCACCCCAAGGACAGAACACCTGGTCAGAGCAGGGTGCTGTGTCAGACCTAACAAGGGGGTCTGGAGCTGACCCTCTGAACCCGATTCAAGTCCCTCAATGTCTTCAGGAAGCTCCCCTTTGTACTGGAGTGTGGGCATAAAATGGCTGTCATGGGCAGTGAAGAGGAAGCCAGTCTTGAGGTATGGCCTCAGCTCATTCAAATGCGTGGCACTTCTACTTGAACCTGACGGAGTCAAAGTACTTCATTTCCTCCTTGGTGCCTTTCCTTCCAATTGTGGTGCCTGGGCTCGATACATACAAAAGTCACTAATGCCTGATGAACCAAGGACAGGAAAACAGATTTAACTCACATGGCCTCTTCCATTCTCATCCACCTGCTTACAACCTCTGTGGACACTAGAATTTTGCAGAGAACAATTTGAAAAAGACCAATCTAGATGTCCCAAAGACACTAGATATGAGCTTCCAATGCCCTTTCTATATTTAAAATCTATGTACTCTCCACTTCCTCAGGCCACCTCAGCATCTACCTGTTGCTTAATTCCTCTCTCAAAAGCCACAGAGATCTGAACCCAAAGCACTAGGAGCAATGGAGGGACTGATTACAAGAGAGCACTTTCCCAGCAATCCTGAAAACAAGTGGCATCCCAGAGAGTGCAGGCCAGACTAAAATATGCTTACTAGGAAAACTCATGGCATGTGCCCCACCACCTCTCTCTTGTGCAGCTTATCAACACCAGCCATCCTCCTGTCTTTAATTCCACACCTCCACCATTAAATTCAGATCACCCCAGGAAAGTTTCCAGAGCTGAGCAGCACAAAGAGCCCACTTTTCAAGGCTAGTCTAGAGGAATCATTCTGATTTTTCCTTCTGTCACATAGCAATATAGGATAACATGGGATTCAGTGCCATCTGAGTGCATAATGTCCTCTAGAACTTGGGGAGCGGGGATGAAATGCTCTCAAGTATACTTAATCCTCACCTCAGGGTTTCCATACAATTTTGTTTTACCTTAGTGTTAAGATACTTGATACTTAGTTTGAATTATACTTTAAGGATAAACTGGCCTCTTTTTTTCCCTATTATACTGCAAATTTCTTAAGGGCAGCAACTTTTCCAACACAGCTCCAAATCATTTACAGGGCTAAATCTGTCGCCCAGTCCACTGTAGCTAGTCCAGTAATTCACGGCAAAGTGAACTGGGAAAAATCCTAAACTGGTCTTAAATGGAGATTGGCAGACCACAGACCATGGGCACTCACATTAGTAAATAAAGTTTTATTGGATCACAGCTATTTTTTGAAGTACTGAATGTGGTTACTTTTACTCTACAACAGACCTGAGTACCTGAGAGGGTGAACATGCAGCACACAAAACCTGGAATGTTTCCGCTCCAGCCCATTGTGGAAAAAGCTTGTCAACTCCCTGATAAATTAATATAAGTAAATGTTGTAAGAAGTGCCTGTTACTGAGTTGCTTTCAGGTCCACCACCATGGTTTCATTACATATTTTCTACTTATGTATCAGCTTTTGGCAAATAGTCATTTCAAGTGACTCTGAAACTCATTGGCCCATTCTAACCGATTATTCCTTACTGTCTCTGGCTTTTATCTATGCAATTGGAAAAAAAAAAAAGTTTCCCTGTAGATGTCATGTTAATCAAAACTCATCCACTGTTTTGTAACAAAAAAACAACTCAAACTAGCTCCCATCCAAAAAAAGATCCTACCTCATGCAGCAGACAAAGTAAGCCTTGAACTGGCTTCAAGAAGGGCTAGACTCAGGCTTTGGATGGTCAGGGGTCTCCTACCAACTCTCAAGTCAGCTAATAGCTGCCCCTCACCATTTTTCTTTTTCTCTCTTACCGTAGATTGTCCAGTTTCTCTTGCATACAAGAAAGTTGCTTTTGGCAGGTGCCAGTCAGATCACTACAGCCCCACACCAGCTCCAGAAACCTTGTTATGTAAAGGCAGGAGACCTGTGCCTGCTTAGTTTACGTGCCAAGCCCTTGGATTGGTCACTGTGGTCAGAGGAGGGAATGCCACAAAGTTGTCTTTATAGAGCCCTTCAAGCTGCTTGCTAAGCAGATCCAGCTTTCAGAACCCTAGCCCAACTCCCATTTCACCAACGCTGACCTTCCCCTGTCCTGTACTCCTGTTCTGCCTGATTTCTTCTATGTTGCATGTTGATTCTGACTTCAATGAGAGAAAGTTTGGGTTTACTTATTTTAACGCTGCCCAGAAAATGTTAAATTTCAGCAATCGAGTGGTTAAGATACAAGTGTTTTGAAGTTGAATTAAGGAAAGCCATGAGGGGAAGGTGTGTCATAATGTGAAAGGGTGGGAGTGACATTTTTGGAGGAGAGATCTGAAGAGTATCTGTCGCCTACATGTCCCATGCTTTGGCCCAAGAGCACCTAAATTTTTAGCAACTGAAAATTGGTTTCAGAGGAGCTCAGAACTGTCTGGATGAACCCGTTAGCAATCTCAGCACAGGTTACATTCTCCCTGTCTGTCTTGCAGCTTGAAGACACTGTGATTTGGATCTAAAATAATTACTGCTATCCAGTGTCATCCACACATAATTAGCCTCAAATTATAATGAATTAACATGGTTTGCCCTGTTCATGAACTGAAGTGATTCTATTACTGGGTTTGCCCCTCTCATATATCTCATAGGAAAACATGGAAACTTCCATACTATCTGGCAGAACTCACTTTGGAACAGCAGCTAGAAGTGAGAGGGAGAGGGTAAATGCCGGCTGTGTCCCACCTCATGGAGCAAGGCATGAGGCATCCACATCGGGGCCACTTCACATCTGCTCCCTCTGTGTATGTAGAAAAAGCCCTGGTGCAATAAAGGCTTAGGTCAGTCCCCAAAAGTCTGAACCACTGAGATGAATTGGCCTCCTTATTCTACACAACCTGGCATAAGCAGATGTTAGCCAACACAAGGGTAAAGAATAACTCCAAGCTTGTTCCTAGCTTTCCTTCAGGGAGTGTGCTTCTGAGGGAGGGGGAGCTCCATGGACACTCAAGATCGAGGTCAGTGTGCTGGAGAATCCCACTGCTCCGACTGCCCCCAAGTTTTACTGTCAGCCCTTACCCTTTAATCCAGTGTCCAGCTCCTAGGGAACAAAGTCTCTCTATATCTAGCTACATAGATGTCTGGAGTTGGCACATCCTCAGGACCTTGGGTTTTGTTTTTGTTTTCTCTTGGATTCTTGTTACTAAACCATAAATTGGAAGTTACAAAATGGGACATTTTTCTATGGAAGTTTCTCATGTATAAGAATCCATCTCAGGTTCTAACCAAGACAATCAGGAAAAATTAATTTATTGCTGAAACTCTTGGTAATGAATGGAGTTTTCAAAATAAAAATACCCTTTTTTTCTCTTCTAGAAAGAAAAGAGACAATCTCTTCATTGTCGTTCTGGCTTAGAATTTATCTTCTGCCCTTATTATGCACACCTCCTTTATGTCATCGATACATAATCCATTATGTGCCTCTTATCGTATTTGCTCCAACTATTGTCTCAAGATGATGTCGAGGGACATTAGATACCGGAGACTAACTCTGCAGGAGTGAATTAGCATCAGTGTTGACGGAGCCTATAATCACATGACTCAACAGGCTTTCAGGAGCCCACACAGTGCGCCTATGGCAGAATCGAGAGTGAAACCTAGGAACTCTGACCACTGGTCTTGTTCTCTGTCCACAGAGGATACTGCCTATTGTTAGCCATCAGTAAAGGCTTGCTGAAAGCAGCCCATTTTCTGGTTGCATAGAGCATTCAGGAGGAGTTTTTAAAAATAATCCAATGGAAATTCCTTTAGTGATTACAAAAGAGTTCTGAAAGAAAACAACCTACTTGCATGGCTAAATATGCAGTGTTATTGATCATGAAGTAAGATCCTTTCAACTTGGATAGTGCGCTGTAACATTCCTTTGAAAAAGTTTAACTATTTAGAAGCTATGAGGCCCTGGTTTGATAATGAGAGAAACTTTATGCCACAGCAGAGCTGATTGCAGGGCAAGGTGGACTGCAGAGTCAGAGTCCCAGTGCTCTTCTGTCCCCATTGGCTCTGTTATCTTAGATGTGCTCGCCATTCTTAAGACTTTTGATTCTTATTTGTAAGACTGGCTACTAGATTTGTTGTGAAGATCAAATGAAATTATGGTGCAAAAACACATAGGAGAGAACAGGGGGAGATGGCTCCCATGATGGCAGGGTAGCTCTGGATGTCCCTCAGTCTCCACACAGAAGCCACCAATCCACTAGACAGCAGAATCAGCACGTATGGACAGGATGCACAGTAGGACCAAGTGGCAGAGCGTCAACACAACTCAAAAGCACAGGAAGTTCACACACCAACCAGAGCCACTAGATTGCCCTGTTCAGCCTCTGCACAGAAGCCATGGGAGCTTCTAACAGCCAGAGTGACCAGGCTGATGTCAACAAAGGGCTTCTGTGAAGATACATGCACACTGATGGACCTAAGGTCACAGACTATAAGGACACAGACAGGTTCAACTCCACAGCAGTGGTAGAGGAAGGGCAGCCTGGCAAACAGTTCGTGGCTGCTTCCTGCCCTCACTGTGGGGCATGGCGGTGTCAGTATCACTGTGCTGAGGCAGCGGCCTATGCAATGTGGCCAGAGCAAGTGAGTGATGAGCAAGGTTCTCATTCCACCATTGCCTGAAACAAGGCTCCAGGATCCCCAACCCATAGAGGTGACAGGGCAGAAGTAAGATGACTTGCATTTCTGGATTAGGAATATCAGTGTGAATTCATGAGGCTGTCTATGTAGGAGTCCATCTTCATATATAAAGAAGACATTTACATGTACAGCAACTCAGTCTCCCTAAAAAGTGCATCCATACATATACCCATGCACGTGTGTGTACACCTGTGGTAGAAAATGTATTTTCTAGCTACGCTGGAAAGTTCTAGAAACAACGAATTTCAGTAAGATCCTGAGTACCATACCCTATTAAATTAGGCTAATTGGACAAGTATGGTTGCTATTAGGATTTTCAGAGAAGTGTATTTCTTTTTTTTTCAATATTGTCCTATAAATTTTAAGATTTTCCTATAAAATTTCCTTTAATCTTCAAAGTTATTGTTTATGCTGGATCAAATTGTAATTATGGACTCCAAGAATTTTTTAAAAACTTAAAATAATATTAAATATTTGATTTTGATGTTCAATTTCAGTCAACATTTTCCAAGTTTAATTAGAGTTAAACCAAAAAAGCACCTTTGAAAAATCACTCAAAATCTACAGAACTGAGTTATAGCATATCTACAAAACATACCTTTTACCCTTGATTTATATGTTGATATAGTCTGAAACTGAGAAAATGCACAGGGATATTTCAGTGACTCAGTAGTTTCATTTGGAAGGAAAAAAATAATAGACATAAGATAGCTGTTCATATATTTTCTTGGGATCACAGTTGCTTTCTCAGTGTGAAAAGAACACCCTCGACAGTTATTGTGGAAGTCTGCTTGGTTCTTGAGATGTGTATTCATTTGCTGTTGACTGTTGTTTCAGTGGTTCAACTCCACGGCAGTGGTAGAGGAAGGGCAAGCGATGGGAATGTGTGATGCACTTTTATCCAACAAGGCTCTTCATATATTATGGTGTTCAAATGTACAGGTTCACTGTCCTGTCTACAAAACCAGACAGAGAAATATATGTTCTGGGATTTTTCAGATTTTAGAGAAGTAATTAAGCAGAAAACTATCCTTTATATAACACCTCCTCCCACCTGCCCCGGCAGGGACAGGGACAGCAGCTCATAATCACACACATTAATAATTCTGCAGGAAGATGTGAATGTTCCCACTAAGTGGAATGAGTAAGCTACCTTCACTGCCAAATAAATTTATACCGAATTTGCAGATGGGGAAAAAGTGGATTTTCACAGGTTTTTCCCATTTTAGAATTGTGGGCATGGATCTTTCTTAGTTGTTTCTCTTTTTTAGAAAAGGAAAGCAGCTCAGTGCACCCAGGGGCACAACAGCTCTTCTGCTGATGTCACAGTGACGTGAACTCACAGGCTAGGGAATGTCAGAGAGGAGCAGACAGACAGTCCTAGAGGGAGCTACGGTCCACAGGGATGTCTGCTCCCTACACCCCTAGAAGCTGAGAGGCTCCAGAGCTGAAGAGCGGAGGACCTGCTGCAGGCTGCACGGATCTGATTATAGTGAGGATCCTCACGGGAGAAGATGCTGGAAAAGACACCAGAGGCAGTTTAATGTCCAAAGTTCAGGGAAGGCAGGGTGCAGACAGAATCCAGGGTCTTAGGCAGTTCCAGAAAGAGAGACCATGGGATAGATTGTCCTCGAGAGCCTCAGATGGCTGGTGTCCCTGGATATCTAAGTTTCATGACTTCTGGCTGCTAAAATGTGAGATTAAATTGGCATTGTTTTCAGTCTCTAAATTTGTGGTGTGTATTAAGTGGCAATAGGTTAACTCAGAGACATTCTATGAAATAACTAGCTGATTGTCTTGAAAAGTGTCCAGGTCACAAAAGACAAAATTGTCCCAGATTGATGGTCACTAAGGAGATGGGACAACCCAACACAATGTGGGACTCCAGAGAAGAAAAACAGGCAACTTGGTAAAAGCAAATGGTATCTCTAGATGACCAACCATACTGCGTCGTCTTAATTTCCTGATTTTGAACAATGGTGTTACTAGATGTTGTTGGGAACAGCAGGAGGCATGACGAATTCTTCCCACCTTCACACAAGGGTTGAGGGAATGGTTCAGGGATGGACCTGGGGCCTTATGCATGCTAGGCAAGCGCTCTGCCACCAAACTACACCCAGCCCTTGTACAAGGGTTTTCTAAGTGTGAAATTGTTCAAAAAAAAAAAAAAAGAGAAGCACAGACAAATCAGTGGATTCTTCCCTCATTTCCATCAGCATTTCATGATAACAAGTAAAAAACATTTACTTAACTGTGAATATATACTAAGCATTGCTGTAAGCCTCCAGGAGTACTATCAAATTTAACCTTTACCATGCTGGAGGTGTGGGTTATCTCCATCTTATGAACACACAGAGAAGGTAGAGAACTTACCCAAGGTCACAAAGCCAAGAAGAGCCTCAGAGTCTGCTGTCAACTTTTGCATGTTAACCTTTGAGAGCATAGGACATGTTTCACTGCCCAGTTAGAGTGGGGCATTGACCACTCGGCAGCCTTGCTTACCCTCTCATTCCTGACTGTTCTGGGTGGGTGATACAAGTAACTGAACTCTGGGGAGCCACACTGTCACAGGAGTAAGGTGTTCAGTGGAGAAGGTGGCAACCTGGGATTGCTGGTTCCACAGAACTAGTGGAATTGTTCTGTGTAATTAACTGTTGCATCACTTTTCCTCACCATTATCCACGTCTCTATCTTTCATATTTACTTTCTAAAATTGTTTTAAAACTCCCTCTCCCTTCCACTCATCTCCCTCGAAACTCCCAGGCGTGTGCCTGTCCTGGTGTGTCAAGTGCAGCGGCACCTGCATGCAGGTTGTGCACATCCTGGGCAGGACGCTGTCTTTCTTTCTCACAGGTCAGCCAGACAGGTGCAGTGGCCTGCAGAGGCTGGGGGAAGGAAGCCACCTCTCAGGTCCATAGATTAATCTGATGTAAGAAGGAACAGGGAAGGAGAGGTGAAGGAGGGGAGACGGAGAGGTCTCTGCTTTAGCTCGAAACCCCTGAGGACAGAAAACACGATGACCATGCCTTATGCTGAGTCCAGATACCGTCAGGACCCAACAACAATAAATAATGGGCCGTGTTGGGCTTTCACGTTGAGCTTGCCATATCCAGAGAGCAAAACGTGCTTCAGAGATTAAGGTTCCAAAGAGTGTTTGAAAGGTTCCAACAGAGGCTGCAACTCAGAGCATTTCATGCAGAATCTTAAGTAAGTTAAATATGTACCACTTTACCCTTTCATTGTACCATAAGTTCCTTTTTAATATTTTAAAATAAACACCTGCAGACGGAAAGTCTTCTTCTCTTTAGAGACTTTCTACACACCTCTCCCCACATTGACATGGATACGGTTATACCTAGCTATTTATCTATATGTAATATATAAAGCAATTATTCACTGGCAAATTTGTACATTTCATTTTCCAATACAGCATATTCACTTTAATCACACACTTTCTAATCTTTTTGCCTCCTAGCTTCAGATTTTTGAATTCAAATTTCTTTCCCTTTGTCTGTATTTAAAAATAATAATAATCATTTTACATCTATTACAAATAACAATACCTAGTGCCTGATGGAAGGCTAACGCTGTAAGGCTCGCTCGGGGCTGGCTGCCATTCACGCCCCACTCCCGCCGTGCTGACATTACGTGTGACATCAGCAGAAACTCTCGGCTCCATCACAGCCTTTTATTTAATTAGGGACTATGTATGATTTGATTTGTAGTCTCCAGAATTAAAAATAGCCCCTTTTACTGTGTAATAAGAAAGGGAAAAAAACTTTGAATATATATTCTAATTGATATTTTTAATACTTACTGTAAAAGCAATCAGAACTTATGTTAAATATTAATTATAATATTTTTCTGCTTTTGTGAACCTTGATTTGTTGCCACCCTTTTGGGTTCACTTTTAATTACCTTGCAGGAAAACAAAGGGTATTTTTATTTCAGGAGTTATTTAGCACGGACAATACTTTCAATGGTGATGGTTATGCTGAACTTGATATTAAACTTAATTTTCAAAAGCATGTTTAACACAGTTTGCTAGGCTTTGTAAAAATTATTTTTCCTTCCTTTAACAACATGCTTCTCGGGTCTCTATATTAGAAATCAGGGACAAAGCTCATAAAGGAACAAAGACCCAAAATCAGGGATGGTCTTTTAAAAGAGGTACAGTTTCAAAGACTCCTAAAGATATAAATCAAAGTGCTTTTGAATACAGAGAGCATTCTAAAAGAATATTGAACTGTTTGCTTAAAATCTCACATTATTTCCTGCTTTTTAAACCCTATTCCTTTTTGAAGGCTAGCACCAGATAGGGACAAAAGGAATATTTTCATGCAAAAATCAGGACCAGGTACAGAGGCACAGTCAGAGTCTATTTCAAGTGGGGACAGGAATTTAATTCAAGTTATTCTCCTCTTTATTCCACATTTAGCAGATTTGAAGGATTTCTCCACCTCCTGACACTGCTCAGACTTCACTGGGTAATGTTTGCACTGATGGAAGGCACCAGGAAATCTTGGTGTGGAATTTTTTTGTCCCCTCGGAATGGACTCTGAAAACACATGAGAGGCCCTGGGTGTCTGCTCAGGCAGAGCACGGGTTCTATGTTTCCTGAGGCCACCATTCTAGGCCCCTCTACAGCTAAAAGTTGATCCACAGTCTCCATTTTTAAAAAGAATCTTATATTAACCACAGGTGGGCCTCACCCGAGATGCTATTTTTGAAAGTGTAAAAGAAAATCTTCATACTCTGGGAAGAGAGAGATGTTACTTACCTTATTCTAGATGTATGCTTTTGTGTTCTGGTTTTTGTGTAATGTTCATAGCACCTTTGCTAAACCAGCACAGACACCCAGAGTAACTAAGCGATCACTCTGAAACAAATTTTACTTTGCAAAAGTTATGACCAACTGCAAGCCTTAAGCCCCTATGATGTGTGTGTTTCATTAAGAAAGTGAAATGCCATACCTCTAAGTAGAGCAGGTATCCGTGATTTTTCATGTTTCCATAGCAACATATAATTTTTATCGAACTGGGGAATAAATAGGCAAATAAAACATGCATAAAATATTGATGGGTGTTGGGTCTACTGTCCAGGGACTCTAGTAAGTTATGGTCATTATTGTCTCTCTTTAACTCCTATAGTAATTTTTCTAATTAGAACATATTTCTATTATAATTTCTTTATTTTTCACCCAATGCATGGAGTTTGCTCTTTTAAATGTCATTTTTTAAACCTAGTTTTGTGGTGTGCATACTGGAGAGAATGCTGAGGGAGTAACAAGAAGCATGGAGGAAAAAAAATGGCTTTCTGATTTTTTCTAAGTAAACTTGCAGGCTTTGCTGAATCCCAAATTTAATTTTCATTTTCTAAATAAGTTTTGCAAGTTATGGACAGTGACTTATGTTGCCTGTTTCAAATATGTGGTAATGATGAGAAAATAACAAATACAAATAAATATAAAGGTGTTTAGGTAATTCATTTATGAAAACAGATATTCCAATAACATTGGCTAGAGAAAAAAAACAAAAATGGAATCAGGTTACTTATTTGAGGTGGAAAAAAAGCAAGATGCAATTGACCAAAGGCCCATGTGTCCTGTCCAAACCAGTCATCATGGTGCTGTGTGGTCTGAGTCGTTTCAGTTCAATAAGCGTATATTGAAAACCAGCTTTATGCTCAACACCATGGCAATCATAAAGCAAATAAGGCTCTGACCTTAACTTTCAGCACAATAGAAAAGTCACAATAGAAATAGAAAGGAAAGCAAGTCCCTCTTAAAATTGGGAGTAGTACATGGAAATCAAGCTCTATCACTGCCTGGTGGCTTGCAGCAATGTCGATTCCAGGCTAGTCCAACTGACCCTGGCAAAGTGAACCCACCAGAGTGCCAAGTAGAAGCCTGGAGGACTGCTGAGAGACTGGAGGGCCTTCCACATCTGAAGAACTCAGGCCATTTAGAGACGGTCGATGATGCTGCATCTACGTGAAAATGAAACTCACATGAAAAGGATGCCGTGAAAAACATCCTTCCTAACCATCTCACAGCCAAGGGCTCTTTTTAATAGCTGCAACACTCATCTAATAGAAAAATGGACAACAGAAAAGGAGCTAGAACTGGCACTTCCCCATGTGAAAAATGCTCATCTTCTAATGCTATCATAAGATGCATGCAAATCAACGTGATGGGTGTTGGTTAAAATCAAACTTTTATAAACGACCTGTTAGCAAGGTTGCAGGCATGAATGGTTATAAGCATCACTTGCAAATAATTTAGCGAGTTCCTGAAAAACTAAGTTCATTCCCATGACATTTTCACATATCGGCAAAATGCAGGTTAAGTATTGGAGCAGGGCTTGTGGTCGGAAAACACAGGGCACCACCCAGATCCCTCTAGGAGAAGACCACTCGAGTGTGTTCCAGAGAATGCCCGAATGCCCATGCTGGAGTCCCCTGCAGTCCTCAGGAGGAGGCAGGTGCTCTGTAGGTGCAAAGAAAGTGTTGAGTCTAAGTCCTGGAAATGAAAACAGCAGGAGGCAGAACAGTGCTGTGACCAACACCCACCTTTGTGAATGCAGGTAACAGACATTCAAGGGCCACCATATGTGCAGGCTGTCACCAGAAATACACCCAAGAAAAGTCATCATTTCCCATGAGTGGAGTTTGTAGCCTTGAGTGCAGGGCTGAAATGACTACTTGTTACTCATTCTCTATCCTTTTTCATATTTTGTCCCAATATGTATTGAGTCTCCTTGATTAATTTCCTTAAACAATAGATACTAATTTTAAGAGAATACAGAAACAAGTATAAAAATGTATGTTAACTACTTGGGGAAATTTTTAAGTAACAAATGAATACCCTGCAAAGCTACCTAGAAAAGGATTAGAAGACATGGGTCTTGAGCCGGACTTGAACCTAAAATTGAGATCAGGAAATGTTATGTGAACTAAGATGGGCATAATCATACCCTGTTGGTGCAAGCTTAGGGCCACATCATTCAAGCAATTATAAGAAAGGGAGGAGAAAGAGGAGGCCGAGAGTATAGGAATAGAGGAAAGGGCGGCAAGGAACAATGACATTCCATTATGTCTGCTTTGCAGTAGAAGCAAGATAATGGGTTTATGGGAGTTCAGAACAAATATTCAAATAACGTGGTGGAGAGTACCATGTTCTTAATGATTATGTTGCAAAAGTACCTCATTTTTGCATAAATTCTTAGATGAGGAGAAGCAGTATGATGTATTGGAAAAGGCCATGAACCTGAATCCAAGAGACATTTAGTCTGGTCCCTGTTCTACCATTAATTAGCAATGTAACCTTGAGAAGGTCACATTGTGTCTTCAGGCCTCAATTATGTTGTCTGAAATAGAAAGGGAGGGGCCAGCAATAGATTCGTAATTTCACAATCACTGTTTTTTTTTTTTTTTTAATCTGAAGAATACTGTTTTCACTTGAAATGTGAGTGCACACAGTAAAACAGATGAAAGCAGGGTGGCTGTGCAGAGCTGGGGTGAATGCCCCCAAGCCCACCTGCACAGTATCTTTCTTTCTCTTCATGGCCCTCTTCAATGGACCAAAGCCCTGGGGACCAGCAAAGCTCCATTGAAACTATTTACCAGAGGATTCCTAAGATCCCTTTTATGAGAACATTCCACAATTCCAGGAGATAACTGATTCCCAGGTTTAATCATGTTGTGAAATCTCCAGAGAAATGGCTGCCAGAATGGTGTTGGTGGTGGGAGGCTGTGCAGGAAGCAATGGCTTGCACAGAGATTCAGGGAGGCACTCTTTCAGCAACTGCCCCCCCAGGGCCACCAGACACAATGCTGTCTGAACTCTGACCTGCCCTTCTGTGACTCTCAGCAACTATAGGGTTTTCTTTAAGAATCTTTTTTGTGGTTCTGTCAGCTGCTAGGGTGTGTGAGTTGGCATATTTGTTGCTTTGTGCTTCTACAATAAAACACCTGAGGCAACTAACTATATAAAAAGAAAAGGTTTGTTTAACTCAAGTTTTGGAGGTTCAAATCCCAAGATCAACAAGGTGCCAGTGACTTGCTCCCTGGAGACAATAGAGGATGAGGGTACAACATGAAGGAGCAGGAGTCTGAGCAAGTGGCCCCATCAGCACAGGAGCAGAGAGAAGAGAGGATGTGTTAGGGAACCTGTGTTTATGATAACCCTCTTCTGAGGACTGACAGGGCCTCAAGAGAACTGCCTGGAAGCCGCATGGGGATGCTCACTGCCCAGATCTAGGCCCCCTGCCAGAGGTCCCACCACCTCTCAGTGGCAGCAGCCTGGGGCCCAGGCCTGGCACAAGTGTTTTTCCTGTGTTTGGGACTTTTCTGCTGCCCTCTCCCCCCCTTGTGAGATTACAGCTGAGGCAAGCCTTCCCCCATCTCCTGTCTCTCTGCACTCTGCTGATCCTTACTGGTTTTGCTGCTGTGTTTCAGTTGGGTGTCTTTCTTGACCTGTCTTCAGTTTCCTCATCCCATCTTCCTTGTGTCCAATTGGCTGTTAAACTCATCCACATTCCAAATTTCAGATACTGTGCTGTTCATACTAAACCGCCCCCTCTAGTCCCTGGGTACACATGCTGTGCTGTTGGTACTACCCCGCCCCGTGGGGTCTCTGTGTACAGGTTCCAATGCATGTTTTTTATACTTGCTATTCCTTCGTTTGTTTGTTCATCCTTCTCAATATTTCTTTGATCACGCAGCCATGGGTATTTGAGGGGCTTTGACCCATAACAGTATGGGGATCGCCTGTGGGTCTGCTTCTTTGCCTCTTTTTCCTCTGAATTTTCCTCTCCTGATGTGTGATATGTTTTGATGAAATGTAAACCATTGTGTATAAAAATCTGCAGAGCATTCAAATGATGCTAATTTCCACAGAAGAAAGTTCCCCTTTACTCTGTTCCTACCAATACCATGAGGGGCCAAGCCAGGGGCTAGGCTGGACCAGCTGGGCCAGACAGGACTGCACATCCACTCTGTTTTGCCCTTCAGAACCTGTCAGCTGAGCTCTTTGACCTTTAACTGGTGGCAGCTTCAAACCTTGGTAAGTGTGGAAAGGCCACGTATTAGGAGTCATAAGCTCCTGACTTTGTCAGACTACACAAACATCAAGAGATCAGACTGTTCCTCTGTCCCCCAAGAGAACATTTTCAGCTGCTCAGCTCCAGAAGGATCCTGAATGAGCACCCAGGTGGGGTCAGCTGTAAGACTTGGGAGATGGCCTGTCCCTTTCCGGGGTCTTTGTGCACAGTGTGTTCTCAGGCCTGCTCTGGAAGCGCTCTGATTCCTAAATCTGCAAGACTGACATTCCCCACTCTCCCTTTCACAATAGTTTGCTTGGCTTCCTTGGCCTCTCATTTAGCTTGTCAGAGGAATGGCCGCTGTGCTTGAGAGCCTCCAAGTGTCCAAATCGGGTTACTCTAGCTTCATTTGCCATTAACACCCTTGCTCCATCTCCTTCCTGTGCTGCGGTTCTCCCTGCCCAGGACCTCCCCACTGACCAGTAGGACAGACACCCCTGGGAAAACGAAGGCTCCTCAGCGTCCACCAACTCACTCCTACCAGCTCCCCTCTCTCTTGCCTCTTAGAGATCTGTTCTTTGCAGCTGTTTGAGGCCTATGAAGGTATTTACTCAGCTCTGTTTAATTGCTGGTAGGGTAACCAAATCTGTAGCAAACTACTCCATCCTGAGAAGCAGTCATTTATAGTCGACATTTTTGAGAGACTTAAAATCTAAGGCCACAGGAGAGAAAATTTTTTAAACTTTAATAAGTGCCCTCATGCTATCTGTGTTGTTATATGTGAACAGATGCTTCTAAGTTTTCCTCTAAGTAATTTGTAAAATCATGGCACATTCTCTGGATTATGTAAAATTAGATGCCATTAACAAATATGTTAATAATTCAGACAAATTTAATCATAGAATAACAACTGGTATATCTAATCAGCTTGTAACTTTAGTCAGAAAGGACAGGATTCACTGAAACACATGAACACTTCTTAATTTTTTTATGAAAACCATCATATGGGAGAGAGATTCAATTTTCTGTTCAACATGGACTCTGTGGGGTACAGGAATATCATACAGCAGCCATTAGCAGTACGTGGGGGCGTGGCATTTTTTACAGCATGATTAAGATAGAGGAAGTATTTTATCGTGTCATGTTTTGAAATTCTAACCCATTTATATTGCTATCATTTTTCCAACTCTCAGAATATACTGGCATTCTTTTCAAATAATTTGTTCAATTAATTCCAAGATACCCACCATGTTAACATGTTCAGAGTGCTTACAGGGAAGGCTTAAGAAACTCTGTGTGTGTGTGTGTGTGTGTGTGTGTGTGTGTGTGTGTGTGTGTGTGTTTAAGAGCATGCTTCAGAGTACATTTGGTTTGCATACATTGGATCACTTGGGATTTGTTTTATTCTCTCTTTTGTTCTTGATTTTTTATATTTTAAACAGAGTTATATTTATAAAGCAATTGAAAGCTAGATTAAAATGTAATCTGCAAAAGGATTGCTTAAGAAATGAATTCACTCCCTCAGAATTGTGTTCCTCTTGCTCTTTTACCTCAAGAGCTATAGCAAATGGTCTAAGGCGTTTTCTTTCCTATCCATGCTGCAGCAGTCACCAAGGTTGGAGTATCCAGCTGGTTCAGACTCTAGGACTCCCCGAGGGCAGACCCAAACCTGCATCATCAAACACCACTCCCCATGGCCGCTCTACTGAAGTAGCACGGGATGGTGCCAACATGCACACTCTGTTGGTTGGAGAAACACTGCCCTGGTTCTCACCCTCAGCCCAGGGCAGCCTCCTCCATCAGCACCATTGGCCCCGCCTTCCTTCCCGCCTCTTGCCTCCATGCTCTGCCCTCGCCCAAGATGCACATCCCTCAAGAAGCTCTTACAGTTCCTGCCTCAGGACATCCCACTATGCCTCTGTGCAGATCTTCCGCTTTAGTTTACCAGCCCCCCAGGGGTCAAACCCAAAGGGCAATGCATTCCCTCAATTGGGTGTCATTTTCCAAGTCAAAATGCAGTCACATTTGGCATTCCAAGTCTCTAGGAGATGGCCTGTGGCCAGTCAGGCCTTGCCCAGGTTTTAGCAGGTGGAGAAACAAGGCTCAGCAGGAAGATCCCCTGTGAACCTTCTCAGGTCTCATCAGCTGTAGGTAATCCTAGGCGAGAAATGAGCATTTAAGACAAGGTCAGGACCACACCTCTCTTTCTGGTGTCTACAGTGGCCATGATGAGCCAGGAGTTTGGGATCCAGTTGCTGAGTCTCAATTCTCCCTTCTTGACTTTAGCTGATTTGCTTATCTGCATCCACAAATGATCTATAAATTGGGGTAAATAATAGTCCCTAATAACTCAACAAGTCTTAGTACATGTTTTCACTGTAGTGAAGTATAGCATATACAGAAAAGTACAGGGTTTATAAGACAAATGAGGCATTTTGGTTTTTATTTTTTTTAACACTCATGTTCATCACACCCACTTCTAAAACTAAAGTCCTGTAAGATCTCCTCCCACCCTCCCTGCTCATGACCTCCCCACCATTGTCACCTGTCTCGTGACTTGTAGCATGACAGATTCGTGCTGCCCAGTTTTCACTTTGTGTCTAAAGCCATTCAGCATGACTCTCGTAGACTTAGAGTTTATTCCATAGAATTATTGCACAGTATTCCCTTTTATGAATATATCACAATTTATTATGTTTTGTTATTGATGGGCATTTGTTTGGTTTCTGCATTGGAGCTATTTTATATATGTTGCCATATATACTCTTGTGTGTGACTTTAGTAGTCATGCATGCACATGGCCATTGAGTATATTCTAGTGAAAGGAGCTGATACACTGCAGAAGATGTACACGTTTAACTTTAGTAAGTATGCGAAACAGCTGTGAGATTGTTCTGATGTGGCCTTCCACAAACATTACTCAGGAGTTCCCGTTGTTCTGTGTCGTCACCAACATTGCTCTTTTCTGTGCTCTTTATTTTAGCCATTCTGATAGTTGAGGACAGTACTGTGCAGTTTTAATTTAATTTCCTCCTCCTTAATGACTAGTAGAATTGAGTGCCTTTCACATGTTCTCATGTGGCTCTTGAGAGAATTAAAAGGCAGCGTCTGCACAAAGCTCTCTGCGTAGTGTCTGGTACCTAGCAAGTGCTCAATAAAGCCAAGATTCTCACTTGTGACGCCTGTTGTATAGAATGGCCCATCACAGATGGTCTCAGTAGTGCACTGCCTCCCTTTCAGAACTCTAAGGTTTGGCCTCTTCCCAAGCAAGGACAAAAAAGCCCAGACTACTGTGCAGATCATAAAAGAAGAGGTTACGGACTGAGGCTGGGGCTTAGGGGTAGAGCACTTGCCTGGCACATGGGAGGCCCTGGGTTTAATCCTCAGCACCACATAAAGAAATATTGTGTCCATCTACAACTAAAAAGAATTTAAAAAGAAAAAAGAAAAGGTAACAAAAGAAAAATGTATTTTATGGCTTTGTTTCTATTTTAACAAGTGTAAGCAACAAAAGTTTATTTTATTGAGTTCCACCGAATTAACACAAATGAAAAGAAATCTCATTAATCACTATTTCTTGATTCACACCTTGCTAATGCAGTCCATTTAGGGCAAAGGCTGCAAGTCATGGGGCATCGTTATAGTTCTTGTGTAATTTCTAGGGGCGAGTTAGTCCAAGTGTATCAAGTGGGAACCCTGTGCACTGGGAATGTGACTGTCCCACCGCTGAGACTGTGGTATAGAATACCACCAGGGACTAGCCAATAATGGGTAGTTCAGTTTTTCTTGACCACCACTTAAAGGAGTCCTGCTTCTTGACTTGAATCCTCCAGACTTGAGCTCACAAGGGATATAGTGTGCTTTCTGGTTGCACTTTCCTCACCTGAGCACAGTCATGAAAGAAAGATGAGTGTGAACTGTGGCAGTACAAGAAGAAGAGGGCTTTGAGGACAGACCGCCTGAAAGTGGAACAGTGCCCGTTCAGGAATGCAGAACCAGAATTGACATCAGAGTGGCCACAGAAAGGTCTTAAATTTTGAGCTGTCGAAATAAAATCAGGAAGGCATCCATCAGCACCACCCAGCATGGACAGGAAGCTTCTCCCCAACAAAGCAGCTCCTGTGTGCAGAGCTGCTCCATGAGGTGTTGCTTCTTTTGCGTGGGTGCTGCTGCAGAGGGAAGTTCCAGAGACTCGTCTTCACAAATATGTTTAAGACGTAAGTTAATAAATTAATTTCCTGTGGAATATACCATCAACTATACAAATGAAGAAATAAAATTTTTCTCACATCTGAGATCATCTTAGGCTCCGAATATCTTCCCTAGCGCATGCTTTGGGTTGTGCAATGAGGGCAGTGACTTGACCACTGCTACAGAGCTGACTCCAAAGCCAACACCACCTGACACCACAGTTGTTTACGAGTGGTGGCCCCCACGGGAGGCTGTGATGGACACAGAGGCGTGCGCGCAGGTGAGATTTCGTCCATGCCAGTAATGAACAGGCAATACTCACCAGGTGCCCTGTGGCCCGGATGGAGCTCAACTGTGGATGAGAGCAGTTGTTTCAGCAGGGGTGATTCTGACCCTTGGGGGACATGTGGAATGCCTAGGAACAGTCGTGCTTCTCACAACCAGAGCGAAAGGGGCCACTGGCCTCCAGCAGATGGAGGGAGGGGTGATGCCCGATACCCTGAAGCACCCTGGACAGTCATTTGCAGCACAGAGCACAGTAGCTGAAATACCACCCCAACAGAAGGCAGCCAACTCTGACCCACAGCTCTTCCTCTCACCCCAGGGCCCAGACCAGAGGCTTGCCATGTGGCAGACTCTCTAAACCTGCACTCAAGAATGGACATTGCTCTAAAGCCACTCACCTGTTCATCAGGAAACCTTGTTCCATACACAATAATTAAATGAATTGCATGTTGTGTGTGTTATATCTCAGTATAGATGTCAAAACATAGTAATCATTTCACTTTTTGATAATATGTACATTTTTCCCACATTTTTATATTTTACATTTTACATTTATATGTTTTTATATACAGTATTTCTCTTTTTACACTTGACAAAGCAAAAGTAGTAGCTTTGACGTCAAATAGACATAAGTTCAAATCCTCAGTGACCCTCATTTTCTGTACTGTAAATTAGGATAAAATTCAATAAACATAAATAAAAGTATATGAATAAAATGCACTTATCTTGTAGAAAAGCCATTTGAGTCTATTAGAGTCTCGTAGTTTAGTAGAAAGCTGTCCTGTGGATCTACCTGGCTGTGTGTAGTCCCTTGCCATTGTGTCATTGTGACTAGCAGGCCAGATTAGTTTTGTTTTTCGATTAAGGAATTACTTTATTCTAGGTTATCACTCTACAATGGCATCACCAGGCCACTTAGCAAGTCATTTTATAGGAAAAGTGACATCCCAATGCCAGCCTTCCCAGCATGGGAGTTTCTACCTTCCAGGGCCCATGTTAACCCTTCTCTGGCATTTCATTTTCCAATTTCAAAAGACATGGAGGGGATGACAGCTAGACTCAGAGAGGTTTGGCCAACAGGGCCTAAGTAGCAGGTGCTGTAGTCAACCACACAGGTGTCTGATTCCCAAATCAAAACTCCTTTCCACTGCAAATGCTGTCCTAGAGCACCGGGAGAAACTTCCTGGAGAATGGTGGGACTCCATGCTGATGAGGGAGAGGAGAGCAGACGGGGATGGGGGTAAAGTGAGAGTCAGCTCTTGGGTGGACAGGTCTGTGTGGCGGAGCACAGACAACAATGGAGCAGCACTGGAATGAATTTCTGAGGTTGCCCTTAGGGAATGCCAAGTCACACAGAATGGTTCAGGACCAGGGTGGGAGGAAGCCGAACTTCCATGTCTGCTCTGATGGATGGCAGCCCTGCTGAGGGCATGAGCACAGATCCCAGAGTGAGCATGACGCACTCCCACCTGTGTGCAGATGTAGTGGACAGAGTGGCAGGCGGACACAGAGGCGGGAATGAGGCCTCCTGAGGAGAAGGAGATTGCAGCATGCAGTGAGTGACTGGATGGACAGCGCACCTGTGTTTACATTCTACATATACAATATCTGCCACAGTGAGACTCACCACTCTAACTCTCTGTGTGCCTCCTATGACTGGGTACCTGTCTTCTGGACACTGAGTCTAATTCTTGCTTTGAATTTATTTATTTGAAAAGCCCCAGGTGAAGCAATAGCACATGTGCCCCAGCTCTGTACAGGGAGCGAGCAGAGAGGCATCCTGGGCTGAGGTCACCATCAGGGTGCGGGGAAGGAGACTGAGGCACCTTTAGCACATGTCTCAGCAGGCTGCACACTGTTCTTCCCATGAGTCCCTATGTGACCCCAGGGCAGGAGGCTAGAGGGCAAAGCTCAGCCCAGGTATGTCGGTCACAGGAGGACAAACCACTTAACCACTTGCTGGAAACGAAGAGGCTGAAGGGACTTTAAAGAGTCTCTTCAGACCATTGTTCTTATTTTACTATAATCTGACTATTTATTCACATAACACTTTCCACAGATTCTGATTTTTATGGCGCCATAAAGTAAGATTTTCAGAAACTTGGTGGTGGGTAACATAATACCATCAATGACACAATTAATTAATGAAGACTTCTACTTAGTGAGGGGAGCATCATATTTTTCTGAAAATGAATCTTGAGAGCTTCCTTGATTATACTCTGCTTCAGCTTCCATTATCATTTAGAGATTGAGGCATGAGATGGGCCTGGTGATTAGAATGATTTAAGAGGAGAAATAATATGTCAGAGCCATGGGAGATTCTATAATTTCATGGTCTATAGCATAAAAAAATACATCACATTGCCAGACCTGAGCGTGTTGTCTCCTAGTGTTGTGATGCCACAGACCTGATTGCAGGGTTTATGCCGTGCTCCCAACATCCGAGAGATGCATATTCCAGTTACTAACGAAGAAAAGAAAATGCCGTGATGTATTTTCACTTGGAATTTCTTCAGGGTCTTAGCCATAATGGCACATGCAAGGGAGGGGAAGAAATTGTTCACTCTGCATTTCCAGGAATTATTCCCAATTTCATTTAACAATGCAACACACTTAGACCTGGAGATGGCTTCTACTGGTGCGAAGTGAAGCCACCCATGAAGTTCGTCAGGCCTCTGATCTGAGACCTGCAGTGAGGCTTGTTTTGCATTGGGGAGAAACTTTAAGTTCTGAGATTTTATTTTTTAATAATGTGTGCCATAGAATCTGCAGAAATAAGAAATTTTACATATCCTTGTATCTGGTGTTGAGATTGTATAGGGGTTGCTTCAAGATGTTGGGTTTGGGCTAATGATTTCCAGTCATTAAAATGGAAAGTGAAATAATTCAGATACTTTCCAAGACACAGAAATAAACGGGTTTTCAGTTTCTATCTGAACATTCTGAACATTTTTACCTTTGTATAATAGATAAGTTTAAAAATGCAGGTATCAGATTAGTTCCCATGGGTATTGATATCAGAGAAGTGGAGATACATGAATTTTACAAGTTTTTGCTTTTTGATTTTTAAAAATCATATTTTGTTGAATATCAGATGCATTGGTGATATAAAGCACCATTATTTTCTATGTCACTGAGAAGCATCATTTTAAGGCTAATCCTAATTTTGAGAAAAGTAGAAAAGATACATTTTAGAGGCAGTGAAATGTGCTAGCACAAAATGAAACAGCACACACATATGGAAGTATTATCCACTCTCCTTGGAAATCTCTGTAAATAATTTGTTCTGCATCCCCTATAATTGCATACACTACATTTCTTTACAAGATAGACTCATTCAGTGTGTTCTGTGTTGCCACTGGCTTTTATAGTCAACAATACGTTATAGACACTCTTCCATAGCAGTTATCTCAATTTTAAATTACTGAAATGGTATTCAAAGAGTCTTTTCTATCTTCGGGTCAGAAGTTCCAAACTGTGGCTCACAGCTCCCAGAAACTCCTACTTGAAACATTTGGAACACAGCTTAATACAGTGGCATGCCGAGGCCTTTCTGTTGCATTTTTAAGTCTCTCTTAAAAATACACATTATTTCTCACTGACACCTCCACCTGCCAGTTTTGACTGCAGCCAACACTTAAGTATCTAAGTGAAAGCTTTTCATTTCTCCCACCCTCTTAAATCTACCAGGGCACAAGCCACCAGACCTGTGCCGTCAGCCCATTTGTTTTCCTGTGCCCTGCGGTATGTGAACCCCATGCGCTTCCCATAGACCCCACTGCACTGTGGCTTTGGACTTTGCACTGCATTTTTTTATTTTGCTTTGTTTCTGATGATCTGCACCCCAAGTGGAAACAGCTCCTTTGTGAGCCACTTGCCTCTATCACTGCCTTTCCATGGAATAGTTTCCTCGGCCATCGCCCCTGACAGATGAGGAGCCAGATCTGCCCCGGCAGCACCGGGTCCTGAGTTGGCAAACATCACTCCAGGAATGTTTGAGTCTCAAGAACAGAAAGAGATGTGGGATCCCTTTGCTGACGTGGCCCACTTTTCAGCCTCAAGATTTGCACAGAGTCGATACAGTTTAGAAATTCTAGAATCTCCATTCTTTCTAATAGCATTCTTGTAACAATTTCCCCATTTAAACTGATTTCCTGGAGAAACTCTCAGTGTCACCAATGTGCCACCAATTCTCTTGAATGTGTATTTTCTAAAAACTGGGCCATAAAATAATTTAAATGTGATCTTTATGTTTTTGGAAGACTTGCTGACAGGCTTCTACTTCGCTTGAAACTGAAGCAGGAAAATAAAACATACAGGGCTGAATTTAGTAAAATCTTGTGAATACCAAACAATGAATATCATGAAGCATGTATTCTGGAGCAGTAGTTTACATATGTCACAACTAGATAAAAGGCTTTTCTGCGCCACTTTTCATTGGGTGTCTGTCTCTGTCTTCCCCTCTTCCTCTGCCTGTAATGTCATCTTGGCCCTGGTTGCCAGCAGGTGATGCTCTCCTTAGGGATGATGCAGGAGATCTAAAAGGGACAACATGCATTAAGGGACTGAAACATAATGGCCTTATCTCTTAAGAACACCCATGTCTCTTGGGTAGACCTCATACCCTGGGGAGTGGGGGGAGAGCTGTGCTTCCTGAGTGGCTCCCTGCTAGATTATGCCCTCTGCAATATGAATTAGATGCAAAGATGTATAAACTAGGAACTTTTCCAGGTTTTCTCTTAAAGAAGTAGGACATTTCCCAAGACTTCCATGGAAGCAAGGTTTTTTGGATTGTTACCGAGCTCTGTGCCAGCATGAAAATGCTGTGTGCTCTCCAAGTGTATTGAGTAATGGGCAGTCGGGAACACAGCCTGCTGGGGGAAGCCATTGGATCTGCAATCCGGGTCCTTAAACTACTACTGCTTTGCTGGAGTAAATCAAAGGTTACAAGCATGTAGCTAGCATGTCATCTCACCCTGGTTATATGTCAGAATCCTGATGGTGGTTCATACATTTCTGATTACAACAAAAATACACACTTAATATAGAAAATCTAACAAATGCAGAGAAGTAGTGAATAAAGTTGCAACAGTGCCAGCATCCAGAGACAAATTCTGTTCATATCTTTAGGTGCATTAGTTCTAGATGAGGTTACTTTTTGACATATAAAAAATATTTCAAATGATATTGCGTGTAAGTATTGGGTGCAGTTAATTATTAAAATGAACCCACCCCCCCCACACCCCACCCCCCCAACACACACACATATCAGAGGCACTTTTCCTAGCTTGTTGGAAATTTCCAAAGCATAGTCCAAAGACATCATTGTGTGGGTGTCCAGCGTGTTAACATAATAAAATTTGCTTAGCTCCTCTCCTAGGTTTTGGTCAGTTAGTTTGTTTCCCTTTTACACTGTTACAAACAATCACATTGCAAAACATTCATAGTGATTCTTAGTAAATGAAGAAAGTAGGGAAAAGGTAATGTTTTAAAGTTCCCAAAGTGTACTGTCAGGTTGCTTGATAAAACTGTTATTGGCATCCTCCCTCCCCTGAATGGGCTCCCATCTCGGCCCAGTCTCAGTGACCTTAGGTAGCCTTATTTTCTAAACACATCTTTGTTTTCCCACAATTTTTAGTTGTAGATGGACACAATACCTTTTTTTTAAATTTAATTTTTTATGTGGTTCTGGCAATTGAATCCAGTGCCTCACACATGCCAGGCAAGGGCTGTATCACTAAGCCACAACTCCAGCCCTAAATACATCTTTTAATAGGCTAAAAATGGCCTTTCTTTGATGTTCAGAAATGTTTCTTTTATTCCTGGGGAGGAGAATATTTTCCCATGTGAGTGTTTGCTTTCGCAGGGATCACAAAGGTGGCCTTACAACAATACTATCTGTACCGATGTGAACAGCTTTATTAAAAAAGTGCTTTTCAATTTAAGTAGTACTGTCACATACATAATGACCTCACTGGAGTCTTACAGCCCCCTTCTCAGGTAGAAAAGAGCATTTAGAATTATTTCTGTATTTTAAAATGAGACAGGTAAGGCTGAGAGGAAATGAGTGCCCGGCAGCTAGCAGAAGAGGCACTCTGGTTGGTTTTGTTGCTGGTGAATCAGAAGGTTTCCACAAACACCAGAGTTGGTGTGAAGAGAGGTCCAATTAGGGCAAATGGCTCCGAGCAAAGTTGGGTTTGCTATTTAAGGCCTCCTTCTGCTCTGCTAGAGACATTGAGAGGTCAGGACCGTGACTTCCAAGATATCTGAGACTCCAAATCTGTGCCAGAGTAAATGTTGAGCAAGACAAAGACAAGAAGAGCCGAAGGCTATTTTTCTGACTGTTGCCTCTGAAGATGGTAACCTCTGGCATTCATGGGCTTCAACAATGAACAATGAAGTGGCAAAAGGAGGGCTGGGGACTTGCAGAGGGCCACACACACTTCAGAGGCTTTGTTTCTCCAGAGAGCATGAGCCAACTAAGTGGAGAGTCAAGTGCACATTTGACCTGCTTTGTGGAAAAAAAGGTGTTTGCTAATTGTAAAAAAGAGGGTACCACTAATTCTAAATTGCTTGTTCAGGTGAGAAAGTCAGGAAAATGTTACAGCAAGTAACTAACAATCTGTTTTGATTGCATAACCTCATCAGAAATTTTGTATTGACCTCCCTTACTCAAGTTTTTCCATTGAAGAAAAATCACACAAATTTTGAAAGAAGAAATTTGAGATTTCTAACTAATTCTATTTATTTTTATTAGTTACACAATTAGCACAGGTACAGTGTTCATTTTATACCAATGAATGGCACATGTTTCCTGGCAAAATGTGACCTCCAATATGCAACATGATAACTTGCACTTGCACCCTGGGCCTTCTGGATGTTGTGGTTAGGCACCATTTCACTTGAGAGGTGGCTGCTGTGTCTGTTAGGATTCTTGATTGCAAGCAACAGAAACAGATGCTGTTGTTCTTAGACAAAATTAGAAATTACCAGAAGGCTCTAGGAGGCTTGCAAAACACAGGAGCTGGGAGGACCAGGCTCCAAGTGCAGGCATGAATCATTAACCTGCTACGTGGCACCACAGCAAGAACTACAGAAAATATGAAAAGCAAGGAATAAAGCAGGACTTCCCTCCACAGTCACAAATGGGAGGCTGTGAGTCCCTACATACCCATGTCTTCAGTTTAGAGCTTAAACTTCTGCAGGGAGCCCCTGGCTGGGTAAGGTTTCACATGTATGCTCCCTGACAGTGGTAAGAGAACCATTCCACCTTCATGATTGGCAGCCACTATTAATATTCAAACTATGCACAATTCACAGTTACCCCAAAAGGAGACTTGGCAAACATGGAGATTTGTTCCCAACACAAAAGTGGGATTTGGCATTAAAACCATGAATAAGGGTCTTTGTAACTATGAACAATGAGACAGCCCCTCTCCCTGAGTCCTCCACCCGGCCAGCAGAAAGCAGGCAGTGGCTTGGATAGGTACCTTATAGCCTGGAGATGGAGGACTCTTTCCTAGAGGATCTGATAACTCAACAGCAGAAACCTAGGAACTCGGACTCTGGGGTTTTCCCTGTGACTAGCTTAATGGCTTTACCCTACAGTGAGATGCTGTGCTCCTTGGCAACCCCTCATCATCAAGGACTTTTCCATCGGGTTTGTAGTCTTCCAGTCTTAAAACATGAACAGGCAAGCAAAGACAGCTAGATCCCTTAGCAAAGCTCTAACATAAAAGGCTTGGACCTGCCCAAACATGCAAAATGTCAGACCGTGGGGAACAGGAATATGAAAATTTAAAATCTATCACCTGTACCCTCAGAAGTAAGACAGAATAAATCAATGGAACAAGAAGAAACATTTACATCAAGAAAACAGAACTCTTAGCTATTAAAAATAAGAAGGAATAGAATCTTAGTGAAAGGACTGGGTCATATAACTGAGAAAATTTCTTAGAAATTGATACAAAAAGACATAGAGCTGGACTGTCACCAAGAAACGGCAAGATAACGCCAGCGTCTTTCCAAGTACTTTAGCATCCTAATGCCCTTTGTAGAAATAATGACCTGATACTGTAAATTAAGAAGTCCAGACAAAAAAAGCCTACTAACTGCTCAGCACAATCAATGAAACAGAACCACACCAAAGTACAGTATCAGAACCCCAGAGCCAAAAGGAGGAAGTAAAAATCTCTAGAGAGAAAAATATCAGGTCACAACAAAAGATCAAGAACCAGAATGACCTGGATTTATCAACAGTAATGAAGAGCTAGAGAACATGATGGATCAAGAAGTAGAGCATGAACTCATTTGTAAGAGACGCTGGGGTAAATTCAGAACAGCAGCATCTGGAAGGGCTGGAAAGGGTTGCCTCCATGAGAGGGAAAGAGGGAAAGAAGCTTTGTAATAACAACACTCATAAAACTCTCTTTTTTTTTAGCTATGAATGGACATGAGATGAGAATAATGGAGGTGAGGAGTGGCTAGGAGCTCTTCAACAGGAAGAGGGGAGTCAGCACAGGACGTGTCTCAAGTCCATTCACACACAGCGCACATTCCCGCTACTATTGATACTGACCACTCTCTTCAGTGGTGTCTGAAGACCAACTCAATTAGCTTCAGCCAACCACAAAACTGGCATGGGCGTGCTGGCTCTCCCAGAGAGGAGGCCCTGGAGCAGCTCAGAGCACCAAGGGCTGGGCCACAGGAGCCAGCAGGGCGTAGGTTTGCTTTATATCACAGAGGGGCGCTACCCCCCAGAGCATGTGAGATGGCCACCGGGAGCCCACAGTCACACCTTCCCCACGAGAGCCTCTGTTCCTACTCTTCATGCATCAGTTGGACAGGATAATTGGGGAGCAGAGTCCTGACGAGGGCTGGGCTTGGGTCACGTGCCCATCCCATTGTCCAGATTTGACTCACTGCCAGCCAAGTGTGATGATAACTGTGTCTCTTCACCCCAACCTTCTCTAAGGGCACTGTGGAAGGCACCAGTTCCATGCAGTTACCCTCTTTAGCTGTTGGCCTCCACCAACTCACTCCTTCAGCTCTGAGGAGTGACATCTTGGCATGAGACACCACAAGGAGAATCCCTGCGGTGAGAGCTGGAGGGGCAACAGTTGACCTGTCACAGGGCGCGTCATCAAGGGGACGTAGGAGGTGTGCTTAGGTGGTGCTCTCTGCCCCTGAGGAGAGGTGCACCTGGGGTCCTTCAGAAGACTCGGTGGGAGTGAGAACCCGCTGCCTGTGAGTGGCCAGGCTAGGGGCACACACAGAACGGGCCCCCTGCCTTCTGCACCTGTGACCCCCACCCCACTCTTCCCCGGGAGCCCTCTCTTCCTCAGGCTCTTCTCTCACGCTCTGCCTCCTGGGTAGGATCCAGGCCCAAACCTGGATTTTTTTTTTTTCTAAAGGAATATAGACACCTTGTTAGACAAAAGATAACATATCTATTTTAGACACCTTTCACCATCGATTTCAGGCACTTCACAGGGGCTTATGGATAGATTGAAACTGTCATTTCAGAAGATGTAGTTTGGATTTCAGCTTTAAAATCATTTACTTTCTTATGGACTGATTCTCCCAGTAAATGCAAATTAAATCCAAGGCCAACGATCAGGCAGAGGACAAATTAGGCAAACAAATATAAAAAATATTTCTGGTTTTCAGCATAACAGGAGCCTTCCAGCTACTGGGGAATCCATGTGAGATATTCTTATGAAAGTTAATGTGATAGCAAATATGGGTGTTAATTTTATACAGCGTCATTAAAGGCTGAGCCAACTTTAAAAAATTAACTTGTGGGTTTCACCAAGAGTCAGTAAGATAACACGTTTTATGTTCTAGGGTTTATTTCCAAACTCAGTTGTTTGAACAATTGGACTTCCTAAGAAGAGCAGCTTAAGTTCTTTATTTATTGTTATCCTGCTTCAAAGTGGGTTCTAGACAAGTCCTTTTCATTGACTCAAGAATAACTATTTAAAAAATAGATATTCAAGCTATACATGGATCAAATAATGTAGTTTTTAAACTTTAAAACTGTACCAGAGATAGTAATGTAAATCGGATTAGGGCATATCTCTAGGAACACAGGGGATGATTGTTCTGAATTCCATACATACATCGTCTGTATTCTCCATGCAACGTAGTAGTCTAACTCCCCATATATTATGTTTCCCCATTAAATTGCAAAAACTTTCACATCTATTTTAGCTTTCAACAATGAGCATTAAGGTAAAAATTGAGAAAAAAAGTTTTTCACTCATTTTTTAAATTAGTATCAAACATTTATTTATATGATTTTAAGTGGCAAAATTCAGAATGTTTAAAACAGAAGAAGAATTGAAAATCTTTATATAAAGTTCTCTGTTTTTAATATCAAAAACATTAAAAATGTCAATGATATTTTTATTACTTCTGTATATAGTCTATATTTTCCATATGTGCTTATTGCTTCAAGAAACAAAATTAAAAAATAACTGTTTCTCAAATTTTCTGTTGTTTTTTGTGATTATAAACAGGATGACTGTGGAGAATTCATTTGGCCCCGGGAGGCTTCAGGGCAGCTATGGTTGTGACTGGCACGTTCGCTGCCGTTGTTCTGCTACCCAACAAGTTAGAACATTGACGCTAGTGGGGACAGAGAAGGGAAGAGATGATGTTTCCACAGAACTTTTTATTGCTATAGTTGGTCCACCTGGTTGAGGCCCATGGAACCAGGCAGTCCTGGGAGGAAGGAGTATCTCTTGGCTAGGATCTGGGGTGCCAACTACCCATGTGAAACAGGGCACTCAGTGCTCTCATGGGCCTGCTCATTTGTCTCTTCTCACCCATGTGCTGATAAGATGAGTGGTGATTTTAAAAAGTCCCATGCACAGCTATTTCTGTGTTAAAAGGTAATTTTTTTACTGACACATAAAAACATAGAAATTGTACATGTTCGTGGGGTAGCACACACACATATCTTGTGGAATGGTCAATGTCTGTCTCCTCATTTCTCATTTCTTGATGGTGAGAACATCAAACTTCTTTCTTGTAGCTTTTTGAACTATGCAGTTCATCGTTATTACCTGTGTTGGCCTACTGTGCACTGGCACAGCTTCATTTTCTTGTCTAAGCTGGCTTAGCACCCACTGGCTAACCTCCTCATCTCTCATTTTTTATTGATGGTAACATGTTAATTCTTCTTAAAAAATAAATAATGAAAATTATGCACAATCCCATTCCCACTGCAAGGAATACACAGCTACAAACACTTAGCCTGTGTCCTTCGTGCTGAATTGTATGGTACACATATATGCACATATATAACACTATGAGATTATACGGACTACACTACTTTGGTATCCTAAATTTTTTAAAATATCATAGTTATTTTCTCAATTTTATTGGATTTTTATACTTAAAAGATAAATCTTGCTGTAATTAAGTCAGTTAGTAAAGAATGCATAAATAAATAAATAGTATTTCCCCATCCTTCCCTAATCCACTTCTCTGAAGTCAACATTATTACCAAACTGGTATTTAGCCTTCTTCTCCTTTGGCAATATATTCCTGCACACAAAAATAGAATACCCTAATATAATAAGCCAAGTAAATATGTAATTATAATACAAATAAACAGAAACACATGTATATACCGCAGGTGTCAATTTGTTAACTGAGTTTTGCATACCTTTTGGAACACAACAGGGAGAAAGCAAAGGTCAGTATCTACTTGTTTGATTGAATAAGACTGGCATGTTGAAGTTAGTGATCACTGACAAATACAAGTTTATTTGTATTGGATTCCTTTTGGACTCCACCTTATTAACATTGAAATTTGGAGCCTCTGGTGCATCATTCTCTGGAAACCTCTCTGCTGAACCTGGTTCCTACGTAAACCAAAGATAAGCGAGTGGTTCTTTTCACAGTTGTCACTGGGTTCTGTACAGATGAATATCTATTGAATTTAGTCATCACTCAACATGGAGTCAAATTATTTTCTCTCAAGTGACAAAGAAATATTCATTATTATTTAGTATGTAGAAAATTGGACTCACATTCTTCCCAACCTCTTTAAAAAGGACCCATAGGAAAATAACTTGAAGATTAACTCAGTCATTGAGTTTACAGAATGAGACACCTATGAAATTATTAAAAACACATTCACAGAGTTGCTTGTCAAACTTACTTTAGTCTAATTATACGGTTGTTTTCATGGCTCCTTATAATTTGTTTTATTCTAGATAAGAGGCAAACGTATCAGTCTCGGGACAGGATTAAATATTTCCCTCATAATGCATCGTCAACAAAGTCCTGCTGAATTAATGAATTGTGTGCGCGCCTGAAAATGGGACTGTACTTGTCTAATTGTGGCATCGGTTGCCATGGAGACTATCCGCCAATCAGTGAACGGAGGCCCTCACTTGGCAGTGTTTGGGTGAAAGACCGTTGTGCACTTGTCAGCTTGAGATTTATGATGGTGGAACTCTATTTGGCAGGCAAATCAATGTGTTGACCACTCTTTGTGTTTCTGCCCTCGTTTTGCGTCAACTCCTGATATTCAGCAAGAATATTGAGAGAACCCTGTGTCTTTGCAGCAGTTCTGCTATTAATAGATCACTTTTATAAACTGTGTATGGGATGACTTGCTATTTGTACACATGGCCACTGAAGGCAACTCTTGGTACTTTTTTGTATTTGTAATTACAAATGTCAGATCTTGAAAGCAAGTGGGAATTAGGAGAGATCTTTTTATGTCTACTATTAAAACATGTCGAGTGATCTATAAATTACCCCATAGATAAACAGTGGATGGAAATTAGGTGCTCTGCTTCTGTCAACACCGTGATATTAATCACTGGAGTTTGGGTCTTTAATGTTAATGTGTACCTTTTAGCAGTATATGTCACTACATATTAAATTACATGATAGCTGACAGATTTTTAAATCAAGACATTTTTTTTCCTCTCCAAATGTCATAACATGTTAAGAAATAGAGTAATTTTTGCTTACATAGCATATTGTTTAGTTTTTATACATGGTGTTTTTTATTGTTTATATTTGCCATGAACTAAGTTTTTTTTTAATCACTAACTATTTTGGGGGTTACAAGCTTAAATAGGTGATTAACATTTCATCTAATCTACAAAGAGCTATACAAAGTAAGGCCTATAAAATTGATACTAGTTGACTAATTTTTAGTAAGATAAAATTTAATATTTCTAAATTATAAATTTTCTTGTACCAGAATGAATTGTTATTCAAAACCACATGATTAAAATTGTGAGAAAATTCAGAACAGAAAGCAGCCTGACTGTGGGCTGCCTGGTAAAGACTAATTCAATTACTTGTGCTTCTTACAAACTGAGCATTTAGAGTAAACTGCAGAGTTTGTTGTCATGAGTGTCTAGAGGAGAAGGGGCAGGTGGGGTTGTTCCCAGTTAGTAAAATCGCTGGGCAGCGCCTGCCCTGATTTTCCCATCCACTGCTGCACGGACCCGCTGTGGGTGCTGCACACATGCACTGTGGCTGAGGAAGCAGAGGGCAAGGTGACAGCCTCTGTGCCACTGCCCACAGGACGAAGAAGGAGGTCCCTCCCATCGAGGAAGTTCTTTTGTCATTTCTCATGGTCATTATGCTTATGTTTTTGTCTCCTGGGACGATGAGGTCCCACGGTTAGGAGCCCTACCCTATCTGTCATAATGTCTTTAGCACTTTGGAGAATTGTTGGGACACAGCTCTTAATATTTTTTTAATAAATATATATTAAACCACGTGTTTAGCATTTATTGCCCTTGCACCCTGGGAGTACAGCAAAGTAGGTGCCAGACCTGTCTGTGGGTGCCATTGTGAAAGCCCAGGTGCTGGAAGCCTAAGAATGAAGTTATCTTCTAGAACCTATAAATGGAAATTGAAATAATGTGACTTAGGCTTGTATTCTCACTTAAATTCCCTTTAACTAAAAACATTCAATTAATCAGATAAAAGCATCCTATCCCTGTTAAGTATCAAAAATAAACTCACGAAAATGACAAAAAAAATTTGACTCAAGAGGTAACTAGAAAGATAGTTTTATGGTAATGCTATTACTGATAAAGAATTGTTAAATAATACTTAAAATAATACTTTGAAAATAATATCTAAAAATAATACCAAGTGAACTTTATATACTATAATAGTGATAACTTTCCTTTTTATATCCATTTGCAGTTCCTAAGGCATTTTTCCATATGCATTCTTTCGTTTCCTTATTGCCTTTTACAGATGAGAAATATAAAGGACAGAAAATTTGAAGAACATTGCCCAAAAAACAGAAGAAAGTTATTATAATGCCAAATTTAGTTATCTTTCTAGTTCAAAATGAATTTTGGGGGCTGGGGTTATGGCTCAGCGGTAGAGAGCTCGCCTAGCATGTACAAGGCACGGGGTTCGATCCTCAACACCACATAAAAATAAAATAAAGTTATTGTGTCCAACTACAGCTAAAATGAAATATAAAAAAAAATAAATTGTTAAAACTCCACATTTTATACATCTCTGTTTATTATAAATAATGTGTCTGGATTCAAGGGAATCGGGCCTGATGAGTTTAGTATCATACTTTGTTCTATATATTAAGGAATTTTCTTAAAACTCCGAGTCTCAAGGTCTTTTTTGACCACATATTGATAATGACCGGCGCAGTTGTCCATTTTAGAACAATGATTGCCACAGACTGTGATAAGCTTTTACAGTGACATTTAGGATGTGATAGCACCAAGAACATGTACCTGGCAGAAATGTCTCCACTGGAGCATAAAGTCCTTGGCCTGGGGCCACTGGGAGTTCATCAGCGCTGAGGGACACAGGAACTGCTGTGTCCACACACCTCCCCCATGGAGAGGAGCCTCTGAGGACATGCTCATCTCCCAATGGCTGGGAGGAAGAGTGATGAAGAGGACGGATGAGACCCTTCGACACACCAGAGCACCTGCTTACACCCGTCCTGATGTCTTGCCTAATGTCCTTGTGTTTTGTTACTTATTTATTTTTTTAAATTGAAAATTCTCAGTTTACTCTCTGGTTTTTACTCATTATCAACCTTTGCAAAGTTTACACAAAATTTTAGGAAGCAAATGATTAGCCCTTCTAAAAGCAAATACTTGAGTATCTAATGTGCTTTACCATTACTGTGCTGCCTCCTCTTCCATTTAAAACGTTGCATTCAAGAAAGAATTATAGTTGATGCAGCAATTAAACTCAGTCCCCCTGGTGTGTCCCACAAGTGTCCATCGGTGCTCTTCAGAAGACACATTGATGTAGTAGGCGAGGGCACATGTTTTATGGATCTTTGTTTCAAGGAGTCTCTATCCATCTGCAGAACATTGGCAAATAAAACCTAATATGTGTGGTGTAAATGTAAATGTCATTAATATTTATATGAATTAAAGGAATAATTAAGGCTTTTACTTAGATCTAATTTTCCATACTCAATTTGTTTCAAAATATGCATTGACCATAAAACAACATTAAACGACTGATAGAATATATAAGATATTCATGTTTTACTACATAATTGAAATAAAAACCCATAAAAATCTCTAGTAAAAAAAAAAACATCATCTCACACACATACAAATTCAAGTATTAATATATAGAAATTATAGTGGTTTACTGATTTGGGCCTAAAATACCACATAACTACTACACATATGATGTTAATTTAAATAATCTTAGTAATCAGTGATATATGGAACTTATGTTTAAATTTTTCTGCATAAATTCAAAATATATTGCCTTTTTCTAGTTCATCCCTGATCTTTTCATTGCTTGCTATACCCCATTATTTATCCCTTTTTGAATATCTTGGAACCATTTTAAGTAAAGGTTTTTAAAAAGAAGAAATTAAAAAACGGATATGATTCAGTCTCCAGTGATTTGATTAAGAGAGAAAAGACCTATCTCTGACCTTATTAACAAATTCCAACCATTGCTGCCAAACCAGATACAACTTGCAGATTTAGGATACTTATTTTTTTTAAATCTATTTTTGTTTAAACTTTTAAATGTTAAATATTATATTTTAAATCTTAACCAGATTTTTTTCCTTATGAAAATAAAAATTTACTTGGTTTACTGGCAAAAATTCACGAGTTGCAAATTTAGACATGATGAGAAAAACATCCTGGTGAGAATTTGTCATGATCAGGATACATCTTGAAACCCAGCAAATCGGGTTTCTGGGACATGACTGCACACTCTTTGCTCTGGGTTTTAACAGGACTTTGGGATTCCTTCTCTAATTTCCTCTTGCTAATCTTCTTTAAGATTCAAATGACAAAACTACTTCCTTGTCATCTACTAGAACTACTGTCCCCATGTGGCCGTTTCTCCATGAAGACTGAGACCAGGTGCTGTGGCTCGTGGACATTTCTTTTAAAAACAGGGCAGTACCTATACCAGATACAAGTGAAGTTTAATACTACATCTGATTTGTCTGTCTGCCTTAAAAATACCTAGTTAAGGACTCCTGTGCGACTCCAGGAGCCACTGAACCAAGCTGGGACTAACGTTTCTACCATCTGAAACCATCTCTGGGAAATGGTGTTCCTGCAGCTTTTTCAGTCAAAATTATTTCTTTACTAGTAGCTAAAAAATCTTACTGCTTAATGAAATTAGTGCTTGATTATAATGAAGAAAATTCTTTTCATGTCTTGTGAAATATACGGTGTCTAACAAAATATCTTCTCCATTGCTTAGTAAGAAGATTATTTGATATAAGAAAACAAGGTGGATTAAAATTCTAGAAAACTTACAACTGAGTTATGAATGTTTATGTTTCATATTCAAGTTATCAGCCATTCTACTGCCTCATGAATTCTGTTTTATATGGGTTTGTTTTGGTTTGGGTATTGATGTTACCAGGGTATTCCTAACCAAATTTACTTCAGTATGTATTTAATCATAATTTTTTTCTGTGCTAGAAAAAATAACTATTTCATCTACAGAGGCAGTTTTTAGCTGAAGTTCTCACCTAACTGTCCACCTTTGAAGTCTAATTGACTTTTATGAATAATTTTCTCTTGTTAAATTCAAACAGAACACAAATTGCTGGACCCTGCCCCCTAGGCATTTTGGTTTTAACAGATATGAGATTGGAAGGAAGAAACTGCCTAAAAATTTCCCACAGGAAAGGGGCCAGTGGTGGTGGTCTAAGCATTAACTTGGAAAACCACTAAGTTAAATCATGTTAGAAAGAAAGATGGAAAATCCACCTGAGCACCCGTCGCAAGAACTTAGAGAAAGAATAGCATTTCAAACACAAGAAACTTGGTCAAAGAATAAAAACTGAGAATAGAAATTAAATGTGAATTTTTTTTAAAAAAATGAGCATCAACTATGGCCCAAAGACCGTCTTGAAACAACAAAAATGATGAGATCTTGACAAACATAAGCCAAGAGAAGTGAGCAGACACAAATGACCCAAATGACCAGTATCAGATATGGAAAAGAAGCCCCATCATCTACCCCCACAGGTAATAACTAAAGATTCTGAATGAGCATGTTCTAGTAAACATGAAACTTGAGGTGAAATCGGAAAATTCTCAGGACACAGCACTTTTGTTAGACAAGAAGCAATGGAAAGTTCTAGATCCATTTTTAAGATTGAAATTTCCAACAAAGAAAACTACAGGCAGAACTGGAGCCACCAGTCTTACTCAAAGCACACACAGTTTTACACTCTCCATCCAACAGACTGGGCCTGTCCTTGTTTTGCCCTCTCTCCCGAAGGATGCTCTGCTCAGTCTGGGATTGACTGTAGTGTCACCGTCCTCTTCTCTCAGAACTGAGTGTCATCCCCTCTTGCTTCTGGTGCTCCTGCAGAGACCTTTGCTGTCTCTCTAATTTGCATTTGGCGGTTCTCACGTTTTTCTGGATCTTCTTTTAAGACCTTTCCTTTTAACCGAGGTCTTCTGTTCACCACAACTGTCTGGGGTGTTTACCTAGGAGTTTTAGGTATGAGGCTTTTTATATTGCGAGTCCCGTCTTCTTAAGTTACAGACAAGCCTCAGACACTGTCTGCTCTCCCTGTGCCTCCAGCGCCCCTGGACTGCAACGGGGGCTTCGCCCTTTCAAGTCTGTCCTCCATCCTCAATTTCTCACATCTGCCTCACTGTTAGATTTGGGAAGCTTCTTCGAATCTGTGTCTTAGTTCCCTGATTCTCACTTCAACAGCGTCTAATGTACTGTGCAATTCACCCACTGAGTTTAATTCTCAAGTTACATTTCTTTATTTTTAAAAATTTGATTTGGTCGGTCATTCTTGATGGTCTTTTGCCGATTGCTTATTTCTTAGTCCACTTTTTATTTATTTAAATGTACATGGTATCGCTATTTTATAGTCTGTTTGATAATTTCAGATCTAAGCTCTTTAGCTGCAGCTCAACTGTCTGCTGATTTGCACCCAGCGTCTTACTCCTCTGTGTGTGTGTGCACGTGACCTTCTGTTTATAATGAGCCGAAATGTTGCTGGCTATGACTTGCAGGAATGCCACATTTGGAACTTGCTGTCCTGGCAGGGGCCTACAGTTGTGTGATAGGGCCACTTCTCTACTTGCCAGGCTGCAGCTCAATACAGAAACCAGAGGTCCATCCCCTCCTTGGGAGGCGGGCCACAATATAGCCCTGGGTCCCAACCCTGATGTTCATCCTTACTTCTAAGACTTGTCTGGCCCTCCTGAGAGCGAATGGCTTCTTAATAGTTTAATTGCACTACTGAATTTCCCAAGAACTGAAGCACATCCCAAATACATTTGGTTTACATTATTTGGGTGGGGTATGTAGCATCAAGATCCTTTAGCATATCTGGTCCCAAATTCTACCAGAACAGAAATTTCCAAAGTGCCCTCTTTCACTGCAGAAGTATTTGAAAAATAAAACAGAAAAATAAGATATTCCCTCACTGTGCAATCGAGAGAATCCTAGTTAATAATTTGGTTGGGTATTTTTCAAACACACGCACTCACACAGCATGAACATGTGGAACATACTCACATGTGGTAGATAGAATTTTTGTGTACTATTTGCATCAAGAATACCACATACACAATCTGGATGTCACAAACTCTACTACTACCTTTTTACCCCCTCAGCCCACCCATGACAGACAATATTGTGTCTCAGGAGTTGGAATTTGTTACCAAATTCATGCCATTGAAAATTAGAGCCATCAACTACCAATCCAGTCTGAGTGAGTTGCTACTCAAGGTGAGGGAGGGTCTTTTGTTCCTTTCATAAAGTTAATAATGTTTACTTTTCTGAGTTAGTAGCAATTAAAATCAACAAAAGCTACTTATGAAACTCAAAATAAGTATATTATTTTTGACTAATCAAACATTCATAAAAGGTGTTATGGAGAGCTTTTAAGAAGAAAAACTGTCATCTCAAAAATAATAAATGTCAACACAAATATGGCATAGAAGGAAAAAGCTCCAAGAATCAGAGTAGATGAGCAGGTTAAATATTATAAATGAGACCTATTTGCTGCAAATAATATCCACCTTTAATGAATAATGCATCTTTATTAAATATCTAAAATAAGTCAGAAATCTCTTGGCAATTATAGGTGTAGGAAGGAGATTTAGTCCTATCCTGAAAGGTCTACATTTTATTTATAAAGATTCTGATTTAAGGAATTAACCCACGACAGTCCCGTTCCAGCCTGCTTTCCAATATGTAAATAACGTTTTATTGGAACAATAAAATGCCCATTGGTTTTATACTGTATATAGAAGGGTTTTGCTAAAATGGTAGTGTTGGTGAGTTGCAAATAGGAGCTATGGTAGGAAATGTTTTCTTTCCAGGCCTTTTCAGAAAATGTGTGCTGGGTCCTGTTAGTTACTCAGGAGTTGTTCTCACAATGAACTATGGTTAAAAAGTGAGCAGTAACCCAGGTTATGTTCATTTTCTCTAACTCATCTGTGCCAAACTGGCTTGTCTTCTTCCTCCAGCTTTACTGGATCCAACTCGGTCACTCTCACTGCAAGGCAGATCTGCTTCAAGTCTTGGTGGTGTACTGCCAAGACCAGCTAAACGGCAAGCCACTCCCAGGGTAGGCCAAGACTTGATTAAGCAGATCCTCTATGGTTCAAATGCATTGGCTTTCTTTCAATCAACTGTTAAAGCATATATTTCTAACCCACGCACATCTCTTCATTCGCTGCTGCTGTTAACAGAAGCTATTTAAAGAAGATAAAGGACAGAGACATACCAAATCCATGGTTCCAAAGTTGAGCATTCAGCATTTGAGAAAAGGAGAATGAGAGTATTATTAGAGCTGGATCTTCAGGACAAAAGCAGCTCTGATGGGTTTGAGGAGCAGGACAATTACCAATTCCGGTCAAATAGAAGAAGGAAAGAACAGAGAGGGGAGGGCACAGGGATGAGAACACAAAGCCGCCAGCCGCAGCAAGTGGGACAGAACTGGAGAGCTGTGGAGGGTGAGATCCTGGAAAACCAAGGATGGAAAGATGTCCAGATTCCTTTTTGTGGGCATTGTTGGTGGGAAGGCTTTAACCCAGAAGATCTGAAGATAGGCAAAGCCATTGCTTTAGCAAATGGAAACCGGTAATAGCATGTAGAATTTTGGGTGAGCAGCATCTTAATAATAGAGGCCAACTATTAGATGCATATATCTCTGTGTGTACTAATATCTCTGTATCTCTATATATTGCTTCTTCTTTAGAACAGCTCACTGATATTGCCATTCCATACCTGCCGAAACTGAGGCTCATCAGATGCATTCACCTGGTGGCCTGTGGTCATTTTGCAGAAGGCAAAGACTCTGGAATTTGCTCCTGGTGAGCCCAACTAAGCCTCCTCTCTTCACCACTATCCTGGGGAGGCTAATGACCAATGTTTGAAGCTACATTTATGGATTCTGACCATTTCCACTTGATAACAAGTGCAAGGGAACCAGAAATGGCACTCCAAGAAGAAAAAGAAAAAAATAGAGAACAAACGAAAGAAAAATGTTTGGCAGTGGGAACTCACAAATATGCCTCAAATACCCCTAACTTCAATAAAAAGGAAATGAACTATGAAATTATTGAGGGAAGCAGTATATGAAAATGAAGGCATTGATACTTCATTCAAACCTCTTAATATATAAAGTTAAATATTCACTCCATTTTTAAGTGAATGATTCTGTCAAAAGAATTAATTTTCTGAGCAATGAGGATATTCATTTAGTATGATTCCACCATCTGCAATTTATGAACCAAATTATACTCTTTCAGAAAAAAAGGAAGTTCATACAATGCATTTAAACTACATCAAGACCAAATCAAAAATGTTTCCTTAAAATTGAAGAAATCACCAAGTAAAAGTTAATCGCCTGCACCTTTAGTAGACAGTGACCATTACAGAATAATATATAACAAATGCTTTGCCCAGATGGTTTTTAAAACTTTAGCACTTTATTCAGATGTGATGTCAGGGATCAATTCTCAACTGAAACGGAGAATTCTCGCATCAACAGATCCGTGAGCAGTCTGGGTATCCCAGAGACCTTTTAAACACACCCCAGTTTCCTAAAGCATTTGCAGAGATCCTAGGAAACAATGGCTGCCAGAGCCTGGTAGGGAACCAGAGTGGGAAAGCAGGTCACAGGGACACCATGCAGAGGGGAAGAAACTTCTCTGGACGTGGAAGCCCAAAGCTTCTCGGCTGCAGCTGTTTGGTGCTGCAAGAGAATGGGGGCTTTCTGTTACTGGTGCCTCCATTTTTTAAGAGACGTTATAACCCAGATATTTGGGTAAATTTTGCTATATAAAAAGTGACCAGTGAATGTTTAAGATGGTGAGCAGATTAAAATGAATTTGCTGGCCGGGTGGCCCATCAGGCTGCCCACGTCCCTCTGCATTGGCATATCTATGGATAAACACAGCAGGTAAATCACTAAGAGAAAACCTGGGCTATCATGTGCACGGGGGTGAACACCCAACCTCCAGACTTGCCTTTCAATTTCCCTTTTGGCTCATTTATTCATTTTCTCATTTAACAAATATTCACTCACTATCTTTTGTCAAGTAACCACAGCTGCTTAGCATGCGCTGGTGAAGGAACACGCCCAAGTCCTGTGAGAGTCTAGGGCCGAGTGTGTTAACTCTCCCAGGGAAGTCTGAGGCCCTGGTTTGGTGGACAGATGTTGGTTTTGCTTGTTCAGCATCCATTCTCTCTTTTTTTCTGGTGACATTGACCCAATTTTAATTTAGGAAGTATTTCCATAAAGATAGGTTAATAAAAACCTCCTAAATATTCTGTTTATTATTTGTACCGAATGTTTTGTTTTTGTTTTTTGCAGTGCTGGGGATTGGACCCAAGGCCTCCCACTTGCTAGGCTGCATGCCTGGCCCACTAAACATTTTTATTCATACTCCATGTCCTACACAGAATAGAGGGGCCTTCATTTGGCCACAGATCTTCAGGGACCAAGGCTGACAAACGGTGGCCCACTTTGTTTAGCTGCACCATCTGGATCATGTGCCAGGTGCACTACAGGTCTTACACTGGCTCTTCTTTGCTTTTGTTTAGACATGTCAAGTCTCCTAAAGCTCATTTGTGTGAATGAATCATGTGGCCTCATCTAATTTCAAGAAGGCTTAGAAATGTGCCATCAACTTTTGCCACTGCATGCAATTTTGGTGAATCTGTTCACTAAAATGCCCCATGAGCCAGTGGCTGAAACGTGGATGTGTTCCCCAAGCTAGGGCAACCAGATCATCTCTGCCTTTGAGTCCTGAATCTTGAGTAGAACCTCGTTGAGTGCAAACCAGAATTGATCCATTCAAGCGCTTTGTTCATAAAGAGAGCATAATGGTTAGCTCCCACAGTCTAGATCCTGCGTCTTTCTCCTCTGGTGGATTGGTTGTTCTGTTTTGTCTTCATTCTCTGAGCTAGCCCGTTCCTTTTCAAAAGTTCATTTTATTGCCCAAGCTAGTTAGAGTCATCATGGAAGCCAACTATGATCATTGGTACACTGGAAGAGGAAATATGTCCAGGAAGTTTTAAAAGATGACTAAGAGTTTGAAACAATATGTGGTCTGCAATTTATGAACCAAATTATAGGATGAAAATGCATTTGAGAGCCACAGACGGTCAATTTCAGAAGAGCAAGGTGGAGCCAGGTCTCCAAGTGGTTTTGCGTGGGCAGCAGAAGGGATGTGTGGACATAAGCACGTCAAGGAATAGGAAAGCACTGGGGGCAGGGGCAGTAGACATGAAGACTATTATTCATGTCCATGTTAGATTTCACCCTGTGGCTACAGACAGTGGGGAACCACAGACGGCTTTTAAGCATCAACAGGCTCACCAATTTGTTGTTGTCGTTTGCTTAGGCATTAGCTGCCGCAGTCTGGCTGGGCACAAATCACGAGCCACTGAAGCAGGAACAAACTTTATTTCTGAACTCCACCAGCACACTCCACACACGCTCCCCTGGAACTACCCCGAACGCCACCTGCGTGGCTCCTCCAGGAACCACCAACCGGAAATCCCTCCTACAGCACTTCCCCAACCAATGGGAATTCTCCGGGAATCCCTGGGAGAACTCCAAAGTAGCAGGCCCAGGCGGACAGCAGGGGTCTAATATACACAGCTTAACATAACCATTATCATCTCAATGGCTTGCTGGCGTCACCTCTCAACCACTCCGTTCTGGCAAAAATGCCATGCGTCATTCGGACTAGGCTATGGCTCTCAGCAATTAGCACTGTTGGGATAAATTTCGGATGCATGAAATTCACACACATAAACAACAATGTTTTTTAATATATACACACACGGTCATGAAACCATCACCACTATCTAATGTTCAGATATTTTCATTATCCCTAAAATAAACCCATGCCCATTAATAGTCACTATCTATTCCTGTATTCCCTGACTACCACAAATCTATGTCCTGTGTCTATGTCTCTGTCCATCCTGGACAATTCATATCAATGGAATCATGAAATATGAAGTCTTTTTTTGGTTGGCTTTTTTCACATACCATGATGTTTAGAAGATTATTCATATTGTGACATGTAAGTACTTCATTCTTTTTATGACTGAATGATATTCACTGATATCTACATTTTGTTTATCCATTCATCAGTTGATGGAAATATAGGATGTCTCACCAGTTTAGCTATTATAAATAATGCTGCTAAGAACATTCATGCACAGGGTTTTGAGATGACATTTGTTTTAGTTTCTCTAGGTGTGCAGCTAGGAGTTGAATTATATGTGTGTGTATATATAAACACACACACACACATATTTAAAGCTTCTACTATAAATTTATATAAAGATTATTTGATTGTCAAACTAACTTTTAAAGGCACTATATTTTTTATGTCCTATCAGCAATGTATGAAAGTTCCACTTTCATTACATTCTCTACATCCTTGCCAATATTTGTTCCCATTTATCTTTTTAATTTTACTCATCCTAGCAGGTTTAAAGTGGTTGGCTTATATACACATTTTCCTGATGGCTGTATCATTTAAGTATTTTCCAAGTGGTCATTTGCCCAACTTTATTTAAAAAAATGTCAATTCAAATCCTTTGTTAGTTTTTTAATTGGACTATGTTGAGTTGTTTGAGTTCTTGATGTATTTTGTATACACGTTACTTATCAGATATATGATTTGTAAATATGTACTCTTATTCTGTAGATTGTCTTTTAGCTTTCTTGATATGTCCTTTGATAAGGAAAAATTAATTTTGATGTCATCCAATTTATCTACATTTTATTTTGCTGTTTGTGCTTTCTGATATTATATCTAAGAAATAAGTGCATAGCCCAAGTTCACAGAAATTCATGCCTCAGTATTCTTCCAGGAGTTATAGTTGGAACACTCATACATATATCTGTGATCCACTTTGGGTTGGATTTTGTCTATGGTGTGAGCTCAGGGTGCAAGTGCATTGTTTTCGTTTTTGCCCTGGATGTGCAGTTGTTCAGACTCTGTTTGTGTTTTACAGTGCGTTATGTGGAAGCCAAAGTAAGTTGAAGGAAATTTGGCAGGAGAGATGATTAGGAGGCTATTGCAGAGTCCAGCTGTGGTACATGTGGACTAAATTCAGTTGGTACCACACAGGTAAAGCTTTCAGATGACAGAAAACTCACATGTGGTGGGCATTTGTGACCCATGGCCATTGCCCAGCATTCAGTCCCTATTTCAAACAGTACTCCAACTTTAGGGAGTGCTGTTCCTTCCCTGCTGTATACTGCCTGGTGGGTGGTAGCTGCAGCTTCCTCCTTACCTTGAAGGACACCAAGTGAGCAGGAGGCTCCTCCACAGCTGCTGCATGGAGAAGAAGGTCACAGATTCACATCTGGCAGAAACTGTCTGCCAGGACTTTGGTTCTTTAGCCAGGAACATGGAACAAGTTACTGAGCTGGTTTCTGGAGGACACAGGCCTGACCAGACCATCCTTTCAGTCCTGGATAGCTGTTGCTCCTAAAAAACGACCCAAGAATATAGTGGGAAGCCACGGTGACTTCACTGACTCTCCTGGTCGAGTGGCTCAGGTTTGGATGGGGCTCAATTCTGCCCCAGGAACAATACCTGAGAGCAGTTTCCCTGGATGCCTGGTGTCTTGGTGGGTGTAACTGGAGCCTTGGCTCAGCAGGCCCTGTCAGCCTCAGATGCGCTCCAGGACTCCACCCAGCAGAGGAGCCAGACTGCCACATGCACACCAGTGCCCAGACCCCAGCTCCGTGCTCTGGGAGGTAAGGTCTGGCATTGGCAGAGCCTTGTTCCTCCTGTACTGTACTGGTTACAGAAGCCACAGGAAAGTCTAGATACAAGGGGAGGATAAGGGGCCTCAGTCTCTGGCTGGTGGCCCTCTTGAACCTGTTGTATACACCTAGAAGAGCAGCGTTGCTTCAATTCCTGCTCCATCACTTTTAAGAGCTGCCTCTTCCTGCCAGAATCCTGGGCTGATTTTCCAACCTTCCAATTCCTAATGGGCTTCCAGCAGGTATCTGCTGCTGGGTGTCTCATTCATCCACAGATTCCCAACAGATACAACCCCAAACTGGAAATGAACCGACTAGTGGATAAGATTGAAAGGAAAGGCATCTAGGAGTCCCCTGGGGATTATGATGTGGCAGACACTGCAGTATGTTCCAGGGGCAGCAGCAACAGGGCTGCGGAGGAGACACCAGGGCCAACTTCCCACACACCAGTGGCCCATTGGCACATGGCAGGTGCTTGTAACAGGATCTGAGAATCACAGTGAGTTTTTGGAAACTGTGGTCAACACATGAATGAGGTGTGTGAGATACAAAGAGAATAAGGCCAAAGACTGAACTCCTGTTGGAACGGAAGACGAAGACCCCAGGGGAAGAGCGTGTGGATGGTCAGGAGGTTAGAAGTCAGGATGGGGCATTCCGAGCAGATTTAAACCAGGAGAGAGGGAGGTGGAGACGCAGTAGAGACACTGAATTCAATTGTGTTTTTTCTGGTTTTCACTGATGGAAACACATGGGATCCAGGCTAATACGTAGGCATCCCCAGAGAGAGGTATTTTCTTGACTTCAGGATGGAAGGATGGATTCTTCTGGAAGAGAGGCAGGAGGAGACCGGTGGAAACAATTGTGGGTGAAGATGAGTGTGTGAGCTGGGAAGAGGGACTGGGTTGGTATCGTTCTGCCTCGGTTGTCTACCCAGTGTCCCCAATGTCATTTTTTCCTCCATCTCTCCCTTTTTCTGCCCAGTGTTAAGCCATCCCCATCCTACACAAGGCCTGAGAAGAACTCTGCCACCTGCTTCCATCAGATCTGTGATGCGTGATGTGATCATGAATGAACTTTTCAAACAGAACCCCATCATGTGACCACTGTGCGGATATCCTATCTCATATTCCCTTGACGAGGGCCCTTTAAGATCCACTCCCTGTAGTCCTCAAGACCACCTTTGCTCCAGCTAAAATGTGCCACTGCAGTTTCCCAGGAACCCCTCGCAGTCCCCGAGGATGCGCGGTGGATGCAACCGCCGCGGTTCCTGCAGAAGGCTCCAGTGCCTCTGACCCGTTGTCTCCTCCACTGTCCACCTGTACCTTCTTCCTTGCACCTCTCTTTCAATTTCAAGGCCGTTTGTCTTAGATATCACATCCCCCAGAGACCTCAAATTGCCTTCAATCTTGGTCATAGACAGATAATGATTGACACATGGATAATGGATAGATGCATAGAAAACAGAGGGAAGATAAGTGACAGATAATTATATTGATTCTTGTTAAAAATATTAGTTTCTTATAGGTGCATGCTTAAAAATATCTCTTCTTAACAAATTAGTAATATTTGTCAAATATTTATTAACATGTACTAATGTCCTCGAACAAAAAAACAAAACAAAACAAGGTGATATGGGTCTTTCTAGAATCTGAGAGTAATTGTTGACACTTGCCATGAATAAGAAACATAATACTTGGGGCTGGGGCTGCAGCTCAGTGGTGAGCACTGGTGAAGCCGGCTGAGGCCCTGGGCTCCATCCCCCTAACCGCAAAACACAAAGCAAAAATAAATATAATACTTATAAAACTTCAATAACCGACACTTGGTGTATACACTTGCTCACACTCCTGTTGGTGTGAGCACTTTGTGTTTTGTTGAATCTTTCAACAACAGATCCACAGGTGGAGGCGGCTCTCTGAGCATTACAGGGAGGAAGGCCGGGCCTGAGGCGGGCAGGGCGGCTACGCTAGTCTCTCTGTTTCCTTTGAACCTTCCCAGAAACTGTTACTAATTTCGTGAGATTCTCCTTAATTTGTTTCATAATGTAGTGTTGTTGAAACATGACTAATTTCCTACATAATTTGATAGCTTGAGGGAGAAGGGGTCCCTCCTGTGGGACCTCGTCCTCATGCTGGCACCAAGTGTGCGCACAGTAGGACTTCCACTGGACCAATGCGTTGGACAGAGGCATCCCGGCCACCGGCACACACTGGCTTTAAAACAAATTCAGCGTTTGTACAGCCAAGAAAAATGCAGCTTGATGATACTGTCGTTACCAGCATAGCAAACCAGTAAGTCCTGAGAGCATCAGCGCGGGGACTGTGCGTCCCCGAGGATGCGCGGTGGACGCAACCGCCGCGGTTCCTGCAGAAGGCTCTGGCTCTCCGCTCTTCCTGTGCGCCTGTGCTTACCTAACACCTGCTACAGCCTCTCTTTCTTTTCCTTCAACAGTAAACCTTTAGACACTGCTAGGTAGCGAGTAAAATAAGTTAGAAAGTCCCTGCCACTCCCGTTCGGGGTTGTAAAGCTGAGAGAGATAAACCAAAAAAGATGTGCGTCCAGGAGGCTCTGGGTGAAGCCCACTGCAGTGCTTCTCCAAGTGGCCCCTGTGTGGCCCTCCGCTCACCCCTCGATTTTGGCAATTTTACTCTGTCTTCTTTTCTTCCTTTCCCTGTGTGGGCTGTTTCTTTCTGACCTTTTTTCCTTCTCCTCCACCTCTCATTCTCTAAAGTAATCTGAAATTTCCTGTAAGAATCTGGAGAATTTACTAAAAACAATTTAAAACTAGAATTCTCTCTCAATTTGCAAAGTCACTTTGAATTGTGCCACTGTAAATGTGGCTTACCAAGTTGTGTTTATTCTACGTCATCATTAGAGCCCGGATACAGGTTTTGCAAAGCTCAGAAGCATCTCTGTGTATAAACCAGGTGGATTGTCATTTAGACACAGATCCTGCCTCCGGCTTCTTCCTGGTGGCATTGGGCCACTGTCTTTCCATCCACAACTTGATGTCAGAAGTGCGCTGTCTGCCTGTCCCGGGCTCTGTGTGTGTGCGTTTCTGTGGGTAGGTTTCAAGGTAGCCACAATTGTACCCATCTCAGTTTTGGATGTGTCACAAAGTATTAGCCGGTGCTCCAGGGCACTTGTTTGTGATGCAGAATGACCCAGTGTCTCCCTGAGCACCTTTGGGCACACAGTCACACACAGGGCAAACACGCACTGATCAGAATAGAGGATTCTGGTTCCCATTAGAGCGCAGGTGTGGTTTGACCAGAGTTCTTCTTATGCCCTTTGTCACAACTTTTCACGAGGTACAAATGAAAGATTTGGCCCCCAACATCATGCGTCCAATTTGTCGCCCTTCTGGGAAGAGTTGGAGATTGAGTCAGATGTCCTCACTCTGCCATAGCAGGAAGGAGACCTATCAACCATCACGCAGAGACTGCGTGTGCCGCCACAGCACTCTCACAGCAAGTTCACGGCGCCTTCTCAGATCTCACTGCAGAGAGCCTGGAGCCCGCTCCACTTCTCACCAGGGTGTGGGACAGGGAACCTTGGGGGAGAAACACTAGGGACTAGGTCATGCTGTGTCTTAAGGAAATAGGTCACGATTTTCATTTACATACTTAATGTATGCTCATTTTTAAGCCAGAAGACAGTGGTGATTAAAGGCCAACAGGTAAGATTAGCTTCAGGCTAAATACAACAAACCAAAACAAAAACCTGAATTATGATAAAAATAAAGTAGAGGGTCATTAGTCTTGACAGTTTGGGGCTGGAACAACAGTTTCCCCAAATCATCTATAACTCTTAATCCAGTATCCCCTTATACTTCTTTTATCCACATTAGCAAAATATGGCTGCTGGGAGCAGGCGGCCTGCACTGTGGGGTGGGGAGAGGGCAGCGCAGGGGTGGGGTGGAGTGGTCCTGGCAGTCCTGTGGTGCCCAATGTGTAGTCCCTAAAGTACATGAAGTCACTCATAAGAATGAAGCTTGGCTTTCGTTGCAGTGCACCTGTGACCTGGTGCCCCCAAGTCTCCAGCAGGCAGCTGCATATCCCCCACCACTGGCCCGGGCAGCATCCAGGAAGGCGGGCAGCTGTGTGGTTCTGGCCAACACCCTGAAGTGGTGGTTAAACCCGGAGGTTAAGGTTTAGGGTCACCCTGGCCTCTGTCCCCAAGAGGCTTGTGGTCCACATGTTCAAGACTCGCTCTGTGAGCCTTGGTGGCCCCAACTGTAACAGAGATAACCACAGATGTTCCCCACTGAGCTCGAAAGCCTCTGGTGAAGATTAAAGAGGTCATACGGAAACTGTATAGAATTTAACAAGTGTTCATAAAAAACCGTTTTTTAACATCCTCGGAACAAAGTACTAAAGATTATGTTTTAAAACGGAATAATTCTGAGGGCAATATATACCTGAACAATTTGTTAGTGTACATAAAGTTTATGAAAAAACATAAATACTTGTAATTAGGCAAAATATGGTTCATTATCTAATACCATAGAGCAAAAGATACGACTATTTGTTCTCAATAGCTGGTATTAACAAATGGTTTCTCAAACACCAGAAATTTAAATATGGTCGAGGCTGACAGTGGTTCCAAAATATTAATACCTTGTTTTTAATTTATGGATATGGTATAACTGAAGAATTCCCATCAGATTTTATTATTTGTAAACCTAATTTTCTAAATTACCAGCATCAGAACTAAGAAGCAGAAAACCTTAGAGCTTGGCCTTCAATGGCACATTATCATTGATCAGTTCCCCGACATAAGGGGAAATACTTGGAGGAGCCTATGTCCCCATGGGGCTGGGGGCTGGGGGGAACTCTGCCTGTTTTCAGCTGCTGGAGTCGCGTCTCTTCATCCCCATTTGTGACACCATGCACCTGGGGCTCTGCTGATCCAGGGGTGTGCTTAGGTTACGGGATGAGAGCAGGTTTCAAAATCCGTCTCATATGCAGGTGTTTTGCCCTGTGGCCTGAGTGAGCTCTACCTGCCCCAGGACGCCTCTCAGTCTCCTCCTGGTGACTGTCAGGGTCCTCTTTTGCCCCTGGTATGCAGGTCACCCCCTTCTCTTGTACTTTAGCTTTCCCCTCTCCTCTGCCTCAGACAACTTTAATTATTGACTCCTGGGAAGTACATCCAGAAAAATAAGCTACTTAAAGTTCCTATTAAAATATGTAGACATCTATTTATTTCCCAATACATGTAAACCCATTGAAAGCTTTTGTAACATAGTTATTCATACAGAAAAATAAATACATACCTATCAATAAATAAGAGACAGTCAGTGGCCTTAAGGGGTCCATAGTTTTGCAGCCAACAGAAGCTGGGTGTCACTGAAAAGATAAACAGAAAGGCTTGCTTATCTATTTTGTTTGTCTCCCATCAGTCTATCTATCTATATTGCAAGACCCTTGGAGTCAGGAAGATGTCTTCTTCTCTATTCTTTCCTTTTTTTTTTTTTTTTTTGGTAATGGGAATTAAACCCAGAGGCACTTAACCACTGAGATATACCCCCAGTACCCCCAGCCCTTTTTATTTTTTATGTTGAGGCCAGGTCTCACTAAGTTGCTGTGGCTGGCCTCAAGCTTGTGATCCTCCTGCTTCAGTCTCTAGAGCGCACCACCAAATCTGGCCAGATGCCTTCCTCTCTCTGCTAACAGTGTGCGAGGTACACACCTGCTCTCGGAGTAAAGGCATGGCTCCAACCTACTAATTCTGGAACATCCCCAACCACATGTGGTTGTCCAAAGGGCAAGTGTAACCTAGCATTTTCCATTTGCATCAGTAGAACTCACGAAACACCCGTGGAAAGAAAGGAAGCTGTTCAGAACCCTGGATGCTGTGGGTCCTGCAGAAGGGGAGGAAGCGCAGGAGGCACCGCCTGGGGTTCTACGAGAGTAGTACCTGCTCCTCTACCTCCAGGCTCCCGTCTACACCAGTGCCCCCGTCAGGACCCAGCACTGTGGCTGGCGGCCTCCACAGCCCTCATCATGAAGTGTTTCTGTGAAGACAGGAGTCTTCACACCCAGCTAACTTCCCCCAGGAGCCTCAGTTGCTGGAGAGGAGGGGTCCGAGAAGCTAACTTGGGGTGTGAAGGCCTGCAGCCACCTCTCCCGGCAGCAAGCTGCACATGGTCATGGAACACCAAGCCATAAACCGAATCGTCATGTTCAGTCTCCTCTCCAGTTAATTTAAATAAAGGACATCAGTGTCCCTTTTATTTTTTAAACCATGAGATTATTTAGAAGTGATGATAAAACACTGATTAATTGTTTTGTTTTAAAACAATTAGATTAAAATATTGTTTGAAGTTATTCATTTTACGCAGTTGACATTTTAATGTATAAATATAATTACTGACTCTTTAAGAATGCTTAATTTTTGCCTTGATATATATGTTAGCAATTGTGTGTTTGAAAGAGAATCATAAAATGTAAAACTTTATGTTTAATCACCAGTGTCAAAAATTATTGGGTAATAACCACCAGAGAAGAGAATGTGATACAAGATACAAAGGCCTATATTTAAGACATAATTTTTCTAATAGTTTCTCTGATTTTAAGATGTCATGGCGTCATATGAAGGTTAACAGGTCAGATACCAAATGGACTTTTTAAAAAATGTTAAGTGATCAATTTGCACTCATAAAAGGGGTAAGATTACTGGAAGCTGGAGTCCTCTTGGGCCATTGTCTGGTGCATCACTGGCTGCAGAGACAGGAAAACCCGCCTCTCTTGAGCCTGCAACTGGCTGAGCACAAGCACATCAAAGCAGGTGCTCCAGGGAAGAGTGGGGCAGAAAGGATGGCCCTGGGATGCTCTGGCTCTGTCCCCAGCACTCCCGAACTCCAGTCACAGTCCTCTTCCCTTCTATGAAGAAGAGAAGCTTGGGGTTTACAAAACTGAGTTGTTGTTTTTTTTTCTGATTTTAAACTGTTGAAAGCTTAGGCTAAGCATATGTTTAAACCCCATTATGATTGTAATATAAGGTACTATATGCACCAGGTGTCTTCATGCAACAAATAAAACTTGGGGTAGGAATGAATAAGAAAAAGAGAATGCTTTATTTTCCTAATGTCCAACAGGGGATTTTCCCAACAATGTGACACCTAACTTTTTTTTTTTTCTTTAAAGAAAAGATGGGTGTTAGTAAAATTTTCAAGAGAAGAGCTCCTTGTAAAAACAACCTGGAGTGATTTTTTTTGTATTTGTTCTAATTACATATGACAGGAGAATGAACATTGATACATCACACATAGATGGAGTATAATTTCTCATTCTTCTGATTGCACGTGGTGTAGAATCCTACTGGTCTATAGTTATATATGTCTGATTCATTCTACTGTATTTCCTAACCCCAAACCTCCTCCCCTCCCTTCACTCCCCTCTACCTAATCTAAACTACCTCTGTCTTCCCTAGTGCCCCCCTCTTTATTGTGAATTAGTATTCGAGCATATCAGAGAAAACATTTAGCCTTTGTTTTGGGGGATTGGCTTATTTTACTTAACCATGATGTTCTCCAGCTCCATCCATTTGTGGGCAAATGCAGTAATTGAAAGCTGAGTCATATTCCATTGAGTATATACACCACGTTTTCCTTATCCATTCATTTGTTGAAGGGCATCTAGTTTAGCTATTATAAGTCAAGTTGCTATGAACATTGACGTGGCTGCATTACTATAGTATAGTACTATAGTATGCTGATTTTAAATCCTTTGGGTATAGATCTCGGAGTGGGACAGCTGGATCAAATGGTGGTTCCATTCCAAGTTTTCTAAGGAATCTCCATGCTGTTTTTCAGAGTGGTTCTACCAATTTTCAGTGCCACCAGCAGTGTCTGAGTGTGCTTTTCTCCCACATCCTTGCCAACATTTATTGTTGTTTGTGTTATTGCCAACTGCCATCCTGAACTAAAAATATTTGTCATCAAACTAAAAAGTTTCTGTTCAGCAAAGAAAACAATCAACAGAGTAGGGAGACAATCTGTGGAAATGGGGAAATACCTGCAGACCATATATTGATAAGGGGTTACTATCCAAAATGTGCAATTACCTCCACTCAATAAAACAAATAACCTGATCAGAAAACAGGCAAGAGGCTGAAGAGACATTACTCAAAAGAAGATACACAGGTGTCCATCAGGTATAGGAAACATGACCTCATTATTAGGGAAAGGCATATTAAAACTATAATGAGATATCTATCACCTCACACCTGCTAGAAAGATGAAAGATAAAAGTTGGTGAGGATGTAGAGAAAAAGGAAACCTTTACACACTATTGGTAAAATGCAAATCAGAATGACCACTCTGGAAAACAGCACCGAGGTGCCTCACAATCTAAAAGTGGAATTACCTGCTGACCCAGCAATGCCTCCACTGTATCAACAGGCAAAGCAGATCGAATCCGCACCTTACAGAGACATCTGCACTCCCAAGTTTATCACAGCATGATTGGCAATAGCCAATATATGAAATCAACATAAAAGTCAACCAGCATTAGTTTCTACCAAGAGATGAAGGGATAAAGAAAATGAGTTTTACATGGAGGAATACTACTGAGTCTTAAAAAGGAAACCCTGCCATTAGTGGAAGCCTAGGGAAACTTGGAAGACTTATGTTAACTGAACTAAGGCCCAGAAGGACAAACACCCACTGACTTGTTTATGTGTGATATGTAAAAAAAAGTTTAACTCAGAGGAGCAAAGAATGATACATCATTACCAGACATCAGGAGGTAGGAGGATTATAGAGATGTTAGTCCAAGCATACAAAATTCCAGTTAGACAAGAGGAATATGTCCAAGAGATCTATTATTGGCCATGGTAACTACAGTTAAGAATGATATATCTCATACTTCAGAATTACTAAGATAGTAGATTTCAATTGTGTGTTCACCACAAAAAAATAAAATGATAAGTATGTGAGGTGATATCCATGTTAAGTAGCTTAATGTAGCCATTCCATAGTGTACACACGTGTAAAAATAGTACATATTACATATGTATAATTTTGACTTGTCAACTAAATAAAATTATTTCTGAATATATAAGCACATTTTTTACTCTTTTTACAGTGGTGTAGACTTTGTAAGAAATTCAGATAAAGAATGCAGAGGAATACAGTAAATGGAGAATAATTTTGTACATTGTGGCTACCTTTGAGTGTTGAGCACTGTCTTACATACATTTTTGGTTCTGTTATGATAAAGGAAACATCTGGGTGGTGTCAAAATATCCAGATGCAAAGGGGAAAACCATCTAGTCAGGCTGCTTTGTTTAGCAGCTACCCAGCTCGGTGCATTTGGAGGCGACTGAGCCGGATCTGAACTGCTCAGGCTGCATCTGGGTGTTTGGCATTGTGTAGCCACAGTGAAAGATGAAGTGCGAAGCTTTACAGCTGTTAGGGTAGCGCCCGTCCTTCCTCAAAGAGACGTCACAGAAACCGTCTTCTTTCCAGGACAGTGTTCATATGGAGTCCTAACTCCTGCTGCAAGCCTGGAAAGTAGGAATCCTACCCGGAGCTGGAGGGCAGAGCACTTGGGGAGCCAGGGTTACACTGGGCACTGGGGAAGGGGAGTAGAATCCATAGTTTGTTCTTTACAAGTAGCTGATCATCTAATAGAAGTGACAGGCTTGATGGAGAAACTGAAAAAAACTGAAGGCCGAGTTTGCAGAAAATGGTGTAAGTGAATTAACAGGGGTTTATTGCTGCTAAAGCAGGACATGAGTTCACTGTTCATAGTGCACCATTTGGTGCTGCAGCAAGAATAAGTGCTACGCGTTCCGGTTCGACTGAGTTAACTAAGTGAAAACAGACTCGTGGGGCTGGAGACGTTTCCATCCCTAGGCCTTTTGACAGCTGTCCATGAAATGATCGCGGAGCTGGAATACTCCAACTGCCGGGTGGCATTATAGCATCTCGGCTTCCCCGGAATGACTCTGACGTGAACACACCACTGTGCAGTCTTGTAAGAATGGCACATGTGGCTGTTACTAGTCCATGATGCTTGGCATCAAGTGACTGGTTGGTGCATTGGCCTTGCCGTTCTCTTCATCATTGCAAGTGTGCTCCTGCTTAGCATTTACAAAACAAGGAAAGAGCTGGGGCCAAATCCCCCAGAGCACTGCCCTGGGGTCCTCTGTGCACCTGAGTCCTGGCATGGGACTTTTCACTACCACAGGAAAACCAGCCCTCTCCCCGCCCCTGACCACACCTCTCCCACCCCTCCAAACTTTGAATATATTGGACCTAAAGAATGTTTGTGCTTCAGGAAATCAAAATTTCTAGACTCGTACCATCAGTTATCACACAAATAATCTTGTTTGGCATGAAATTATCGAAGCCAGCATATTCTACTATAGACCTTATTTACAGGTAGTGGAGGGTATCAGCATTTTTAAAATATTTAACCAACTTCGCTTCTACTTGATGTCCATTCGTAAAGCATTCTGATAACCTGAAGATCTCTTTAAGGAACATTAAAAAGGATAATATTTTTTAAAAACAGAGAAAACATTAAGCCTATTTAACTTTCCAATAGAAAAAAAATGCTAAATATAGGAAGATAAAATTCTAAGACCCAGCTTGCTTCATACACACAAGATGGCTCACCCTTTGGAAAATATGTCATTTGTTTTGCCTTTAGACATTCTCTACTCCTCCCAATTTTATTGGAGTATGACAGACAAAAAAATTTTGTATATATTTAAGGTGTATAACATGGTTTTTTGATATATAAATACATTGTAAATGCATGCCAAAATCCAACTAGCCTGGCCATTCCCTTCCCTCCCTACCTTGTGGAGGGGAACTTCTGGGAAAAAGTGAGGTCTGCTCTTTGGTGAATTTTGGACATGTGATGTGCTACTACTAAATCCAGCCAATAGTGTATGCACTGAGTTTCTAGAACATATTCTTCTTGCCGCTGAGGGTTTGCACCTCTGGCAGCTACCCCACTTCCCACACCCCAGCTCTGGCAGCCGCCTCTCCTGGCTGAGTCTCGCTTAGTCCTTCTGGTGCATTCCGCATGAGAGATAGCGCAGCACTGGCCCTTGTGTGCAGGGCTGATTTCACTTAGCACCACGTCCTCCAGGTTGTCACCAACATCAGAGCTTCCCTCCTCTGCAAGGCTGAGTAGCATCCTGCATGCATGTGCGTACATGCACCACCACATGATCACTGCCCCAGCATCTGCAGAGGGACTCCCAGGTGGTGTCCTCTCTCAGCCACGGTGGATGGCAATGCAGCAATGGAGGGTGTGCTAATGTCACTTTGAGGTGGGGATCTTGTTTCTTTTCCATATATGCCCAGAGTATAACTGCTGGATCATCTGCTTGTTCTGTTTTCAATCTGGAGACCTGGAGAGAGTGTGCAAGGTCCCCCTTTCCCCACGTCCTCTCCACCATGTGTTGTCTTTTAACTTTCTGAGAACAGCCACCCTAACAGGTGTGTGGTAGTAGCTCACAGGGGTTCTGAGTTCTGTTCCCTGGTGATTTGTGATGTCAGACATCTTTTCATACAGCTGTTGGCCATATGTACATCTTCTCGGGGAAAATGTTTATTCAAGTCACTTTTCCAATTTTAAATTGGATTGCTAGATTTTTTGCTATTGCATTATCTGAGTCTCATATACTTTTAGAATTTTCCCCTGTATCACCAGTAGAAAGAAGAAGAAACAGAACCAGTAGGATATTTCTAGGTATGTCAGAGAGACTGGTTATGGGCATTAGCACCTGTGATCATAGAGGCCGGGAAGTCCCAAGGTATTCTGTCTAGAAGCTAAAAACATGGAGTGCCCATGGTGTCATGGAGCCCAAGGCTAGAGGCCTGAGAACCAGGGGTGGGGACACATGGCTCTGGGGACCTAGAACCAGGAGTCCTGATGTGCGGGGAGAGGGTGGACTCCCAGCTCAAGAAGACAGCTTGCACTCTTGCTTGCTGTGGTTCTACTCCAACCCTCCATGGATCGAAAACACCCACGGTATTGGTGAGGCCAGGTCTTCTTTTAGCAGTCTATTAATTTATAGGCTGATCTGTAATTAATTTACACCCAGATTTACAGGTTGATCTTATGTAGAAACACCCTCACAGATACTACAAGGAATGATGTTTTATCAGCTGTCTTGGCATTCCTTATCCCAGTCAAGTGAGTGTAAAATATTAATCATTACCAGCCCACCTCTTGTCAACTTGCCATCCATGTGCGTCTCCATAAACCATGCCTGATCTCCAGGTAGAAACACTACCAAGCTCATCGTCTGCCTAATAGGCTACTATTCTCCCCCACCACTGAAGCACACCGTCATTTCCCCATGAGAGGAGGTAAACTGCTAGAGTGATGTTCACACTTCTGTTGAGACCCCATGACTTACCTAACAATGAAAAACTAGCAGTACCTAATACCACATTCACTTTATGCCAGTGTGACCAAATACCCAACAAGTATTTCAACTTAGAGGAACAAAAGTTTATTTGGGTCATAGTTTCAGAAGTTCAGTCCATGGTGGCCAACTCCATTGCTCTGGGCCCGAGGTGAGGCAGAACATCATGGTGAAAGATGTGGTAGAGGAGAGCTGCTCTATTCTTGGTGGCCAAGGAGCAGAGAGAGGGGAAGGGGCTACAGTGAAAATGCACCCTTCCAGGACATGCCCCCAGTGACCTCCTCTTCCAGCCACGTCCACCTGCCTACAGTGACCACCCAGTGAGTCCAGGCAAACTGAGAGAACTGATGAGGTCACAGCTCTCACACTCCACTCATTTTACCTCTAAACATTCCTGCATTAACCAAGAGTCTTTGGGGACACCTCATAACCAAACCATAACAAATACGGATATGATCTTGTTACATGACAAAGTAAAAGAAAACAAAGATTTATGTAATCTCTGTATATACACATACAAACACATTCATAAAAAAATAAGGAGGGCTGCCCTTGACACAGCCCTCCTTCTGTGTCCTGGTAGGTGCACGGCCGCTATGTCTAATTCCTCCTCCTGCCTGTTTTCTGTTCCCTTTGCCTTCAGCTAGAACATCAGTGGTCATCGTTCTTTGCCTGGTGGGCGATCCAGAACTCATTCCCAAAGGGTCAGGACACCTGTGGCCTGCCGGACTGACCTCATTCACAGGGCATGGCTCAATTGAGATGCCCTAGGGGACTCCCTCTCTTTTAGTTCTCTTGTCTGAGCTTCCCCGATGGAGGAGCCACGCTGTTCCCCTTGGCAGCGGAGGCCAGTCACCCCTGCCAACAGTCCTTCCTGCCTGGCCGGCAACCCTGAGCATGAGGAGTCCATGAGGAGTGGTGGGGGACGTCTTCTGGTTCTGTGGAGCCCCTGTGTCATCTTACTGGAAGCATTTCTGTTGAAACCGAGACATTAAGGCCAGCAGAGGGCGAAGTCAAAGGAGCGGGAGGCAGAAGTTCTGCTGGTGGTTGACTAGAGGTGTTTGTGAGAGGCTCAGCTACCCTTTCCACCCCGACTGTGCATGCACAGTCCAGCATGTGCACTCACCAGGTCCAGGACCAGCCCACTTCTCCCTGTCCTCTCCCCACACCAAGCATCTCTCCAAGTACTCAACACCTCAGGGCCTTCGCCCTTTTGAGAATTACCCTTCCCTATTCCCTCGGCAGCCTATAGAATCATATCATTGCCATAATTTCTCTTTGCTTTCATAGTGTTTCAGTCAGCTTTTTAATTTCTGTGACCAAAAGACCTGACAAGAACAATTAGAGGGAAAAAAATTTATTTGGTGGCTCATGGTTTCAGAAGTCTCAGTCCATAGATGGCCAATTCCATTCCTCTGGTTCCAAAGTGAGACAGAACATTATAGTGGAAGGGTGTGGTGGAGGAAAGCAGCTCAGGACACAGCACCAAAAAGTAGAGAGAGAGAAAACTCTGCTCAGCAAACAAAATATATATCCTAAAGACACACCCCCAAATGATCCATCTCCTACAGTCACACTCCACCAACCTCCAGTCATCTCTCAGTTAATCCCTACCAAGGGATTAAACCAAATCATTTCACCTCTGAACTTCCTTGCATTGTCTCACACAGGAGCTTTTGGGGGACAGCTCATATCTAAACCACAACAGATCATTACATCGTTGTTATGCTAATTTGATTACATACTCTGATTCTGACTAAGAGGCCTTGGGACAGAGGAACTAAATACATATAACACTGTCAAAATTCAATGAAGGAAAAAAAAAATATCAAGACCTGATTTCTCCACCTACCTAACAAAATACTTTACACTAGTGCTTCCCGCTAAATTTACAGACTTTGTGGAAAAATTTCTGTGATTTTTTTTCCACTACCTCCTCCCTATTATTAGTAATCAATTATTTGATATGTGCTTCTGAGACATTCTGCTTTGCACCAAATATGGTCACTCTCTGTGAGAATTTATACAAGAAAAAAAAATGCATGCAGTTCTGGTACAAGTAACATGTTGACATAACAGTCAAGTGAAGGGTTAAAACACAGGGAAACAAATGAAGGAAGCCTTGACATTTTTGTTAAAAGAAACACATAAGGTATGGGGAAGATGCATGAATTAGAACAAAAAATAACATCTGATGTTCTACTTTAATCATGTCCAAGGTTTTGCAAGGACATGCCATATGTTATTTCCTGTCCATCCCATTGGATAGGCCTCAACCGTGATCCACAGCTAACTGCAGAAGAGACTAGAAAATAGTCCAAGAAGAAGAAAGTAGCCAGTCTCCATAAATATCAACAAAATTTACATCAGTGTTTTTTCTGTCAAAATTTCAACCTAAAATTTAATATCTATGGACATAGATTTTTATGGCTATAATAATACATATTATCATAAAAATGACTCTGATAGTGGCAGTAATAAAGACAACCTTTGCTGAGCGACCATACTACTGTGTGCCACACACTGTGCTGAGGGCTATATGGAAAGGGATCACATGAGGTTCACAGACTCTTGTGAAATGCACACTTTATTATTGGCACCACCACCTGCTTTTACACGGGAAAACTGAGATGGAAGACTCAGCCAACCTGCAGAGTGATGGATGACAGGCAGTAGATAAGGCGGAAGGATGTGGCAAGAAGAGTTCACATTGTGATCCAACCAAAAGGTGCTCAAGTTAAAGTTGTAATTGCTACCTTCAGATTTCAGTTGTACCAATAATTTTCTTGTTTTTGTTTCGTTTTGTTTTTTAAATGTGCCTGGACAGATTCTTCCAAAAGAATGTTGAATTAAATGTACCATATTTATACTCTTGGTACCTTTCTTTCTGGAGATAACAGGATGAGCAAAAACAATGTTAATGACTCCAACTTCCTCTGGTCCACACCACTGCCTCCTGTCTCCCACCTGGATGTTGCCATGTTGCACCCCACACCGTTTCTATCTTGCTGTATATATAGGGGTCCTTAATGGGAGAAAAACCTAGACAAAGGTGCAGAAAATTATCTCCCAGTAGAGAGAGAGATGACATCTTAGTTGACTTGCTAGCCAGGAGATACAAAGAAAAGAGACAGAATTAACAGGAGCAGCTTTGAAAGAGAGGGAAGAAGCCAAAGGATTGCAGCAAGAGGCTTTCTGGTCTGCTGTAGATAATTAATTAAATCTCTGCCAATGGTGCTCAAGCGGTTTTAAGAGAGACTATAGCTATTCTTAACTTTTTTTATAATTACAGGCGCCAATTCTTTCACTGTGACCCCAAACTTGGCATTAGAAAACCTGTGTTTCATTTGGGTTACACTGAGATCACAGCAATGCTGAATCAGAGCTGGAAAGAATCTAAAAACATGCAGCCCAATAACTCTCCCAAGTCAAGAATTCTTTTTCCATCTCAAAATTGAACTCCCCTACCACGGCGTGAATAGATTTTATGGCAAAATGCTACAGGACAAGGCGGATCATTTTCTTTCCAAACAAATGAAAATGCTCGGTTATGTTGACACGAGTCCACCTCCCTCTCTGCCATCAGCATGCTGGGAATCCTGCCCTTCACAAGAGCACATGGATTTCATCCTTCGCCACATAGATGCTCTTTGGATGTTTGAAGGCATTCCTTACCTTTTAGCAAGTGCTATTTTCTGTGATCCAATGATTAAATTGTACTTGGACCTGATTCCTCTCTCCCCATCCACTAGCCACCCTGGGGTTGGGTTTGCTTGCAAACACAGTTTCTGGTATCCCTAACGCATGGTTAACATCTTTCCAATTTTCCCTTGTCTCCTATATCTGCAAACATACAAAAAGTAGGGAAGGCATGGGACACTCAAAATGGGATCATTTAATGAAACTTTGTTTACAAGGGGAACTTTCAAAGGTGTGTGTGTAGAAGACCTCAGCTGAGACTGGTAGTCTCAGAGTTGCTTCCACCCTAGGCCTGAAGAAAAAGTGAAAACCAGGGTACAGAAGGGAGGATTGTGGAGATTCCACGGCTTTGAAAGATTCAGTCCCCTCCTAAGAAGATCCATTGTCAGCTCAAGGTGACTCATGGCTGGAGGACCAGGAAGTAAACACGGGGCCTCTGTCTTTTCACCCCCACTAAGCCGTCAGCTGGAGAAACCAGAAATCAAGTGCTCCTCTCCAGAACAAATGGAGCCATGCAAGGGAGGAAGCTGGAGAAACAAATGGAAGCTCTCTGACACATCCCACAGACATTACAGATGCCCCCAAGAGTATTCCTTCTGCACCTCACGACTGGTCAGCTCTTCACACTGTGGTTTGTATGTATAAGATTGCAAACACTGTCCCACTTATCAGAAAGTGGGAAATTCAGAAAGACTCTTAAAAACTGATCTCAATACCAAATTCACATGTGTGTTGTTGGATGCCTCTGACAGTTCACCTGCTTAAATTTCTGGTTGTTCCACTGTGGAATTTAGCCTTCCACCAAAACAGGGTGATGTAGAGTCTGAACACGGTATACCCATGGTCGTGGATACAGCCTATCATAGCCACAAAACTAACAAACATTAAAGCCTCCTAATAGAGGCGAGTTGCTTTGTTCTTCATACAAACGAAAGGGAAGGCAGTGGTTGGGATCCAAGGGAGGGGCTGGGGAATTGGCAGTGAAGCTGGCTCCCTGCCCTTCCGCCTTTATCTGTGACTCAGTGAGCCTGTGCCAATGCTGGGTACAATAGGCCTCTTTACATACCTGATGCTCTCCTGGATAACAGCCCAAGCCTTAAGAAATCTGGGCTGTATGCACAAAGAACTGGAAAGAATTGCATTTATTTAGAAAAATATCTCTAACTAGAAGAGGTTTCTACACAACCGAGACAATTATTTATGAGTTCATTCATTTATAGGAAAATTTGCTCCTTCCTTGCCCAGCCACTTGCCTTAAAAAGAGTATAAATAAAGCAAAGTGAAGCAATGCCATGGACCTTGTGTACCCATTACGGTCCTTACGAGGGACGAGGCCGTGCTCCTCCACAGAGTTGAGCCTGCATGTGGCATTAATTTGCTTTCAGAGTTTCTGAGATAGGCCTGGGTAGTTGCCATAATTCCTGAGGTCCTGGATGCCATGGTTGCCCAGTAAATTCCAAGCCCTTCTAGCCCTAAAGGTCATGCTTCAATTCTAGGTACAGTCTGGTCGCGTCCAGTGTTCTTTTGCTCATAATGTTCCCTGGACTCTAGTATATCCTCTTCTTCTTGTGCTTCTCTCAGGAGATTCATTTCAACCACATCAAAATCATTTATTTTAACAAAGTCAAAAGACTCCAGAACTGATAGACTTTCACACTGGAACAGAACTTGGCAGCTGTTTCTGTGATTGGCTTGGGAGGGGTACTCTGAGTCACCCTTCATAAGACCTTGCGTTACTTCTGTTCAGAGTCAAGTCACAATAAGAAATGGGGAAAATGTCGTGGAACATGAAAAGAAAGTCACAAGGTTGATATCCAAAGACGAGCTCCCCTGGAAAGCACAGCGGGTGTGGGTGAGCGGTGGCCAAGTTTTATTCAAATCTGGAGATAAGTAATTTTCATGTTCAGCATTGTTGGAGAGGAGTCGGAGACCGATGGGGACGTGTCTGTGTAAAATCGTGGTTGATAGATACCTACAGATGGGGGCATAAACTTCAGTTAGCTCCTGTCGGCCCAGGAGCCCAACCGTGCCTCCAAGGACCTTAAAGGTTAACAATAAAATCTCAAATTGAATCCTCATTTTCAATGTGAACCAATCTGTTATAAAACAATGAATTGGCATGAACGTACCAAGGCCGATGAGTACAGTTAAGCAGGAGCCTGTCAGCGTACCCATATTTTATCACCCGTGCAGGGACTCACTCTCCATGACATTAAGGATGCTGTATTTGATGGAATGTCACAGTTAGTTGACACTGGCCTTATCTCGGATCGTAGATTCTCTGTCACATCCTGCCAGTTCAGAGCAGGACCTCATGATCACAGCGTTTTGCCTTGCAAGCCATGAGGGGACCCAAAGCTGGGTTGAGCCGGGTACATTGCTGCTCACTGTACAGCTGCCAGTTGGGACTGATTGATGGAGGAATGGCCAGGCACACGGAAGGAGTGGAAAACTGCTGCCCTGGTCTTGAGCTAGACGCTGATAATCTAATAGAACCAAAGGACACGATTAGTAGGGCTCTGAGAGGGCATTAAGGCCACAGAGCACTGTGTCTACCCCAGGATGACTCGAATGTGACAGAAAACTCACCTCTCCCCTGCTCGCAGGGAAAATGATACCCACAAAACGGAGATGTCAGGACGGATTACTTTTCAAGTACATAAAGCTACCATGTGCCAGGCACTGGGAACCTGGGCATGAACTTGGAGTTGAGGGAGATCAAACAAGCACAGTCTGCGGGGTTTACTCAGAAGACAACTTTCTTTTGCATCCTACTCTCCCTAGGGCTTCGCGAGTGGGCAGATAGATGCCTCCCTACCTGAAGGCTCAGGTGGTTTCAGGCCTTTTCTGATGAGTATCAGGCTGTGTAGATGCTGTTTCCAGGTCTAAAGAGCTGACTGAAAGTTGAAGTCCTTTCTTCTCCAGGCTGTTCTTGCTGTGGAAGGAAGGCATCAGGACCCCAGTTTCCTGTTCCTGCCTTAAACCCCTCCCTCCCTAACCCAGCTCTTAATATCAGCTTCAGACTGGCGCCGGCATGGATGGGAGGAAGAGGCTGGGGGTGGTCATGGGATGGCACTGTGCAAGGGGGGGCCTGGGCCCTCTAGGCTGGCAGGGCTGGAATACAGGGTGAATTCCTTATGAGTACTTTAGAGGCCCCAGTTAGTAGGCCCCTCGCCCTAAGCTCACTGGACACAGGCAGTGGACCACAATTCTGGTTGATCACTTTGGGGACAGTTTCTAAGGTCCCAGGCTTTCAGGTACCCACTCTGGCCCCCTGCCACTGGGGACCCCACAGCAGCTCATGCATACAGCCTGGATCAGACCCACAGAAAAGGCTCATACTTCATTTCCTCTGATGATATTAGGGGGGGTAGTTGCTTCCCCAGTCCCAGGCCTCTCCTCCAGTACCACAGGCTCAATATCCATATTCCTCAGTGTGTTTCAGACAGATCCTCCAAGTCCAAGCAGAGGGCCCAGGGCTTCTGCAAAGACGAACTATCCACTCACCGTTCCCACCCACTGGCTCCACGTCTAGGTGAACTTTGCCTCCCAGTGGGACAGTTTCAGTTGAGCCACTTGGAAGGGTGCTCCTGGCATCTCGTGGGCAGAGGCCAGGGAGGGGGTCCAGCATCCTACGGTGTACAGCCCCCACAGCAGGGACTTTCCAGCTCACAGTGTCAGTCATGCCAGGGTCGAGGAACCCTGTCGTAGAAAAAACTTACTTGAAAATGTTCCTTGATTTGTAAATGGAACTGTAAGGATGAAAACACAGTACTTGTGACAGTTCTCAACATTTTTACTGCTCAATTCAGCAATCAGACGTAGTAAGTGCTTTCCAGTGTCAGCCCGGTTATCAGGGATGGGGAGACAGGAGTTCTAGTGGAGCTGACTCACCAGGTCCCACACAGTGACAGTCAGCAGGTGAACGAGTGCCCTAGAAGGTAACTGGGTACGGATTCTTGGAGGATGGGGAGCCAGGAAGCAGACCAGAGCTGGAGGGTTCCTCCACCTGGAACTGGCGCCATGGAGGAAGGCCCCTGAAGAGTCGGGCACGGGGCAGCACCCAGGGATGGTATGGAGGCAGGGGGAAGAGCACTCCAGAGGTCAGCACAGCAAGTGCAAATGCACAAGAAGGGCCAATTCCTAACACTCAGGAATCCATGAGTGCTGTGAGCACAAGTACAGGGGGTTGGAAGAAGGTGACCGCTCAGGCCACTGCTTATTAGCCCAGAGTCCTGTGCAGGAGTGGTCTCCAGTGTGGAGAAGCCCACGGGTCCCTTCAGAATCTGTAACTATGTGCATATACATTCATGGATGTGCTGTTCATTTCTGCCTCAAAAATGAGCCCCAGTGAAGGTGAACAAGTAGCCCTCAGGAAGCCATTGTTCATGCAGAGTAGAAATCTGCCCACTGGGAGCTCTCAGGGGACACCTGAGTCCATAGTGAGGCCCAGTGTGTTTTAGGATTCTTCTAAGAATCGAGTCAACTCCAGAAGCAGCAGTTGACCTGACATGAAAGCTCACTTCCCTGGATGAGATGTCAGAAAAGCCATTTATAAAGTAGGGACCATCACTAAGTTCCTGGGGAACTACCTGGCAACTTAGTCCTCTGTTCTCTGTTCTTGAGGAATCGGGGAGAGGCATCCCCCGAGGGCTGGAGGTTCCCTCCTGTCCCTGGTCTCTGACTCAACACCCACCCACGCTCTGGCCAGAGTCCTGTCACTGGTTGTGGCCCCTTCACAGCCCTCCTGGATGCTGCGGATGGTGGAACAGGCACCCCTCATCTGCAAAAGGATCGAATTAAACTGAAGAGAGCAAGTACTAGCCGCCCAAGGCCTGGGGAGCCAGGAGGCAGTCCATAGAAAAGCCAGAGAAGAGTGGCCAGAGGAAAATGGAAGGGACAATTGTGAAAGAAAGGACAATATCCAGGGAGCAGGGCCACTTTAGTTATGGCAACTAAGTAATTTCAAACTACAAAAGGAATTTTAGGCTTCAAAACTCCAGCTCCCAAATAGTGTTATAATTAGTATTATTTTCAGATTAAAGAAAACACCACTTTTGTGTAACAAATTACCTCCATTTTAAAAGCAAAAATAATATATTTCACTTCATAAAAAAATGCCCAAACGGAAGCATTCTTACATTAATTATTTCACTCTATTCAAAAAGCATATCCCTGCTTGCTTTTTATTATGCCTTCCAGCTTCTACTTTGAAAAACATGTTAAAAAGCTAGAAGGTATTTTTTAAAAATGAAAGGAAAAAAGAAAAATAAATAATCTTTGAAGCAATTAGAGCCAAAATACAGAATGCATAAATATACATGTACATATTTCTTTATTTGCCCCCTAGATTTCACTCCCCATTCTCCTCCACCTCCCTTTCTGGCACCAGAACACGAAGCATCTTTCTTTCCTTGAGCTTCAACAGCAGGCAAATGTTTGCCCCAGAACTGAATCAGATTCTGTTCTGTGGATTGATTGGCAAGAGTTTTCATAAAGGGGGTGGGGTCCCCGGAGGGCAAATGCATAATTTTCATAATGCACCCCCCAGCCTAGGAACCTAAGTCTATTTCTGAGCCATTTTGTCTGAGAGTAATAATTAGCCGTGCATTACAAAAAACAAAGCGCCATCGTCATTGCTCCATGGGGTCTGTAGTCGCTCTTGTAAAATTACCAAGAATATAATTTTACTGTGGGAACAAAGAACATATGTAAAGTAAATATTGTTACAGATTTTAGAGTTTCGGGAAGAAATTTTTTAATTTGAATATTATATAAAACCATGGGAATAGAGTTTAAAATGGATTCTCTCCTCACCTCCCCGCACTCTGTGTGCTGTGGCTGAGGCAAACGTTGTCACTGGTGTCACAAAGCCGGAGCAGGGGCCTTTCCAGACACAGGACATCAAAGCCCTTGGATTCCAAGCATCAGAAAACATTAAGGTGTGCCCCTCAAAGGAACTCAGCATCTAGAGTCCATCTCCAAATAGGGAGAATAAAAAAAGCACTGCCATTGTTGGACTTGAATGTCAACAGATTTTACATTATATTAGTATTTTAAATGATCTGTGAGTTTCACACTGTCTGATGGGAACCAGGAGTGAGACAGCGAAGGTCACTGTGTGCTCATGTTTTGTGCTGTGATTCAGACAGCAAGGGACCTGCATGCCCGGGGAAGGCCTGCTCCTCAGTCGGACGTGGGAGACGAGTGGAAGGTGGGCGCAGCCTGGACTGGGGCAGATGGGCGCCCCAGAGGCCGGCGCCACGCAGAGCTTCCTGACTCAGGTGTCGCACCAACCCTGGCAATGTAGAGGTCCCATTCACCACACCTGTGTACCTGAGTTAGCACGAGGTAGAAGTGGTGCTGAGGTCGCAGGGGCGAGGACCAAGCTGCAGACATAGAGAAAGTGAGGCCACAAAGCAGTGATGCTCCTGCACAGTGATGACGGGCCTCAGAGAGCCGGAGTCCTCAGAAGCCAGGAGGGGCTCCTACGCTGCCCTGGGAAAAGGAGGCTGTGCCAGGGGTCCCTGCCCCTGGCCGAATAGCAGAGTGATTCCCGAGGCCTGGGGAACGTGCCCATGAACACGCATTTCACATGGGTCTTGGTAAATTCAGAGCTGAGCCATCTGCAGAATGAGACTGGGAGGGTTTACACATGCACTAGTTCACAAAGGGGTTGGATGATTTCCCCAGGTCACCCAACCCACCCAGGTGGAGCACCGCTAAGCTGTATGGCTCAGGGCCAGGATTATCAGGGGTTTTGACATTTTGAATTTTGGAATATTTGCTTATACATAATGAAATATCTTAGGGATGGGACCCATATCTTAACATTGGATTTATTTGTTTCATATACAACTTATGCACATAGCTTTCTAAAGGTAATTTTATGCAATTTTTAAAAATTTTTGTGTGTGAAACAATGTCTCACGGTGTGGAATTTTTCATCATATAGTGTGTGTTGTCACGTCAGTGCCCAGGCAGGCTTTGGAGCATTCCATATTTCAGGTTTTCTCCTGTGGGAAGTTAAAGAGCCATCTTGAGTGCCAGGCCAACTGCAGCTCATTGCTCAAGCTCTACGCTCTCCGCCCTTGGTGGCTCGGTTGGCGTGCCTCTGGGTGTCTGGATCCACAACCCAGCTCCTCCAAACACAGCACCTGGGCACATGCTAGAAAGGCACTCTCAGGGCTCCCAGTTAGAACCTCCGGGACAGGGCCTAGCAATCTTTCCTAACAGACTTTCCAGCAAATCCAATGCACCCTGACAGCTACATGCAGCTCACTTCAGGTGCCACCGCACAGAGCGGAAGAAGGAGAGAGCCCGCATGTCATGTGGCAGCTCTCAGAGGGACCCAGGCCTCTTGATTTCCAGAAGAGGACACGGAATCCCCAGAGCTTTCTGTGCTGCTCAGCCCTTAGTGGGAGTCCTCATTTCCATGCCTGGGGTGCCCATGGCTCTGCCTTCTTTCTTTCATCCTTCCCCCCAAAAAAAGTTATTAAAAAATCCAACTCTGGAAACGAACTCCTTGTAGTCAGGGATGGAGACTCCACCCTCGATGCTGTCTATGTTACTTTTTCAGTCTTTTGTGAAGCGGCCAACCCTGTGGTCTTTCGAGTAAAGGAAGGGCAAACTACTTCTCAGCTCTGAGGTCCGAGAGTGCTTCAGAACTCTTCAGCCTGTCCGGTGGTCTGTTTTAGAAAACCCAAGTCATCCCATCAAAGCTGATAGCTGGACTTAATTTTAGATCTTCTAGTCCCTGGTCATTAGAGCGCCCACCTTCTGCACCTTCTCCTATTATGAGTTTGTATTGAACAAATGCTTTTTTTTATTTTTGGTACCAAGGATTAAACTCAGGGCACAAGTTATTTGGGGGTAGAAGTGGTACTATGTATGTATCTGTGCTTACACATAATCTCCCTAACCTGGGCTGTTAAGTTCTTAATCTGGGATCCATAAATGCATTTCAAGACTCTTGTGTTTCTCCTGAAAATATTTGCAAGTAATCACTGTTTCCAGCTACCTTTCCATCAATACAGACTAGGATGGGGAAACCTCAACTTTTCAGTGTCTTTATGCGGTTGTTCTGGATCCTTCCTCTCCCTTGCACCCCCATGGCCTCGCCCTCTGCCCCCCCCCACAGCAGACAGGAGTGAGGAACTCATCCCTCGCCCAGCAGCCCTGGCTCCACGGGGCTGCATGGAGCTGGAGAATGCAGCCTCCCGTGCTCCTCTGGTACCTCAGCGCCTGGTGAGTCCAAGACCCCCGGTGGGAAGGAGCTCCAGGTGCCATGATGGTGCCGGCCTGGAGGGCCTCCTCTGCCTTTGCTGTGTGCCCTCTCCTTCCCAAATAATCCACCTCCTCAGGAGCCCTAGACTTGGGGGCTGGCTCTCGGGAACCCACGTGAGGACAGCAAGATGAAAGTGTCTGGTTGTTGGCAGATGGACACACCAAGCATTTCACATCTTCCCTGATCAGGCAAATGTTCTTCCAGGGGTAGCCAAGAGGGTCACAGAAGGACACCTGAGGAAAGAAAGGGTCCTAGTAAGGAGAGCAGAAATGCCACCAACCCTAAAGGACTCCAACGGGTAAAAACAAAGAAGGCTTCTCCTAACATCTTTAATATTTTCACTCTCTTCTCTTCCCCTAATGTCATTTCCTGCAGTCAGCCCCTCAGCTCAGAGGGTGGAGGACCTTTGCAAACATTATTTATGCCCAAAGAGGGGGAAGTGACACCAAGGCTCCATGGCAGTGACAGGCAGTGCCTCTACCAGGTTGAGCTTCCCGAGGGCCTGGGGAGCCGTCCCGCAGATGGGTGACGGGGCAGGATCTAAGCGTCCCTGCTTGCCTGGCTGCTGCTCTGTGCTGAGTGGCATCTATCATGATAGGTGATGTTTGTTATATTATTTATCATGTGTCTCTGATCTAACCTTCTCATGTGCATGGGCTTCCTACAGTGTGAGGAGACAGATCTACTCCCAGAAGACACCTTGTGAGCATGTTAGCTGAAATGTTGAATAACGGTAAATTCCTTTGAGTTCCTTGCAACGTTGTAATCCACCACGATGGAACTTTCATGTTTTGTCAGCCATTGTAATTTTGCTTTCACAAATGCAATACAAACTCTTCCCGTGTAAGTGACTTTCACGTTAAGCGGTAACTTTCAGAGAAATTCTGCTATTGTGATTTTAGATGGCATGTGTTTCAGGAGCTCTATAAAACACACACACCTAAAAGGTTTATATTTGAATTCCTTTCATTTTAGTCAGCCGTAGACAAGTTTTAGTCTACATTTTTAAATAATTGACTCCATTATATTTGATAAAATATAGGTTAGTTCTGAAGGCAATAGTTAGTGCTTGCATAAAGAGCTTTTTTTAAAAAAAAAAAATCAGAAATCTCATAAATCTAAAATCATTTCCATGTCCCCAGGAGGCAAGTAAGAAACTCCAGAATTCCAGGTTTTATAAAAGGAAACTGAGGCAGAGAGCTAGGATTGGAGTTCTGGAAACCAAGGTCCACAGGAGGCCAGTGTTCTTAACTCTGCTGAGTCCACTGGCCGCCTCTGGCAGCTCCTCCCCAGCATCTGTTGACGTAAGGGGAAACATCCAGACTTGTAATAATTGCAGAGGTTAGAAACTGTAATTAAAACCACATAAAATTAATTGATGGACTTGGAAAGATTTATGTGCCCTGAAATAAAAGTACTTTCAAGTAGTTCAGATTTATATCTGTGACTTGTCAATTTCGTGTGTGGGTGTGTCATTTCAAAATGAGGTAAGTATGTAATTACTCAAGTGTGCAAAGGCTCCCATTTTCTCTGAGCTTCTAGCTTACCCCAAAGCAGGATGAAAGAGGACCATTTGGGCCACTCTATTGTGGACCTCTGCGTGGAGACATGGTCACAGTTTTAAAACCCACTGTGTTTTCTGTGATATGCAGACTTCTGTGGAACTGGTACCATGGAGTTTTGCAATTGTTCTATCACTTCCCCAGTGTGAGGCTACATCTGCCTAATTTCCTTTAACTGGTTCTCCTTGATTTTAGAAGCTTGCCCAGAGAAGGAGAGGAAGGGACAGCTGAGTGCCATACTGAAACTAGAGGAGGTTATCCTCCAGGACCACCTTCCCCGGAGCAGGGAGGGTGTAGATACAGGGCAGACCAGGCAGCTCTCAGCCTAAGCTTCAGATGGAGAGCAGAACAGAGGACAGTGATTTGCATTTCTAGCCATGACCATCAGTGCCCAGTGATTCCTAAGCAGGTACCACTCCTGTGCTTACTCCCTGCTCTCATCCCATCTTTTCTCACCCAACCGCCCTTGTTGATTTCCCTGGCCTGTGGGAATAACTCTTGGAGTGTCAAACATCTCCTATCTGGGAGTTTCTTAAAAGAGTTTTTGAAAAGACTATCTTAAGGGAAGAAACTGTCATGTCTCCTTAGCTTTCCAACTTCTGAAATGAGAAAATAAGTGTTAAGATTGTCAAACTTTTTATAAATTATCCTCCATCTCCTCTGTAGTTTTACTGCAGAATCAAGCTCACACATATGTAAATGTCTCTACTTGGGATCACTTCAAGGCAAACATTTTATCATGTTAAATGTACATGAATAGTAGCGTTGCAGAAATTTTTTAAAAATCCTTACCCCTCCCCCCATTAAGAAAACACATTTTCCAGATGGAACCAGGTGGTTCCAAATGTGACTGGTATTTCCGGCGAGGCTGCGCTGGGACTGTGAGTGCAGGAGCAATCACGCCTCACTAAAAGAGGGAGCTATCTTCACGTCTGCATTTGCATAATTGATCCAGTATGAAGAGAGTCCTGCCGCAGATGAGCACCCTGGGGACCCTTGCTCGTCTCGGGGTGCGGGGTGTCTGGAAGGCAGTGCCCATGAAGTCCTGCTCTGCGTCAGCCCTCCTCCTGGCTCTACCAGGAGCTCAAGGAACCTTCTCGAATGGATGATAAAATCATCAGAAACATAGAATCCGACATGGTATAATGATAGAGTATCTGTGACTCACAGTCACCCCCTCTGCCGCCGCTGCTCTATTTAGAGACAGCAGCCGTGTAGGCAGGCAGCTGTGAAAGTTTCCTACCAAGATGAAAGTCCTGGAATTCTTGCTAAACACGGCCTGGCTATCAATGATGAAATGGGTCTGGATTCTTGGGGCTGTGGCTCACAGAAGCACCATTGTCCCCCTCTCTCGGCTGAATATTTGAAGGTCAGATTGCAATTCAGAGATGAGCAGGTAGAAATGTTGAAAATGAGATGTGATTTTATTTAACCTGACTATGTTGTTGGGGAAACTCCATGGTGGTAGGCTCTTTGGGGTACATATATAGAAACCAAAATCTTGTCAGGCAGTGGGGCCAATTGGGCATGCACACGTCAAAAGAACACCCCTTAGAAGCTTCCAGAACATGAGCAGTGGGGGCCACACTTGGAAAAGCTTCTACCAGGGATGTAAATGTGGAAATGCCTACCAGTAAACAAAGCAATTAAATTATTTAGAGCATAATTGTGTGGGGTTCCTATGCTCTACTAGAAATGACTTTGATGTACACGAAATTGAAGGACTCATCTGAAGCCTGAGAAAATTACCTTCAAAGTTTGGGGAGTGTTCGCCAAGCATGGGATGTGGGTGCTGCTTTCTGCCTCCAGCGCCACTTGTGAGAACAGAGCCGGGTGGGAAGGGGGGAAGACGCCAGAGGCTGAGCCATGGGAGCCTAGGCCAGGGGAGCCAGGGCACTGGGTACCAGGGCGGTCACCATGTACAGTGTCTATTCTCCAGTTGTGGAAACTTAGTAAAGAGTCCAACGAATGGTCCAGAGGTGGGGTCAGACTCCCCTTTTAGAGGTTCTTCAAGTGGAGGGTAACTTCCCAGGGGTGTAAAGGGAGGAGAGCATGTTAGGGAGGTGTTTCTAAGTCAAGGGTCAGACTGAACAATGATGTTCTTTGATGAGACAGGAGGACGAACAGGATTCAGAGGGGAGATAAGAGGTCACTTAGGATGCACTAACTCTGCAGTGTTGGCATACTCACATAGAGACGTGGATGACGGATGTGCAGATGAAAAAAATCAAGGAAATGTCTGCTCCACTGACTGAGGGCCCACCAGGACAGAGACGGTCAAGATGAACTTGCAGGAAGACCTGTGCTGAATAGGTCTTCCTATTAAAAAACAGTGGACCATGTTGGTGAAAAGGTACAGTCTCACACAGGAGGCTCGGGAGAGCTTGCTCGGCATGCTGACCAGAGTTCATAGTCACATACTGCATAACTGAGAATTTTCAAGAGGGTAGATCTTAAGCAGTCTCACACACAGGAATGGTGACTCTGTGAGGTGTTGAATATGTTAATTAGCTTGACAGAGGGCGCACTTCAGTGAGGACATGAATCAAAACACACAATATACCATAAACATCCAATTTTATTGGTCAGTTATACTTTAGTTAAAAACAAACAAACAAACAAAAAACCTTCAAACAGATTCTGGCACATAGTATGCCCTAAATAAATGTGATTGCATTCTGCTAGGACACATCTTTTCTTAAAAGCTCTCATCCATGTCTGTAATTATATATTCATTGGTGTGAGTATCTGAAATCTTCCCTGTTAGAGGGCAAACTCCGTGAGGGTGGGAACTGCATCTGTTTTAGTTTGCTTCCATTTCTCTTTTAAATGCTTTAAAAAAGTTATTTTGACATAATTAAATAACTAAAGTTATTTTGACATAATTTAGACTTAAAGAGAAGTTGCAAGAATAGTATAGATAATTCTTGTACATCCTTCCACCCATCCTTCCTATTGTTAATATCTTAGATAAGAGTACAATTTTAAAACCAAGAAATTATCATGTAAAAAATACTCTTAACCAAACCTTCCTTGAATTTCCAGTTTTCTTTCGTAACTGTAAACCCTTCATCCCCTGTTATCCACAGTTTCACTTTCTGGGATTCTGGTGCCTGAGGCCAAACACAGCTCACGAACATTAAATAGAAAATTCCAGAAATATCAAAGGGTTTTCCATTGTGTACTGTTCAGAGTATTGTGATGAAATCTTGCACCATCCTTCTATATCCTGCCCGACACATCAATCATCCTCTGTCCAGTGTATCCACATAGTATATGCTACCTGCCTGTTAGTCATCAAGTTGCCCTATTAGCCATCAGATCCACTGTCATGGTATCACAGTGCCTATCTCAAGTGACCCTTATGCTTCTTCATGCTGGCCCCAGAGCTCAAGGGCAGTGATGCCGGCCATTCTCATATGCCAAAAGAAGCTGAAAAGTGCTGCCTCGAGGTGAAAAGGGGAAAGAACAAAGTTTGGGGGGAGGGAGGGGTAGGGGACGCTCACATTTACGGGACTGGAAGTAAGCATATTGTCATACTTGTTCTACTGTTAGTTACTGTTTTAATCTCTTATTGTGCCTAATTTACAAACTAAACTACTGTATTCTATCCTCTGTCCCAGGCTTTCCCTGGAGGCCTTGGGATGGATCCCCTGTGAATTGGGGGGGTTCTGTGTGTTCGGTTCCTGGCCCAGGATCCAGGCCAGCAGCCATACTGCGATGCTTATCCTCCTCGTCACCTTCCTCAGCCTGTGTTGGTCCCACAGTTTTCCTTCCTCTTTCATACTTAGACACAATAGGAGGGACCTACTCTCCTGCACCCCTCCAGTGGGATTTGTCTGGTGGTTTCTCATGAATAGGTTGTAGTTGTATTTCTGAAAGAACACCACGTGGTGGGTACCAAATGTCGTTGTGGGTAGTTGCTCGTGATGGTAGCTTGGTCCCTTGCTGGGCTCCTCCGTCGTAAAGCTACTGCTCTGGTTTTGGGCCCCATTGTGTGTACAACCCTCAGCTCACCCTCTGCTACATAATAAATGACTGAAATGAAAGCTGGCTGACCAAACCTCCCCCCTGGGGGGCAGCTGAGCGCTTTCTGCTTGCCAGGCTGGCACGGCCCCTGTTGGGACCAGTGGCTTTATTAATTTCCAAGATTTTCCCTGAAGAGTGGGCAGGCTCTCCACCTCTCCCCTTGAGTGACACCAGCTTCTCTGATAGAACGCACAGGTCTCTCATCACGCTTTTGTAGGGGTAGGGGTGGGTGGGATGAAGTCACATGACTCTGAAAATCAGAATCCAAAGAAGCTAGAGGTGGACTTTTCATTTCTTTCCTCTGAAACATTTTTCTTTCTGTGAGGGCAAAGGCACAGTCCACATTTCAGGAATTCTTCTTTGACAGGAAGTTTACAGGCACGAGTTCTGTAAGCTCTATCAAGCTTTGTAGAAATGCTTGGGTCTTTAGACACAGTTATGATAAATATTACACATTTCTTCATTTCCACAGTTGAAGGGGAAAAACATCTAAAATGTTCTTGCCCCAAATCCTAATTTACTCAGTAATTAATCTGAAATGAAAGCTAATTTCTTTGCTTACTTTGAAAATATCTTAGAACAAAGGGGTTGCTTTAATTTTTTAACTGACTCACTAATCTATTTTTGATGACACTAATCTCTTTTGGCTGCAGGCAGTGGCTGAGTGGCCTCCACATCCCCGTGGTTCAACCTAGACTCCCTGGAGCCAGAGGTTCAAATCCCAGCCAGGTCACCCCAGCGGAAGGCTGATAAATTGGGTGCCTGATGATGCAGTCCTGACAGGGAGGCCATCTTTCAGCAAGACCCTGAGAGCTTAAGTTTTCTCTGGACATTAATGATCCCCAAATAAAATAGATCTCAGTGTCCAAAGCAAATTTGTCATTAGTCCTCTATCCTCTCATGCATGAGAGAATGTTTATGATAAAGGAGGAGGCCAAAGGTGTCGAGAAAGACCTGCGCTGCAGAAGGCTAGAAGCCCCTGCAGGTGTACTGGGGGGTGTCTGCCAGAGCTCAGCCCCCTGGTACCCTCGCCAGTGTCAGTGGAGTCCAGAGCCTCTCACTCTGAACACTGCTTCCAAAGTGCACAGCAAAATATGCTCATAAGTACAAACAAAGCGTGTTGTAGACCCTTAGTCCCCGTGGAAATGGTGAGCGTGGAAGCTGTGAGCGGTCCAAGGTCCGCTCTGCACTGTTCCCCACCATCTCCATTCCCACCCACAGAGGCACTGCAGGCAAGCAGTGGGCTCGGGAAGGGTACCAGGCAGAGCACGCCAGCGTGGCGCGTGGTTTCCAAGCACGTTATTCAGCATACAAGGGATCATGTAAGGAAAACAGCCAGCCTGCTGGAGAACTGGGGTGAGGAGGTAACCAGGGGCTCCCCTTGACAGAGTTCACCAGTGAAGGGCACGTGCTTGGCACTGGTCCTTCTTTAACTGTGTTACACACTCACACACACACCCTTAGCATGTACAGATTGAAACACCCCCGGGTGGTAGGTATCCAGTTGCACCCATGTACAGACCCATGCACATCCACAGTCACCTTGTCTATTGGATTGTCTTTGTGGGTTTGTTTTCTACCTGAAACAACGTACAGAGTGATTATTCACCATCAGAAGTCTAACTAACATAGTTGTGTTGTTTGTGGGATATGAAAATAGATACTCAATTATTTACTGAATGTAGCTGTTCTCCCCCAGGGTCCAACTCATTTATTTTTCATTCAACAAATGTTAACAAACACTTACTATGTTCAAAGTAGCATTCTATTCATTTTGCCTTGAATAATAACCAGAAAAGAAGAACAAAACATATTGGCAGATTAAAAACTATAAGAAAAATGATAAAGGAATTAGATTTTAATACTCCAATCATGATGAAAAAATATTGTACATAAGATTATGAAAAAATTACACTGTGCACAGGACCTCTCTTAACTACCTTTGTTCTAGAGCCTGTCCAAAATGGAGTCAAGTATACTCGCAATGGAAAGTATTTATTAAAGGCATTAGGAAGAATTTTCCAGCTGTAAGCCTTGTAGAAGAATAAAACATCGTCTTCTCTTTTCAAAGGAGAAATGCTTACAATTTAAGAGCTGAGAAGAGCTATAACGATGACCTAATTCATTGCCTCTTAATCTTTTAAGGGGTCATGTACCCCTTTTAGAATCCAATTAAAACTATAGACTTTCCTCCTCAGAAAAAAAAATCACATACAAAATGTGGTCTAATATTTCACAGGATTTATAGACACCCTCCTTCACTCCAAGTAAAACTTGAGGTTATGAATGTACAGTCTCACTCAATATTCCCATTGTATAGATGAACAGACTGCAGCCCACATGTGGGTGGGTGGTCTTAGGTGCTGGATAGCACCCCCCCCTTAATTCCTATGTAGAAGTCCTATGCCCTGGCACTTCAAAACGTGATTGCATTGGAGATTAGGGTCATTAAAGAGGTGCTTAAGCCTAAACAAGGTCACAAGGTGGGCTCTAATCTGTTACAAACTATATCCTTAAAAAAGAAGAACATGCACTGGGGAAGACATGGGGAGAAGACAGACACCTGTGATCTGAAAGAAGCCTCAGAAGACACTTTGATCCCAGACCTACAGCCTCCAGAACAGAAAATGAATCTGTGTTCTAGGCACCCAGCCATGGAGTGTGGTTACAGCAGTCCGGGAAAACTAATCCAGGTAGTAATTCCAGGTTGGTTGACTATCCAAGGGCAGAACCCAAAATGGTGCCTTTTCCTGGGACTTCTCTCAAATGCAATCCTCTTCCAAGTCCTGTGTCCTTGAGTGGAAAGGGATGAACACACCTCCGGACCTGGGCTGCCTTTCCTCCCACAGACCCTGTGCTGCTACTCAGTAGTGGAATCAGAAGTTAAGAAGCCTTTAGTCAAACATTCTAAACACTTGAAAAATAGGGGGGGGGGAGAGTCATGCCTCTGGTTCCTTATGAATAATCCAAAACAGGTTGTTTCTATGCTAAACAACAATAACAAAAACCTTTACATTTTTTATAATAGGTTAAGTCTCCCCCTGTGCCAACTCCTGAGTCAACATCCACAATGCCAAGGTGCTTTAGAATGAGTCCTTTCTCATTATGTCTCAGAACAATTCATTATAGTTAGTGGGAGTCACAGCTGAGCACAGAAGCCCCTTTGGAAGGGCCCCCCATGTCAAAGATGAGATCAAGTGCAGATGCCATTCAGGGGTAAGAGCCAGATTCCAAAATAAAAATATCTGAATTTGAATCCCTCCCCCCAGCTCATGAGAGAACGTAGGTGAGTCTTTTGGCCTGTCTAGACTCCAACGTCCTCATCAATAATGTAGGGAAAAGAGTGCCTATCACTTAGGATTATTTTGAGAGTTAAAAAAGTAATATGTATTATATGTTTAGCACAGCATGTGCCCAAATTAAATATCTAATATACACAAAAGATATAAAATATGCTGCTATATTAAAAACATTTAAGAATTAATCCAAAAATATATCATAAGCATTGGAAAACCTAAAACTATATAAAACTTCTAGGAAAAAAAAACAATAGAGGAAATCTTCACGACTTACACAAAAATTTTTGGATCAAACAGAGACAGTACAAGCCACAAAAGAAAAAAAAAAAGTTAATTAGACTTCCTTGAAATTAAAAACTTCTGCTCTTCAGAAGAGACTTAAGAAAATGGGGAAGCAAGCCACAGACTACAGGAAAAGATCTACAAAATTCATGTCTCACAAGGGACTTGAATCCAAATACATAAGGAAGTTTTACAACTCAACAAAAACATGTCAAATGCTTGCATTTTGCAGGGAGAGGTACTAGAGATTGAACTGGGTACTGGGCACTCAACTACTGAGCCACATCCCCAGCGCTATTTTGATTTTTATTTAGAGACTCCAAATTGCTTAGTGTCTCATGGTTGCTGAGGCTGGCTTTGCGATCCTCTTACCTCAGCCTCCCCGGCTGCTAGGGTTACAGGCGTGTGCCATTGCACCCAGCAAAATGCTTGTGTTTTTAACAGGGAAAAATATTTGAACAGTTACTTCATTAAAGAAGACACATGAAGAACAAATAAACAAGCAAAAAGATACCTAACGTCACGTGTCATTATAGAAATTTAAATTAAAATGACACCTTTTCTTTGAGGGGAGTACTGGGGATTGAACTCAGGGGCACTCAACCACTGAGCCCCATCCCCAGCCATATTTTGTATTTTATTTAGAGACAGAGTCTCACTGAGTTACTTAGCACCTTGCTTTTGCTGAGGCTGGTTTTTGAACTCACAATCCTCTTGCCTCAGCCTCCTGAGCCTCTGGGATTATAGGCTTATGACACTTTTAAGAAAGTACTTCATACTCACCAAAATGGCTAATGTGAACAAGACTGACAGCACCAAGTGCCGGTGAGGAGGTGGAGCAACTGGTGGAGCAACATTCCACTCAAGGGAGAAAATGGTGCAACCACTTTGGAAAACCATTTTCAGCTTCTTAGAAAGTCAAGTACAGCATCATCATATGGCCCACCCATTCTGTATGTAACCATTTACTCTAGAGAAAAAAAATCCACACAAAACTTGTGATGAAAATGTTGGTAAGGGAGTGGGGCTGTGGCTCAGCGGTAGCACACTTGCCTGGCATGTGTGAGGCACTGGGTTCGATTCTTAGCACCACATATAAATAAATAAAATAAAGGTCTATCAACAACTAAAAGTATGTTTTAAAAAAATGTTGGTAAGAACCTTACCATCATAGTGAATGCTGAGTTGGAGGGAAGGACAGACTCCAAGGGGTCAAAAGAATCCTTTTGGTGTTGACAGAAATGTTGTACATCTTGAGTGTGGCCTTCATAGCTGTATACATCTTTCAAAAGTCAAGGAGTCACATTTTAGGTAGATGCATTTCATTTCTTGTAAATTATTTGTAAATTATACCTCAATCAGGTTTAAATGAATAAGTGAGTGACATCAGATTAGGAGTTAGGACATAAGCCATGTGCAAGTTACCAAAATTTTTGAATGCATACTTTTCATGAAAAAAAGTTTCTCCAAGCTATTGTGCATATGGGAAATGTTATCACACAATAAATCAACTTAACAATTAGTTTATTGAAGTCAGAACTACTTGTTTGACTAGAAGTCTATAGCTTCACTCCAATACTTACTGTGTGATCTGGGCTGATTTTTCTGTGTGATGTTTCCTGGTCTATGCGATGAGAATATTAAGAGAATTTGAATGTTGGTATATGAACAGTGGCTGGCTCTTAGTTTGTATTATATCATTTTTGTTACCATGGTTAGAGAATTGGTATGGTAATATTGTTATGAGCACAGATGACACATTCAAACTCTGGATCTGCCACAGTTAATTTAAGCAGTCTACTTTGGGTGACCCAAAGTGGGGTGACATTCCCAGTTATCTGGTATAGTAATCTTCTTCGGGGGCTGCCATAACAAAGTCCCCCAGGTGAGACAGTTTAAATGGTAGAAATGCATCTTTCCATCTTTCCATTTCCAAATGCATCTTTCCAGATGCTGCAAGTCCAAGGTCAAAGGATTGGCCAGGCTGTGTATCTGCTCCACTTGTAGACTGTTGTGTTATCCCTGTGTCTCCCATGATCTTCCCCTGGACATGTTACTCTTATATTTCCTTCTCTTCTATGCATGTTGGTCCTAGTGGATCAGGGCCCACACTATGGATTTCATTTTAATTAAACTGCTCTACCAAAAGCCCTATCTGGAAATCTGGTCACATGCACAGGTGCTAGGAGTTTCAAATTTTAAAATATGAATTTGGGTGGGAACATAAATGAGCTTTATTAAAGGACATGAGATTTTCAGTGCTAATGTTAAGATCGAGAAAGTCCTGGACAAACTGATATGGGTGAATTCCTTGAATTCAGCTCTTGACTCTTTATGCCTGAATTTTGTTATAAGTAAGTCAATGAACCGGGTAGAACCTACTAGCAAAGTTTCTTTGGAGAATTAGAATGATAATCGTATCTGAAGCCCTTGGAAATTTACCTAGCCAATAGTATGAGGATTTATTGTATTAATTTAGTGAAACTGAGAAGTTATAAGGGATTCCAAATTAATGCCCTTATGAACTAAGTCTTGAGGGTCAATGAGTCCTCTTAAAGGAAGTGTTGAGGAGTACAATAAATGAATAGAATAAGGCATTCAAAAGTTCAGAAATTCACTGAGAAATGCAACAGAACTAATTCTTACCTGAGCAAAGTCAGGGTAGTCGTAATTATTCTAAGTCAGAGCATATGGTCTAAGAAATTCAAATAACATTAAATACGTCCATGAGTCAGGGCAAGGTCAAATTCTCTATTTGGATCAGGTACCTTGGCACACACCTGTAATTCCAGTAACTTGGGAAGCTGAGGCAGGAGGATTACAAATTCAAGGCCAGCCTCAGTATCTTAGCAAGGACCTAAGCAACTTAGTGAGAGCCTGTTTCAATTAAAAAAAAAAAAAAAGAATTTAAGGTGGGGATATGGCTCAGTTGGTAGAGTGCTTGCCTCGCATACACAAGACCCTGGGTTGGATCCGCAGTACCACAAAAATAAAGAAAGAAAGAAAGATTTTTTTAAAAACTAAGTTGTTGATAGACACAATACCTTTATTTTATTATTTATTTATTTTTATGTGGTTCTGAGGATCAAACCCAGTTATTCACATATGTTAGACAAGCGATCTACCACTGAGACACAACCCCAGCCCCTGTCTCAAAATTTTAAAAAATTCGAAAGGGCTGGGGACGTGGTTCAGTGGTTAAGCTCCCCCAGGTTAAATTCCTGGTACCAAACTAAAGAAACCAAACCAAAGTGGAAAAGGTCTGTCCGCTGTGTAGAAAGAAGCGAGCCTGAAACTTCGTGCTGAATAACCCAGAATGCTGGCTCCGTTGCCTGCCTTGGGCTGGGGAAGAGGGCTGGAGCGCCCGGGGCTGGTGTCAACTGGGTGGTGTGGGGGTGTGAGGCTGTGAGCCAGCCCGGATAGAGGCCCGCAGGGAGCAGGAGGGTTGTGTGTCAGGTGAGCACTGGGTGCCTCTCCTTCAGACAGAGGGTGTGTGCCCAGTTCCCCTGTCCTCATGGAGTTCACTAGGAAGCTCAGGGAACAAAAAGCCTCACTTGTGCCCCCCAGACATCAGCCTGAGGGGCAACAGTGGGCGAGCCCTGAAGCCCTTGGTGTTACTCTCAGGACAAGGACTAAGGTGCCATGCATCTGGCCTACTTCCCGCTCCCACCTCCTGGCATCCCTGCCCTGCACCCCATCTGCCCCACACAGGGGCCCTCCTGTGCTCCTCTCAGCTGTGGTGATCTCGCCAACCGCTGTGACGCCCTGTGCTATCTACGTGTTCGACACCTCCAGCAGCGCAGATCAGCCTGTGTGTCCTAGGTTCTGTTCCCCGAGGTAGAATCTAAGCCACATGTTCAGGTGCAAGTGATTTATTTAGAAGATGCTGCCAGGAGTCCTCGGGAGGGGTCAGAGCAAGAGGAAAGCAGGAGCTCTGACAGCAGTGGGTGGAGCCAGCTTCCACTGAGGACCCCTGGGGCTCAGCTGTAGGGAAGCTCCAGGACCCCTATGGAGCCATGTTTGTAGGAAGATAAGTCATTCACCTCCTTCCCACCCTTGAACTCCTCCAGAGTCTTCCCAGATTCTATGCTACAGGATGGAACCCAGGCTTATCTGTCTTTGTGTCCCAGGCACCAGGAACAGAGCCTGGCCCCTCCTGGGTCTTCATTGAATAGATAAATAAATGGATAAAACATAGAGTCATAACAATCCTGAATGTGGGAGGGACTGCTGGTTATGAAAAGACACCGGTTTGACCTTGGGGTTTGAAGAAGGAAGGAGACACTGAGCTTAAATAATATGTTCAGAACACGTTCGGGAATACTCAGAAAGACATAAGCGTAAGGCCAACATGCTGGCACACCTAGAAGGGTGCTTTCTCACTTGGCTCCATTGTGAAAATTTTCATACATTGGGAAGCTTTTTACCTGGGAGTGTGAGTGCTGTCTTTTGTGTCACTGAGTTTCTCTCTGTGGAAATGCATCTAGTCCGGGAGCAGCACGGACACCTTGCCTGCACCATGCTTTGGCCCAAGGGTCGAGATTCCATGGAGGCCTGGGGCAGCTCAGCCAGACCCACGGCCAGGAGTTCATTTTGGTCTTACAACTCGGCTTCTTAGGCAGTGCGGTCCCCATCCACCCAATTACCAAGCAAAGGCCGGAGCACAACATCCACTTGGAAGACTGAACCAAGGAAGAGAGGAGCCCAGAAGGATGGAAGAAAACCTAGAGGCGGGAGAGGACCCAGAGGGAAGCTGAAGCGATGCTTTCCAAGAACAGAGTACTTACAGTACTCAACACACATACGCATAATCTAGGGCACCAGCGCACACAAAGGTCTAAACATAGCCCTCCTCAATTAGGAACTCGTGCTGGAATCGTAGAGATTCCTTTAATGAAAATATGTAATCCGCAATACGGCGCAGCGAGGCAGCCGCACTCATGAATTTCCAAGGGAGTTGGCAGACTTTCTAAAGCTATTTGGCAATATTTATCATGAACCTTAAAAATGTTCCCGCCTTGTATCACAATCACTTCTTCAAAAGTTATCCTAAGGAAATCATCAGATATATGAATAAAGATTTTAACTAAGAAATATTCCTCACAAAAGCTTCCGATTGTTAATGATGGGAACCCACCTAAATGTCACAATAGAGGGTCACATCATTCATAGCACACAGGCAGAGATTGCTGTGCAAATGATGCAAATCATGGTTTAAAAAAATAGTAGATAGCATAGAAAAAAATCCCTTAAATATGATAAGACAATATATTTCAAAACTTTTTTAAAAGACAATCCCCATTTAAAAAAAAAAAAAAACATAGCTTGTTTTGTTTTAATTATTTCTGGCAGCACTGGGGATCATGTCCAGGGCCTCCCACATGCCAGCAGTCCTCCCAAGTGTCTACCACAGAGCTGCATCCCTGTCCTCATATATACGCTATCACACCCGGGTCACGTGCTACCACGTTGTATGTTCGTTTCCCACATTAATATTCTTGACATCAGAATAAGCAGTGGCTTTAAATTACTAGCACAACTGCCCTTGTTGAAAATAAAGAAAGCCGTCTATGTCCGTGTTCTTATTTACTTGCACAAGAGGGAACTGGCTGGACCTAGGAAAGAGGTGACATGAGCTTGGACAGGGAGCTCCCCGTCCCTTGTCTTGTCTCAGTTTCCTGACTGTTGCTCACTTAACTTCCGTCCCTCCTCTCTTCAGCCAGGTTCCCTGCTTGTGTCGACATGGAGGCTGCAGGCCCGCACTCCAGCCTCACCTGCCAGGGTTTCAGGCTGTCTTTCTCTGGGCCATAATTCAAAATGGTTCTCTTTTGTGTTGGTTGCACAACCTTGGGCCACACAAAGCAGCCAGAGGAGAAGATGAGGAGGTCCCTCCCTGTGCTAGCACACAGGACACTTATCTGTGGTGTCAGGACCCCTCCGCATCAACAGAGCTACCGGCTGGGTGTATGGTGATCCAGTCTGCTCTGTCAGACGGGGACTCTGCTGGTCTTTGTGACAAAATGTGCCGCTGCTTTGTAGACTGGAGCTCTGTGAGCACTGAGGGTCAAGCCCCCGTCCACATTTCTCCCTGCTCTTCCTTGGCCTCTTCATCTTGTTTGCCCTATTTTGACTCTTCCTCTTTTGATACCAGGGCTGCCAGGGGTCTCTGGGGTGACAATCTTTATTCCTGTCTAAGGGGAAAGAAAGGTCCTCTTCACACCATCACAGCCATCCTGGGCCTTAATACAACTGGATCCTGGTAGCCTACATGACCATCTTGGATCCAGTGGCTGCGACCGTGTCCAGGGAGCCAAATGGAAGTCTGCACCTCGTGCCAGTCCTTGAGCCAGGAGAGCTCAGCTGTCCCTGGAGTACGTGGGCCTCACAGTGGGGCAGAGGTCTTGCAAAATGGAGGAGGGCTCTCAGAAGGCCTCGGAAAGCAGGCGTCCCTTCTGTGGTTCCCATTAGCTGTCGGCACGAGGATCACTGGGCTTTTTATTCAGCTTCCTCTCACTTTTAGGTTCTCCGACATGAGCATTTATTACTCATTTAGTCACAGAGTTCCCAAGCCAGAAAACATGACTGTGATTGTGAAAAATGTTCTTCTCATCCTCCGGGGACAAACTGAATTTTATACACAGCCTGTCCCTCCCTCTCTGTGCTCCAGTGTCGGCAGCACACCCTCCTGACCCAGCCATGGTCTCCTGTTGTATCCCCTGTGACTCTTTTCCCTTTTCTCCTAATTAGAATTTCCACTCTGGCCTCCGCCCCTCACTCTGCCATTTCAGATTGGGCTTCAGTATCACCTCTTCTGAAGTCTTTCTGAACGGCCTTCCTCACTCCCTGGCTCACAGGCTGCAAGTGGCAGGAGACAGCTCTCCTCTTGTGGCCAGCAGCACACACCTGAAGGCACAGCCCAGAGTACTCCTGAAGTTACGTGCAACTTTCCACAGCCCAACATGACCTCACGCAAAATCAACCAAATAGATCTTGCTCTCTTAAAATAGCCCCAGAAATGCCTCAGTATTAACCAGGTATCCAAGTCATCAACATATGATCAGAACAATTTATAACGCATGAAATTAAATCACTTCTGTCGGGTGGGAATGTGCTTTGCTGTCTTGGTGCTACCAAACTGTGCACTCTAATAGCCAGAAATCCTTTAAATATTCTTGCGCTCGAAGAATTTAACAGCCATAGCAGAGACTGTACACCATTCTGCGTCAACCAAGGTAGTTTAAATTTCTCAATATGCTGCTGCTATTTGGGCCACTCCGTGATTGTGGAATCCCCAGCGATGGCACTTGGGAAGCCCCGAGTCCCTCCAGGATTATTTATCTCCCGTCCTCAAGGTTAATTCACATGGAACAATTTCTCTTGTTAAATGCCAATTTTACCCCAAGGTATGAATGTTTAATCCTCACAAAGGTAGTGGGAGTTACATGTGTGCAGTGGCTACAGTCCCTTAACTAATTAGTGGTGAGAGGATGTTAATAAGAGAGTGATTTATATAATACCAAGGAACTGCCAAATACAGTAAAATCTAATTTAGACCAACTGGTGGAAAGCCAGACTGACTGGTTAAAAAAAAAAAAAGAGTAAGAATTGTAAGATATTTTAAAAGAAATTGTATATCTTAACTTTCCAACATACTTGGCAATTGTGAGTACTTCTCAAACTTACTTGGACCAGAGGTCAAGAAGGGTAGCCTAGTGGAGAAGTTTAGAGAACTCTGCATAGATAATACTGATTGTGAGTAGCATTACATAACATTTTTCAATACAGGTTATACTTGTTAGGTTTAGACCCATTGTAGTTGTGCAAAATTTTACTTATTGCTTTGTTTGGATATTGAATGTCCCTCAGAGATCCATAGGTTAAAGGCCCAGGTCCCCAGCCCCAGAGCAATAGTAAAAGGTAGTAGAACCTTCAAGAGGTGGAGCCTAGTGAAAGTCAGGTCACTGGGGACCTACCCTTGAATGGGATGTGGGACTCTTTCTTTGCTTTCTGGCCACTAAAATGTGAATAGTCTTCCTCTGCCATATGCTCTTACCATGATGAACTGTGCCACCATGGGCTCAAGTAATCATGGTCTCAAACCTCTAAAAACATGAGTCAGAATAAACTTTTTATCCATAGAGGCTGTTTGTCTCAGGTACTTTGTCACAGTGCCAGAGAGCTAAAGCACTTACATCATTACAGTGATGAAAATATTGTTCACACACTTGGAATGAGCCATTCTACTTTCTGAGGGCACAAAGTCAAGCAAGTAGCTCCAGGTAACTAACGGCATAAGATGCAAAAATATGTTGGGAGTGCAGTGCTCTTTATATATGGCACATATGTATAGAATATTTAATGTATTCCAGGTGTTGTTCTAGGCACTGGGTGCCTGAGAATTATTGGCCAGGTTGGAGTCTGGATATGATTTGAATAGTCTTCCTCTGTCTGTGAAGCTACTAGGTGCTTTTAGTTGATAAAATTTGATTTTATTTCTGCAAGGAAATGATGCAGAGAGTTGGATTAATTGTATTTCTTACCATTGCAGCATTGGCCTGGCCCGTGTGAGTCCCTCTCTCCTCTCTTATATTTATACTCCCTTTATCTGTGAAACCCACTCCCTTCTGGCCCTATCCACAGATGAGCATTCTGATAAGCTCATGCTTCCTTTATTTGCCTGTGAAGCACACCTGTGGATTCAGCTCACGTGTGCTTTCAACAAGGCAGAGCACAGCTTTACCTAGCTCCTTGAGGGTTTGCTGTGACTCAGCGCAGTTTTCTCAGTATTTTCGTTTTGTGAGAAGCTCCCACTGCTTGCTCTAGTGACCACACAGCACACCAAAGCATGGACCACTGTGACCTATGTATCCTTTATGTATCACAGTGAACAAGAACACAGCTTCCAGCTCTCCACCCCCGTGAACCTAAGGTGACGACCTCATACAAGTTCCCTCATGAGTCTGCGTAAGGCCATTTCTGGTTTATGCACCTATGAGCACCACTGTCCAGTTACAACAAATAAATAGGCCTCATTAAATAAAGAACCTCAGAGCAACGGATGAAGGTGTCTATACTCCCACATTCCTGCAGATAATTTGCACTGTTAAATGGTTTAATTCTTAAGCATGTGATTGGTGTAGATTAATATCTCATTATTGTTTTCATTAGAATTTTTCCAAATATTGATGAATTTTCATGTACGTTTTTCTGCTTTTTGACTTTTCAGTTTTGCATACTGCCTATTCATTTCCTTTGCCTTTTTACCAGTCTTCCCATTCCTAAATTTGCATAAATTCAATTTGTATATTTAGATAGTGGTGTAGTGGTACATGCCTGGAATCCCAGCAATTTGAGAGGCTGAGGCAGGAGGATCACAAGTTCAAGACCAGCTTTAGCAATTCAGTGAAGCCCTAAGCAACTTAGGGAGACCCTGTCTCAAAATAAAACATAAAAAGAACACGGATGGGCTGGGACTATTGCTCAGTGGTAGAGCGCCCGCCTCGCACGTATGAGGCACTGGATAAGATCCTCAACACCACATAAAAATAAATAAAGATATTGTGTCCATCTACAACTAAAAAAAATATTTTTTTAAGAAAAGAACAGGGACGTGGCTCAGTGGTTAAGCTCTCCTGGGTTAAATCTCTAGATCAAAAAGAAAGAAAAAGAAAGACGGAGAGAGATTAATTAATTAATGGAACCAGAAATCAACATATAGTATAGAAAATCAACCAAACCAGACACTGGTCTTAGATAAACCTCTGACGATACTGATTAGGAAAATAAAATCCACAAATTAGATATTAGTCTCTAAGGTTTGCCTGAGAATATTTATGTGTATGCTTGATATATAGTCATTTACAGATATATGTTTTTTTATATAGTGTCCATAAAAATGTATGTTTATATAGTGTTCATAAATATATATACCATATATATATACACATACACACACACACACTGACACATCGAGACAACCTGAAGGAGCAGGGCAACCCAGCTTCCAGGGTGTGGCAGACACACCTAGTTCAGAAAAGGGGCAGGCTACCAGATATGCTTCTATGTTGCTCCATCTTTTAAGACGAAGCTTCTATCTGCTCTCTGTTTGCTTTGAGCGTCCCCAAGGTTTCCCTGGGTTCAGATGTCAGCAGTGGCCTCAGTGTGTTACCCTCTGGACTGCGGGTCCATCCTTCCTGAGGTCCTCAGTGTTTCCCGTCTCCCCTTGATCCGTCCCTGGTGGAGGTGGCTGTCTGGGCTGCATGTCTTCCCGCCCCTTTCTCCCACCCCTGCCACCTGAGTGAAGCGGCACCTTTGAACCAGAAAACCACCAACTCCCAGTCCTCCACCCTGCAGTCATGATATTGTAAATTAAACTCTCTGGTTTCCGTCTGTTCTTAAATGCTTTTTAGTGCCTTCAAATTGTTTTTAAAATGTAATATTTTATGGTTCTTTCTTACAGAGGTTAGAATAAACATTTCACTCTTCCACCATTATCAGATGTTAACTTTCAGTTTTCCAAAGAAACCTTAAAGCTTATTTTAATCAAAATTTCTGCACGTCCAAAATATTATTTTAAGTTCATTTTTGAAAGATGATTTTGCTGGATATAAAGTTCTAGCTGGGCAGGGTTTCTCCCCACCCTCTTCAGCTCTTCAAAAGAACTGTAATTTCTTACCCATCTGTTTGTTATTGTTGTTACTGATGTCAACAGGAATCCTTATCAAAGGTCCCATGCATGTGTTTTTTCTCCCTCTGACAACTCTTAAACTTTCTCTCTTCATCATGGGATCTCAGCAATTTCATTCTGATGTTTTAGTTTGTTTCTCTTGCTTGGGATCATTGAGCTTTTTGGACATGTGAGCTCCCTGTATACAGAGGTTCCTTGACTTATGATGGGATTGTGTCCTCATAAACTTATGAGTTGAAAAGATAGGTAGAAAAAAATGTATGTGTACCTGGATAATTTTTTGTTGTAGTTGTTGACTGGGAAAACTCTAGTCATTCTGGCCCAGCCCATTTCTAGGAGGTGGATCACAGTACGTCGGCCTGCTGGATGTGGTCTGCGGTTCTTTGAGGCGCTGCTGGGCTGTGCTTTGCTCTGTTTTGCCTTCCCCTCATGTGGTTCTATTTGCAAAGCTTCTATTACTTTGTCTTCACATTCACTGATTTCTTTCATGGAATCTAATCTGCTGTTAAGGTCACAAGTGACTCTTACTTGATTTACTATGATTTCTTTTCTACGAATCTTGCTTTGTTCTTTTTTGTAGTTTTTTTATTTCTCTCCTGAGATTCCTTGTTGTTCCCTTGTTTTAACCATAATTTCTTTTAAATACTCAAAATATTTGTTGTCATTATAAAATCCTTGTCTTACAATTCCATCATGTCTGTAATATCTAGGCCTATTTCAGTTAGCTGGTTTTTCTCCTTAGGGGTGACGTCTTTATGTTCATTTCTATGTCAAGTAGTCATTTACTTAATGTTGGCCATTGTGGCTGCATAGCTGTTGCATGGGTAGTGGTTAGTATTGGCCGATTACTCAAGTGGGCCCTTATACAGAGTTTAAGAACTTCAGGTTTGCTCCACTCCCTTTAATCAGGAGTCCTGACCCCATTATACACAATGTCCCTGACCCCATGTAATAGTTTGAGGTGTGATTTTTTTTTTTTACTTCACCATGAGTTAATTAAGACAACCCAATCATAAGTTAAGGAACACCGAGACCTGTGATCGTCTGACTTAAGATTCCTCAGTTTTATAGTGTGTTTATCAAGGTAAAACATACATTTTTCTACCTATCTTTTCAACTCATAAGTTTATGAGGTCAGAATCCCATCATAAGTCAAGGAACATCTGTACACAGGGAGCTTCAAGAAGCCCAAACTATGATCTCCATCTCCCCAGTCCAGCAAGTTCTCCATGTTCTATTTAGGTCTCTTCAGTGTGCTGTTTGGTTTTCTGTCACTTTAAAGAAGTATCACAGTAATCAATTTATAAGAGAAAAGGTTTATTTAGGTCACAGTTCAGCAGACACCATGCTTTAGACCTCTGCTCGGGGCACGGGATGGCAAGCTGTGGGGAGAGAGTGCAGGGTAAACTGCCTGCCTTGGCCAGGAAGCAAAAGAAGGAGAAGGGGCCAGGAGCACACCCTGCAGGAGCACCCCCTGGTGACCTAAAGACCTGCCATTGGGCTCCACCTCCTAGAGGTCCAATCACGTCCCAATAGCTCCCTGGGACCAAGCCTTGGACACATAGGCCTCTGGGGCATCCAACAGCCCAACCACGCCTTTCCCATGCCATGAATCTGCAAAGCGGCTCTAGGCAGAGAGTCAGGGTGAGGGTGGCTCTTGTTTCCCTTCCTGGTTTCAGGAATCACATTTTCATCTCTGCTGCCTTTTCACCATCAGCTAAACATAGTCATCTCACCTATTTTGTACAGTGTTGCAGTGTGTGAAGGGGACAGAGAGTCCAAAACACTCCCTCTGACATGGCCAGAAGCAGATCTCCTGGAGTCCAGAGAGACGGACTCAGAAAGCCCCTCCTGTGAAGAAGGGGCCGTGGAGGGCGAAGGCCAGCATCAGTAAGTTACTGGTGCCACTGGTGGAGCATCTCATGGCCCTGAAAAGAAGGAGCTTGGATAGACAGCTCCCGAGCCCTGCTCAGTCCAGACTGCATGTCTGTGCACTTGCTGTATGAACTGGGACAATTGAGGCTGAAAGCAATAGAAAATACAAATCACGCTGGATTAAACTGTAAGCATCCTAATTGCTGGTATTGGAGGCTTCATGATTGATTTGATCCAGAGACCCCACAACACTCATCTGTTCCTCTCTCCTGTCAATCAGCCAAGGGATTAGTTTTAATCTAAGTCTGATTCTCCTCTCAGTCACTTGATGGCTGTCAGCACTTCCCGGACATGTGCATTCGCTTCAGTCCAGACAGGAAGCTGCTTCCCCTTGAAGTAAAGTCTCCGGCATCCCATTGACAACCAGCTGGAATATTCTGTTCATTCCTGAGTCACCTATTTTGCTAATCACATGACTAGAGAAATGTGAAATTCATTGGTTTAAACAAGCGAGAGTCCTCTATGGAGCTGGGCCTCATGTTGGCAGTGCCCAAGCCACCTGGCCACCCGACAGTACAGGAGAGGATGACCAATGTCATTCCTGTTCTAACTACACTCCAGCTTAGGAAAATACCACTTTTGTTTATAGGATATATGCCCAGAGGTCTCAGGGAACACCCATCGCTCTCTGAATCTTAGATGCATTTATCAAAGTAAAAGAGTAAATTACTACTAATAATTTATAAGTATTAACAATTATTATTTAATTATTAATTAAAGAGTAAATTATTAATATTTTGAATGGAAAAAATAGCATTTTAGATATGTGACAGCAAAAGATTGGTTGGCAATCAATTGGTTGTGCTGGAATGTAGTAATAGTTATCTCTAAGTCATAAAATCATGGTGACGTTTTCTGGGGGCTTCAGTTTGGTTTGTTTTTCCTGTCTTCTGCATGAAGCATGTTTCTTCTGTAATTGGAGAGAATAAATAAATTCAATAAGAAGATGTTTGCATTGTTGCAAGACAAGACAGAATCTCAGCTCTCAAAGCAGCAATTACTGTGGTAGTTGGAGGAGAAGTGCAGGCTGAGCAGACCTCGGCTTGGGGTTCCGCTTCTCTGTAAAATGGGGCCCAGAGCAGGTTCCACTAGGTGAAGGTGTCTGTCTCTCTGACATACCCACAAAGTGGAATATAAATAATAGGAATTTAAACCTTCATCTAGTGAGAGATGGGAATATGTTTTCATATTTTGCACAGGAGGAAAGGAGATTTTCCAAGATTAAGTGAATGGCCCCAACAACTCAGCCAGCAGCAGGAGGGGCTCCCCAGCCTTCCCCCTCTCCATGGGGCTCTGAAACTTCAGTGGGCATCAGAAGCGCCTGCAGGGCTTGTAAAAGCACCGTTTGGGGGGTTTGCCCTCAGCATCCTGGACTCAGGTCTGGGTGCTGCTGGGAAAGGAGCAATTCTAACAAGTTTTCCGGCAATGCTGTTGCGCCGATCCAAAGATCAGACACTGAAATCTGTGGGTTCACGGTACATTTTCAGCATTATTACATGCACTGAGCACAGTTCCTCAGACATGGAAGCAATCCCTGGATCCCTCTCGCCACCTGCGGTTTCTACCTTCTGATGAAGCCCCAGGCGTATGAAGCAGCTTCAGAAACCCTTCCTCAGTTGCTATTTCTAGCACTTTCTCCAGTGCCCTAAATGGTTCTCTAGTGGTCTAAAAGAGTTAATGCCCTTCCCACTTTGTAATTTAATTTTAAGGAGTAAATAAGCCACAAGACAAAATCTGCTATCATGTCAATCCATTTACTAGGGGTTTGAAAGCATTAAAGTAATTTATCACAAAATCATGTCACATGAATAGAAAGCTCTCTTGAGCTTTGGGCTTCATTCTAAACTTGATCTTCCTCCGGCATCTACCTCTGGCTGCAGCTCCTCGGGTGGGTGGGTAATGAATTTGCCCACTGGGGCTCTATTACCTTGAGGGCAGCTTTTCTCTTTCATTACTGTCTTGACTTTTCTACCAGCCCGGGCTTTGGTCAGTAGATGACATACAGCTGTACAGGGATTCTGTGAGCAATCCAGCAGAATTTGTTTCCCAGCAGCCAAACGGGCCATTTACTTTCTGACTGTCCTGTGTCTCAGGTAAGTTCTGGTCTGCCAGAGACAGCGGGACTGACATGATCCCCCTCTAGTTGGACGTCGGTGCTGTGAGTCTCACTGGAAGGTAAGGACTTTTTCCTCGAATCCCTCCCCACCGGAGGAGGGACTCCCTTAAATAGCTTGTAGTATGGTAAGCTCCCAATTACTTTATATTGGATGCGATGGTAGTTGAAGCAAATGTCCTGACGTTATGCAAATGGAAACTGGGATTAGGATTTGACTTGTGTTTGGATATATATATTGTGCTTCTATTTTTATTTCCAGAATGTTTCACATCTAAGAATCTGAAAAGAAAAATAGCTTGATTCAGATTCTTTGAATATAAGAAAGAGAAAACTCTGTGGAGCAAAACTAGCTCAGATAAGAAGAGGGTGTTTTCAGAGGGCAGGTGTCTTTAGGAGGTCCAGAGCAGGGAGGCAGCACCGCCCAGGGACCCACCAGAGACCAGGCCACCTTCTCCCCCTTCCTTCTGTTGGCTTCTCTCCTCTCTGCACATCAGCTCTCCCCACCTGTGTGTGCACCAGGAAGGAGAAGACCCACTGCTGCTCCTGGTGAATCATCTTCTTCCAAATTCTAACAGGAATAATCCATCGGGTTCATCTTGGATCCCATCTCTAAGGGGCATGATAGAGACTTTGCATCCAGGGCTGTCTTTAGGAAATTAGGAAAGCCTGCTGACAAGGTTGGTTAGTGTGGGCTGGGGGAAAGACACCAAATATCTACTCCATAGATAAGTTTTAAAATAGTATTGTTTTAGGAAGACCATGTTTGACATTGAGAAAACCATCCGAGGTGTAATGAAATACAGCAGTGACCTGTACGTATGCAGGTGTGTATTAGGCATCCTGCATCTCAGCCCTGCTCCTACAGCAGCACTTTTTTTTTTATTAAGTTATGACCTTTTTCAATTCCCTGAAGTCCCAGTGAGTTACGTGACTTTGTCATAGCATCCACGTGACACTGTGAGCATGTGCCACAGGGAGAAAGGCCCTAAATGTCCATGAACAGGTCATACAAACCCAATGTGGAATATACATGTAGTGGAATGCTATGTGGCCAAAAGGAGGAATGAAATTCTGACCATAGTACAGCAGAGATGAGCCTTGGGAAGGGTAAGCAAAGTGAAGCAGAACACAGGGGATAAATCTATGATCCTGCTTTTCTAGAAGTATGTGGAATCGGCAAACCCACAGAGTGTGGCAGTGAGGAAGGCTGGGGAGAGGAAACCCAGGGGAGTCATTGTTTGATGGGTACAGAGTTTCCGTCTGAGATGACAAGGTGGACAGTAGTGATGGTGGAAGACATTGTGCTGAATTCCATGCTAAAAGTAGATAAAATGGTAAACTTCATGTCCAATGTACTTTACCAGGATAAAATCCATCCCACAAGCCAGGTGTCGTGACAACAAACCTCTAGTCCCAACTACTCCAGAGGCCAAGGCAGTGGGACAGCTCCAGTCCAGAGAGCAAGGCCAGGCTGGCAACATGGTGAGACCTTGTCTCAACACAAAAACAGAAACACACCAGATAAGTAAAGACAAGAGCGTGGCTGTCTCAACGCTGTCACTGGGCTATGCACAGTGGTGTGGCCGAGGGCAGGGTGGCATGTGTCTGGCACGTGCATGTGCGAGCATGGTGTTTTGCTTTTACTTTCTAACACTATAAGTAGAGCTACCTCTTCTTCCTCCAACATGTCTACTTGTTTCCCCAGCTCTCTGACCCCAGCAAAGAGCAACCCAGTGTCGCAACTACTAGATGAAGCCATCAGGCCATATTTACCCTAAAGACAGTTTTGCTGAGCGGCCCTGGGGAGAATCAGCTCTCCCCATAGAAGTGGGGAGCAGCAGATCAGATCCTGCTTTTGCCAAATTTTAGTCTTTAGCAAGCCAAGGTCAAGATTTCGTTATTTGCAAATGCTTGTACTATTTTACTTTATTCGTCTTTAAATCAGTTTATTTTTATTGAGATATAACATTCAAAAGAAAACCTGATAGTATTATTGTAAATATAAACTAGCACCTGCTGTCATAAAGAAAAGAAACTTCAAAATAAATATGATAAATAAAAACAGAACACAGAATAAAATTATCATCATTTTCTATCAAAGGATTAAGGCTTACCTGGGTGTGATGGCCCGCCCTTGTAATTCCAGCAACACTCAGTGGGGCTGAGGCAAGAGGAAAGCTAGTTCAAAGTCAGCCTCAGCAATTTAGCAAGGCCCTAAGCAACTTAGCAAGATACTGTCTTAAAATAAAAAATAAAAAGGGCTGGGGATGTGGTTCAGTAGTAAAGCACCCCTGGGGTTAAATACCCAGCACCAAAAAAGAAAATGAATTAAGGCTTGGTTTCTATTCTCAGATAATGAGTATCACCCCAAAGGTAAACAGAGATGCTTCTTTGACTCACTCCCACGTGATCAAGTGAATCTCTAACCTTTTCCTGATGACGCCTCATAGAGTCCTATTTTTACCCCAGTGGTGTGTGTTCTGATGTTTGGGGAACACGGATCTCATTCGGCCTTATTTCAAAGATGGGAGACGGGAACTTGAGAAGCACAGTACCTTCCCAGGCTGTCCCCCTGACACACCCCAACCTGTATGAGGACACTCGTCCCTGTGCTTCTCAGGGTCACTTCTTAAACTCTCAGGGAAGCTCCACAATGCAGACAAGCCCAGAGGCAGCACTTTTTGGCCTGAGTCACATGCTAAGGGAGCTTGTGGGACTAGAATGGGTCCCCAAAGCCAGCACCCAGCCTCTTTGTTTTCAATGCCTGGAACTTTTCCTTACTCCTGGATTTTGCTAGAAGTAAATGCACGGTCCTTTTCTTCCTAGCACGGACTTTACATAGGTTTACTGCCCAGCAACAACTGCCCTTCATTTCTATCCCTTCTTAGGAAAAAGCAGTAACCCTGAGGTTCTGGGCAGACGCATGGCTGGGGACACTTTTTCTTGGGTACAGAAAGCACTCGTTTCTTAAAAAGACAAACAGGCATGAGCCCAGCTTCACTGCATTTGTGGCTCTGTTTAGTTGATTCACGATTACCCTTTGCTCAAGGGGGTATCCACTGGTCCGCTCCACGACACCCCAGGGAGCCTCCTGTGCACTCTTCAACATGGCGGTGTGTAGGAAAGCAGCGGGGGCACATAAACAAAGCCTCTCTCTCCTCAGCCCTGGAACTTTGCTGTTCCTCCACTGTGCGGCTTACTTCTGCACAGCAACAGACTGAAGAAGATCATGTTGCGAAATTTGGCATGTACGGAGTTTATATTTTTCAGAATATTTAATAAAAGGCCACCAAATGTTAAAATCATGATCCATTTCCTGTATGTGTGCACGTTTTTTTCCATTGCTAAAATTTCTTAATTAAAATATTAATTAAGAGGGCTTTGTTAATTAAGAAGCTACTGTAGACATTGCAGTCTCTGAATAACGGAAACCTTTGCTTTCCTGCTGGTGGCCTAACCACCTAGAAGGGCCCTACAGTGGCTCATGCAGAGCTCTCTCTCCTTGGATGGCTTCCGTTACAGTATTCCAGCGCCTCGATGGCTCCATCCATGGTGTTCAAGTGACTTGTTTTTTTTACAGTAGAGTCATCATGATATGTAATACAGTGTGATAGCATATTAAACGTTTAGCCCCCCCAGTCCCCTGTCTTCAATTCTGTGAATATTTCAATGAAATGGACACAAGTGCCTTAAAATAATGTAGAGCTCATATATATTATTGTTAATATTGATACTACTATAATGATTTTAATGCAATTATGTTATAATTATTTTATATTTTATATATTTAAGTCTTTAGAGGTGTTCCACATCAGGAATGATGGGAAAATTTTAGTCTGCATAAATGCATATAGTTTTGTTTCACAAAGAGAAGAAGGACATCAAGAGTGGGATAGAAAGTGTGTAGAAGAAAACTAACATTTTAAATAATGTGGACGATGTACCCCACTATCCTCTCAAAAAGATATTGCTCTAGCCTGGAGGAAAGGGGAGGAACGCAAAGCGTTTGCAGGTTTCAGTTCTCACGTGTTTTTTATAGGATCATCTTCTCCCAAGAGCGAGTGTGATTTGGTGTGACGGGGCATATGTTTTAAAATATGCACCCCACATACACTGATTTTACATTCTGATTCTTGTGTAAGATGCTGTATGCAAAGTTAAGACATTTTAAAGAAATGTAGATTGATATATGTGGACTCTGAGTTTCCCCTTGCTTCCCTAACACATCATCGGTGCTTTCCTTAAACCTGGATGTCTCTGTCCTCTGACCCTACCTGAGTGGCAGGTACTCACCTCTCTCACTCTGACAGGGCTTCTGAGTTGCCTCATGCAACAGGGTTTGCAGGAAGCCTCTGCTCACAGGAACTTGTTTTCTGGAGCCCTTAGAAGCTGGAGGTGGGCATGCAGAACTAGTAAGGAGGTTTGGGGACTAGGTGCAGCTTCAGTGTCCTCTACAACAATTGCATAGGACTTTCTAAGTAAGATACAAGAAGTTCAAGGCACAACAATGACAACAAAAATCTAAGTCTGCATACACTTAAAAAAAAGAGCTCTAATAGGCAAATTATCAGTATAATTAAAGGTAAAAGACATAAAGGAAATTTAGTTCATTGTAATTATCTTTTTAAGCGGAGATTGGGAGAGAAGGTGCAGGAATCATCCAGAGTGACAGTTCCCAAGTGAAGGGTGATGCTCTTGTGGACTGGAGAGGAGGAGGTGCCTAGATGCATACACTCCAGCCTGGCTGCCACGGATCCTGGTGTCAACTCTCATCTTTCTTCAAAAGACATTTTCCAAAAACTGGAGTCACACCATTTGCGTCTTCATGCATGTACTTAGGGTAATGATGTCCATCTCATTAAATGAAAAACTGTGCTCTCTATGTGTGCTATGAATCGGAATGCATTCTGCTGTCATGTATAACAAACTAGAATAAATAAATAAATATTTTTTTTAAAAAAAGACATTTTACAGGGTGAGTGTGGGTGCTAAGCCTGCTCTGGGTTCAGTCCCAACACCAAAACAAAACCAAAAAGCATTTTGATGCAATTAGTGCCCAGTGCTGTGCCAAAATGCTAGGCATCCAAAAATGAATAAAATAAAACCCAGCCTTGAGGGGCTTCCCTTCTATTAGAGGAATGTGGATATGCAGACATTTATTAGTCTCCCAGTGAACCCAACATCTCAATGTGTATTGCATTGGTCTAGATTCCGAATACAGAGAAGTGAAAAAAAAATTGGCAAGTTTCCGGCTCTTGTTAACAATTCAGTATGGAAAACTAGACAGTAAGCAACTAAAATATGCATAGAAGTCCTGAGAGTGAAGGGAGAAAATAATACAAGGTAACCTGGAGGGAAGTTATTTTTTAGTTAGAATCAGAAAGGTCTGAGCTTCACGAGGTGACATGTAAGGTGAGATGTAAAGAAGAAAAAGCCAAACCTCTCAAGGATAAAGGAAGAGCAAGTGCAAAGACTCCAAGTCAGGTGGACAGATGTCCACGTTTGAGGAAGAAAAGAAGGCTGTGAGGTTGGGGCTCAGTAAAGGCGGGGAAACGCCTGAGGTGGGTCAGCAGAGGCCCCAGCAGCCAGACACGATGCAGGTGGCTCCTAATTAAACAGCCTAAACCACGATCCTTCATAAAGCACAGAGATAATGTGGATTCACATAATGGCACCGAGATTCTTGAGATTCTTAGAAGTATAGTTAACATCATTGTTTCTCAATTTATCTATGTGGAAAGAGTTCACTTAGAATTTCAGGCCAATACGTTTGTAAAATAGAATACTCAGGAAATAGTAGGGGAATACAAGCATGTGCTCATTTTAGGGATTATGACATCCAAGCACCATTGTCTTATTGCTGTTTTAAGCTCCATATCTTCATTTCTGTGCTTGTTGTGGGCTGGTCCATGGGTCTTGGACCAAGAACAGATTGTGGACCACACTTTGAGTAGCCCTGGACTGTGTAACTGAAGATGTTCATTATATTTCCAAAAGCCTTTATTATTTACATGCACAGTAGTCACACTGTCTCTTAATGTCATCTATAATGTTGGATTAGAAAAATTATATAGTTTAATCTTTTGACCTGATGTGTGTGTGTGTGTGTGTGTGTGTGTGTGTGATCCTATCTACAATGGTATTAGGTCTTGATTTCTTTAAAGTACAGTAATATATGAGCTCAGTGTTCCCAATGTGCTTTTGGCATTATTTATGAAAAACAGTCTTTAATTACCAAGCTTAACACATTATCCTTGGTGGAGACTCAAATCTCTTTTCCAACTTTAAACTGAGCAAAAGCTTTCATCTGGCAAGGTACTGAAGCCCACTATGAAAATTGTGCGCATAGAATTATCACCAAAAGCTATTTGGCAGCTTCTCCATCCCAATGAAAAGGACTCTGTATTTTATCTTCACACAAATAAAGCTCACCACCATATAAATTATTTTCTCAATTATCTCTCAACCTTTTTGCAATAAGGTTTCCTGAATAAGCACTGGAAATTTCTACATCACATTCCATGTCACTTTTCTTGATCCAAATTCTTTTAATTGGTGACTTAGCCCAAATCTATTTCAAGCACAACAATTTCCTGTATATGTGGAAGAGCAGGGGAAAGTTTTACCTCATCTCACCCTATCACGGCCGGCCGTAACCCCTGTGAGCCTGGGGGCCGGCCAACGCTTTTCTTGGGAGTGGTGTTACTCACCATTCAGTCTGCAAGATATTTTCACATTGGAATTGAAATTTTGTAATTGTGGAAAGAGATTTCCAACACCCACTTTCCAGTTACTCCCAAGTGCAGTTCAAGCCACCAGAGCATCTAGTGCACCGGGTCACACCAGAGTACTGCGTCTGTCACTTCCCAAGCTCAGATTTTATGCACCAGGGAGAGAGCCAAGCTAAGTGCTGGCTCAGCACATTCTCCAAAGGAGCATCTAATTTTATTGTCTTCTCTCCGAGTTTCAGGGAAGTGGCTCCTTTAGTTATTTTGAAGCCATCTGCACCCTGAGCCGGGTCACTTTCCCCTGTCTTGGTAGCATCCGTCTGATGCACTGGGAACACCTCAGGGCTCTGAGGACCTGAGCAATAGATCTCACCTCAGCTTGGGCCTTGATGGCTCTTGACTGTGGCCTGGGGTGTCAGCGTAAAAGCTCCCCTGGAAGAGGCCATTGGGGTGCGTTGCTGGGGAGGGAGTCCTTCCTGTGGGGAATGAGCACTAGCTTCTACTGGGACCTTTTCTAGTAAGTTTCCTGTGCGTTTGAGTGAAAGGCTTGAAATGCCGTTATCTAAAAATCTGATGAAACATTTGGCTCTATCTGAAAGAAGCACATGTTAATTGCTTATCAAACTATCAACTTGAATTTCAAAAAATGACTGATGTCTCTGAGTCTGTGAGGAGAAAGCACTATACTGTGTTTCAAGGGCATTTTTTTTTTTTTTGCTACAAATTAGGAAAGTGGATATAGATAGAATGCACTGTGTCATTAATCCATCACTAATTTTCTTAGGTAAAGCACTATCCTGATAACATGACAAACACTTCCATTGGGGGACAAATGACCTCCTTCATTTGCAAAATCTGCCTTTTGTTTTCAAGAAAAACATTCATGGTTTAAAAGAAAATTCAGCTAAATGTGATTCCACAAAAAACTAATCCCACTGATGTGTCTCTAGTGACCCCTCCTCCAAAAAAAAAATTAGATATCTCCAACATGTTTTGAATTTCTTGAATTCCATGATCCTGTGTTCATAAAAGTAGATTTTTCTGAGGAGTTATGAACAAATCAACAACAATAGAAATACACCCAAAATATTTTGTGTGTTTAGCAGAAACTCAAAGGGAAGCAAAAAAAATAGTAGGCTAAGAGACAGGAAAGCTATCATTGCTGGAGTGGGGAATTCCTCAGTCCTCGTCCCTTTTCCTTGTGCAGGGAAGCACAGAGCTTCATGAGTCTCAGGAAGTTCTCCGCATCTGCATCTGCGGGGCATGGTTGAGGGGACTCTGCAAGCTTCCAAGGAGCAGGAGCCCACAGGCAGCCGGGCAGACACCGGCTACAACCAGACAGGTGGCCACAAGTTGGAGATGCTGAAATCTTCCTCCCACTTTGAAGCTCCTTCCCATTTAAAAGCAGCAATAAAAACTCCAGGGAGGCTTTGTCCCTCCAGGCAGTACCTTCCTGGGCTTCAACTTTTTGTTCTAGCTTTTCTGACCCAGAGCTGTTCCTAGTCCACGTCCCTCTGCTGCGGTGGCTCCACCTGAGCAGCCCGGCATTTCTCCCCGCCTGCCCTCCGGTCCGGTCCCCTCCCAACTTCCCCGGGCACCAGGCCCACTTGCGAGTCTTCTCATTCCAGTTCTCAGGTCTTTCCATCAGATCCCTCCAGCCTCTTTGGTCCCCTCTTGCCGAGACCTCCGACTGCACAGTGCCACCTCCGTGGGCTCCCTCTTTCCACACACCCTGCAGCCTGTCCCTGGCCTCATCTTCTGTATCCGCACTGACAGCCTGGGCTCCAGGATTTCATCAGGTGGCCTGGGGGCGAGGGGGGCCCACGGTCATTGAAACTCCTCCTTCTCAGCCAGCCTGAAACAGATGTGATAAATGGAACCATACAAAGCTCAATTTCATCTGGAAATTTCAAACTTAGGATGTCCAAATAGGCTCGCCAGTTCCCCCACAGCACATCTCTGCTCTCCCTGAGACCCAAGTGCAGGTTGCGGCCGAGCAGGCCTCCCACCTGGTTCCACGGCTCGCATATTCGGGTCTGGGCATGTGTCTGGTGCTCGGCTCAGGGATGTGGCCATGGTGACATATTTGCTGGTTCTCCTCCAGAGGAAGAGTGGACGGCGTGGGTTGGCTTCAAAGGCCTCCTGCCCAGGGCCACTGCTGTAGCTCTCTGTGTCTAAAAGCCAGCGGCAGCTTTGTTGTTGACAATCTATTGCTACTTGTCCTGTCCTGGCGCAAAATTATCAAGAGGAGAATCTTCAAACTGAGCTCTTGCTTCTCACAGCAAAAAAGTCCAGCTCTGCTCCTCCGTCCTCTCCCCGTCCTGTCCCTCGCCTTGAGGACTTGGTCCATCAAGGAATGCAAGGGTGGGTGTTGCTGGGAAAGCAGGAAACGGGCAGGAAAGCCTCTGTGTTGCTGGCAGAGACCACGAGCGAAAGTCCGTTTTGCAAAATGTGAGCCCCAGCTCAGTTAAATATATGAGATCAAAGAGAAAGGTAAATAAGTAGCCTTTCCCTTTACTTCTTTTCTCTAAGGTACAATTACAGAAGCAGTGAAGAAGAAAAATCCTTTGCATCTCCTCCGCTGCCTCTTCCAGTTCACGTACTCTCACCAGGTGCAAGGCTGCTGGCCACCACGCCTTTCTTTCCACATTGAGGTCCTCTATGTCTGTAGACATACAGACCTTGTGTCCTTAAAGCAAAATGCTATCATAGGATTTGTTCTGCAAGTTCTACATCCCCACTTACCATGTGTCCTGGAGATCTTTCTATATCTTTAAATATACAGCTGTAATTCTTTTTAAACTGCTGTGTATTAATTTACAATATGTCCCTATCAAGTTTTTGAAAACATCCCCCTGGTAATGGACACTTAGATAATCTATACCTTTTCTCTTTTTAACTATCATAACTCATATTTCAATAAACAGTTCCAAATATGTGCCCTCTCAGTAATTTCTCCCCCACAGAGGAGATACCAAGAAATGGAATTAGTGACCCAAAGGGAAATGTCTATTTTTAGTTTGCATCAGTGCTGTCAACCTGCCCTCAGATTGGCTTGACCCTGTGGTGTGCCTTCTTGTGAATCAGCTTTGTTTTGTTTATAATCATGTCATTTCCAGCCTCCAAATTGAAATACTTACCAGTCTGAAAGCAGTAACAACTGGTCTTGGTCTATTCAGGTTACAATAACAAAACGCCAGAAATTGTGGGCTCCTAAAGAACAGAGATTTGTCTCTCACAGTCCGGAGGATGGAGTCCCAAGACCAAGGTGCTTGCAGATGGGTATCTGTTGAGGCTGCTCACTGCATCTGAAGGTGCCTTCTAGCTAACTCCTTGGTGGCTCATGAGCTCCTGGTGATGTCTTTTACCAGGAATCAAATCTTATTCCAGAGGGTTCCACCCACATAACCTCCCAGGGTTGGGATTTTAGCATGAATTGGGGGGAGACACAAATATTCAGTGTATAGCACAAATGAAAGATTTCATCAGGTTAATATTCTCTTCTGACTAGACACAATGGGTGCTTTTCCTCATATATTGTACTGAGCCTCATGCTCATAGAACTAATTTCTATAATATGAAGATAACACGTTTTCTCGATTCAAATGCTAAATTTATAATGAAAGAGAAAAAGTATCAAAAAGAAAAAAACTAAGAATATTTTCCTATCCTATGTTGTTGACACAGGAAAAATCTAATAGGGAACAAAAATCTTTCATATTGGAAAGCATCTACTTTAAAAACTATTATCTACTTGTGAAGAATATATTCTGTTAATCACATTAATTTAGAGTATAGCCCCATACGTGAGTCATGTACCCTCTCAGAGATTATGAAGGGGGATACTCAAAACATATTAAGAAAACAACTTGTCTTGAAAAACTCAAGTTACTCAAATTAATTGTATATGAACTTCAAACTTGATTTTTCCACGTTATGGATCACTTCCTACATTTTGCTCTGAGTATACTCACTGTCTTGGTTTTTTAGTTCAATCTTCCAATAGGCAATGCCTTGTAGCTTATTTTAAAAATATGGGTTGAGACTTTCATTTATTTATTTGGTACTAGGGATTAAACCCAGGGGTGCTTTGCTGAATTAGATTACTAGCACCTTTTTTTTTTAATTTGATACAGGGTATTATTAAGGACCTTGCTTAATTGCTGAGGCTGGCTCAAATTTGCAATCCTCCTGCCTCAGCCTCCAGAGTCACTGGAATTATAGACATGTGCCACCATACCCAGCCACTGAAGTGGAGCAAATTATATTCCACACTTGTATGATTATGTCAAATGAACCCCAATGTTTTATGTAACTATGATACACTAATGAAAACATATTATTATATAATTATATAATGTATATTTATATATAATATCTAATATGTATATATTTTATATATAATTTATTTATACATATAATTCTTTGGAACAAGAGATGTATAATAAATTTTAAAACATGCCAGTAGTAACAGAATTTGGAAAATGCAGTAACCTATATCCACCAAGTCTTATTAACCTATCCAAGTCTCCAGACATCTCTATTCCAAATTCTGCCCAGCTTAGTTCCAGCCCTATTTTTTTCTGACAACCTGTTTTTCACAAAACGGTTGCTGCGGCGACACCCTATGAGAAATGCTAGGGTTTCCACGTGGGCAGGAGAGGCCACCCGTGGGCTGCAAAGGCACCAAGGCTGCCATGGCAGCTGAGCAGGACAGAGAGCTTGGACCCCAGGGAGGAGGCTAAGGACAGAAGCAGGAGGTGAACCTAGAGAGCCACAGCGCTCAGTGCGACTTCATCCCACAGGTGCTGGGGTGCCTGTTTATGCCAGCCCTGTTCTAGGTCAGAGCTAAGGCCAGTATCCAAATGAACAGAAAATCCCCAACCCTTAAAAACATCTCAGAGTATCTACTGAGATGTTCCAAAAATCAACAAATGGGTTCACTAAATTAACGTTCAATATATTCAAAGATACCAATGGAAAAGAAAGATTATGAGACATAGACTGGGAGAATTTGAGGAACTCCTACCAGTCGGTAAGAAATTTACAAATGACCTAATGGGAACGTGGTCAAGACCCATCCACAGAGGGAGAAACCCAACAGATAGCATAGCATTCTCAGCCTCAAAAGCAACGAACCACCAGGCACCCTGGTGGACATCTGTAATCCCAGCAACTGGGGAGGCTGAGGCAGGAGGACCACAAGTTTGAGGCCAGCACCAGCAACTTAGCTAGGCACTCAGCGAGACCCTGTCTCAAATAAAAAATGAAAAGGGCTGGGGATGTAGCCCAATTGGTAAAGCGCCCCTGGGTTCTATCTATAGTTAAAAAAATAATAATAATATGATCTTGCGTTTAGCTCATGGCTTTAAAAATTATTATCACAATGAGAGATTCCTACACAGCTGGAGCAGCAAAAATCAACATGTGACGACTCCACGTGGTGGAAGGCACATGGCAAGGGCTCCAGTCTCTGGCTAGGAGGCCTCACTGGCCTGACGTGGGGGAGATCATTCAGGCTGGTGTTGCCCAAATAAAACGTGACCCAAAAAGGCAGACCATGCTTTTCAATAGACACGTTTCAAAGAAACAGGAAAAGCCTGTTTTAACAACCTCCTTTATCTAACTCAGTACACTGGAAAAGTCCTCATTTCAACACGTACTTCATCTGAAAAGCCAGCATTGCGCATCCTGCATTTGGTAGGGTTCTGAAGTCCGGGCACAAGTTCCACCTACAGCCACTTTCCAATGGCTCAGCAGCCTCATATGCTGACTGTCTAATACGTTGGATGGCACTGTCCTCGAAACACTGATGTTGGACCCAAGAAAACCCTATGTGCTGACGCCAGGAGTTTAAAGAATATCACTGCAACCTTGCCACCAAAAAGGGTTTTAAAATGCAAACTGTGAAAAATGTCCATATCAGAAGATGGGTTAGGAACCGAGGTGAATCCATGTGGTACCTTATGATAGCGCATGGAAATAAATGAGCTAGAGCTCTGCTCGGCAGAAAAGCTTATGGCGTAATTAAAAACAGATCACAGAATAAAGCATGATATCACTTCAGTAAAGTTCAAAAACTCCCAAAGCAATACTGTTTATTCCTAGAGTACCAATAATACACAGATCTAGGAGGTACACATACAGACACTTCTTGATTGACAGAGGGGCTACACCCGTTGAATCCATCATGAGTTGAAAATATACTGCCTCAAAATGCCTTTGATAACCTGACCTAGCAAACAGCGCTTCTGAGTCTTGACTACCCTCAAAGTGCTCACAGCATGCACAGTGGACTGCATTGGCCTGAAAACTCTCGTGCAAAGCCCACTCTGTAGTGAAGCCTGAAAATCTGCCATTCACTGAACATTGTGCCAAACGGGATAAACTTGAATGGCTGAATGGGTACGTTTCCATACCAAGTCTGATTGCAAGTCATGGAAAGTCCACAATAAGTTAAAGACACACACACACACACACACACACACACACACACACACACGTGTGTGTGTGTATATATATATATATATATATATATATAGAGAGAGAGAGAGAGAGAGAAATATCAAATGCCATCTAGTGCTTTTCAAGAAGGAAGAGAAAATAATGGAGGGGTGAGGCACAGCAATTTCAACATATTGAAATATTGGTATTTCCTTTATGTATTTTGTCATGTTACTACGCATACTTATTACATACATAGAATATTTTAGGCTGTTAACAGAAAGTCAGTAGTGGATAGAACATTTCAGGGAGCCGATTCTCTAATCAATAAGAACCAACTTTATACACATGGATTTTATTTTCCTATTTTTCTTTTGCAGTGAATATAGATTTAAGTTGCCAATCACAGTATACTAGGAGAGCTTACATCACTACAGCTTGGGAGCTCACTGAAGAGCAGAATCCAGGTCCCATCCTAGAACTACCAAATAACGAAAAACTCAGAACCACTGTTCCTGGAAGGTGGACTGACTGGCCACCCCATATTTTTCATGGTGGCCATTTTCTTATCTTTAAAGAACACTTACGTAACCTGAAGAAGAGATCTACAAATAAGGACCACAAACTGTCAAGGCATAAAATTGGATCATGTAAATTACAGATACATAAACCTGAAATCCTAGTGTACTTGAGATTTGAAGTTCTTCTGATCAGAATAAATATTTTAGCATTTAAAGTGTAGCACAAAGAAATTAGATAATAACTGCAGAAAAGTCTCAGAAAATGACACACTCATTATAAACAGATTTTTCTCAATAAAACAAAAGCCTTAGGAGGCCTTGCCAGATGACATGAAGGCAAATAGAATTCAGAACTTGGAACAATTTTGGTCTCCAACTTCTTCTTCTTCTTCTTCTTCTTCTTCTTCTTCTTCTTCTTCTTCTTCTTCTTCTTCTTCTTCTTCTTCTTAAAAAAAAAAAAAAGGAAGATAAATTAAGCTAAGGGACCATCTAGGTTTCCTTACCCATAATTAACCTGACCAGAGTGTGAGAAAGAGTTGTTTCTCTATTTTAGTGCACTCTGTTCCTTTATGTCAGACTCTCTGCTCAAATAGGAACTAAAAGAATTAAGGGAATAAACAGGCAATCCGTTCTCCCCCCAATATGCTTCATCATGACAGGAATTCACCACATAACTTTGTTGTTGTTATATTTAAAAGAATCTGACCTGAAATCGGAGGGGCATCCTTGTTCTTCCTTAGTTGTGAAATGGCTCTGCTCTGTTACCAAACCCCTTCTGTTCTCTGCATCAGTTACAAGAAATGAAATTAGAAGGACTTCGTGTTTAACGGGAACATGAAGTTCAATTAATGATACATCCCTTCCCCAATGCAGCTGCAGGAGAACCCAGCCATGGCAAGAGACCTCCAGAAAAGGATTTATGAATCAGCTGCTGTGGTAGAGCCAACAGAGGGAGCACAAGCCATTGCTTCTTGTGACACATTAAAAAAAAAAAGCTATTAAAAATAAACTTTCTGGTGGCATAAGATTGAAAAAATTAAATCCATGTATCTAGAGAGACATTCACCAGGTGATAATGACTAAATGAGTCATATTTCCTTTTTTATCATTCATCAAAGATGCAATAACAATTTAGGAGAAAAACATGGTTATTATGGGCAGAGGTGAGCTGACCGGATGATTTTTCTAGCTTATCTCTTTTATTTACGAAGCTCTGGCAAAGGCCTTCAAAGTCTGCCTGCTCGTTCTTCCTGCTGTTGATCAGCTCTCCTTCCCACTGGCCATGAACTTCGCTTAGGTATGGGCCAGGGAGGTGCCACTGCATGGCTTGGGTCTTCAGCCTGAAACCTCTCCTGACTCAAAGCAACCTCACTCTTCTCCCTCTTACAGCTTTCTGTTCTAAGAAAAACCGAGACCCCTCGATGCTTTAACTTTCGGACTTTTCTAGATCATCGGGCTTCTCAAATGAGAATTCCAAACGAGCCCTCTAGTGCTATTTTTCCTTGAGGAGCAGTGGTTGTGGGATGAACAGATTTTCCATGACATCTTGGCCATTTGAACACAGACGATTCTTCCCTGCTCACCCTCCCTTGCCTTTGTTCTACAAAGTTATGTGTCAATAAGGATGTGCCCCTAGTAATATATGCTCACTTCTCTTGATGAAAACCTTTAGAGTTGAATATCTGTAAGACCAAATGCTAGAAATGACATTTGTGTGGATCAACATTTTTATGGGAATAGTTGGCAAACATAGAAGTTTGCTCTCTCACACACAAATGCTAGCGCCTGCATTGGTTGCTTTCTCGCAGTCCTGATGGTATTGGGCTGACTGGCCACTGGTATTCCTCAAACCCTCCTTCCAGCTGCAGGAGTCTCACAACAGCCCCCGAAGCCAGCTGCACCCTACACAGCCGTTGCTGCCTCGCCTGCCCCCACTGCCCCAGCAAGCTGGTGGCTTTGCTGCCATGCCAACGTACATGACCACCTTGTGCCTTCTACATGTGTCTTTGTATGTGTCCTAATCTACATCACAAACTCCAGCACCTTCCCTCTTGCTTCCTTTGGGGTTACAATAGAGAAATGCATGCAATAAAATTTGGTGACCATTGGGTTAAGCGTTTCCTACCAGTAACGCAGTCATTGGAACTAGACTGCTGGCCTGCACTTACGAAGATCACCTTTTAAACTAGTTCGGAGGATAATGTGTCTTATTATTTTCCCCTCTTGTGTTTGACCCCATGATATCAGGATTAAAGCTACCACCCCATACATATGGCCACCAGAATGCAGCCAAGGGAAATGGCTGAGTGATTTAGATTTAGTAAAGATTTAGATTTAGTAAAGATACCACTGAAAGCTTTTAGCTTGTTGATGTTGAAAAATAAGTTTCTGAGCACAGACTGCCCAGAAACCAGCAAATCACTGTGCCACTTACCAAACACACAAGTCCCATGTCCAGTGACACTACTGTCAATCTATCTGTGGTGCTTCCAGTTTAAAAAAAAAAAAAAAAAAAAAAAAAAAAAAAAAAGCTCAACCAGAGTCTTCCCTTTATGGTCTTCAGGCTCCATTCAATTAATGAAAAGAAGTGGCAACAGAAGTTAATAACTGTTCCTGATCATTGAAGCAATCTATAGAGGTGGCTGGGAGGCAAAGACCTGGGAGAAATTGAACTTGATGGGCGAGCCCTATAAATATCCTCTGAGCTTCTTTACTGTCCCCTTTCCACAAGGCAGTGCCGTGGCATCTGCTCCCAAACTGTTCCCATCCTGTTCAGAAACTGACCTGAATATATATTGGGCTTAATGACCAAATGTTTAAAAATTCATTGCACAAGAACAGCTGAAATCAGTTGATTGGTTTGAACTTTATTGTATGCACCTTGCTTCCCAGAACTGCAGTAAAGGGGAAGGTCAGCTGGTAAACATTTGGGCATTTAAAAATAAGAGGCCCTGGATTTCCCAGGGCCCCGTCTGTGCCACTTACCAAACTCCCAGAGCACGAGGTCCTACTAAGGTCTTTGTGCTCAGTAGGATTTTATTCCGCTTTGGTCTGCCTGTCCTGATGCTGGGGGGTCAGAACATCCCTGCAGAAGTAGCTCCCCACTAACTCCTTCCAGACCCCCACAGGAAAAGTTTCTGGAAGCTTTGTTCTCATGGACTGTGAGTCACTTCGGTTGAAAGAAGCAGGGGTTTTGTTCTTTCCTCGAGCACTGTCATTCCTAGAAATAGCTATCCTCTCCCAGAAAGGCCAGACTGCCATACAGTATACTCTAGATAGATGCATCCTGGACTGGACTTCTGCAGCTGGCCCTACCTACATGCGCACCAAGGGGTGGAAGTTATATTCTCAGATCATGGCGCCCCTTGGAGTATGCTGTTGGGAACGAGGCTCTTTGCTATAACAATGATCTGCTGAACACGAGAAATGGTTTAATTAATTCCAATGTGGGCTTGCATTGGGCTTTTTCCAAATTCTAGAGGCCACACAATTTTTAAATACACAGTTCTTTCCACCTTGGTGGAAACGCCTTGGTGGAAATGCTCTTTCTTGTGTATTATACGCAAACGCAAAACCTGTGCTCCTGTACTGCAGCTCATATGTGATCAGTCTGGTTCCCATTATTACAGAATGCATGCCCACACACCAGAAGCCCGCACAGGGCATCTGGAACACGGCCGTGAGACAGTGGCCCAGGGAGGGGCAAAGCAGGCTGGTGCACTTCTCCCTCCTGCAGCCTCCACCTCCTGAGACCTTGCAGCCCTTGCCACAGCTGCCACCCCTGCCCTCATTTCTATTATGAAAATCCAGTCCTTTGGCTCTTTTGGGGGGTTCTTGGAGTATGAGTGTATGTGTGTTTTAAACTCACTCTCCTCTTTAACTGATTTATTCCTTTCTTCTTTATAATTTTCCTCTTCTCAGTGTGTAGCCCTTTGTCATTAGAATGATAATCATAATAATAGTGGGAATGTAATTTCCCATAATGCTAATAGCAGCCGGGTGCGCACACACACCCAGTTTATTCTTAGATTCATTTACGCTCTGACTTCTTCATCTCATATTTAAATACAGCAGGTGTTTATCTTCATCAAAAAATGTTTGTTGAGCTCCTCCAGGGAGCATGGGGCTGGCCCTAGGTGCTGCCGGCTTACACAGGGCAGATTCAAAGATGTGGAAATGCTATTTTTTTTTCACCCTAAGATCCAGAAGTGCAGAGTTGTGTTTCGTTTCTTCAGATGTTGTAAGTGGCGGAGCCTTTATTTCTGCTTACCTAAAATTCCCTTGGCTGTGTTTGCAAGGACAGATAAACCAGGGCAGCTAAGTTGAATTATGGATTGTGTCCTGCGCTTATTATGCCACTCTGCTCCAAAAGAATAATTGACAGGGATTCTCTTTTTGCAGCCATTAGATGGAAAGAATAGATGGTGATTATATAAGTACTGTGGGTTTTTTTTTTTCCTTTCCTGAAGCTCTCAGCACCAGAGGAACATGATATCACTCTTCATGGTGCCCTTGTGATACAGACAGAGCACAGGGAACACAGAAGCCAGGTAGATTCCTCGGGTGGGTTACAGGTAGCAGTCATGACTTTCAGACCACGCTTCAGTGTTGTAAGTTGCTTCTTGCTGTCTTTATTTTGTTAGAGATGCACCCCAAAGTGCTTCACATAAAAATTTACTGTGTGTACTGACTCAGAATCCATCCAAAAGAACAACCTAAATGTGAAAAGACATAGTGACTGTTAAATATTAAACAAAGTAACCACCAAAGTATAGTTCACCTTGCTGAGGCCTGGCCCAAGCCCAGCAGAACTGGTACAGCAGGAAAGTGCAGAGCCTGCTCTAGCCAGGAGGAGAGCTGTTGGAAGTCACATAGCCGGCACCAGCCATGGTTTCCTCGGGGCCAGAGGAAAGTTTGCTAAATCTAGTGCCTTGTTTTCCTTCTTTTAAACCACATTTGGTTGCCCCTTGGCAATTGTAACTGCAACTGAGCATTTGAGTTATGGACCTAACTTGCTAAGATCCAGATTGACGAACCTGGCCGTGGGACAGTGGCCCAGGGAGGGGCAAAGCAGGCTGGTGCACTTCAGGGGCTCAGGAGCAGCTCAGTGATATGGCATTGACCCAGCATGTGAGAGGCCCTGGGTTCCATCCCAGCACCACAAAAACAAAAACTAGAATCTCTGAACTGACTGATCAGAGCAAGGTACAGCTTAGAATTTATCCAAGTTAGCCCCCAGAGCTGGAAACGGCCATGTTTTCTGTATCGAATTTCCTAGGTTTGGAAGGGTAACACAGTGTTGAGAACAGCTACTGGAGTCAGTGAGGCTCAGGCTGGCCCTGGATGAGTCCTTTCCCTCTCACAGCCTCAATTCCCCACCACCATTTTGTTGGTGACATAGACGTGGACTCAGAAGGGTCGTGTTATATGTGATGTGCATAAAAGCCCTCAGCAAGCATCTGCCATGGAGTAAAAACCCAATAAATACAAGTCACCAAATAGAACAGCTTTACTTCCAACTCTACATCTCCATTAAATTGAGCCTCAGCCAGTGCACCTTGAACACTTGAAATGGCTGTGAAAATTGAAAACTGTTTAAAAAGGAAAATACCATGGGGAATTCAAGACGTATGAAAACTGGTTAAGATAGGCAAACTCCACCTCTATAATGTGGGTATTCACACCCACCAGGACTTCACATAGCAGGAGGTACAGGAACCACAGCACCAGGCATCTGCCATCATCTACAGGTTCAAAGCAGTGGAGATCAAGCAAAAAGATAATGCTTAATGGTACTAAAATGGTTTCAAAAAGGTGAATGAACAATTCAGGAAGAGCTGATCTAAATGGATGGCAAACGTGAAATCATCTAGGTCAAGAGTGTTTAGAAGTTACATACTAAAGGAACAACAGGATACCACATCACCTAACAGGTTGTCAGAGAAAATTATTTGAAATGATAACACCAATTACTTGTAGGTTTGCCCAGGAGGGAAAAAAAAAAAAAGCAATCTCCTCTGTTCTAAGTGGAAATGCAACACTACTGACATCTTGAGAAAGCAAGTGATCATGTGGTTCAGACCCACCAGTGGAACCCGGGCCTCAGGGGTGAAGCACCAGTGTGCAAGTCCACACCTGCCCAGACAGATCCTGCAGAGCTGGTCAGGGAACTGCAGGCCAGTAAATGGCTGATGGTACCTGTGGAACATCGCCACCATGCTGCACGTCTCCTGAAAAGAACGGATTAGTGCTTTGTGGGAAGATTTCCAAGGGTGTCATTAAGCCAAAAAGAGGAAGAGGCAGATAAATGTTTGTCAAATGGTGACATTTACTAAAGCAATAAATATGTGGAAGGGGTAGGTGAGCACTGAGGGTCGTGAACACTAATGTACCTAAGAGTATTAAAAAGGTAGAGTAAGCTAAAGAAATTTTGAAATGCACTGAACAAAATACACCCAGTATATGTGACATTCCTCATTTATTTAAATATGGCACCTGTGTGTATATAATCTATATTCATTGACTGTGCATGCAGATATACCTATGCCATATGTATATGATGAAATTAGGAAAAATAACCACCCGAATCTTGATTTATTGGAAGTTCATAGGGTATATAATTGTTTGCATGGCATGATGGAACCTTGCTTAAAGACAAATGAGCAGGTCTTTATGTCCCATAAGGCAGGAGACTGTGGCCTATGAGCTGTGTCCAGCTGTGTGCCTGTTTTTGTAAATAAAGACACCCTTTGATTCAGTGTTATTCACCGAGGCTTCCTTGCTATAGCCTAGAGTGGCACCAGGGCTATGCTATAAGCAAAAAAATAAGTAGCATCATCTAGCCACTTAAATTTCGATGGCCTCCTGTGTGTACGTGATTGCACATATTCACACAAGTAAAAAAAAAAAAAAAAAAAAAAACAAGGTGTGGGTGTAAAGTAGACTGTTACTCTTGGTTACCTCAGAAAGAAAGCCTGGAAGCCTGGATGGATGGTTACTAACATGCATGCATCTTTATGATTTGAAAACCAGTAAAGAGTACTTAAAATATCACAGTTTAAGAAAAAATTTACAATTGCTTTAGAAAACGTGTTATTTGGAATTGGGGCTGGGACTTTTCATCCATGATGAATGCTGGAGTGAATCCCGAGTGTTCTGTGTTAGAGATACACATAGAGCTGGGCTGTAGGAACTCAGGCCAAGGCAAAAGGCCAGCAGCGGGCAGCGTAGAGTGTACAGGGAAGTCAGAACCTGCCGAGAAGCGGACGAGTCCATAGGGGTCTTGGAGGGCATCTCCTGGAGCAGGGGACAGAGGACCTGTGACTATAAACACAACGTGCTGCTTGTCAGAGGGCAGGACGAGAGCTCCTGGCACATGGACAGCCCATGAGCAAGGTTGCAGGGGCACAGGGAAATGATGAGAGTCGGGTAGAAACCCTTCCATGTCAGAGAGTGACATCGACCACCCAGGACTTGTCATATCAATGCCGGGGAGTGACTTCAGGGATGCAAAGAGGAGAACAACCTGAGATTTCTACATGAGACTCTGGATGGGGCCTCAGGGAGCACTGGACAGGGGAGGGACAGCACAAGGGCCACACAGCTTTCTCTTGCAGATGAGGCAGTTCAGTGAGGGACAGAGAGGAAGACTGCAAGAGGGAGCAGTTAGTGGCTTTCACCTGTGAGCCCTGTGCTGAGCATTCTGTGTATGCGACTCCTTCATCCTCACCCGGATTCTATTCTCACAGTTGACACATCAGAGACCTGAGAAACAGAGAGGTTGAGGAACTTCTCCAAAGTCAGAGTTAATAAGTGGCCGAACAGGGGTTGGAATCCAGACTGCTTGACCGCAGTCTGCACTCCCAAAGTTACATTCTTCCATCCGAGGCACGTTAACCACGAGAAAGGAAGGTCACATATCACTGGGGACACTGACCATGCTCTGAGGAGTTTGCTCATGGCCTGACGTTTGACTGGCAGGTGGATGGGTTGAATCAGTGACAGGCAAGTGGCATTGAGAAAGGCAGACTCCAGGGAGAGAACTTGGTCTGGGATCAGAGGTTTGCCAGGACTGCAGACAGACCAGGAACCCCAAGCTTCGCCAACCTCAGAATGGCTTGCGGGGACTATGTGTGAAGTGCAGACAGAGGTGGTCCTGCTTAATCGGTGGCTGAGGAGATGGAGGGGCCATGCTGTGTCTCCATGCACGTTCGTCGGAGCCAACCCCTCCCCACAGCGCCCCCGCCCAGGGCACTCCTCCAGCCGTCCTGATGGTTCATTAGGTCAATTCTGCAGGACTCTGGGTCACCGCTTAGAAATGCAGACTCCAGGATTTATTATTGCTGTCTCCCAGCAAATACACGAAATTCACTTTAGTTCAAACCGCCCAAGCATGACAACTCTAATAATGATGTTTTAATAGTGTCTACTGTGGTAAAGTTTTTTTGAAATCTGATATCTGACATGAGCTAATATAAGCAATATCACAGCCCCCCGTTTTTTTTTAATAAAACAGTTCTTTAAATGAGGAACTCAGTTGTACTGTACTGATAAACCTAATGATTTCTAAAATGACGTTTACTCCAATATTTATAATTTCATTGTTAACCAAGATTGTATTGTGGTATTTTAGAATATAAGCAATCACGTTCCTCAGTCTAAGTACATTCAATTCACCTCAGAAAATTTAGGTAACTAATTATCCAAGACTACTGAGGCGGCCACTGTTTGCTTCCCATGTGATTACACTCGTAAGGTTTTTCTGCAATGGAACAAAAATAATCCCAATTCTGTACTCAGTATGCTAACTGGCTACTCTCACAGCCACTGCTAGGTTTCTTGCAGATCTTCATATAATGAGAATTCAGGTTTGGCTTCATGAGGCTGATGTTGTTTGTGGTAACAGATGTGAGCTTACAGAGTTTTAGATGAAACCAAGCCCTAAAGAAGCTCAATAAACAAATGGCAGTGTTTGGAAAAGCAAGAAGCTTGTTTCCTTTGATAGGGCCCAGGGAAGCTACCCAACCTGTGTTTATAATCACTGTCTGGTTTAGTTAGTGCAAAGAATCCACTTATAAATAAACAAAATAGGTCTACTTTCCTATTCTGTAGCTGGCCTGTGGGCTCTCTCTCTCTCTCTCTCTCTCTCTCTCTCTCTCTCTCTCTCTCTCTCTCTCTCTCTCTCTCTCTCTCTCTCTCTCTCTCTCTCTCTCTCTCTCTCTCTCTCTCTTTATTGACTTCAGACCACTTTCTTCATGTCCAAATTACGTTGTTCCACTTTAAACATTCTTCTGGGTTTAGACATCCCCCCTTAATTCTTGGCCTGACTTACAAAGATGACACCTTCTCCCATGTTCCAGTCACCCCCACACACACATCAAAACTGTGGATTACTAAATTTAAGTAGGTCTTTTCATTTGGCTGTGTGGTTGGATACCAAAGGTGCTGTTGTTCTTGGCAGGCTCTTACTTCGAGCAAGTTGCTACTGGCCAGTTAATTATAAAGCAGCGTCCAATGAACACTGTCAGCTCCGGGCCACGGGAGAACATTGGAAGTCGGTGGTTTGGACCCTCTACACAGACACATATTTTTATATGACAAATTAAATCTCATCTTTTGAATATACAAAATACGCTGTATTATTTTGTGAAGAACTAAAAGAATTCCATTAGCTGTTTTGAAATCTTCCCTTGGAGATCCTGGTATCAGTAAATTCACAGCATTCTTTATGTCTATTGTTGGTTAATTGCAGTGGGTATATTAATTTCAAGCTGGACTTGGCTTTGCAAGACATTTCTTTCCCCCAACTTCAAATTACTCGTGCCAACGTAAAGATAGATCACAAGGAACAGGAAGCTGCTTCTTCACTTCTGTGTTGAAATATCTTTTTAAAACTCTAGTTAACTGAATGCTTTCACAAAACTCTTTTGCTACTTGAAATTAACATTGTACTCATATTTATTATCAAAATCATTGTTCAGTGTTAGCACAGAGTTTTACTAGGGTGTGGGTTCACCTTTTATGAAGATTGCATTAATCCATCACGAAAATTTTAAAACTCAATAAATTCATTTTACCATAAAAGATGTATAAAGCTGTAAGCATTTTCCAGATGTGGATGTGGATATAAGTAAAGAAAACTCGTCTGTTCTGAGAGACGAAAAACTGTTGACATTTCTTTGAAGTGTAATCTCTTTTGTTTATTTGGTTTTTAATAGCTTCCAGCAGTTAGCCACATATTTTTTAAGTGATGTTGCTCACATTCTTTTGTTTTTATCATGAGTGGCATTAACTTACTGCCATAAATTTAGGAGTTTAAAACCTATAAAGGGAGGGGACCGTCATTGCGAGGGGTAATTGAGTAATTGCCAAAAACTGCAAGGCTCAACATCCTTAGCAACTGTTCTCAAGTAGAAAGTGCGGGGCAGAGGTCAGGGAGTCAATTTTCTATTGTTTTAATCTTTAGTGTTTATTTATAAAGGGCACTCTTAGATGTTGCATATTTAAACGGCAAGAACATTTTACTCTTTCTCCATGCCAATCATCTGACCATTCAATTTCAACCAAAGAGAATAAAGAATATTTTAGGCCACAGTTGTGTGTGTCACCTGCGTCTCGTGGCATAATGTACGCATGCATGCGCATAGACATGCAGAAATGTACTGTAAATGAGGGGGAAAATGTGGAGTGATAAAAAATCATTAAAATTGACTGAGTGGCTGAAAAGTCCGTGACACTGAAAAATGGAAACTATTTGGAAAGTAAGTGAAAACTTAAAAAAAAATATATGTACAAGCTTTTGACATTTCATAATGATTTATATAACAGGCTGCAGGAGAATTAATTTGATATCAGATATAATGCTGGCCATAGCCAACTGCACAAAGCACATGCATTCGAGGTTGAGGAAATGTTTTTATATATAAATTAAGTTTGAGAACCATTTCTCATTCTGTCCAATCAGTGCTTTTAAAATATTACTTACAATAATGCGATTCTCCAAAGCTTTATATGGTAGCCTTCACACACTTGAGTGGATTCAGGTAGGCCTCTGTCCTGGTCCTTCCTGCAAGAATTCCAAGTGTACTTCTGTGTGCACTGTATTTAAATGTTACCTTTCTCTTTGGTCACAGTTGATGTTTATAACCCAACCTGAAAAACTGTCTCAAATTTTTAATAAAATGCTCCTAAGTGGTGCCATTATTAATGATTAATAAATAAAAATCAAAGTCAGCTCATCTTGTGTTTGGGGGTGCCTGGGTGATGCACTATGTTCATGGTAACACAATTACTTTAAGGGACTCTCCTTGACCAGCAGCTCAGCAGCATATTAAGATCCGCCGTGTTTCTCATGTGTTTTCCATCAAGGAAGTCTGTGGTTACCTTCCTGATTCTGCTGGACTGGAAAAACATAGCTAATATGGTGAGATCTGCAGAAAGCTTTGATGCAGGGACTTTGCAAATAAACCTCCAGTTGCCATATGGTTTGCATTCGTCTCTCAATTTATTTCCTATAAATGTCTATTGAATATTCCACTGGACCAACACATGTGAAACGAGACCCGAAAAAGAGAACGGCACATAGAACACTTCATGGCAGCAAGTGATTATCATATTTCTTTCCCAACATTGCTACCAGCCTTGAACACATGGTAAATTAGTTAGATGCCAGAGTTCTCAGACCTAAAGCAAAAATACAGAAAAAAAAATAGTTTACATTATCAAAACAAACAGTCCGTTTTTATGTTTTGGGTAAAGAGTCGCTCACTGTGAAGCAGGGGTTATTTGTGGCAGTCACTGCGGTGTGTTTATACTGCACTGCTTAAAAAATAAAGTTCACGGTACTCAATGTAGAAATGCATGCTTTTGCAATGCTCCCGTGGAAGAGAAAACATCAGAAGAAGACCTTTCTGAGACTCTTCTGGGATTGACACATCTTTGATCCGGCGCTTGGGTTCTGTCCTAGAGTCTAGGCCCTACTGCCCATGTCTCTGTACCAAGAAAGCAGCCAGAGTAATGATTCTGCAAACTGTGTTGACTTAATGCCTCACCTTTCCAAAATGAATCCATCCGCATTTCTGTGAAGGCCAGTGTTTCCAAAGACTGTTCCTGGGATGGCAAGAGAGGACTCTTTTACGCTCTTAGAGGGCCTTTCCTGTCTGCCCTCAATTGACCTTCTGATTTCATCTTCCTCTGAGAAATCCATTTTTCCCCCAAACCAATACCCTATGAGAATAGAGACAGTTCCTGGCTCTGACCAAACACAGCCCATCAGTTTCTTCAAAGTCAGGCTACCTCAGTGTCCTCTGTCACTTGGCATTCAATGTTGATGCTAACTCAGAAAACCCAAGAACAGCACAGGGGAGAAGAAAGGGGGGCCTCAGATGTGGGATTTGATAATTTAATAAAGCAAAGCAGAAAAGCACAACAGATCAAAGTGTCATCAAGTTAGATCAAGTCTTCAGGAAAAGGGAAGAGAGAATAATGCTTCCTCAGACCCTAGCCAGCCCACAGCTTGCCTCCCCCTCCAGGCTCACAAAATGTGGGTGTTCTATACCTCCAACTCAACATGTGACTAGGTCTATTTTCTTAACAACAAAAAAAATATGGCATTAAACTGAAAATCGTCACTCCTTAGCTGACAGTTTATGCATTGCAGACCAAAATCACATTGCAAATTTATACTTCTAGTTTTAATCAACAGCAAAGTAGTAATAATAAAATCAATCAAGAAGAGAGAGACACCACTTAAAATAACTCAAGCTCTTTGTTCTTTAAAAAAAAAAACAACAAAGCTGGTGTAAAGAAGTCTTCTATTTAAGTAGGACTTTGAGCCTAAAGCAAGCATCTCATTCAGAAATCTCTTAAAAAGTGAATGGTAGAGCCAGAAGTCTCTGGTGGTTTCTTCTTAACCATACAGTATGCTGGAGATTTTTGCATGAGCTTTCCATTTATTTTTATTATCAGTATTATAAAATAGACACTACAAGATGCTCTTAACTTTATTTTTTTTAATTTTTTTAAAGTTTTCTTTAAAAATATCTTTATATGACAGTATGGGAGATATACAGGGCTGAGGAGATAAATTCTAATCTCTGCATGGGAATAATATGTCTCTAAATAAAGTGCCTTTCCCATCATCAAATCCTATTTGTTGACCAAAGAACTTCATTCGTTGGCAAGAAGAGAATTTCACCATTCATTTCACACCTATAATATCCAGTTAAGATGTTTACTATTTTCTAACTTTACAAATTTAATTTCTCTTTCTTTTCAAATTGTTGTCGGCTTAAAATTTCTTGGTGAACTAACTATTCTGTCCCATAGTCAATTTGTTGTTTTCTAGATTAGTGTTTCTTTTGTTTGTTTTAGCAAAAATACTTCCAAAGTTAAGTTAACTCATTTAAGATGTGGTGTGTCTATTTGGGAATCACAAGATAAGGAAGAGAAACAATTTGAGAAATTTAAGTGCAAATATCCCAGTAGTAACGTCTCTTTTTCTTGAATCAAGAAAATTTCAAAGACTAATTGGGAATGCACTCCTCACAAATTTACCTCAGTTAAGTCCACCTTAAAGGTCAATTTATGAGAAGAAAATCGCACTATCCAAATCATTATCTGTGGTTGTTACATACCTGATTGATAATCCTGAATTAAACAAGTATCTTATTAGGAATTTCTACACATCTCTTCCTCTGATTTAACTGTGGATCTCTCTCTCTCTCTCTCTCTCTCTCTCTCTCTCTCTCTCTCTCTCTCTCTCTCACACACACACACACACACACACACACACACACACAAAATTAACACATTGGGCTCTCCCGTCCCCTTTGCTTCTGAGGCTAGCTGAATCTATTAAGTTGTGTCAACAATTTCCACAACAGAGGGACTGCCACTTGCTTGCTTCTCTGATTCCCTTGCTCAGCAGAAGGTTCCGGCTTCTGTTCTGTCTGGAGTGGGTGCCTTCAGTTGATAATTATAGTGCTAAACACATCTCAGAGCCTTGTCTTGGCCAGCTGTGCCCCATCCCAAGCCCCAGCCATCTCCAGGGCATGCCCTGCAGACAAGACCCAAATATGAACCCATGCACTTGGCTCTTGAAGTCAGTGACCAGAAAGTCCTATTGCCTAAGCTTCTGACTTTCAGGGTTGACTTTCCAAGAGCAAACCCACAAGCTCCCATTACTGTGTTGTAGACCTGATGCACCTGCCTGAGAAAGACACAACCCAGGGGCTTTTCTGATCAGATCCTATTGATTTTAAGGGTAGTCTGCTAAATCCGTGGTCCGTGGTGTTAGTTTGTGATCATTAAATGGAAGGCATTGAAACAAAGTCTTCAATGGCTTGTTTTCTTACGATGGATACTGGTACACCCAGATGTGTCAGGAGGAAATTTGTGATCAAGGAAGGTACTGAAGTTAAAAGACATGAATTGGATGTCTGTTATGATTCAGACGTTAAAGGTTTTCAAATGCTGATATGCCATGGGATTGGTCACCTACAGTGTTGCTTTTAGAAGGTGGTGGCTCCTTTAAGGGGTGGGGCCTATTTAGAGGAAGTTAGGTCATTGGAGGCATGCCCTCAAAGGGACCATTGGGACCCAACCCCTTTCTGTCTCTCTCTGCTTCCCAGCCATCAGGAGATGAACTTCTTCCTCTGTCATCTGCTTCCTGCCATGATGTTCTGCCTCACCACAGGCCCAGAGTATCAGGGCCAAGGGTGCATGAACTGAGACTTCGAAAACCAGGAGCCACAATAAATCTTTCTTCCTTTAAGATGGTTTATCTCCAGTATTTGTCACCACAATAGAGAGCCAGCTAATGCAATCTCAAAGTAAAGTACCTTCCCTAGGAACTGTGTACAGAGAGACTTTCAAAAGTTCCAAAGTCAAGGTGGCTCCTCCTCCTCCCTTCCTGGCTCTAGGACTGGGGCCTGAGCTGTAGGGTCCTCTGCAGTAGATGACACCCACCACTGCGGCCAGAGCAGAAGGGCATCCTCCATCCTTGGAAGTCACTCATCATAGTCATTTCCACCTTCCTGACCACAGATATTTGGATGCCAAAAGCATGGTCATAATGTGAATTATGAACATCACGTGATCTAAATTTGTGGCACACTTGGGTCCCAGGTTAAGAGCATGCGATTTTTTTTTTTTTGCTATTATAATCAAAATATAAGTCTGTGAATGAGTATTTTGTTGAGTGGAACAGAGAAGCCTTCCCGATGTCTAAGGCACCTTCACATCCCTTTACTCTCAGTATGAGTGGATAGTGACAGTTATTCTCTCAAGCGCCATACAAAACTCTTGTCAATCTGCTCTCTGCTGAAAAGATAGACACACCAGGTTATTTCTTCACTTAGGATCCTTGGATGAAAACACAGAGTCTAACTTAGGCAGAAAAAGAATGGAACAAGCGTTAGTATGTGTCGAGTGGCTTGGAGGAGAGGCAGAATGTCATCAGTCATGGACTATAGCACCAGCCCCCCCCCCACCCTCTGCAATCTCCTACTGGATCATGAGCTCTCATGCTGTTATTCTTTTATTTTATTTCCTCTTGAATCATTCCTCTTCAATTTCAACCTGCAGTAAAGCAAAGCTGTGATTGGCCCAACATGGATCAGGTGTCACTCGTTGGTCAGGGGAGGTCAGGGCACTGTGACCTTCCCTGACCACACACAGTGGGCAAGAGGTCATTCCACAGCAGACCCCAGGTGCTGGTGCCAGAAAGGCCAAATGAAACCAAATGTCCCCTATGACTCTCTTTCCCCGGGTCATGATGAAGAGGTTGAGGAGCAGCCTGGACGGCAGGCTCGTCTCACCACTCAAAGAAGCAGCCTTTAGGGGACGCAGAAGAACAAGTGGTCCAAAGAGAGATGCCAGGTCCAGCCCGCACTGCCACACATTTGCCCACATCCATCAGCATCTTTGCCGTCAGTTTCTTGTTTGTGACATAGACTTACGACCTCAGTGCCCCCTAAATTCTGAGTGTGCGTGAAAACATATACTTTCCCAGAGTCGGCCTAATGTATTACCTGACTGCCGCGGCAGTAAGAAAGGACTCCACGTACACCATCCCATCTGTATCTTTCCTCAGGGTGTGACACAGAGCAGGCACTTACACATTTGTTATTCAGCAAGGACTGAAGTGAGTGTCATTACTCAAAGATTGCCGTTGGTGCCTGAGAATTCAGAACCGCAACACAGTTTGCAAAGTCAGAGAAGACCTGATTTTCTGGCCAGGTTGCCCCTTGGTAACAATGGTTGTTGCCACTCGCATGGACAATATAGGCTGCCCCTTAGCAATGTCTGATCTCTCCAAATGGAGTGCCAGCAGATCCCGAGCTACTTTCCAATGCTCTTAAATATTAAAATACCTTTCAGAATAACTAAGTTCATTAACTTAGAACACTACAGTCAAAAGTATATATGGTACATGTCTTTTGGCCAAAATTATATACGGTGCATGTTTTTTGGCTGGCAAGAACTAGTATTGTTGGGGAAAAAAATCTTCCAAATATCACCCTATCTCAAAATATACATCTTCATTCTTTCTATACCTCCCCCGTGTGATGCTCAGTGAGAACTTGGGAAACATAGGTCGATTCTTCAAGCCAAAAGAACCACTTTCCATGTGTGAATTTTTATTTTGTTTCATCCACTTTCCCTGTTTCCCCATGGTGGACGCCATTTCCCTATGTCCCCTCAAATAATATATGGCGGATCAGCTGACCATATTTCACCAGGCAAGTGAATGAAAAATGCTTTCATTTACATGATTAACATTTAATTAACATTGTTAATTAACATTGATTTTTTTAAAACTTTTTCAGCTGAAGTGTAACACTTAACATTGACCTGATCTTTTAAAATAAAAGCTAGGTGTTAAGAAAGCCCAGGGAAGTCTGTGATTGATAACATGCATTATGATCCAGCTCCATGAGATCTGGGTGGGAGCTATGAAGTAATGTGCATTGTACCATATAAAACCCTAATGACGGTTAATGTTGGTTAATTAAGATGAACAGTGAATGGAGCCAGCCTGGCTCGTAGGGGCATTAACATTCTATTAGACTCTAACAAAATATTATTTTAGTCAAAGCCACATATAGTGAATCATCTCAGATTCTCACTAATACATGTGGAATCAAACTAGACATTAAAACCATATTCTACTCATTGTTGCCAACAAAGATAATATTAATCATGTTCTTGACTTTAATGTCATATACCATGTGGGTTTTTTGTTTCACTTTGTTTTAATAAACTTTAAACATAGAAGACTGCCATAGTTTTATATTATCTCACTTAAGAAGCAATGGCTCTTTGCCACCCCCAACTTTTTTGAAATATCAGATGGGTTTTTTGTACAACTGTGTAAGCTCATGCAGGAGGCCATTTCTACTGACTGCTAGACACCTCAGACTGCTCTAGAGGGATAATATCCCTATGTCTCCTTTATCCTTTGAAAAATATACTTGGGATGCATGTAAATGGACATACCAGAGTGGTCTGAATGCGGCACTGTGACTCTTTGGGACATAACGTCCTTGGCCTTTGGATGAAAGGATTGTGCCTCAGAGTCAAGGTGCCTTTAGGTCCTAAAAACTTCATTTTCAATAAATTTGAGTCATTGTTCAACATTCAAGTGCTTGAGTATGACCATAGACAGATGTGAAGGCAGGTGCTGTCTGAAGACAGGCAGAAATACCTCTCTAAATGAGTTGGTTGGCAGGACTTGGGTGCCTTGAATGGGACAGCCCTGTGCTCCTCATGAGCTTGACCCTAACCTAGCCCCTGAGGCCAGGACGTTGTGGAGGGAATTCTTCTGTGAGCATGCTGCCTGCTGGCTTGCTATGTGGCTTCCAGCCCTCAAGCAGCCTCTGCTGGGAACCGGCCTGCCTAAGCAGCAGACAGGCAGGCAGCCCTGGAGGACCAGGACTACACTGTACAAGTTTCAGGAGCCAGGGATAATTAGTTCTGTTCTCAGGCAAGGTGTCCCATGCAGTTAAATCATGTAGCCGAGCAGTATATTAAAACAGTATGATTATATTAAAAGCAATCAAAGATATGTAGCAGACTGCAGCATGTGCAGAGGATGTGGAAGTTCTGGTGGCTGTGAAACCTTTTGTCCCTCCAACCTGAAACCCTGGCGGCAAGCCTTCTCCTCTGTGTATGGGTCTCTTGCTCGCAGAGAATGAGAATGCCATTTTGCAATCTGTTCGCACTGTCCAGACCCACGCCACCCACCAGGTGTGGGCCCATGCACACTTGTTCCCAGGGTGCTTTGGGTGGAGCAGGGTCCCTCTGTGGGAGGGCAGCTGTGTGCTGATTGAGGAAGCACACTGGCGTGTGGAGCCCAGTGGTCCCATTTTTTCCCAATGCACCAGGTACACAAGAAGTATTCATTAAATTAAATTGAATGCTTTTAATGAAATCATTATGTATCTATAAACATTTTGATATGGGAGACTTTTCCATAGCAAAAAGCATCTATTTTGAAAGTTAGCCCCTGAAGGAAGATTTAAGAAACTCCTCATTTCACAATAAGATCAAGGTTATGGCGGAGAAAAGACCAGAGTGTTCCTATTCGTTGTGCTTCAGACTACAGCTGACAACTGTCTGTCCCTCTGCCACATCCAGCCTGAAGTTATGATTTATTTGGTCAACACAACATTTGAGTTTGACTTTAAGTCAGTTCTATTATTCAAAAATGGGACGATGTCTCAAAATACAAGTGTGTGACTCAGTATCTGAAAAGTGAACAATCACGAGCCACATTCTCTTTGGGACCCAGTGGCAGCACCTACTCTTTGCCATAGCCACCCTGGAGCTCTGCCCGAGTAAGGTGTCCCTCCACCGTCCAGGCATGTGAGCTCGTACATCTGTGTTAGGTGATTTTCTACTACGCCAGTTCTTTTTTCTTTTCTTTCTTTCCTTTTTTTTTTTTTTTTTAAGGAGATGGCATTTATCCTTTCCATCATCATGAAGAGTTTTTAAGGCCCCAAAACAGAAGAATTAACTCTCAGAAAATGGCCTAGCAAGGTGCATGCCACCATTCAACTCATCAAAGCTTATGTGAACGTATATACATCAATATGCATACACATATCATGATCATAACATCATATAAACACGTTTAAGGTATGCGCATAAACATAGAAAAAAGACTGGAAGACGATATTCTGGAATATTGCTGTAGCGATAGCAGTTTGCTCTAAGAGAGAAGACCTCAGATGGCATCTGTCTGGTTTCATTTTTCCCGTCTGGGCTCTCTCTTCTCCGGGTGGATTCCAATGTTCCCATGGCCCTCCAGGTCGCCACTGTTCGGGCTCCTTTGTGAGATCTGCCTTGCCTCTTGGTGAGGCGGCAGCGGCGTGTTTACCCGCGGCTGCACCCAGGCATGTTTGTTTTTCTCCTCTGTGCACACACTGGCCTCTCACTGCTCACATCCTGCGGTGGCTCACGGTGGAGTGACTGACAGTGAATCAAAATTAAAAACACCACTTGGCATTAAAGGTCACCGGCTTATTAGAATTATTCATTCAAATACAATTAACTTACCCCTGCTCTGGGGGAAGAGGAAGAGTTTACGCCAGGGAGAAGGGAAATTCTAAAGGGTTCTCCATTCACAGCCTGTCCCCATTTGAATATTCCCCCCCAACAACTTCATAGGTTTGACCGGCAGCTCCGAAAAAGGCAGACTCGGGGCGGGAGTGGTTCCTTTGATGGACAGGAGGGAAGCCCACTTCCATGTTTTGAGCACGGAATAAGGTTGGGGACAAATGAGTTCTTAGAAAACCTAGCTCAAGTAGAGATCCACACAAGGGAGCGAGGAGGTCACACCTGCCTTTGCCATCCTGGTGGATGGACGCCCTTGGAAGTGCTACTACCCACCACTCAAAGTGGCATCAGCATGGTGGCTTCACAGGTGCCTTTGAAATTGTGACAGAATCTGTGGGTGTCCCTACAGGAAAGTGTGCCCTGCACACCTAAAACACCACCACCAAGTGCCCAAGGTTCCCAGCTGAGTCCTCTCTGCAGTCTCAGAGCAAAGACTCTCATTCCCCAGGTCTTCAATGAGTGACTTTGGAGTCACACAAACTGGGCATTGCATTCCCAGTATGCCCCCGGGAAGGCTGCTTTTCTCTGACTGGAGGCTTTCCTCTGCAGGGGGATGACAGTACTGCCTCTGTAGGGCTTGCCTCAGGGGTTAAATTGGAGGGGATTTGTAATGCTCTCTGTTGCATGTTTCAAATAAATGGACCTGCTGAAAAATATTTGTTGCTATTATTCATTACCTATATCCTGGCAGTTGCACTAAGAGTTGGAAAGAAAAATATTTTAAAAATATTTTTTAGTTGTAGATGGTCACAATATTTCCATTTTGTTTATCTATTTTTATGTGGTACTGAGGATCGCACACAAGGCAAATGCTCCACCAATGAGCCAAATCCCCAGTCCCAAGAAAAGATTTTTAAAAAATAATAATGATCTAGGCCTTCAGGGAGCTTACAGTATACTTGGTGGTGCAAGTTTTCATGAAGGCACGAAACCTCTAACAGAGAAATGAGTCAGAGTCCGCAGCTGGAGGGGCTGAGTGTGGGGAGTGCCTGGAAGAGGGCACACGGGGTTCTTTTTGGTGTGATGGAAATGTTCTAAAATTACTTGGTGGTGGTGACTGTACACGCTCTGTCCACTTACTAGAAATCATTGCATCACACATTGTAAATTGGTGAATTTTGTGGTAATAAACAATATCTCAGAAGATGCGTTGAACGTATGGGGCAGCATGCTGGTCAAGCATTCAGATGCTGCTAAGGACAATGGTGTCCCTGGGGAAGGATGGAGGGAAAAGGTGCTAAGCTCAGTCCCCACCAGCATCTGGCAGTGAGGGTGATGGCACATTGTCAACCAAGAAAGCAAGTATCCTGTCCCACAGGCCAGTACCATCAAAGCGATTCGCTCAATCAAAATAAAATTGACTGCCCGTGCAACCAGATGGAATCTGCTGATCTCCTGTTTCCCCATCCCCATCCCCATGACAAGGTATCCTTGACCCAAGGGGAAGAAGGTAGACCAGAATTTGCAGCTTATACCCTCCCCCAAATGACCCCACTTACAGCTTCAGAATCTACGAGTCTGGTTGTTCTAAATTGAAGATGAGGGGGAAAAACAGTGTTCTGATTGATCACATCCCAGTTAGGTAATTTTTAAAAAGCAAACAACAAAGCAAACAAAAACAAGGCCCTGGTGCCCACTTACAGGGCCCACAAGGATTTCCTCTGTGTGCACAGATTGGCTGAAGAGAGGCTTTATGGCCTAATTTCTCAAACACTCACTCAGTCCTCAAATTCAAGTGACTGCTTCCTTGCCTAGTGATTTTAGCTCTTGGAAACCAGGTTTCTGGTGGGCTCATCAACTTCTTGATAAGGTATAAGGGATTGTAACCGGCACAAGAAAGAAATGACTATTGAATTCACATGCCCTTCGTCCAGAAAGAAATACAACCCAAAAGTGCAGGGGAGTTCATGACTAGATAAGCCACATGGATGAAGGTGTGGTTTATCAGTATGTAAATGGCGGAACGGGGTCAGAGCCAAGGCTCGTGCCTCACATGCCAGGTCAAGCTCTGCAGCGCTGCACTGACAGGCCCATTAATGGCCCCTGCAAATGACCACTGCTTCCCCAGCTCTCCAGAGTGAGGACAAGACTATGCTGCAACAGCCTGGAAGGAGTCCCCGTGGGGCACGCGTCTGACCAGGGACAGTGCGAAGGCTTGGGAAAGCCATGCTGGTGTTCCCCCAGGTTTATGCTTCAGGACCACTGATGTGTCTCAAAAGCTCTGTTTTCAAGTAATTAATGTCGTATATATAATTTAGCTTGGAATCATCCGACTCCGACTCCAAAGAGATGGATTCCCAGAACTAAAGTGTCCAAAGATGACTCATAAAACAACAGCTCACTCTGGGGTCTGCATGTGGCTGGGAAATAATGTTTGATCACATGCACCCAATTTTCATGGAGTGTTTGGGGACTTTTTTTTTCAAAGCTCTTCCTATTTTTTTCTGGCCCTAGGACCATAGCAAAGGGCACAAGAGAAATAGTCTCCCTGTATATTTACAAATCTCATGAAGCAATGTGGGTCTTCCTTTCTCTGAGAACAAAACACTATAAATATTTTAAATTTTCTAAGGGCCATGGCTCCAGATGCAGCCACGTCTGTTGTGCACCCTGTTGGAGTCTGGTCAGGACTGGAGACAGGGAAGTCACATTGGGATCTCCCAGCTTTCGAGGCAAGGTGGCCTTTAGGCACTCCTGCGGTTCCAATGAGATGAATATGGCCCATAAACACGGTGAAGGTGGATGTTTCCTTCCATACCCTTCAGGGTCAGTTTCAAAAAGGAAATTCACCACCAGCTTGTTCCAGTTTCTTCATTTTAAGGCTTCTCAAAACAACCACGGGTCAGATCTGGGCTTGTGGCGTGACACCTGGTCTTGGGAGAACTTCTCGGTCCCAGCACTGTGCCTACCTTGGCCAGGGGCGTTCTCTGTTGAGGGGCCCCTGTGCAGGGTGGTCAGCAGCATTCTGCACTCTGTCCATAGATGCCCATGCAAGCAGACTGTCCAGCTGTGACCACCCATCCCCACCAGTCGCCTCCTAGAAAGGTGGATAAGTTAAGAGCAACTTAACCATTGCCAACAGTGTCGACGGTCTTGATCAAGTGAGACTTGACTAGTCACCATTTATCAAAAAGGCAACTCCTAGTAGGGGAACCTGGAAGAAGGCACTGGACACTTTCCAAAGTGAAATCCAAATATTGTGCTTCTTTGTGCATAGTCCTGCGGTATACTGAAAGGAACAATTGTCTTCCATTTTTCTTTCAGGAAAACTGTACCAGGCAATGGAAAGACACCCAGGAGGTCTTTTTTTTTTTTTTTCTTGCTGACTAAAACATTCCCCTGAGAAATTTCAGACTTTTCCTTATAGCACTCTAGTTTATCCTTGGCCTTTCCTTAAGCACATTTTAAGATTCCTTGCATATTCGTCTTCATTGGTGCTCCTGGTGATATATGAGGCATTTGTTATAAACATTAGTGACCATAATCCGATTTCAGTTTGAAACCTTATATCAGCAAACTTTTGTAGAAGAGTAGAAATACAGGCAATGTTACTGACAAAACAGTTAACACAATTTAAATAAAAAGGTTTATGGCTAATTTCAACCCGTTTAGTGAATTGTAATTATATGATTACCTATAGAACCTGCATTGTATGGTATTTGAAAGATCAAAGTTGGTGAAAAGTCAGCATGTAATTAGTTTCTTGCTTTGGAGCATTAGGTAGAATTACTGCAAAGAGGCAAAACTATCATTTTATAGAGACCCTTAGGAGATTTGTAATGACGGTAGACAAATATATGCATACAATATCAGTTGGTGTGCTAAAATTTAATTTTCGTGAGGAAATGTGGTTGAAGATGATCACAATACATGGGGATGTTCTTATTTTAATATTGGTGGATGTTATTATTAGAGAATCATATCAAAAGATATGTCACCAGGGAGAAAATATCATTTATAAATCACTAATGAGCAGCAAACAGTGTTTAGCTTGGAGGTATGAGACGCTTCTTCACAATGTGCATTTATGATCAAACACAAAAGATCAAGTGCAGAGAGAACAGTAGATCTATATTTCATCTCATTCTGCTAAGGAATATTTTGCTACCGTTAGAGTTTCAGAGCCTATATTGCCTTTGCTCATCAGGAAAGATTCTGCATTTAGAAAATGGTTTTATTGCATCTAGTTTGGAACTCAGCTGTTAAAATAATGCATGATTATGGGGTTACATATTACCTAGATTTTAGTTATGTCCTTAAAGTAAGGCATAGTTGTGCAACTAATTTTATCTAGGAGAACACACCAGGAAATCCAGAGGCTGACAACAGCTTCTCGGGACTTCATTGAGATTCTTTGCCTTCCGTTGGAAGACGAAATCAAATGGTTGTCAGGCTCCCAAGTATAGATCACAGAGCCTTCAATAACCCATCTCTCAGCGCGTTAAGCTAAAATCATTTCCAAAGAAAAGTCTTAGATGTGATCCCAGATAAGTCTAGGCCTCTGACCACACATGAGCACCAGCTAACCTGAGAACAATGGTAACATCTTCTTAGGTGCCTCTGTCTTCTGAGAGCAGAAACCAACCCCATTTTCCTCAGGTCAGTCACCACTGAGACCTATGTCTCTAGCCCTCCTGGGACTCCTGAATGAGCCACCATCTAGACTAAGAATAACTGGGAACCATTTTGTTAAATGCCTCTGTGGTTCACCCATGTTTCCCTGGGCCACCTCATGTTGCTTCTGGTCACTGGGAAACTGACACCAAGCCACACCACTGTTTGGTTCAGCTGCCATCTACCTACTCTAAAGACCCATGATGAGCTAGCAGCTTGAGAAACGCTTGGTTCCACCTGCCCTGTGGACTGTGGTTCATGCTGCTAAGCATCTTCTTCATGAGGACGCTTGGAGACTTATTCCTTGTCTTACTGTCAATAACAGTGCCTTTCCTAAAGAGCTGGTTTGCTGTAATCTTACAAAGAATGCTGATTTTGTCATTATTCATGTTTCTCTATAGATAACTTCCAAGAATTTTAGAGTCACGTTGATTATCCAAAATGTGTGAAAGACTTGATGGCAAATGTGTGTTCAATTCTCCTTCATTTGATTTGATGTCACTCTACCTGTTTTTCCTTTTCCTGATCTTTCTATCCTACCCTATCTTGCTGTATGACTCCATAAGTCACTTTAAATCTTTCTGGGAACCACGCAGATATAACACAATAAAATCAGTAGAGTTGTTCGCAGTAAATAATAAGCCAGATAGTCCTCAGGGAGCTTAGATAGGCAGATGCTCATGTGTTCTGGTTCAGTCATGAAGTTCTTGTGCAAATCCTTCATGAGTTATCTCAGAACCAGTTCAGCTGGCGCTTGACTGGGACAGGTTGGCCAGGTGGACACTACCACGAAGGTGAGGAAGGATTCCAAGAGCAGAGACTCTCTCCCAGAGTCAAGGAGCTGACACTTCCCATGCACCGTGGGCGTTGTGCAGATCACGGAGGAAGTGCTACAGAGCAGCCTCTTACTTATTTCCATCTGGCCCCCCTATTGCTATGCACAATGACTGAATGTCCCTAAATAAGTTCCTATTGCTAGTGACTTTGGAAGATGCTGAGTGAGGCTTCCCAGGTACAGTGCCAGCAACACAGCAAGGACCACCTGACTTCTGACTTGGCTTCCTTCTCAAAACCTCTGTTTGCTTGGGCCCAGCCTCCTAGGGCCTGTGTCCTGCCTGCCCCCCCGAACAGGCAGGATTTTTTGCTTTTGCTTTTGCTCGGCTCCAGTTGAAGACACCCTAGAGTATCACTGGCTATTTCTTTGAGGAGCCCCCCAGGGTTCTCCTTCTAAAATGAATTCCATTTATACTGTCTTTCTCTATTTTAAGTCAAAAAACATTTCAAACAGTTTGCTAAACTTGGCAAAAATCATTTTATATTTCTTCAGTTTTCCAATTTGAAGAAGACAAAAGTGATTTGCTACAATAGATTGACCCAAATAAAATGGACAGTGTGGGCATCACCTAAATATCCCTATAGTAGAACGGCAAGTTCTTTATGGGAGCTGTTGGTGAAACAGCAGATGTGTAGGAAGGTATTCTGACACGATTTTTTGTTCTTAGACCTAAACTATGTAGTATGTCTATGCCTAGCAAAGCAATAAATATTTTCAGGGCAACTGACCTTGACTGTAATCATTTAAAAATTTACCAACTGCCATAAAATTCATCTACACTGTTAGTAGTCAGCATAGAAGTTCCCTTGGGATGGGTTCAGTGGCTGGATCTGGAAGGGAGGCCCCGGGATCGATCGTGAGAACATGCTGTTTTTTAATCTGGGGCCAATTAGAGGATGTGTTAAGTTGGTAAAAATTTATTATACTTTTGAATATGCATATTCAAGACAGTTCTACAAAGTAACTTTGTAACTGGAAAGTCAGAAAAGATAAACAATCACACATCACTTGTCAGATTTTCGTTGGATATAACCCTATAGAGGCAATCTGGCAATATCTATCAAAACTATAAATGCATATGACCTTTGATCCCATGATTTTCCTTTTGAAATTTCTTCTTCAGGTAAAGTTACATTCGTGGAAAATGGCACATAAATAAGAATACTCATTGCAGCATTGTTTGTGATAGCAAAACAATTAGAAACAACCTAATTGGCCATCAGCAGAAATAAACTATACATCTGTGTGATGAGATGCCATGCCAATGTTTAACATTTTAAAGTAAAATAAGAAATTTAGTGTGTACTGATTTAGAAAGATCCCAAGGCATATTGAAAGGGAAAAAATTAAGCAACTGTGTGTATTTTAAAAGGAGGGAGCTTATATATTTATGTTTATTTGTGTTTAAAGACACACTAGAAATGGAAGTGACCTTGTTAGTAATATATATTTTTTGTTATTTTTAAACCACTACCTAAATCTCTCTTGCAGAAAGGGTTTAATTTAAAGTAATTACAAAGTTAAAAAGAAAATAGACCCCCAACAATGGCAAAATTTATCTTGCAAAGCTTGGACAGACACTGGACACGAGAAAAGAAGCCCAAAATTCTAAAAAGGAAAAAAGTATTGCCTGTTGTCTAACCTTCACCAAGGTGAGCCACGAGTCAGAATCCCCTGGAATCCCTCCAGTCTGTTTTCGTGCTCTCTAGACAGTTTCAGAGTGTGGGAGGTCAGCCCTTTATCACAGAAGTGCCTGTCCTCCTGGCCACAGGGAGGTGCTTGAGGAGCTGGCTGCTTGGCCGCTCCCTGGCGCTCCGAGACTCTTCTTTCTCTTTGACTCCTCTGCCCTTGGGAGAGTGAGAGGCTGCAGGTGCTCCGTGTCTCCGTTGTTCCTCAGGTGATGAAGTGTGGGCTCCTTTCCACATGGTCTTATTGGCAGGAGCAGACATACCCAGCAAGGGACCTGATGGACATAGCCACTGTCCTCTGGGTTCCTGGTTGGTGTGATAACTTGCCCAGGGTCTCCTCAGGTCTGTCTCATCCAGAACAGGAATTCAGGTTTCTTGACTCCAAAGTACCCCCATGTGTGCTGCATGCCTGTTCCTTTTCTGTGGAAACTGCTGTGCTGGCAAATGCCTCAGTGCACCACCCAGAGCCCCTCCTGATGCCCCTCTGACTGATGATGGGGGAACTCTGTCCTCTTCCAGGCCAGCAGGCTACTGGAAGCCATATGGGTTCATGACACACCTGGAGGCAAGGTCAAGAAACACAAATGGGACCCCACGTCCGCAGGTGGAGGCTCTGCATATAGGTGGGGGAAGGGAAAGGGAATGAGGCCACCTCATGGGAAGGTGCATTGTTCATATTACATAAAGACCAACATCTGGGGGGCTGTATCTTAGAAAAGTGAAACCTGGGGCCCTGGTGGGACTTGGGCTTGTCGGCCCAGGCTGACAGTGGTTGCTGTTGTGGTAGGTAAGGTGGTTCTTGCATCATCAAGGCGGCATCCAGCTGCGGGGGAAAGAGGGGCATGAAAGATACGCGCAGTGTCAAGGTGGCCAAACACACGGGACGCCTCCGAATGCACCACTCACTGCACTGGCGGGCAGCATGGGCTGCTCCCAAGCACTGAGGACAACTCACCAGCTTAGAGGAAGGCAGACTCTCAAAGACTTCCAAGAAACTCCAGCTTGCTCTCCTGCCACTTGTTCATGATTTCTCATTTTCTCTTGGAAATGGAAAGCACAAGTCCCTTCCCCCTCTAGTTTGATTTAATCAAGCGTGTATTTATCGAAGAAAATTAGGGAGCCCAGAGTGCCAGGCAGTCCCATCCATCAGCAGTTCCGAGGCCTGTGAAGCCCCTTCCTAGGGGAAGTGCATCCCCTTTCTCCTTCTCCAGCATCTCCCTCTTCCGCCCGCCTTTGCCTCTGCACAGATCTCTCGCGCTGCATCCCAGCAAGTTTATCAGAAGCTCCACATTTAAGGCTTGCGGCATGTGGCTCCCTAAAATAGAAAGCTCTGTGACCTTTTTCAAAATCCTCCCCATCCCATATCCTTCCCAGGGACACAGCCCATTCTCCCCTTGGAGGGGAACAGGGTAAAGAATGTGCAGCCAGCCAGAGGCTTTGGGGCGCAGCAGGCCCCGGCGGATACGCACAGGCATGGGATCAGGGGGAACCGGACGGACGCCTCTCCCAGTGAGCGAAAGTCTTAAACCGAGATTAACCTTGAAGCTCAAATTAGATAAAAACAAATAGAAATTTCTCCACAGGAATAAGAGCTTAATATAAAGGAAAAGTATTCCGTAGCCCACATAACTTTAATTAAGATGAAAGGGTTTCCGAGTATCTGCTTCCTCGACAATCTTATGTTTAAAGATGTGTGTTGAGCTCAGCGTGAAGGGACTAGTCTATGCAGCTCATTATTCACTTTTACAAGGGCCTACTTTGGGAGCTCTTTGTAAAGCTCTGCTGTTCACTTCCAATTTTCTCTCCAAGCATGTCTTCCTCCAGGCTTTTGCTACGTTCTCGGGAACTCCTCACCCCTTCATTGCAAGGCAGGCCACCCTTCAGTGGAGATACCTCTTCCTGTTGAGGAAAGGCCTGGGGAACTTCAGGGATGCCCCTTTTGCCCAAAAGCTGCAGCCACGCATTGGCCATCAGGTGTGTCCAGCTGCTTGTGCAATTTCTCACGAGGAATCCATTAAGACAAGTTATGTTTTTAATAGGAAAAATCTAGTAGCCACAGTATATGCACAAAAAATAAAACAGTCACATAAACACAGTGAAAGACGAGAAAAACCTTCACTGGAGTTGCTGAAAGATGGGCTGGGCTGCTCTCACTTCCTCTGGGGGACACAGTTCCCATGCTGTGAGTCAGCATCCTTCATTTTCTTCTGTGCTTTTCAAACATAGCTGAGTATCAGCATTGCTCATGGAACTTGTTAGAAACAGGTGCTCAAGGTACATTCGGAGCATCCCAGAAAGCAGTCAAGTGCCTAGACACCACCTCCCAGGTGTGCGCAGAGTTGTCTTCCCAACTTCCTGGCGGTGCGAAGGGCATTGTGGGCATCTCCCCTCTGTCTTCATTTCTAATCTCTAAAACAAAGAATTGTAGTAGTGTTCACTTCAGAGTAGGAAAATTAAATTAGATAGTACATATAAAATCCACGTGTCCCTTACTTAAATAACTTCCGTCTATTTCTGAATTTCATTAAAGAAAACAGATGTCCAAAAAGACACACAGATGAAATACTCTCTGACAGTTGAATTTCACTGCTTCTTGGTTGCACCTGGAGCTAACTCACTTAATGTCCCAAGGCCTCAGTTTCCACCTCCATAAAATGGAGATAATGTTTACCTGACTTGGGGGTTGTTATAAGGATTAAATAGCTGTGTGGCAGGTGTCTGAAAAGTGCTCTTTGGGAATTGATGATATCGCCATGCAGCCACTAAGGCTGATCTGCAAAACATAGGAAATTCAAAGTGAAATGCAGAGAGAAAAGCCAAAAACCATAGCATGCACCCAACTGATGGCTTTTGGTTTTAGTACATTAGAGAACTTCATCCAAATAGAACAAGGCTGGAAACAATACCCACCAAGCTCTCCCACCCCACTGAGCCCTCAGTCGTCTGGAGATTTCCACTGCCAGTTTTAAAACAAACCAACAAACAAAAAGCAGAGCTAAGACAGAAGAAACACGTAGGGAGTACTTAGTCTGGTGCCCTGTAGTCTTATTTAACCAGATATGCATTTTTTCCCATGGTACCTATTGCTGATAGACTGATTGAAACATAAACCAGTGTATGAATATAATTAGAAATGAAATGTTCTAAATGCATTTGAATCAGATTGTTCTTTCTGATTTGGGATGAACAGCATTTTATCACAATTTTGCAAATTAATACCCTACAGAAATATTAATACCCAAAGCATTGATTGCATGATGTTAAAAGATAGGAAGCATTTTGGCCCCCAAATACATCTTGCTCCCATCAGCAAGACAGAACAAATAAATCTTCACTTACTTAGCAGAAGCCCAAGGTGGCTGAGGGGTCCACTCGGCAAGGTCCTCTCGCTAAGGCAGAGTAGCGAGTCCCAGCCCTTCCAGGGCCAGCTGACATTAAGACTCAAGGCAGTTTGGTGGCCAGCCCCACAGAAAGCTCTGCAGGGACCCTCTCCAGCCTCAGCAGACCTTCCACCTAAAAGGGCAGTGCACAGCCCTCAGAGCAGCTGACCCATACCAAGAGTGAGCCTGAAAGTGTACATTTGGGGTTAAAATCTCTTAGTTTTTACTCAAATAAATGTCAACCGTGGGCCCAGGTGGCTAGTTTATTGTCCCCTCTTGGGGAATGGGGTTGTAGGAAGAAGTTCTGATGGAATTCCAGGCGCCAGGTATACAGGAGAAACTGCACCCCTCATGAGCTCAGCTGCAGGCCACCATGTAGGTCAGGAGCCCCAAGCATGCCCAGCATTTCCATGGAAGCTTCAGACTCAAGGACAAGGGCAACACAGGCCCGAGCTGCTGTGAGAAGCCACTGGGACCTTGGGAGTGCTTGGGCCCTTCAGAGTGGCCAGCCAGGCAGGTGACGCTGCTGTGGTTGAGATGGGTGTCCCTGAAGACCCATATGGAGTGGCTTGGTCCCCAGCACTGGCACTCCTGGGAGATGCTATGGGCCTCTGAGTGGAGACTAGGGGGAGGCCTTAGGTCGTTAGGACATGTCCTCAAAGAGGGAGTGGGACCCCGGCCTTTCTCTCACTCCTGCCCCCTCCATACGCACTTCCATTCCTCCTTCCCTCCCTCCTCTCACCCCCTCTCTTTCTAAGCTTCCTGCCTCAAGATGTAACCACCCTCTCCAACACACTCTCCTGCCAGATGAAACGCCACCGTTGGCTGCCAAAACCTGGACTTGAAAGTCCAGAACCATAAGTCAAACGAAAACCTGTCTTGCTTCCCAGTTAGCCTGTGTCAGGCGTTGTGGTGCAGCGACAGAGAGCTGCCAGACACAGTCCAAGGCCCTCACTGCTGTGTTAGGTGCTGCCCTGGAACCCAGGCTGTTTTGGTCAGCTTTTTTCACTGCTGTGACTAAAAGACCTGACCAGCACAATTGTAGAGGAGGAAACGCTTACTTGGGGGCTCATGGTTCAGAGGTCTCTATCCATAGACAGCGGCTCCATTCCTGGGGCTCGAGGTGAGGCAGAGCATCATGGCAGAAGAGTGTGGCAGAGGGAAGCAGCTCACGTGATGACCAGAAAGCAGAGAGAAATTCCACTTGCCAGATACAAATATATACCTCAAAGACACGTCCCCACCTCCCACCTCCTCCAGCCACACCAACCACTCCAGTCACCACTCAGTTAATCCCATCAGAGGATCAATTCGCTGATGGGAATAAGGCTCTCACAAGCCAATCGCTTCTCCTCTGAACCTTCCTGCATCGTCTCACACGTGAGCTTTTGGGGACACCTCACTCTAAACCATAACACAGGCATATGCCAGCAACAGGACAAACCAGTCCCTTTTCTTACAGAGCTTGGGTTCCAGTGGCAGGTAACTCTGCTTCCCCACCTATGGAAAGGTAGTTAGGACGGGAAAACAGCCTGTGTCCCACCTGATAGGTACTCAGGAAAGCAGCCGGGCAGGGTGTGGGCAGAGGACGATGGGGCGTGGAACGTGGTGGAGTGAAGAAGAGTGAGTCTCTCTTGGGAGAGAAATGAAATGTGCTAAAGGCCCTGAGGCACAGGAAACACAACAGCCGCGACACTGGAGCCTAGTGCTGGCCGAGGGGGGTCCACCCCCCGAGGGGGGTCCAACATGGCGTCCGCACAGCCACCCTTGCAGGGAGGGCCAGCGCCTCGTTTCCTTTTCACAGATCTGGAAGTTGTGCCTGGGGAGGCTGAGGCCCTGGGCCTCCGCCAGGGAGCCCTCGGGAAGGTGGCAGGGCTCCAGGCAGCCCACCCAAGCAGCAGTGGCCTGGGGCTCCGCTGGCTCCCTGTGTGCCTCCTGGGGTGGGCCGGGAACGGTGCGGGCACCCTCAGAAGGAGAGGAGTCAGGCCACGGGTGGCCACCTGAGTCCTGCCTCAGTTCCACCCACCCCTGTCCTCACCAACACACACTCGGAAGGAAAAGAGAAAGCACCTTTGGTTTCTAAAGAGAACCAAGAACAAAATACCTGCCTCACACATGTCAAGTAGCTCTTACCCACCACGCTCAGGAGCAGTACGCTGCAGGGTTGGAATTTTTTCAAATTTCGAAATAATTGCACATACATAATGAGGTCTCTTGGGGACAGGGCCCAAGCCTGAACACAGAATGCGTTTGTCTCATGTATACCTAATGCGCATGGCTGAAGGTGAATTTATACAATATTTGCAGAGCACATGAAACACGTTTGCATGGTGTGGAATTTTCCACTTGTGGAGTCACTTCAGCACAACAAGAGTTTCCGATTTTGAATCGCTTCCGATTTGGGCTATTCAGATTAGGGATGGTGAACCTCTGTTTCATTTTCAAACTTATTTTCCAAGACCTGCTCTATACCTATTAAAATGACTGAAAGCATTTGAAACTGTCCAGTACTCAGCATTGTGGATCATTGGGGACAGGGATGCAGAATTCTAGGTAGGCGACATTGGTGTCAGACTCTGGTCCGGTCGCCTCGGTCCTTGGCCATTTCCTCCCTTCCCAGCACAGCACAGGTCTGGCAGCCTGACAGGTGTGCTCAGGAAATACCAAACCGAGCCTGGACCCTCTAGTCCCCTTTATTTGTTCCTTGGCACAATTCTTTCACACCCAGGATGTTTTCAAAATTCTCAGAGATCCTCAGACCCAAGTTGTTCCCCAAGTGTGTTGTGGTGTCATTTATAACACCAGCCTGTGGAATGGGGTTGCAGTCAAAAGAATTTTCCTGCAGAGCAAAGAGCAGAATGAACTTTTTATTCTCTTTGTGCAAAAAGCCAAAATTAACATCTTTTTGCTTTTGCATTCAGTGTGGAATATTTAATTCAGCTCTGGGTTAGGAGTTTTTAGGATTTCTAAAAATCATTTGTTGAACTAAGGGCTTCACTACTCCTGTGAAGTCCATCATTTCCTGGTATTAGATACAGCTTTTCATTTAATTAATTTTAATACAGTAATTTATTTTTATATTTTCCTCTAATCTTGTCAACCCAGTGTGGATTTTGCTTTTAATAAAGTACAGGGTAAGCTACTTAAAACGGACTAATTGGGCAAAGTCTGACTTGTCCATCTGATCAGAACGGACATTTGAAAGGAGGTGGGGCTGGGGGAGGACAGACAGCAGGAGAGGAGAAAACCCGTGCTCAGAAGCCAAGAGCCGGAGGCAGCAACGCAGGCAGAACTTGCCAAGCCACATAGGGTGCAGATGGAGGCAGCTCAGGTCCCCAAGAGAGACTCCAGAAAATCGGTTCCTCTGGGGCTTAAGCCTCGCTCTTGTGAGAGACAGGAAAAAATCATTCTGAATCAGGGAAAGGGGACAGCTCTTCACGATGCCATCCTTCCTACAAGGCTGTCCTTTGGTGAGACTATCACACACTTGGATCTGGGCTCTTGCTCTTGCTCTTGCTCTTGATCGTCTGTCCTAGAGGCAGGCTGCAGTTCTCCTTTCAAACGCCCCCTGCCCTCTGTAGCAGCTGGGGTCCCCCTGGACTGTGCCGAACTGAGCAACAGAATGAAAGAGAGTCTCTTGCCGCGGAGGTTCCCCTCCACAAGGTGCCCCTGCATGGTGGGGCCTAGATCACTCTGGAAACCATAAAGTTTCCAGTGACGAGTTGTGACAGGCACCATGCTGGAACTAGACTGCTCGGCTTGGCGTGTGTGATCCGCCATCGCTCGGGATCACGAGGCTCCCAGCTCTACCTGAGGATGTAATGCCGTTGGCCTCATGGTGTTCTTAAGGATTAGGTGAGCTAGTATCTAAGGGGTTTAGTGGGACTCACACCTGGTGAGCTCAGCATGTTGGTGAATATTGATTATTTGTCAGACTATGTTGGCTGCAAGTGACAGAAACCCACTTTTAACTGGCTTAAGCACTAGGGGCTCACTGACTCCATCGGTGTAAAAGTTGAGAGGCACAACGGCATGCAGGTGTGCACATGATCGTCTTCTTAACCCTGGCCCTTCTCTGTATGGAATTCTCCCTCAGGCGAGCTCTCTTCTTCCGTGGCCCCCACACAGTGCCATAGGCTGCCAGCTTCCAGCACTCTCTCCAGTGGCCCTTCAAAGCCCCAGAACTACATTTCCAAGGACAGACTTGACACATTCGCATTTGTTAAGGGAAGTCTCTGGTGCTCTGCTGTGTCGCATATCATTCCAAGGAGCAGGAGGCTGAGGTCTCTTAGGTAAGAACAGGACAGTGGTGCTTACCCAAAAGGAAAGCATGGGTGTAATGAAGAGGGACAGGATGCTGGACTCACAGACCATAGCTGTCCCCAGGTACTAGGACCATGCCCACTCCCGTGCTTCCGGTGTGATGCTCAGTAATGATTAAGGTCATTTGCTAAGACACTGTAATTAAATGGTTTTTATAAAGCATACATGCATTTTTCTAAACTCTGGCTGGAGGAAACTTAGGGTGACAGTGGAGGAATGTGTGGACAGGAGGGCACAGTGAGCCTATTGGAGGCAGGAAGGCCATCTGAGGCTCAAGGTTCTCTGGAGGTTGGTGCGCATTTCTTGAGCAGAGGTGGGAGCCCCAGCACCGTGAACTTATTTTCAACATTTTTGGAAGACTTTGCAAAAAAAAAAAATACGAAGGTTTTAGATAAAGTGCAAATGCTGAAATTTGAGCAGAGCCCTTCGGCAGTCTGGGCTGAGGACAGGGTAAGAGAAAGGTAGGGTAGGTGGGGTTTGGTAAATCTGGGTAAAGACTTTATTCCAAATGAGCCCTTGGGGAAAATATTTAAAATCTGTGCTCTTCTAGATTCCATTTCTGACAAAATAAGGTAAGAATACATAACCTTTCAACTCGAAAAATTTTAACCCTGAGAGAAAGCCAGAATTAATTCTTAAGTGTTCATTAAACTAACAGCTCAAATCTCCTGATTACTAAGCGTCTGTTGAAAGGTAAAATTTCTCATCTGTGCATTTCCCCACTTATTCTTTGAAAAGGTTTCAGAGTGGCTCCAGTCTGTCAGCTTCAAACTGCTCTCTGGTTGGAGCTGACTTTGTGGATCCAACTCTAAAACTTTCCACAGAGAAAGCAAATAGGGGTCACTCATTTGGTGCGCATTTCTTGAGCAGAGGTGGGAGCCCCAGCACTGTGAACTTATTTTCAACATTTTTGGAAGACTTTGCAAAAAAAAAATACGAAGGTTTTAGATAAAGTGCAAATGCTGAAATTTGATGGACAAGTCTGAAACCAGAAATAAATATTCCCTGGATTTGTAGATTGATATCAAGGCCAGGATTTCTCTTCCGGGGGATTTTGGTTCTCTTCCTGTTTGTTGGTATTTTCAGGTAAAGGTATTTTGTCTTCTTTTGAGGATGCTGATTATATCACCATTTTATACGAAATCACATCCTGCACATCCAAAAATCTTGCAATTATAAAATAAGCCAACCCTATGATGGAAAATATGCCATTTAAAACATCTCACTGATGATTATTTGGTGACATGGGGCTTGCTCACAGCGTACATGAAAAATATACTAGAATAAAATGTTTTCTGTAACCTCAATTTTTTGGTGAATTTGTTTATAAATACATAGGCCACAACCTTTTAACACAATACTGATTTTCAGTGTAGTGTGGGTGATTCATTTAAATTCCCTAAGAACATTTTTTAAACTTTTCTATAATAAACATGTATTCTTCTTATGATGAAACTGAAATTAAATTTGCTAAGACACTGTAATTTTTCTCCTATCTGGAGAGAATTTTTTTGAAAAAAAATCCAAAACATTCTTCTCTCCCAACAGAGGTGTTTCCCCACTGTCAGTAGCGTTCAGTGCACAAACTAGTGCCCATCTGTTTTGGGGTACACTGGAGCCACATTGAGGGGTAAAAAGTAATGCCCTACATTTAAATTTATGTAAGACTAATTTTCAGGAGAGGATCCGAGTGTGTCTGCAGGGGGAGGTCCAGCCGCATAGGCAGGCCTCAGACTTGTAAAATGGTGGATGCCTCTCCCATTCTTTTCTCTGTGTGCTCTGTTCCATGTTCATTTAGGGGAACGTGAGGGTCTATGATTCACCTGGTACCCACGCATCCTGGCCCTTTGCTTCCCAGGTAACTCGTTTCATCCTTGCCACATCCCGACTGCAGCTGTGTCCCTGTCTCATGGGTGAGACGCAGGCTGCACAGCTGGCCAGGCCCTGGCTAGCCGTGGTGACATGGAAAGGCCCAGGCGCCACAGTCGGCCCCCAACCTCGCCGTCCCCCAGCAGGCTTCCCTCGTTAAGAAACAGCAGAGCATGCTGAGTCCCTGTCTTCAGGGAGCATACAGTCTGTGGGAGGACAGACAGCATCCCATAATCACACACAATGGATGGGCAAAACAATACAGATGCTCAGAAAGCTAGAAGGGAAACGCAGAGAGTGTGCGTGTGGGTATAGCAGCCCTTCCTTGCGCTAAGTTCACAATGCCTGCCAGACTCCTTCCTCCTTTCCTTGTGGTCAAGAAAGTGGTCAAAGAGTGCAAGAAAAGGGCAAAAAGGGACATGTCCTCCAGTACCGTGGAGGGACGATGCGGGTGAGCCTGACAACTGACTTCTCTCTTGGAAAGGAATCGGAGGAGACACCTGATGGGAGCCGAAGGGTGCTGGCTTCTGGAAGGAAAAGCTGGGATCCCACAGGAAGGGGCTGGCTTAAATCTTTACTAGTCTTTATTAGTCCAGAGCACTTGGTTCTTCTCTTTTTTTTTTTTTCTTTTCTTTTCTTTTCTTTTTTTTTTTTTTTTAAGCAGAGGAAGGAAAGTTCTCCTTCCTTGGGAACCTTGTGTGGCTAGGACAATATAGACTGTGCCATCCAAACCTGACTTTATTTATTTTTGTTTGTATTTCCTATGAACTTTTGGTGTGGAGGGATGGAGGTAATGTATGAGAGATTTTTCAGTATGGCCTCTCCCTTGACATAGATTACTTTTCAGTTTGTAGGACGAAGTCCTCTCTCCTGCTCCGTTGTCACTTTCACAAAGCTCTAGAGACTTGTGTCTGGGATAGAGTGTCTTCCCAGCTGGGGGGACACCACGTTGGCTTCTCAGACCTGGCAGAACTTAACCCTGTTATGGTGGCTGCTCAAAACCAGACATCATGCTGTTGGGACCTCACCTTGTGTGGAAATCCGTGAACAGCTACAGGCAGTTCACATCCAAGACAGCAGCTATACTATGCTAGAGCCTCTGGAGACAGGGCCCTGCTGCCCGCCGGAGGCTCCACAGCCTCAGCTCTGCTTCTCCAGCGAGCAAACTCGTTCTCCCTTCAACCCCTCTGACGACGGAGCTCTCAACAGATGTCCTTACTGGCACCCTGATGGACCCCTCCTCTCCTCTTAGGAGGAGGCCCTGATCTCGCAGTCCCAATGGACTGGACACCTGATGGTTTGCACAGTGAGAATCTGTGCAAACTTGCTTCTCATAACATTCCTTTCCTGGGAATCTGGAATGAGGAGCAAATCATTCTATTTCACTGATTTCTCTGTGAAATAGAATGCTTTTCTGGAATTTCAGAGACAGTGGGGATCAACACGGTAGAGCAGATGAAGTTGCTTTGGTTGGGGAGACATGGACATAGACTCACAGGACATGTTAGTCAGCTTCCCAATACTGTCACACCTGAGATAATCAACTTACAAAGAGAAACGTTTATTTGGACTTACATTTTAGAGTCCATGAGCAGTTGGCCCTGTGGCTTTGGGTCAGAGGTGGCACCTTGTGGCAGCATGTTATGGAGGGAACATGTTGCACTCAAAGCTTCTCACCTCGTGACCAGAAAGTGAGGAAGAAGAAGAGGAAGGGGGTGGGGCCCCACCACCCCTTTAAGGGCACCCCCATGACCTGAAGACTTTCTGCTAGGCCCCACCTATAAGGCTCTATCACCTGCCAACAGGACCTGGGGACGAAGCATGGATACATGGGCTTTGGGGGACATCCCAGGTCCAAAGTACAGCCCAGGTTCAATCGCGCCTGAGGGTTGGGGAAGAGTGTTCCATGGGTTCCAGGCTGCCTTTGGGGTCCAGGGCCCAGTGCCTTCTCACACTGGACAGATTTCTTGCTCAGAAGTCCCCAGGCCACCCCTATACCTTGCCATGCATTGTTTTTAATTTTTTTCCCTTTGCTTGATTGGTCTAAACCAGGCATGATTACTGTTATGTGGAACTGAATAGTTTGAGTGACATGGTGGCTTTAACAATGCAATGACAATGATCATCACCCTCATAGAACTCTCCCCGCCCGACCTGCTGCCACAGCTCCCTGCAGGCCAGCTTGCCTGGTTACACACCTCTACACGGCCCACCTGTTCTCTTATTAAAGTAGCAAGGACATCAAGGCAGGAAAAAAATAGAAGAAGAAGAAAAGGAAAACATAAAGAAGCTATAGTTTGAGAAAAAGTAGCAGGCATTTCCTAGAAATAGCTCTGACCCAAACCCAGCCAGAGCAGATTCAAACCGGAGGGATATAAACAGCAATCACACCCTGGCTGCTATAATTAAACCAAACTAGATTCGAGAGGAACTTCTTCTTTTGAGAAGCGGAGTCTCTGGGGTGGTTCGCTCTTCCTGAACACTTAGGAAAACAATTATCAAATTTGTGGTTTGCAGGCTCAAATCTTCCTCAAAACAACCTGATCGATGTAAAACTAAAATTTAAGAAATCCTTTTCTCCATAACTGAAATCCCACTAAGGCAGACCTTCCCAGGGTTCAGGAGTATTAAATGTTTCCTGTAGAGTCGAGTCTCCGCCCAACATGTCTTAAATGATCCTGGAATTCAGTAGGCCTTTGTCATTATGCTTTTGTTTTAATACCCTTGTATGTTAATAGTCCCCTTATCCATATTTTATCTTCTACTTTATGTCTGATTGTACTATTTATGTCAAGGAATGTGAGTCCCTGATAACTTTAAGAGGATTAATATAAAGGAAATGGGCTTTATTAGTTTGGATTTGTTTTATTAGCATTCTACAGTTTGATTAGAATGAGAAAGTCGAGAGAGTCTTGTTTGCCAAGCAGGAGTAAAAACAACATAAAATGAAATAAACCGAGCCTCAATGTATTATTGATAGAACACAAAGACATTTTGCACAGCATTATTGTAAGTACAAAGGTCCTTGCAGGAGACAATAGAGGACAGCAAAGACTTTTAATTTATTTTTCCAGACTGCTTTTAGTTTCTTTGCAGATATCTTTAGTTAAGTGAAGGGCACACTCTTTCTTTAAAGGGAATTTAGTGAGGGAGATACCAAAATATACCAGACAACTATATTGAAATATTTACCATTTGTTGATTTGGGACATAGAGTGAATGACAGATTTCAGCATAATATTTGCAGAGGGAAAAAGAGAATTTTCCATGAGCATCTAGAATGTTGTTTTGCTTGGGTTTATGCAAAAAATACATCTGAGAAAAATGAAAATTAATCTTGGAGTAGGGGAGAATTCCTCTGAGAATACAACCATATACTGTCAACAGAACTTTTCAAGTGATCAGCAGTAAAAGAAATAAGATTGTTAATGGATTTATTATTTTTTTCCAGTGTGACTTTTGCAAAATGATTGGAGCTCTTTTGCAGAGGGCTGTGTGAGGAAATGGGCGTGGCCGTGGGTCCCTGGTTAGTATGTTAGTAGTCCCCTTATCTGTGAGCCATTGGCAAGTGTCTCCCTGCTGCCCTGTCCTTCCCTGTCCTCAGGTTCGAGAGCGTCACTGACTGGTTATAGATTTGGAGCTGTTCCCTGTAAAGTCATTTTGAGAGAAGGCATATAATTAGCTAAAATTGGCTCGTCAAAAACAATAATGGGATAGAAACCAATTGGAAGTTTTCACTCTTTCTCCGTTCTTTTCTTTCAATTTACAGTTTGGGAGTTTTAACAAAGGAAACTAGGAATTTATTCATTATTAAGAGAAGAGGGTAATCGCAGGTGGCCAGCGTAAGCACGCCCGATTCTGCTTGCTTCCTAAGAGAAGCTGTCCCTCATAAGGGAGCTGTTTGAAGGATGGAGGAGGGAAATAACGTCCCGAGTGTCCTGAAGGTACTTTTCATTGATGGAAAGGGTGCAGATAATGTGAGGCACAGAAATGGCCCACAGAAATGGAGGTGGAGTGAGGGGTCTGGCCAACTCTCAAGGCTTCCCAGGTGCTGGGCAGGAAGGAGCAGCAGGCTGGTGGGGAGCAGCAGGCTGGGGAAGCTGTCGCCCTGCTCCACGTCTAGACGCCTGTGGGCCGACGGGCCTCACCTTGCTCCCCTGCAAGTGGGTGCCAACATCTTCCTCATGAAGTAAGGGTGTCATCCACCTGGCACCCTGCCTAACACATAACTGCTCTATTAGAGGATGCTGTCCCTATTTCTAAACTCATCGCTAGAGCCTGTCCGTGGGGCCAGAACTTTGATCATGTGTCACTCTCAGGCATCCTGGCGTCATACTTGTGCAGAATGGAGAACTGAATTTTACATTTCAGACTCTTTCAGCGAGGACAGTCTTTTCTTTTCTTTTCTTTTCTTTTAACTAATTCAGCCTAAGTTGGGATGTTTCTCTATATTCTTTTTTCAGCTTCATTGAAGTATAACTGAAAAATAAAATTATACATACTCAGCATATACAGTGATGATCTGATAGAGGTCTACATTATGAAATCATCACCATGGTCGGATTCCTGACACCGTCGTCACCTCCTGTAGCTCCCACTGTGCATGGGGGTGCCACCCTCTTGGCACGCCAGTGTAGACCACGGTGTTATTAACTATTGTCATCTTGCTGTGTATAAGCTCTCAGAACTCATTCATGAATCAGGTCATTTTTCTTGAACCTTTATTTTCTAAATTTTGAATCCTTCTAATATTTGAAACATGAAGTTTAAGGCAATGAACACATTTATCTATAAGTACCATCTTCACCGACTGCCACAGGGTTTAGGGTGGAGTGCTTTAAATCTGTTCCTTGGGATTTTCTCCTTTATCCTCTTAATTATTTATGAGTTAATTTCTTGTACAAGAACATGGCTTGCTGAGGGGTTTTATTGTTATAGATTTCTAATTTTGTTGTCACATAATGATATCTGTTTATCAATTCCTAGAAATTAACAATATTAAAATTCAAAATTGAATTGGTATTTCTTAATTTTTCTTCTTTTTTTCTTCTGTAGTGCTGGGGATTGAACCCAGCGGCACTTTACTGCTAAGCTACATCCTCAGCTCCTTTTCTTTCTTATTTTGAGAAAAGGTCTTGCTGAGTTGCTCAGACTGCCCTTGCCAGACCCTCCTGCGTCCAGCTCCCCAGTGGCAGGGAGCACAGGCATGCACCGCGGCACCTGACTGGCATCTCTTGCTTTGGATGATCATCCTGTGGTTATATTCATCATTGACATTCGGGGAAGTTGAATAAAAAATATTCAGAAATTCTCTGAATATTTTTTATAAATAAATTCAGCAGCTTTCTGTATATTTGAAATTAATTCAGAAGGACATTTTACAACAAAAGACTTATAATATAATGTTTCCTCAAGTAATTCAAAATATAATTTAAGAAGAAAAGACCTGAGGGTTCCTTTTATGCCATCATAGGAGCTTAGAGGCCACTTCTGTGCCTTGGCTGATACCCATCCTCTGGACTCGAATGCCTAGGTTCACCCTCTTAAATGTGTCCTTGTGCTGATGTCACTAAGCTCCTCTTCGTCCCCATCCCCCAAGTCCAGTGGAGATGACAGTGATACCTCATGAGCTCTGAGAGTCTAATGAGACGATATGTAAGGCCTTGAGCTTAAGCGGTCATCATTAATACTGCTGTGGTCATTCGATGTTAAAAGTAGATGAGAGGACAACCAGCCAGCGAGGGCCAGTGCTCTGGCAACGCCACACAACTCTGGGATCCAGCTTCCTGTTGATTTCTCTGCTAGTATGCCTTAGGGATCATGAAATTGGATGCATAGTAAGTAAAGTTGAAAGGGGAAATATTGATCACAAGATAGGTAGTACCTATTATTATTTCTATTTTGTGAATGCTGAGGACAAACAGTTGATTTTTTTCTTTGGTTATTGCTAAATAACCTGATTACTATTTGTTTATAGTTATTTTGCAGTGGTCTCGGGATTTATTATCTTTGTTGTCTATAGTTCTTTTTAATTAATATTTTTGATAATCCAGCATTGTTATTAATCAGATTGTTTTGTCTGGGTGGTCTATTATATACTAAGAAGCTTTAAACACATAAATTTGTTTTTATCCAAGTCCGCCTGTGATTCTTTATGCAAGTTAGCCTTAATTTTAAATTTGTTTTTGTTTTAGATGACTCCTTGCTAAAAAGTTGGTGTGATAGCTTATGCCATTTTTTTTAATTGTCTGGCTTTATTAGATGGGAACCAGTCCCTTTATTCTTTTTTAAAAGTTTTTAAATTTGTTTTAATTAGTTATACATGAGAGCAGAATGTACTTCACATAGATGGAGTATAATCTCTCATTCTTCTGGTTATACAGAAGAATAGAATCCCACTGGTCTATAGTTATATATGTACATAGGGTTATAATGTCTGATTCATTCTATTGTCCTTCCAAATACCCTCCCCTCCCTTCACTCCCCTCTACCTGAAGTAACTCTATTTGTTCTTACCTGGAGTGTGAATCACCTCAAAATTCAACTGCAGTGGGTTCTCTCCCACCATCAAACAAAGTAGGACCTGCAGCCTGAGTGTCTGCTGTATGTTGTGGTTGTGCTATTTCCGTTGGACTGTGGTGGGCTGTAGATAGCCGAGTGCAAGGCGGGTGTCCACTGAGCCCATGAGAGGAAGCCGCATTTCCTGCCGCTCTGCCCCTTTCCCTGCTCCTTCTCTGATGCTTGCAGATGTCAAGAGGCTGCAGTCAGCAGGTGCAATGGCAGAATGGCACGTCTGCCAGCAACTTGCACTCACTGATAGCAAACATGTGCCAACCATTGATGCCACTGTTTGATAAAGCGCTGGGGGCATGAGGTACAGAGAGCAGAAATGGTCCACAGAAAGACCATCTCTTCAGTCCCTTAAATATGTGACACCATCCCTCTAGATCAAGGACCTCAGATGATAACATACAACAAGTAGAAAATTGTCATCACTACTCTATGTCGCACAGTTTGGTTAATCAGTGATATTACTCTAATGAGATCATCTGTTTTAAAAAGGAATTAATTCATGTATTCTGAGAGAAGAGGGTGACTCCGGGTTCCCTTTTCCCCGTTTGAATATGATCTCTGTCCCCAAGGTTCACATATCCATACATGCATTCATGCAATTGTGCATTTCACAAAGCATTTGAGTGTCTACTATGTGCCAAATGCCATGCTTGTTGGTATTGATACAGTAGTACACAAGCAGTCGTGATGTGGTCCCTGTGCCGATTGGATTCACGACCTAGTCTTCAAAATGATCACAGAGTTTACATCAAGACAGAGTTTCCACCCAGACCTGTTTCTGCTCTCACGTCACATGGGCTTTGTATCACGCAATGTCCTCATGTAGCTGGTGGCTACCATGTTGGATCATGCCAAAGTAGAACATGGCCATTCTCACCACATCTCTGTGGACCACACCATTCCAGAGTCTAAGATGCCAAGCAGGCAGGCTAGAAACATCAACCACAGAGATCTGTCCAGAAAGCTGTTTGAACAATATCCAAAGTCAACAGTAGAGGAAAAGACTGAGAGTGGGCTCTGATAAAGGCTGGGGACTGACGGGAGACACTGATGTCTCCGCTCAGCCATAGCACCAGAGACAGTGCTCTTCTGTGGCAGATGAGGGAGCTCCAGGAGATTTCCAAAAAGGAAGGATTTGGCCGGGAACATCTCCAACAGAGAAAAGTTCAATAATTGTGTGAAATCACTTGATGCTGACTTGGCCAAATTTCTGTAGTAATTTTGATCCTCACAAAATGTCACTTATTTCACACACACACACAAATATTTGTAATGCATGATTTCAGCTACTCTGAACAATTTGCCAGCATTTCCCGGGTTTTACCTTTGAAATTTTAAGATCTCAAGACATTTTGTGGCCACATCCAAGATAAATTTGTAGGCTATTTTCTCTGTCTTTTAAAATCTGTAAGCTCTCATGAACTCGTACTCTTCCGTTCATGTCTCAAAACTGACATGCTGAGCCATTAACTTTTCCATCAAACAAACATGTGGCCAGTTACATATTAATAAAAATCAGAATGGCCCGTTTGTGTTTAAATTTAATAGCAGTTGGAGTGGTGTGTATGTTACTGGGAAGAAGTAGATGATTGGGGAAGTAAAATAAATTTCAAATGGACTGGCAGAGAGGGTCAAAATAAAAGTCCTAAACACAGTAAGTGTCCAAACTTCAGTAATGTGAGGTTTCATTTGGATAGATTTGGTCAGTGCAGGCAAAAAATAGAAAGTATGACAGTTTTCCCCCAAAATCTGATATTTTCATCCTTTCAAGATACTTTATATACCTGGGGGGAATCCTCGGAACATCTGTAACTCTGGTCCCTGCATAGAAACTGCATCAAAAGTTGTTCTTGGTCTAAGAGATCTAAAATTGGGCCATCCTATGCAATTAAAAATGAGGTCTATTTTCTTCCATCTAATGTGCCCAATTCAGAAACAAAAACAAAAAGGGCAAATCTGTCTCTCATCTATCTGAGCCAATTAAATTCATACCAGGAGGTGTGAGACTTAAAAGGTTTACTTGATGCAGGAGCAGAAATAGAAGTTTAATTCAAGTTTCCTGAACCCTCATCCTCCTTCCTTGCCTCATTTTCTAGTCTAAATGAACGTGTCATAGCTCAATCAGGGTTCCACTTGGAAGCATAGAATGGAAAGGAAAGGCAGAACATGGCAATTTGAACTAACAAAAATACACCACTATCCATGGAAAAATATTCAAGCTCACAATAAGCATTGGTTGAAATTCCAAAGCAGAGTTGAAGGGCACAGTCCAGCCGAGGGCAGGTGGTCTTCTCTGGGCCTCAGTGTCACTTCCCATTCCAACACACATCTGGAGCTTCCTGGAAAGACGGGAGAGTCCGTGTGACCTGTGGATCCAGGCTGTCCTCCAAAGGCTTTCGATGCTCCATGGGATGTGGCCAGTGTGGGCTTACAAATCGTGGAGGCTCACTACCTCTGGAGGAAATCCTCTTCATTCTGGACGTTTATTCTAAACACCGACACTCTGGGTTTAAACTAAAATATCTCCTGGGCTTTCCTCGGAGACCTGTGCTGCTAAATGAGATGGGTGTGGTTCACCAACACGTTTTCCCAACACGTTTTCCCATGGTGTCTGGACACCTGGGGAGTCCTGACTGAGGGGCTCTACCCCAGGGCTTTGGGGCGGGCAGATCCGACCGGACCAGCACTGGAGTGTGATAGTGAGTGCAGGGAGGGTGGGGGGGTCCTGGAGAAACAGCCCAGCAGAGAGGCAGGTAGGAGAAGGAGCTCTTCCCTCTGCCTCACCTCATCTCCTGCTGGCGGAGGGTCCTGTTTCCCTGCGCTGCCTCCTTGGTTTGAAAACAAGTCACTCCCACCCTCCACTATTAGTGAATTCTCCCCTCACTGAGTCACAGGCAAAACCTGAGCTCTGTGAGTGCAGGGCAGAGAGCGAGCGCCACTTCTGAGGGGACCCAGAGGGCTGCAGAGAAGCAGCATTTCAAAGGAGGGCCAGGGCCACCGGGGTGAGGGAAGGCAGGTGTTCCCCGGCACCTGGGGAGGGATGGGGGTGCTTGTGACTGACAGGCTGGGCTCCGGGTGGTGAGTGGAGAGATCCTGGAGGTCTCGGGTGACACTGTACAGCTGGCCTTTACCTGTGGAGCAGGGCAGCCTTCACAGTGTTGGAATGGAAGAAGGCACTGTTTGAAAGAGTAATGGACAAGGAATGCCAGACGCTGGCCATACAAGGGAGAGGATGAGACACAGCAGCTGTGCGCCATTTTACATCATGAGGACACACGTGCCTTGTGACCTGGAGTGTGAGTGGGGTACACACATGTTTCAGACGATGGTCGCAGAAAACCTGCCTGAGGATGTGAGGCTGAGCTGCAGCATGAAAGAACCTGTCCAGCGACACCAGGAAGGAGCAAGAACAAAGGTCCCAAGACAGATGGAGTTGGAGGGCCAGAAAGATGGCCAGTGGCTGGACCCCAGCAAGAAAACGTGGGCGTGGTAAGCACATGGACAGATGCTGACCAAGTCTTACATCTTGGTAAAACATATGAATGTATTTTTCTAGAAGGCAGTGGGAAACCAGGTGCAGTGGCCACGCCTGTTATCCCAGCAACTCAGGAGGCTGAGGCAGGAGGATCACAAAACCAGCCTCAGCAATTTAATAAAGGCCTGTCTCAAAAAAAAAAAAAAAAAAGAATTGGGGATGTGGCTCAGTGGTAGAGCACCCCTGGGTTCAATTCCTAGTACCAAAAAAATTAAAAATAAAGATACAGTGGGAATCTGTGTTTTTTAATACCTCACCAGCAACATCGTGGAGAGGGAGTTCCAAGTCCCTGTAGAGGCCTAGGGATTCCTGTTAACCTCCAGAAAGAGATGCTGGATAGACAGCTGAACATCAGAACTCAAGTCAACAGAACTCAGGACCAAGATGCAAATTAGAGAGTCATTAAGTGTGTTGTTACCGTTAATGCCACCCTGGGATCCCCTGGAAGGGTGTCAAGGTGGAACAGAGTGCAGGCCTAGGGCTGGACCAGGGCCGTTTCAGTAGTTAGTGCACAAACGAGAGGCAGAGGAATAAAGGGAAGAGGCCGAACAAGCTCCATCCATCCTTAGACAGAGGTGCAGATAAACACAGCACTGCAGAGGGAGAGAGAAGGAAAGCAGCCGGGGACGTGGCTCAGTGGCAGAGAAAACCTGCCTGAGGATGGGAGGCCGAGCTGCAGCCTGCCCAAGCCCTGGGCTCAATCCCCAGTGCAGGGAAAAATAAATAAATAAATAAAACAGAAAAGGGAAGAGAATGCTTCAAGAAGGAAGGAGGCATCCTTTCCAAAGCTGCTTAAGAAGTCAAGTGAAGACAGGAAGCCTATCGGATTTCCCATGAGGAGGCCACATCACTTGAAGCACCCAATGTAGCTGGAGATATAAACGTATGTAATGGGATAAGAGAAAGACTGGCTGTGAGTAATGTCTCAGTGGCCCTCCTGTGAGGGGAGTAGAGCAACAGGAGGGTAGACAGGGGAGTTGGGGACCAAGGATGTGGACTGCTGAGAGGTTGGCATTGGAACGTGTCTGTTTGTTGGTGGGATAAACCTAAACATAAGGAGAGGAGCAAATCAATGATGTGGGACGGAGCAGCGTCCTGAGAGGTGGTGGGATGCAGAGACCGACAGAGTGACCGGCCTTCAGGGCTCTGCCTTGGACCACTTCACCCGGAAGGGAAGGCGAAGGGAGAAGCCTCCACTGGCATCTATGTTGTACATGATGGAAAAGTATGTTATTAGAAAGTAACAATTATTAGAAAGTTCTTCTGTGCTTGGAGTTAAAATCCACCTTGAACTTGGCAGTATCTTAAATTTGGATACCTATCATCAGGGCTGGTCTACATTCCAAGAGATGACTCCATCCTTCAGTGTGGACGGTCATTCTATTAACTCTGCTTCAATATATGTACACTCACATAAATGCATTATCTAATGAAATTCTTATCGACACTTGTTCATTTTTAGCTCATAAATCTATTTTATCTCAGTAGTTTTCTCTGTCATGTGATTTAAACTTTACCCCCTTCATCCACGGTACTGACCACCCTTTCAGTTTTGTGTCACTCGCAGATCGACGAGAAGCCTCATTGGTTCTCACTTGGTGGCCGCCAGTCTGTCCTGTGGATTGAGAAAGGAATGAGGAGGAAGAAACATTGACCTACTTTCTTTGTTCTCTCAGTGCACCAGTCTTTCATTGATCAGTCAACCTGAAATTTCCTGATGACTGACGACCCCCTTGCACTGGTCGGTGCCGAGCCTGGTGTCCCCCCTCTGGATACCAGGAAGAGCTCCAGCTGCACTGACTGAGATGCCAAAGGAGACAACAGCATCACCTCCACACGACGTCATTTCCCTCCACTGACCCAGCACGCCCTCCAGTCCTGACTCCAAGTCAGGTGGCTCTGGCAGCACTGCATACACTCAGTGCTCCTCCTCTCTTGGTTGGCTGGAGGTTAGGGAGTCAGAAGTACTGACGGCCGCACCTCGCTCCTTCCCTTGCGGCGCAGCCCTGAAGTCTGAATAGCCCCCTCTCCTCTCCTCTCCCGTGAGGTCGGGTGTGCTCCTTTCTTTGCACGCTCTCTCCTGACTCCTGGGCCATGGCTTTCTTCTCCCTTCACAAGAATGTCAGAGCAAGTCCGCGTGTGATAGGGTCTGGACCACGCAGCTTCTTCCCCAGGACTGATTCCTGAAATGGTCTTTCCCGACTGCCTTGTGGTACGGCGACAAACCAACCTTGAACTCTCAGTGGCCTCACACAACAAAACTTGATCTCTTGCTTGAGGAAAGATCCCTACAGGTTGGGCAGCTCTCCAGGGCATGCCTCCTGCACTGTGACTCAGGCCTTCCAGCAGCTGCCTCTAAGGACACCCTGGCACCAAGAGTGACACCACGGTTGGGGCAGACAGGGGCAGCTCTTTCACACTCTAGCCTGCAAATGGAGCTCAATGCTTCTTAGAGCTTGTGGCCAGAGCCACGGAGGCCGGGACAGGTGGGAGGGCACATGGCATGGCAAAGGAGCACCTCCACCAACCTGATGGTCAGAGCTCACCCAGGCAACCCTGGATCCGCAGACATTTCTATAACCTGTGAATCACACACGCGAAATCGGGGTGACAGTCCGTGCCTCTTACACAGCTGAGTAATATTTCATGGCACAGGTGGACCATAGTTCAACCATTACATATTGAATGATGTGGGTCGCTTCTAGTTTTTGTGTATTTATTGATAATGCTTCTGTAAACATCATGTGAACATGTGTCTTAATTTCTCTGGAATAAGTAGTGGGAACATATATTAGGGGTTGTGTGGTAGTTACATGTTTAGGCTTTAAATAGCTGCCAAGAGTTTTACCAGAGTGATTTTACCATTTTCCATTCCCAGCTGCAAAGTCAGAGGGTCCTAGCTTCCTCACACCCTAAGCAGTGTTTGCTGCTGTCACCTCATTGATCCCTGCTGTCAGAGTGATAGGTGGTAGTGGAAGGTGCTGTAGTTTGGACTGCATTTCCCCCGTGGCTGACAGTGCTGAATATCGGTGCCTGGGATCAGGAGCCACTGTGCCTGGGCTCAGGAGCCACTGTGCCTGCTGCCTGGGGAACATGTCTTCTGTCTTCCACCCGCATTCCAATCAGATTGTTACTTGCCTTTCCTATTGAGCTCGAGAGTCCTTTGCTGTGCTGCCGATCCTGTTGGCTCTGTGCTCTGCGGGAGCTCCTCCCAGGCTCTGGCTCCTGCCCTTTCTTTTCACAGGGTCTTTCTCGGAGTCAGCAGTTTTCATTGCGATAAGGTACAACATATCAAAATTTCTTTTCGTGAATCCTGCCTTTAGATGTCAACTGTAAAAACTCTGTGCCTTGTCCTAGATCCCAAAGATTTCCTCCTGCGTTTTTCATAAGAGCTTTTGGTCTTGCACTTCAGGCCTTGCTCCATTTTAAACTGATTTCTGTATACATTGTGAGTCTTGGGTCACAGCTGCCCCGGCCTGCCTGCACACTGCAGGTGTGCACAGGCTTCAGTGCATGACTGCGAGGCCACCTTACCTCCATCAGTTTGCTTGGGTACCATTTTCAAAGTGCAGAAGTGTGACTGCTGGGCCTGGGTGGAAGAGCAAGCCTGGACCTCCAGTGTTGGCCCAGGGCCAGGGGAGTCTAGTCTCATGCTGGCCTCAGAGTTTGTGTGGGTGCTCTCTACCAGGCTTAGGAGTGTTGAGGCGTGTTCCAGTGTTTTTGTGAGTTTTTACCATAAATTGGTGTTGAATCGCAACATGTGCTTTTTTTGCTTCATTTGATGAGATCATGTGAATTTTCATCCTTGGCCTGTGTTATGGTTTGAACACAAAGTGTCCCTCAAAGCCTCATATGCTGAAGGCTTGGTCCCCATGCAGTAATGGTCACAAGTGTAGCTGGGGGGAGTGACTAGATCTCGAGGACTCTGCCCTCATCAGAAGTCAAAGCAACGCAGCCTGTTGACCATGAGCCCAAAGCTCTGAAACCACCAGCCAAAATACATGGTTCCTCCTTTATGATGTTTTCGTCGTAGCAACAAAAAGTTGACTCACAGAGCCCTCGAACCTGGTGGGTTACGTTGATTTCTCAAATATTAAATTAGTTCTCCATCCTTACAATAAACTATTTGGTCACAGTGTCTAATTCTTTTCATACATTACTGAATTCTATTTGCTACTATTTTGATAAAGGGTTTTGTATCCATATTAATGAGGAATACTAGTCTCTAGTTTTTTTTTTTTCCTGTTCTTTTGTTTTGGGGTGTGTGGGCAAATGCTGACTTTGGTTTTATAATCAGGGAATTGTAAGCTTCATAAAATGAATGGGGACATGTTTCCTCTTCTTTTTTTCTGGAAGGGTACAACTGTATTAATTCTTTTTCGACATCAGAGAAAATTCTCCAATAACACTTTCTGAAATATGAGAGCAATTTGGGGGGCAGTTTTCAATTATTAATCCCGCTTTCTTTGTGCTCCTAGGGGCGATTTGTGGGGTAGTGCATGTCTGGAGGAGCTTGGAGCCTGTCTTAGAAGACGTCAGGTTGACTTGTGTGGGTTTGGTTGTGTGTTGCCGTATTGTACTTCTGGTGTCTGCAGAATCTTCACTGCTACCTCCCTTCTCCCCTGGTATTTTAAGTCTGTCTTCTCTCTGTGGATCTGACTGTCCTGCAATAATTTCCATGAAGCAGCTTGGTGTCTCATCAATTTCTCTGTTGTTTTCTGTTTAAAAGTCATCAAGTTCTGCTCTTGTCCTTATCATTCCTTCTCCTGGTGTTGGCTTCACTTGGCTTCCCTTCTAGGTTCTTCTATGGTGGGCGTTGGAGTGTTGACTTGAACTCACTCTCTCTCCTTTTCTAGTGATTCTCTTCCTAGTTTACTGATTGCCTTCCCTTCTCTTAGCACTCGGTGCTCTGACTCTCCCTCTCAACACAGCTTCAGCTGCTCCATGTGACTTCAGTTCCTCTAACTTTGCCAGAGTTTATTTCACTGCCTGGAACTGCTCCTTGGGCAGATCTTCCACATGTTTGGCCTCCCTTGGTGCTACAGGCACTTTAGAAAGCCATGCATTCTGCTGCTGATTGACAGCGGGGTCTTCAAGCACCAGGACAGTGTGGGCAGATGACCTTGAGTCCTTGCGAGTCCTCAAGGGAGGGTTGAGGGTTGGGTGTCAAGTTCTCCAATTACACTTGTGCCTTTTTCTTTCTCCTTCTGGGTACGTATATCAGGTTTTGTTTCTCAGATTTGCAGCTCAGCTGTTAGGTGCCTTTGACTCACCTTCTGGATGCATCTACCCTTTTATCATACCTAAGTCTCTTTCTCAGGTAACCGCCTTCATCTGCTATTAACACAGCCTTCCTGCTTTCCTGGGATTCAGGTTTACAGGATATGTCTATTTCCATCCTTTTACTTTGAGCCTCCGTCTCTTTATAGGTGACCTAAGTTCACTGGTTAGTCTATCTTAGAGGCTATTTTTACGCCATTTACATTTAAATAGCCACTGCATGCTAAGACAGGGGTCCCTGGGTTGCCCCTTCTCCCCCTCTTTCTCTCCCTTCTGAGGCCTACCTGAGCAGAGCTTGGACCCCATTTTTGTCCTGGTCTTGTGTTTCTGAGAGCACCTCTTCTGGATGTTACACCGCGTAGACCTGAGTCGTCCTTGTCTCCAGTTCGTCACTTGCCACTTGAGAGAGAACAGGAAGCTGCCCCATCATGGCCCTTCACCCTCTGCCTCTGATGTGGGGCCTGTATTAAGGGTCCCCAGGTGCACCTCGCACTGAACAGACCGTGCCATGACTTTTCATTCAGTCTTCAAACATGACTCTGAAAATGCAAGGGCAAGAATGCATTTCCTAATGCAGGAATCATTAGGAAAGAGGAGAGAACAAATCAAATGCAGTAAGAAACTTATTTTATTTGCCCACATTTTTCTCGCGCATTTTCTTTCTTTTTCTATCAATACCCGCTGTTGAGAGAACTTCCTTTAGCCATTATTCCAGAGAAGATGTTCTCACAACAGACTCTGAGTTCTCCCTCACATAAGATGTCCCCACAAGTCCCTGAGTGGCTGTGTCAGATCTTTTTCATCTTGTTATTCAGACTGCATAGCTTCTGGCCTCCCTCGTCGTCCGTTGATTCTTGTGTCTCTCCTTCATTCTGTTGTTGTTCCATCATCCACCATATTTTTTAAAATTTGGGATAGTTTGTTATTTAGTTCTAAAATTTTCTCTTGGCTCTTCTTAATATCTCCTATTGCTTTATTGAGACTTCTATTTATTGACTAAGACTTGCCATTTTTCCTTTGATTCAGGCATTTATTTCCGTGGCTGCTTTGCTAAGCAGCTTTGGTGGTTCTGGCAGCTCTGTCTTCTTGGTACCAGCATCAGTGGTCCTCTCTCATTCCCACTGAGATCTCCTGGCTCTAGGATCATGCACAAGTTCTACAGAAATTGGGGCAGCCATGTGTTACAGGTTAGGGTAGGAATCCCACTAAACCTCTGGGTCAGCTGCTTTTATTAAACACGGCTTCGGCAAGGGAAGAAACAGTCATGCTTGTGGCTGCCAAACAGAGGCAGAGGTTCCTGTCCCCTCTAGGCCTCTGCTGGCATGGGAGCTGGTGGTGAGGTCCACAGTACTGGTAGACATGGAAGTCCAGCTCCTCCAGTGACATATGCAGCCCAGCCAGGGACAGGAAGCAGGTTCCTCGTTGCCTCCTGGCCTGGGCAAGTCTCACTCCCCACTTGGCCTTTGCTGACATGTCCTCCTCTGGTACTGGGGAGTCTTCTCTGGTCCCTGTCACCCTCCCAATGGTGCTGAGAGACTCCCTGTGACCCCAACTGGTCTTTGCTCGCTTGGGTGGAGTGAGTCCCTATTTCTTTCTGTTTCTTACTGGAGCCTGGGGACAGGGGTTGATTTCTGATAGTTTTCTGTCTTGTGAGGCTACCCCTTCCCTGTTCCTCTGAGAGGAGAAGATGGAGTTTCATCTGAACTTACAGCTTCTCTCCATGCTGGTGGCCTCCTGGAGAGTGCAGCTTGCTCCTCCAGCTCCAGCCCCAGTGTGCAGGGGGCTGAAAGGAAGCCCAGGAAACCGCCACCCCTTGTTGCTGGCCCTAAGTTCCTTCCCTGGTCTGCATTCTCTTCTCCACCTTTCAGAGATTTGTATTCATCTCGTACGTGAAGGTCCAGGGTCTTCTGCAGCATTTAAGTGAGAAGAAAATGAAAAACTGTGTCTGCTCATCGCCCCAGAGTGCCGATCCACGGGGCACTCAGTCAGTAATGTGAGGACCTCAGAGGAGAGACCCTGTTCTTGAGCATCCATAGGTGTCGCGAGAATGATGTGTCCAGCTTGGAGTCTCTTCTGCGCGCCAGAGCTGGGAATCTCACTGGCTCGGGAACCTTGTTGTCTAAATATCTCTTCAAGCTTCAAAAAAAGAAAACACATCACTTCAACCTAACCATGGCACTGGCTGCCCTGTCCCTGCTTCAAACCTAGTTCTTGTCATGTTTCTGTGGAAGGGATGTGACATCATTCAGAAGGTTGAATAAGACAGACACCCATGGCACTCTTCCACAGTCCCATCTCCTGCTCCCTCATCCAGCACTGCGCTGCTCAATAGCAGTTCTCTAAAGAAAGGAAATATATGCTTACATATTGATATTGATCATAGATTTCATTGATATAAAAGCTGTAGGGGCTGAGGGTGTGCTCAGTGGTTAGCACTTGCCTAGCATGTGCGAGGTCCGGGTTCCATCCTCAGTACTGCAAAAACATATGTAAATACAGAAGAATGATGGTTCAGTTTGCAAGTAATAATGAAACTTACAATACTCTTAATTGTAAGTTTCATAAGGCCCCTTGATCTTCTGAGAATTTTTTATTGTCCTTTGCAACACTCTCAGTTCCATTGGCCTCTTGCTGTGGTAATTGTGGGTGTGTTTCTGATGTGCGTGTTGATAGGTAGGGGCAGTGTCCTCTACGTTGAGTGGGGACCAGCACAGGTGCAGCTGCAATGTCCCTGTTTATTCGCTGAATCAAGTAATGGCTCCCCCCAGGGAAGAGTGTTTCCTCGATGTTGTGTGGTATTGACAAGGAAACATCCACAGATGTGGCATATTTCTGAATTTATTCTGCAATATTAACATTTTCTCCATCACTCTCCTAAGTCTGCAAAATCAATGGTACAGTAAATCAAGCCTTGATTCACAGGGTTTGACAATTACCAGGGAATGAACACCCTCACCCTAGCTGACTGCAGTGTACCCTCATGACATCACAAAGGGGGCTTGGAAGGCTTGGCTCAGTGACACCCATCATCAGGTGTCTTGACACACAAATGCCCTCAGGAGTATAGACAATACAAAATGATGCAAGCTAATTAGGAAGTCATGACTTCTGAATATTTATTACCATTGTTTTGATGTAATTTATGTAATTGTAAGTTTATATAATTCAAGGTTTAATAATGTCTGTGTTTAACAACCAACTTGCAAATTTCCTGAATATTTACGGATCAGAAAACCAGCAGGAGCAGCCCAACACCTGCTGTGGGCATCCAGTGCCGGGCTTCGAGTTCTACCTGGAATGTTCCCTAAGCAGGTCCTCTTCACATGGCCGTCACCCCCTGCTTGGGACCGCCACTGCTTTTCTGCATTACACTCTCAGAATAGCTTCTCTCTACACACGTACTCTCCTCCTATCTTGTTCCTCAAGCTCCAGTCAGCGTGATTATCTTCCCATATTGATATGATCATGTGACAGTGAAGCCACTAACCTCCACCCCCCCACACACCCTGTGTGCTGGTCAGGATTGAGTTTTTGTCCTAGGCACTATTTCAGTAGGATAAATGTGACCAAAGGCGAAATTCCTTGTCCTGGGGTGGGGGAGGTGTAGACAGTAAACCCAGCCACACAGATGAACGGTACCAAACCTCAGGAGGCTGTGCTGCAGCACATGGAGAAACACCGCAAAGCAAGCACAGGGGTGGGGGGGACATCGTGGAGTCAAGTTTCGTGCAGGGACACGCCCCACAGACAATGCAGATGGGCAAGCACCTGCAGGTCAGGGTTGGGCGCTCAGGTTGGGGGGAAAGAAGGGGACTTGGGAGCCAGAATAGGGTGAGCAGCAGACAGGGGGCAACTGATGGGGCAGCACGTGGCGAGTCTGGAGGTCAGCACAAGCACTTGGGGAGCCACAGGTACTCTGGGCACAGGAGCAGGGCACATGCCAAGCAGATCACTCTTGTCTAAAACCACGGAGTGGCTTCCCATTGCTCTCTGTGTCACTCTGGTATTGCCCACATGCCTGACCAAGCCCCCACCACGAGACCCTGCTGCTGTCTCACCCACACTCACGCCTCTCCAGCCTCTCCCCTCCTGCTCCACCAGGGCTTGGACTAAGTGCTACTTTCCACTTCAGACAGGTCCCTCCCAGACACTCACGCTGCCCAGGGCCGTCCTCTGTCCGTCTCACGTGCCTCTCATCTGTGTGGCCTCCCTGATAGGAAGAAGCCAGATCCCAACAGGAACAGAGTCTCCTTTTTCACTGAATAATTTCAAGAAATTAGACCTGTTCTCAGCACATGGCAGAAATTCGGGTGTTAGAGGCCAAGGGGAAGCTCAGTGGTAGAGCGCTGCTATAGTATGCACAGAGCCCTGGATTCTGTAGTCCCCAGCACCCCAAAACAAAACTGCCACCACCAAGCAGACAAACCCCCAAGTGTTGTCGAATGATTTAATGAATTATGATCTCATTCTACCATAACGAAATGGATGGCGGAATACATAGATGATTGAATGAGTGAAAAGATTCCCGTCTGGCCATAGCCATGGCAGGCATTCTGTAATTGTTTTTTAATGCATAGATGATCAAATGTAAGAACAAACAGATGAATGGATGTGTAGATGGATGGATAATTGAATAAGTGATGGAAATGAGTGACTGAATGAAAGAACAGATGGATGAATGAATCATCTTTGGCCAAGTCAGAAGACTTCCATCCTTCTAGAAGAATCCTGCTTCTCAGTGCTCCCTTGCCTTCCTGAGTGGGTTTCTTCTGAAGAGCGGTTTTATTGGCCTTGGAGCCACTTGCAAGGCGCCCTTGAGCTCCCTGGCTCGCCCACATTCTTGTTCACACCTGACCTGCGTAGTCTGCGGATCTCCCTGGTTTCCTTAGTTGGGCCACATTTCCAAGAGTCCCTTTGATCTCTGGCACATACTTGTGCTGGGCTTCCAATAAGGTGTTTTTAAACAGTCTCCAGATTTCCTGTGGCTTATTGACTTTTTAAATTATTCCTTTCATTTGTTTTTCCTAAGCAGCCCCTACACTTGTTCTTAGGTTCCCTTTATAAAATGGAGGAGCCACATGACGTATAAATTCCCTCGCTCAGCTCAGAATGGTCACAGTGTTGTGATCACTGAGACACTTTTTCTTTCAGGTCTTGTCAGCCATTCGAAGCCAAGCCTAAAATAGTTTCCTTCCTTAATAATTCTAAAAGGCATTTATCTAAGAGAAGATCATTTATCTTATCCAATAAGCCTGTATTTACATCTCTAATCTATAAGTGAACTGTGAATAAATTAGTCCCCATGAAGTCACGAGCATGCTGTGGAAGGAGTGTGCGTGTGGGGGGACAAACAGGTACCTCAAAAACCGCTGTCGCAGTCGCAGCTAGGGAGGCCTCTAACTGTGATCACTTTTCCACAAAAACCAAAACCACTTCAAGCAGAAGTCACCACGAGATTTTGGTTGCAGTGCATCGAATCCTAGCCTATTCCCTTTTGTCACACTTGCAGGCACAGAGACCTGTCCAGAAACAGGCCACCGAGGAGAAACGGAGATGGCTCCGTCAGAGAAAACGCCAGCCAGACTTTGCTTTTTTTTTTTTTTTAACCATGCATTTCATCAGTCAGGATTTTTCCTACCAAAGATGTTTATTTTCAACCATTTGCTTTATTTGGCTAAAAGGTAGTTTCTCTGCTGCATTTAATAGTCACGTGTATGCTCCCTGAAGTAAAGATCACAGAGTTTTCATCTGTGGATTTTTACCAGACTTAAGTGAACCAGAGAACATGTGAGAAATTTGAACCTCTGGTGTATATATACTTCTTGCAAATATTTCAGCAGACAGCTGGTCTTCAAAACTTTTATATGATAAATCACTGCACAGCCACTGTTTACTCAGATTAGAGACCAAGGTGCCAGAGGAACAGTTCTGCTTTAATAGTGAAAACTGAAAATGTGCTTTTTTTCCCACTTCAAACTTTTGAATTGGTCAAGTTCTAATGAAGAAGCTTTAAAAATTTAGAGATATGTTTTCTACCCATGATATTGACATATGCACATAATTACCTTTTTTTTTTCTTTTTGATACAATTTCATTATTTGTCACGCTGGCCGTGGTGCACCAATAAAGCCAAAATATCATATTAGAATTCATGACAGTTTTCACATTGTATTATCAATATGTGGAAATAATTGTCTGCTCTGAGATTAAATTACATTATTGTGTATCTTTTTCATGCCTAATAAATAATGATGGATGGCTTTTATTTTCATCGCCACCTGCAACCATTTAGTCACCCCTTGATTGTTGAAGATAAAATAATAAAAGGCAAGTGTTATGTTGCAAGCAGAAGAATGTAGTCAAAACAGTTGTATGCTCCTTGTTTCCATTTGCATTATTTTAGTCCCTAAAGAGCAATGCATGGTGGTCTATAAAAGATAGCAACCTGGGGAAACATGGCAAACCGTTCAGAGAAACAAGGGGAGAAAGTGGGAAAATATTTTTTTCTAGTAGAATAATTATTTCTTGGTGCACGATTCTTAATCTGAAAATGAGTTTTTTGTTCTGCTGTGCAAATCAGTTACGTGCAATTAGAATGCAAAGCAGAGGCACATCTTACTGTTTAGCCTTTTTTAAATAGAAATGAAAACAGCCCGGAAATTGTAGCAAAGTTGAAAATGCATGCTAGGTAATTTTGAAATCCAAAGACATAAAACCATGCATAATAAAAAGGCCACTCTAAACTCATTACATTTTTTGAAATTGGCAATTGGAAGGCTTAATTTTAAAATTAGAATTTGCATGTTTGGAAACTTCCTAAGTATATTTTGAATGCCCAAGTGCCTGGCCAGCACTAAGGTATGTTTTGTTTGTTCTGCGAACAATTCCATGGCCTCATAATTTGGTTTTATCTACGTCTGACCTGCTTGTGTCTTTGTTTTTAATTGTTCAATATTATGCTGAAGCAAAATTGTGTTATCTTCCGTGTTGAAACTTTTGAGTTAAAATTATAATCTGCAGATCCTTGGAGTCTGAAGGGGAAAAGAATTGCCAAGGAGATTTATAATGCTATTGTATTTCATCTCTGAAGAACGCTGAGCTTTTTTATACAATAAATATATGGCGTTTATAATGGAAACTGGTCATTTGATCATTTCGGTTAACAACAGTGAGGTAAGAAAGCAAACTGGAGACAAAATCTCTTTGGGTATTTGGTTATGAGTCACAGGTTGACTCTTTACAGAACTGCTTCATGTGACTGGGTCTATTATCTTTAAATCAAAAGATGATAATCTAGGACACAGCAGCAGAAACTCAGACCAAAAATCCAAAGGTAATCCCATCAAGTGTCAAGTGACTGCAGAAAAAATGGCTTGAAAAAAATAGGTCAAGGGACCATTATCTGATGAACCCCAAATGGGGTTCTGAAGCCTGGAGCTGGGTGTTCCCAGTTGGTCCAGAGCATCCATTTAGGAAGGACAGAGGAGCCTGTCCCTGGTTCATGGCTGGTTTGCTATCCTACTACCCTTCTCCCTCTATAATTAAATGCTCCGAATAAAATAATAAACATTGCTTTATTTGTACCATTATGCTGCAGAAATCACATCTTATATGTCCTAGGAGACTCAGAGAGCAGTCAGCCTTGGTTCCTTCACAGCATCTGACTTGTTGTGCCCAAGTCAGAGGATTTTCCAGAGCCTCCAAACCTGGGAGGAACTCTGTGGATTAGCATCACCACCTTTAAGACAAACTATCTTGCAGTGTGCACACATACCCTTTCTTGATGATGCAGACTTCACCTGGCCCAGGAAAACACCTTGGAGGACCAGCTCTGGCAAACAGACTTGCATAAAAATCACTCAGAACTTAAAACTGGGACTATGTGTCTGTGGGCATAAAGCCACACGCTCTGCAGAAAGTAAGGCTTGGCACAAGCTACTAAGTACTGCTAGTGAGAAGCTCCTGCTATTCTTTTGTCCCACTGTGTTGTGCAGAAGTCCTAAGAATCCAAGGCTTCACCCAAGTGTACCTGACCCCAGGCATCCTCATCTTGCTCCCTGGTAACAGAAGTTCTAGAGTGACACTCTTATGGACGGTTTCCTTTTTTTCTTAAATTATCTTACATAATCTGTTCACATTTTTCTCAGCCAAAGTCTCCCTGGCATGACCCACCAAAAAAAGAATAAAGAAAACATATTGAATAACTGCACCATAAATGCACAAAATGGAAACACTGAACTGGCTCCGTTCAAATAAATTATCCCTAGTGCCGCCGCCACTTCTTTTCCTTTCACACTGTCACCAGCGGTTTTCTGGTTCTCAAGTTTCCTGAGTCTGTGCTACATATATGAAGACACCCAGAAGTTTAAGTGTGCATCAAAATGATTAAGTTTCTCGGCCTGTGCATTTGCAAGGAGGGGAGGCTGGAGAGAAAGAAGTCAATCCAAACCTATGGCTGAGAAATTGGCACCCAAGACTCCCCTCCAGCCACTCGGAGTTCAGTGCTCCAGGGGAACAGCCGTTTCTCTGCACTTCTCAGAAAATATTGTGGACTAATAAAATTAGTGTCAGATTGGCAACAAATGTCAACATCTGTGAAATTCTTAGAGTACTTTCAACCTCTAGAAAATGATACATGCAATTGTGTATTTTTTTTTTTTTTTTGGTAATGTACTCAGTAAAGGTGATGTTTAGCATAAAGGGGAACGATCACTTTATCTAAAATATAACCAAGATCCCAAACAATCACCACCAGCTAAGTAATTTTGGATAAAGGTTCTTAGAGCAAACCTGCTAACTGAGCCGTAAATGTTTGTTCAGTTAGCCATTCTGAATGTCGAAGTCTGTGGTCACTTGAGTTGAACTTAGGCAGCAGAATGAGATTTCTTTCGTTTTTCCGGCAGCCATCTGAAGACCTGTTAGTGTTTAACAACTAGTCCTGGGCTCCAGAAAATGCTGTGTGAGGGAAGGAAAACCAGACTCTTTGGCGAGAGCTGTGGAAGGAGGGTGGGACCTTATGAATTACATGACTGCATAAGATGCAGGGGTTTTATGTTGGCAAGAGTTTCAGACTTTTGCATCAGGAATTTTCAAACTGCAAACTCAAATATCCATGAACCGATTACGCACTAAAGGAAAGATTTCTATACATCTGCAGAGTACAGATAACCAATAATATTTGTGTTGAATCTTTCAGGTTGCAGTACTGAATGTGGAGGAACTTCATGAGCTGGAAAATAATCTTCCCCCAGGTGTCGGGAATCACGCTGGAGTTGCCCGGCCAGAGGTGAGTGCTTCATAAGGAGTCAAGACAACCCAGGTCAGCTGTCATTCTTGGTAGGATGTTTTAGGGGCTCTCGGGTGTCTTCAAAATGTCGCATAAAATACCCAGACTGTGCACTGTACGCATGTAGTGACGATCACTCAGGTGAAATGGTGTTGCTGGACTTCACTGCTTAGGTGCTTCTTTGGAAGATGCAGAACAAAAATGCAGAAATACCAGGCGACATTGGGCTTCTGGGCTTCCTTACTGATAAAATGGGGGCTTAGTTCAGACCATGTGCAACCGGACTTCCTTAGTGATAAAAGGGGGGCTTAGTTCAGACCAAGGACAAATTGATAGAGCTCTGTTACAGTGAATTTTAAACTTTTCTTGAAGTTCAGGAATATCTCTCGCAGAATCCGTCAGTGCCGAAGAAGCACGGCTCGCCAAACCAATCAATCTAGTGCAAAGTTTGTTTTTAGAATTCAAGTTCCTTGTTACTGCTTTGCAAGCAGATGTCTTCAAAGATATAATATGGTGAAGAGATTATGTGATTTGGGGTGTAGTGATTCTGCCAGTTATAATTAAAAGGGCCAACATCCAAGTTTTGTTTTCTTCATAAACACTGCAGAGTGTGTCAGTGGCCAATCTAAAATTACCCACAGAGGAGCGTGCGCGCTCTTCTTCAGCACAAGATAATGAAGATGGTGTGTGAAATGCACCATGGTTAAAATAAGCTGATGGACTCGTGGTCCTACGCGCAAACTTGTCCAAATGTAATTATAGGAGTTTGAAGAGAATTGTTGCTTCCTAAACTGACTGGTCAAGTGACTCAGAGGTTAACATCTCCACATGATCGGGCCAACTTGGAAGGCCTACAGATGTTCCTTGAAAATCACTACCTGGAGCCGATCATGCTTTCCCAGGGCAAAGTGGCCTTTGAAGCAGGAGAGCAGGGCCTCCTCGGCAGTCTGCTCCGGAAAGGCGAGGGGCGAACATGAAAGGCAAGGGTGGAGCGCACGCTCTTCCCCTTGGACCGAGGAGAGAGGGCCAGTGTGAGCCTGCTCTCATGTTTATGTGGCTGGGAGGGTGTGACCTCCAGGCTCCACAGCCCGAATTACAAGGGCAAGAAACAGACTGGGGCCGGGAGAAGGACGGGGCAGCCCTCAAGATGATTGCTCACGAACTTCTGTAGCAATGGTTTTCTTAGACATAGAGAGAAACTATATAAAAGATCCGAGGCATGCACATGTGGTTCTCTAGCGAGTTGAGAGAGAGTCTGAGACAGAGAGGCCAGAGCCAGAAACCAGGCAATCAGAGGGGACATTGCCGAGGTCCTCGCCCTGTGGGACTGGGCATCACCCATAGCTGTGATGGACAAGGGGCTTGTGGCTTCCCAAAGGGGGCTTGGGTGCCTGGGCCACTGATGACACAGTCTCACTCAAAGCAGCCTCCTGCCTCACTGCACTTCACAGGCCTGGGTTCTCGGTGGCCTGAGGCAGAAGTCCCCCGTCTCAGATTCACCAGGTTGAACCACAAGGTGACCCATGATGTAAGGGAAGAAGCTGGCACAAAAGTAAAGGTAACTGGTGGCAAAGCACACATCATCCCATCCTCTGCAGTTCTGGGCTTGGTTTATTTCCTTTCTCCTGAGGTTCCCATGTGTGCACAGGTGGCTCTCACGACGTCACCCAAGGTCTTCATGTAAGTATGTCCCACCCAGTCCCCCTCAGTGAGGTCCAAGCAGCCTTCTCCAGAGGGTAGAAGTGAAGCTGATTCTTGAGGACCGGAATGCAGAGCCAATCTTTGCTCTAGCCCAGGTCACGGTGACATGGCCCCACATCCTGTTCTGTGCTCCTCCTTGTCTTTCCCGGGCCTTCTCTCCCTCAGCTCCACGAGCTCTGGCCTGGCATTTCACTTCCTGTATCTCTCTGGCACCTGATAACTGCCTGTGTGCCCCCCACATGGGGTCCTTCTTCATGGGTGCCCCTAAGTCAGATGCCTCTGGGTTTTTGACTGATAGGATCATGATTCTCTTTGTCATAGGAACTGTCGTGGTTATAATTTTATATTGCTATGTGTGAACTCTTGGTTAACATCTACCCCGCTGGACTGTGAGCTCCATGAGAACAGCTGTAGCTGTGTCTACTGAACTTATTGCATCTCCTGAACTTATTCCAGTGCATGGAACATAACGCACGAAAATACTTCCAAGGGGTGGGGGGTACAAATGTGCAGATGTTCTTCATTCGTGTTTTCCCACATTGCAAAGGTCTATATTGTGTAATATCTTGTGGAGCTCCTCAGGCTTCTCTAAATAGTATGTTATCGTTACTAACCAGGTTAAGGAATGCCAGTTGCTAAAACAAACAGTCCCAACATTCCAGCAGTTGAATGGAGAAGAAGTTGGTGTTTCTCCCTTGGCACAGGAGTAGGTTTGGGCTGTGCAGTTGTTCTCCTACTCATCTTGCAAGGACCCAGGCCTCTTCTTCTATTACTCACCCTCCCTTAAGCCCCACAGTTGTCCCTAGAGTTTTGGCATGCATCATCCACCAAGAAAGAAATCGGTGGGGGCTGGAAATGAGTGCGTCACTCTTGCCTAGATCCTATTGGCCAGGGTATACTTGCAAGTCTTCACCCAGTTGCCAGGCAGGCTGGGAAGCGTGGTCTCACTAGTAGTGCGCACAGTTTTCTTCTGCTGTGTTTAGATAAGGTAACTAAAATTTGCCAGCTGTTACTAGACCAAAAAATATATTATCAGTAAGGAGAGCAGACTAGTCCTCAAAACCAAACTCTCAAGTAAGGCACGTGCCAGCATTAAAGGGACTGATTTAGTGGTATTGTGTCTGTCTGGGAATGTGCTACGTGGTTTGGTAAATACAGTTTTTCTATTGCAGTGAATCTCAAAACAAGTACATTTTGAAAATGAACTTTGAAGAATCAGCTGGAGGGTATACAGATTTTCATATTCCCTTTAGGATTTTTCATTTTCATATTGTGCTAGTTAATGTGCCAAAATGAAAATAGCTTTCCACAAAATGGAAGTTACACTCGAAAGTTGGAATGGTATTCTCTCTCGTTGAATTGCCCGGAATCTCAGACGGAATGAGGCAGGGCTGGGAGCAGGATCCTCTCCTCTCCGGAACACCTCCTGAGATCCTGACAATCAGATCTAGAAGGCAGAATGTGTGCAGGATTGACCGTTCAGTCAACAGGCACAAAAAGACCCTGGAGATAAACCCATTGGAAGAGAACACGTACACTAAGTGACTGGCGGTGCGGTAAAGGCACCATTTTACACACGACGTCGAAGACCTTCTCAGAGAATGACTATCTGATGAGAAGTCAACTTGCTCTTCAGAACAGCCAAAGATGCTGTTTCTCTACCTAATGCATCTGCTTCAGCCTTCATATTTGGAAAAGTTTTCCTCCCTTAAGTTTTCCCTCTGAGAAAGTATGCACATGAACCCAGCTTTGCTCTTTAATGTGCAAAGCAGAAGTTAAGTTGGATTTCAGACTAAGCGACAGAGCCAGACTAAGATTGAACAACAAGGCCATCCGTGGAATTGATTTGAGTCGAGTGTTCCATCATGGGATATGCTGCCCTGAGGGGAGCTCACGTCGTTGTGTTCCTGTCCTGTTGGTCAGAACTCATGGAACCTGTTACTCTCTGCTTCCTTCCAGTCTGGGGCGGGCTGCGGAGTGGGCAGTGTCCTTCTTGGTCTGTACTCCATCTTGGCTCTTCTATCTTTTTACCTCACTTCTCAGACAATCAAGGCAGTGTCGAAACACACTTCTGTCTCCTTGTATGTAAGATACCATAAATTGTAAAGCAACTTACAATTTTTTATTTTTATTTACCACTAAGAAAGAAAATACAGTGATTCGGAAACCATAACTTACGGCTTTCTTATCACCTAGAATTCTTATTCTGTACTTACCAAAAGAACAGTTTTAGACTTAGACACATATTTTTTTATCATCTTTCACACTTGTACAAACATAAAAAGTAAAACATAAGTGAAACGCATTGGTTAAAGTGTTCCTAAAATTTCCGCATAGTTACCGTCCAGCCTTCCGGATCCGGTCCCAACACAGCTGCCCAGGTCTCCCCACTGCTCTCGCCCTCGGCGGGTGGGGCAGCAGCGTCCTGGAGAACACCCCGCTGTTAGCGCCAAGATTTTCAGCCCCTCTGCTGACACTGGCTCTCAGGGCAGACTTTCCTGAGCGAGCACAGGTGACGGTGACTCACAGCCGCTGCCCACACTGCCGTGTGAACAAGTGCACAGAGGAGCCACAAAACGCCCTGCATGGGTTCAGGCACGTCTGAAAACACAACCCTGACTTGCTACATCCGTGACAAGCCTGCTCTCTCCAGGGCGAGAGCTGCCTTTCTTCAGCCCCTTATGTCCCTGTGGGTGTCCGACCGTGGAGGGCATACCTTGGGATAGACTCTCCAAATTCCCATTTCAACAAATTCCTTCCTTCACTGTGCTTGCTTTAATTCACGATTTATTTTTATATAAACAGCAAACTTTCCATGGAACTGGGGTAGGGAATGTATTTTAAAAATCTTTAAATTTTTATCACAACCCAGGCTTTTAAAGTTCAAGATTCAAGTCTTCCCAGCCTGTCAAATTCAACGGCCATTCTACGTAGGCATCCTTTATGGAGTGTATAACTGGTTTTCCTCACTTAGAAGAGTGAATTAATCACATATTCTTTAAAAAAAAAAAATTCTTAGATTTTTACTTCAGAGGTGCTTTTCTCAGTTTCAATAGATCTTAGCACTCTACCTTCCCCAAAATGGACCCTCCCCCTTTCTCCAGCCCACTTCTCTCTATAAGGAGGTAAAGTTCGGCAAGCTTGATCTCTAGGGAGTGATCAACAATTGAAATAAACTCCCTTCCATACTTCCATGAAGTCTTAAAATCCATGTGTGTTGAGAATAGTAGACCCAATGATGATCTGGTTTAGATTTGTTTTGTTTTATAGGCTGGCTTAAATTGGGGACGTTTTGGTTTCCATTTATGAGTTAACACCCCTAAACATGTTCTACTGAATACTATAATTTCACCCTAACAACTTTACCATAAAAGCAAAGAATTCCTTATCAACTCCATTATTTTTTATTAGTGCTTCAGCTGTTTTTTCCTATGTGTCTGTGTTTTTAAAATAACATTTTGCATGGAAGTGACTATGTGAGTCTTAGAGATGCGACTAGGCAGATGTACTGACCACGGTTACCAAGGGAGCAGTTTCCTTGGTGATGGCCAACTGTCATCCAGGCCGACCATGTTCTCTTTCCTTCCCATGTGCCTTGGTCTCACATGTTGCAAAACTTAGGTAGTAGAAGCAGCTCTGCAAACTGTGAGCCTCTCTACCCAAGACGCCACCAGTTTCCATGAAGCCGGCAGCTGGGAGCAAGCAGGTGGTGAATTGTGTGTGCTTTTTTTTTGTGAGATTTTTTACAAGGCCCAACTCCACAGCTCACTGAAAAGGATTTCTGACCTCTCCAACTTTCAGTTTCAAGCCAGAATTTATCCCTGCCAAAAATGTACCAGCCAATGCCCGAAACTCACAGCCACAAGAGATCCAAGGACAAGAGAGATCCCCTGCAGGGTAACTTTTTCCTAGTGGCTAAAGGGAAAGCAGTGAAGAATCAAGCCTTTCCCATCCCCTTGACTCTCAGTCAAACTGCATTTGTTCCTCTGCCTGTATTTCTACAAGTCAGAATGAGAACATCAATTCTTGTTTGTATGTCTGATTCTGTAATACAGCCTATAATTAAGATGAGCTGGTCTGGGGTGTAGCTCAGTGGTAGAAGGCTTACCCAGAATGTGTGAGGCTCTGGGTTTGATCTACAGCACCACAAAAAAATTTAAAATAAAAGTGAAAGTTTTTTTTATTTTTTATTCTTTTTATCTTAAGAAAGGTTAGGAAAAATGTTCACTTATATTCTTCAACAAGGTGAAACAAAGTGGCATACACAGCCTGCAGTACGGGAGTGTCAAGGTTGTCGTGCTCTCCACTGCAGAAACAACAGAGAACGCAACAGAGTTGGCATGAAAGTATTTGTGAGAGTGAGGCCCCTACATTACATGTCTGATGTGTGCTGAGGCTCCGAGAGGGCTTAGCTGTCAGATATCCGCAACTAGCAGTGGGTGTGAGCACTTGAACTCCAGGCAGACTGACTGCAGACTCCATGTTCATTCCAGCTTGCCATAGTGCTCCCTAAGTACCCAGCGGACTTCCTCCTCTGACTGTCAATCAACACGCATCACTTGCTTTTCTTCTTTCCTATTCTTCCTCCTGCATATACTAGGATGGTTGCACCCATACTTAAAATCCAAGAACCTCAGCTATCAGATTAGAGTTTTAAAAACATAGAAACAGAAAATTTAACTATCACTATATGTGTGCCCCAACGGTCCCCATGCTTACTAGGTGGCGATGCTAGAAGCTGTAACATGTGAGCCCAGAGGGAGGTCTTGCAATGGTGAGGATGTGCCCCTTCCTCTTCCTCTCTTCTGTGTCCCAGCCACGAGATGAACAGCTTGGCTGCACACAGCTGCCCTCATGTGCTGCTCCACCACATAGGACCAGTCAATTATGGACTGAAACTTCCAAAACTGTGAGCAAAAGTAAACCTTTTCTCTTGATTCTCTCAAATATTTATTACCATAACAAAACTGGCTAACACAATATTCAGAAGTTTTCGCCTGGCCACAAATTTTGAAAAGAACAACAAACCAGTGAAGATATCCGTGTCCCCAACGGTATTAACAAATGTAGTTCACTAGTCATGTTGAACTTAAACTCCCTGCAACCTGATACCTTTGTTCTGCTTTTCATATTAAAATTTTATTTGAACATGGTTCTTTGTACTAAAAGAGTTGGAGAATAGTAGTTCTAGATATGCTCAGACAAAGGGGGAGATTTGTGCACCCCACAAAATATAAGTACAGGACATTCTGTTTCTATTAGGGTCAAGAAAAATTTGTGAAAGGTAAATTTTTATATGTTAATTTTTCTTTTAAGTATTCCTTATATTTTCTGTGAATTTTCAAACTACAGTTTTGATCTAAGTTGTATTTCCACTAAATTACAATTCAGTACTAATAAATTGCATTCTTAATTCTTTTTCTTAAAAAAATGAAGAGGAAACGGGATGAAATAATGATGGAAGGGAAGATGAAACACTTTCTTGACTCTGAAAGCATCCCCTCCTATAGAGGTGGATGAGTCAAAGTACATCTTCCCAAGGACTCTGAGGGTGGCTCAGACGCCATGAGGACCCTTTCACCTTCCTCTTCAGCGAGACCAGGAGGGTGTGCTTGGTCCAAGGAAGCTTTCTGCACATCCACAGGGTGGATAAATAAGAATTCTGTCCAACCTGGAGAGAACTGTACCATCTTTTGAGAATGATCCTGGTCGATCAGAGTTTGTGAATCCATAATATATGATTTAAAAGATTTTTTCCAGATGAAAATTCCTCTTTAGCATATATGATGAAACTGCTTTCTGATGTCTGAGAGAACTTAGATATCTTTCTTGATTTCGTATTTTCATTATTAAGCAGTATTATTTGCAGTATTATTATTTTCTTAAAATTGAACACCTTCTAACTGTGGTCCATCACAATTCCATCTTCAACAGCCGCGCTGTGGCTTGGGGGTTGTTGATTTTTAAGTGGCACAACATGATTGATGTAATCTGGCATGATTCATCATGATGTCAAGCATCGGCAGAACATTTTGAAAAAATATATATATTCATCAAAATATCTTACTGTAGAAAGTGCCACTTGCAGATTCCTTTTCAAGTTAATTTCCTGCCTGGTAAAACACCACCTTATTGACGTCAGAGCGCAAGCTTTCGGGAAGTGTGCTGGCTAAAATAGGTGTTCCTGAAGTCCCAGCGTTACCTCGAGGTTTAGCACTCGACATCTAAGGAGAATCACGCAAAATCTCCAAGAAGTTTCTTGCACTTAACCCTTGACTAACAGAAATACAGCATTGTGGCTCGTTTTCCTGACCAACTTTTTTGACGAGCAGGGACAAGGGTTGGCGTGTTTGGCTTGGCTTAATTAGTCCATCGTGAAGGGAAGGGAAGAGCTGGAGGGCAGACCCAGTGACCACGGTGGGAGACCCCTGCTACACGTGCTCAGGCTCCTCGGGCAGAGTTTGAGGCCTTGTCTCCTCTCCCCGCAGACAGACATTCCCAGACTGGCTCACCCTCCAGGTCGCAATAAACTGCGGCACCCCTTGTCTACCCGTGGCCAAGACACTGTGCAACCACACCAGGGATGAAGGCACAGTCCTCCGCCTGCTCACTGAGCCCCTGAGGGCAAGCTGAGGGCTCCCAGCCCAGAGCATGCACACCCACATCCCTCAGCTTCCCCAGTAGATCCCACGGCTGTCTAACTTCAATATAACGTTGTTTCTGTTTGCCTATTAAACCTTTTTGTGACAGAAGGACACACAGCTCTCCAGATCTGCTGGAGCAGGTTCAGGAGTTACTATAGAAAGCCTGATCTTAGGCAGACCTCAGAGCACTAGGATCTTCCCATTGATGGTCGCTTGGGCCTGCAAACCAGTTCTTTGCCTCTCTTTTCTGTTGCCCAAATAATTTAGTGTTGAACTTTAGGTTGTAATCCTATCCACGGGGAATGGCTTCTTCCTTTATATTGAGCATACAATTTACTATTATTATTATTATTATTTTATCTTTAGTTATTTTTTAAGATGGTGCTGAGAATCGAACCCAGTGCCTCACGCATGCTAGGCAAGCGCCCAACCACCGAGTTACATCATTAGCCCCTCAGTGTATATTAAAACATGAGCAATGTTCAAACTCACAGGAGTTTTTGTTGTGGTTTTTAAGAAAAGTCCTTCAGATTAGCTTCACAGTTTTTTTTTTCTCAAAAATGCCTTTTTTCTTAAAATTTTTCTCCTGCATCAGTTGTACCTGTGCCACCAAAGTAGACGTCACATTTGCCATGACTGCGTCTTTTCAGCTACCCCTCCCCATTTTCTGATTCTGTGTTCTGAGTGTAGCATTTGTTCCAAAGACGTGTGTGGTGCCAGCCACTGTGTGAGGTGCTGGGACACGCAGAGAGTCTTCCCCTCTTAGAGCGCCATCCGAAGGGAAGGGGGAGTCAGCGACTGTCGGGGTCGAGGCCATGTGCTAGGTTCAGTGAGCGCTAGAGAAACACCTGGAAAAGAAGGTGCAGGGAGAAATGGGACCATGCAACTCCTTTGTTCATTTATTCAAAATGTGCTTATTAAATGCACGGAGCACCTGCGGTGTGCACTTCACTAAGCTGGAACAGAGCAGAAAGCAAGTCAGACAATAACCCCGGCTTACGCCCCATCATTAGAGACAGAAACTCCAGTGTGACCAGGTTACAAAGCAGATGGACCCAATGGGGTGCAGCCATGAAGTGATGCGGCTATGGCTTCTCCGGGTGCCCTGTGTTCCCTGGGTTGTCCCTCAGTCACGCAGTGGTGCTCCTGCCTGAGTGGGCCAGAAAGTCCTGCAGGCAACCTGCTGCCTGCCACCTCTTCCATGTGGCTCAAGCCATCTGACACCTCTGTCTGCCCCAGGGTCCCGCCCCAGGCCCCTCCCAGGCAGGGCAGGCTGGTCGTCAGACCTACACAAAGCTCCTGAGGTCCTGTGGCACCAACAGCAGCAATAAGGGCTAGTTTCCTGCTCGGCTCCACCTTGCTGCCTCTCCCACTTCATCTTCTCGTGATCAAAAGGGCACAGACATGGAGGAGCAAGAGGCTGCACCATCAAGTGTCCACTGGGGAGTGGGACTCGCTCTCCCTCCCTGCAGATGCGCCTTCTCTCCAAACAGCATCAGGAAACTGCCACACTTGGTTCCTCATATGTAGTCAGCTAGGAAACAAAAAAGCCTGGAATACGAGAAGCGTCAAGGGGGCTGGGGTGTAGCTTAGTGGTAGAGCACTGCTCCAGCATGTGCAAGGGCCTGGGCTTGAGCTCCAGCACGGCAAATAATATACAAATACACACACAAGAAAACCACCAGAGGAAAGCGCAGTGAGTAGAAGCAGACTGGTAGATGACCCAGCCACTGCAACTGGACAGACACTTAAACAGCCTCGTGTAATGGTGCACACCTGTAATCCTAGAGGTCAGGGTGCTCAGACAGGAGGGTCACAAGTTCAAGGCCAGCCTGGGCAACTTAGCACAACCTGACACAACTTAGTGAGACTCTGTCTCCAAATAATAAAATATAATCAAATAAAAAGGGCTGGGATGTAGCTCACTGGTAACTTGCCCCTGAGTTAAATCCCCAATATCAAAAAAAAAAAAGCACATTAAACATTTTATAGAAAAAGACAGATACAATGATATAATGAGAGTATTTCAGGCAAAAAATAGAAACTTTTCAAAAAACCAAACAGAAATTCCAGCATGAAAATTTAAAATATTCATTACTTTTAAAATTCATGGGAGATTAGCAGGGATTGGTCACCAATGAATGAAGAATTAATACAGGCTGGTCAATAAAAGGTGCTCAAACTAGAGCCAGGAGCAGAATGAGTTTGAAAAAGTTAAGTGTATACAGAGAACATCAATGAACTGTGAGATAATGCATAAGGTGTGATTGCATAACTGGAGTCTCATAAAGAAAATGGAGAACAGAGCAGAGAAACATTTGAGAGAATAATATTGAATTTTTTCCAAATACAGTGCAAAACTTCAACCCATAGATCCAAAGAATTCAACAAACTCCAGCCAGCATAAATACAAAATAAACCACATTTGATAAATACTCAAATATTAGATTAGACCAAGTTAAATAGATTTCTTTCTTGGAGAACTTTAGAGTTTTTAGCATATACAATGCAAAATTCCCCCTGGGAAAAATAATATATGCATATCACAGTTTTTAAAATGAACCCCTTTTTAAGAAGGATCTTTTCTGGGGCTACTGTTCTCAACAACATATTTTAGGAAATTCTGGGACAGTAGTAGAGAAATAGAAATACACTAAAAATTGGAGATTCTATTAAGTGATGTGAAGACCGTGTTTTACACAAGAACAAGTAGGACAAGTAGCTTCACCTGAGATTGGAAAAAATACCCAAGTATTTAAGAAGATAATATCATTTCAGGCAAAGTGAAAGGCTTCTGTGAGAATTAAACACCAAAAAGAAATATTCCAAGTGCTAAAGCCCAACATCTGGAAATACAGCCTTATTTGGAATTAGGGTCTTTCCTGTGATAATCAGGTTAAGTCGAGGCCACTAGACCGGGTGAGCCCTAGAAGACTACCCGAGGCCAGACAGACTGAAGCCATCAGTCACAAGCCAAGGGATATCAAAGACAACCAGCACCCCCAGAAACTAAAGAGCAGCAAGAATCACTCTTCCCTGGAGGCATCGAGGACTCATGGCCTCATGGACACCTTGATTTTTAAACTACTAGATTTCAGAATCACAGAAGTATAAATTTCTCCTACTTTTAAGCCACCCAATTTGTGGTACTTGGTTATGGCAACCCTGTGAAACTGACACATGGCTACCCGTTAGAGCTACGTGAAATTGGTCTTTTTCTAGACGTAGAAGAAAGCCAAGCCACTTTATGTGGTTCAGCTTAGTATTAGTTTTGAACAAAATGCACAGTTACAGAAATGTGAATCCGCTACCCAAGGTCACATGTGTAGAAGCACATTCAGCCTTTGAACTTATGGTCTGGCTCCAGCACCCAGACTTCCGATCCCTCTGACATAATAATCACACAACATTCCAAAGGATGAGTGGCGTTCTGTTTAGTTTGCTTGACTTGGCTATTTCTCGTACTATCATTGTGTTTCCGTCTGAACTGGATAAGCTGATGTTGATGAACTTGGGGGAGAAACTGGAAGGTGACGTCAACAACTTGGTTTCAGGTCTTGGCCTTAACATCTTTTGAGCCTCTGAGAACAGAACCAGGGCTTTGAGGTGGTGACTGTGCAACATGGACCATCAAGTCCTTTCTGTGGCTATAGACACTTTACATTCCACTCTCTCAGTTACCTACAGTAAACTGAGGGCAGAAAATATTAAATAGAAATTTTCAAAAATAAACATAAGTTTTCAATTTTGTGCTATTCTGAGGAGTGTGATGAAATCTTGCACCAGTCCACTCTGTTCTGCTGGGATCTGACTCATCCCCTTGTCCAGACTGTCCACACTGTATATACTACCCACCTCTTAGTCACTCGGTAGCCATCCTGATTGGCAGACGGACTGTTGTCGTGCATGGGTTTAAGTAACCCTTATCTCGTTTCACCATGGCCCCCAAGTGAAGAGCAGTGAAGCCAACAATTCTGAAAGGCCAAAGAGGGTGCATGAAATGGTCTCTGTAAGGGAAAAAGGTGAGAGTGCTACAGTGACATAGCTTTTACTTCAGGATATTATAATTTGTCTGCTTTCTTATTAGTTATTTTTGTTAATCTCTTTCCATGCTTATTTACAAGTTAAACTTTATCATAGGGATATCCGTACAGTAAAAACAGTATATCGTCAAAATAAGCCCAACTTCTATGTGTAACTATAATGCTTTGATAAAAGAACACACAGTACAGACAGCCTTCAGGATCATCCAGTCTCAGGCATGCATGGAAGGTCTTGGAATACATCCCCCACAAGTAAGGTAGAATTGCTGCAGTATACCACAAGTGGATAGGCTCAGAAAACCCTGAAAGGTACCCATCATGCCAGTCAGCTTTTCAACACTGCGACCAAAATACCCAATAAGAGTAGCTTAGGGGAGGAAACGTGTATTTTGGGCTCATGGTTTCAGAGGTCTCAGTCCATGGTCAAGCTGACTTCATTGCTCTGGGCCCAAGTTGAGGTAGAGCATCATGGCAGAAGGACATGATGAAGAGAAGGCACTCAACTTTTGGCAGTTAGGAAGCAGAGAGAGAGTGGGAGAAGTCAGGGAAGAAATGTATAGTCCCCAATACCATACCCGCACTGACCCACTTCCTCCAGCCATGCCCCTGCCTACAGTTCCGACCAGTTAGTCAACTCAGACTATTAACCCATCTGATGATTAGGTTACAGCTCTCGATCTAATCCTTTCATCTCCTGCATTAACACATGAGGATTTGCAGGGGAAAACTCGTATCCAAACAGTGTCAACAATCTTTAGGCTTTGTGTTTTAAAAAGGACTATTTAATCATGTGAAGGGGGAAAGACCCCAATGGGCCACAAGGGCATAAACAAAGGTTGTATTTAAAACGTGTCCAGGAAACATGGTTGGAAATAAGACCTTGCGTCTTGGAGAGCCGCGACCAGTCACGTCCCTTGAGTGATGACAGGGTGTACCTTAATGGGCCGATGTTAATTGGTCACTAGCAAGGAGCCTGTGGCCTTCCCTTACACCAGCATTTTTAAAAGGGTCCCACTGAAGTCATTTATATATTTTACAGTAGTTAATGTGCCCCGATGGGCCTGCAGCAAAAGATGCATTTTGAAATATCTAATGAGTAAATGGAGCATTTAGTAAGACACAGTCTAATTACTTTAGGTCTTTGTAAAATATTAATTTAAGGCAACTGCAGCATTAAGGAATAAGTTTGTGAAGCGGTGCTCAGTGATTTCGCTCTGCGACTGCCATTAATATCAATAGAAATCCCGCAGCTCGCTTGCCGCCCATCGCTTTGGAAATGTACCCCTAAGGTATAGAAATCAGCCACTGTGAATTCCTTTCAATTAAGGTTCCAGAAGGAAGCCCAGCATCTAGGCTTTGTACATAGGCACATTCCCTGCCTGGGTAGGGCTGTGGTGTTGGGGGCTGACGTCCACAAACTGCAAATGCAGCCTATGTTGTGATATCACTCTTGTTGAATTCCTGGGAGGAAAAATCGCACTTCAAACTCTAGAAGAACACCTGTAAGAACGAATCCAAATCCATTATCACTACAGGATAACATGCTTCACCTTGAAACTAAAATACCTTCCAAGAAATTTCACAGCATGTACCTGATTCCAGATTTCTTAGTATATTTTTTAAAGACACCAGATGTCAGCTCTAATGCTCGTTGAAATGAACCCTGAATCATTACGAATTGAAACTGACAAAAGAGTACATTGGAAGAACCCCAAAGTTATCTTGCCCAGGACTATCTTAGGTAGGGCAGTTCCCCCAGCTAGTGACTTGGCTGATCTGGCACTCAGGGAAGAAAAATTAACTGGGGGGTTCTCATGCCATTCTAAAACGCCTGGCCATCTAGCGTACCTTGGTAGATAACACCAGTGACCAACCTGCCTACATCACTTTATTAGCCGCGTCCTTGAGTTCCCCGAATCTGGCGAAGGAGGGAGGCGCTGTGGGAAATATGCAGACATCCCTCACTCCCTACCCCTGGGTGATGGCGGTTCCCAGCCCTGACAGGAGGAGCGGCCACGAGGAGCGGCCATGATGTCATGGGGTGCGCTGAGCAGCTACTGGGATGGGAAAAGCAGGAGAGGTGCTGTAAAGATGAAGCCTGCTCTGGTGGTTACGTGGGAGAATTGCTGATTCGGAGGTGGCTGTGGAATAAGAAGCTTCACTAATAGGACAGACCCTAATCCTGGTGAAATATAAAAGGACTTGCTTTCCAGTGTTTGCAGTCTAAAGTTTTAAAAAACAGATGCCACTCTTTCTTTAGCATAGAGGCAGCATTTCACCTGTAAGAGAACATGAAGCAAACCTGCAGTTTTGGAGAACAGACAGGATGGTCCAATAACAACTTCCTCCAATCCCTTCTTCTAGAGTCCCCTGTCTCTCCAGTTTCTGGATCCCTTTGCAAATTGCAACAGCTAATTTAATTTGGGGGTGGGCAGGCTAAGTCCCCTTGCTCCCTTTCAACTCTGGCAAATATTTCATTGTTTGTAATGCCTCTTAATACGCTAAACAATATTTATGCCACACTCTACAACATTTTATAACTTTCTTCTAATTGCCTTAGCAGTCTTTAAAACCAGAGCTTAGCACTTCGATAATAAGCATATTAATTTGTCTACCGTTTAAGTTCTTACAAAGGAAGAGACAAGCATTAATTTTGTTTAGTTAAAACAAGCTTTGCTTTTGAACAGCAGGTGGTAATTGAAACAAAACAAGGACTCATTAGAGGAGCGTCTGGTGGCTCATGATACAAACAGAGCACACTAGAAAACCCAAACACAAGAGCCCTGAAATAAAGTGGTCATCATCTAATTAACAGAACATGTTTTAATTACCGAGTAAACCATGCAGCGCCGTGTGTCAATTTAACTGATGTGCTAAGTGCCAGTTTACAATATCAGAAACAGACAAATAATTGGAATCTAATTACATGCAGGTCTATTGCACACCAGCGCCTCCAGCCCATCTTAATAAACAAGTTTTTACATCAAACCATGAATAGCAAATACAGCCGTGCTGTTAATTGCTACATTGTGATATTGGGACTTTGCCAGCTCTGACTATTAAAATAAGCTCTTGTGTGGATTGCAGTTTCTCTGCTACGCTTTAATTAGAATCAAATGAGAGGCAGAGATCGGGCTGTATTACTGCAATTCAATATATGTAAATAAGATAACTGGCTAATCTTTTTATTTTATTTCTGAGCCTCCATGCAATAGGCGGTTTAGTTATGGTAATGGGTTATCACTTTGCAAATGAAGTAGACTTGCGCTGTGAGATGAATCAAGAAACATGTAATCTTTGCTAGAGAGTCTAAATATTCCCCACCATCGCACGTGGGATCCGGAGAACTTTCTTGCCCAAGATATATGGTGCTATATTTTTAATGCCCATCTTGGCCTAGATTTTCAGCCATAGCTTTTGATGTAGTATTTCACTTGTCTAAATAAACGCGTGATCCATAACATGCTATTTACAATGCTCCGACAGATATTTCAAGATAAACTCTTTTAATGGAGAATCATTTGTTTGAGTACTTGAAAGGTTGCAGAGAAGGTCTACATAAATACTGTATAATGCAAATCTTAAATTAAGACCACGGCACAGATAACGCTCATATTTCATACTGTATATAAATGTGCTGCTTGTCAGAGAGCTAATCAGGGATTCAGAAATACTGAGTTTGACAATGAAATCTACCATAGGGCCACTGATGGTCCATTTTTCTGTATTTTTCAAATAGGGAAAGAGATGGTATAACTATTGTTGAAAATTACCAAGTAATGATCCCCTGGGAAGATCTCCTTATGTCTCATTAGAATTGTAATTAGGAGTGGCCGTGACCTTGAGAGCCCTGTCTCTTTTGTTTTAAGAAAAACCTGTAAGTTTCCTCTGCTCCTGGGCCAGAGGCACTGTTAACTGAACTCCACAGACAGAACATGATAAAGCGTTGTAAATGCACTTCTCTGTTGCAGTAAAGGGAAACAAGCAGATGCAGAACGGGGTCTCTGCCACTCAGCTCGGGTCCCAGTCTGTCTTTGAGAATGAGAACTCTCCAGAGGCTCCTTTCCTGGCTTGTCCTCGGTCAAGCCTGCCTTTGGGACTGTCCTCCAATGGGGCCAGGGAAGCTCTGTCAGTGTCCGGAAACTCCCAGGACTTTAAAGACAACCCTGAGCCATTTTTTTGCTTCTGCCTGAAGCAGGGAAGCCAGCCGCTGGCTGGTCCTGGCTAAACCCAGCCTAAAACAATACCCACACACTTGGCGCCAGGCCTCGCCTATTGAAATTTCCATCTCTCCATTGTCGGAGGCTCCTGCCTGTCACAGGGTTTGCCTGGTGGATGGGCTCCAGCTCCCCGAAGGGAGCCAGTGCACCACACAGAACACTGGAGGGGCCCCATGTTCCCAACACCTCGTTGCATACTTGAGTGCAGGGGTAAAACGTTCCCGTACACGTGTTGTTGGCGAAATCACAAAGGATTTCAGGCTGGTACCTCATCCATCTCGGTTCAGAAATGAAATGGAGCCTCCTGGTCAATTGTCAAGAAAACAAAAAAACAACTCCTCGTGCCCCCTGGTTTTCTGCCATCTCCCAGGCTGCCCGCAAGAGCATGCCAACCCGGTAACAATATATAATCAAAACGTTTAAAATGCAAAGTAAATGTGTATAAAGAAGGCACAGGGGCTGGAAAAGGAACGTAATAAGGTTAAATTTTACAAGCATAATTCCATATGTTGAAAGCATCTTGTAGTTATGTCAAATACAGATGAAGCTATAAATTACCCCAGAATCAAAAGTGTCAAGTTTCAGGCTAATGCCGAATATATATATACACAGCTTCAGAATTCTTATTAAAATATGAAAACATGCTAAACATAGAAAAGCTAACAACTGTACCAAAAGTAAGACAAAGTGTTACTAATGTCTGCCAACTGGTATTACTCACCAGGGTGATCCATCACACAGCAAACCTCTGTGGCAGGCGACCAGGAAAGCTGAGCCCCCTCTCCGCTGTGGGTGTCTTGCTTGTGGTTACTTCGGCAAGGATTCCACATGATTCCATTTGCTTGCTGTTAACCCTGAGAGGGCATGGCTAGCAAGAGGAAAACATTTATTCAATTATAATGTCTTTATTTCTACTTAGAATACATACAAAGCTGTCAGCAATAGACAAATTAGTACTTTGGGCCCAAGCATGTGCTCAGTTTATTCTATATTTGAATTCTAATAAATTATATCCATGTTATTACAAAAATTATAAGTGACATGTTGTCAGAACTACACACATATATGCCTAGAAATAGACGTGGTGCTTTGGAGGCTGTCACTTTCAGTCCTGCTGTAAACATCAGCCCCGTTGGCTCAACAGTGTTGCCGTGTCTTGGTTCGGCTGTTAACTTCCCTCAGGTTCTAAGCCCGTGGCTCGGAATGCATCTTAACTCCCGAGGAAAACAGTCCCTTGCAAGCGTTTTAAGCACTCTTATGAGACTCAGCACAGCAAGTGCAAACGGTTTCTCTCTAAAGCACCCTAAGCCAAGTGATAACGTGGACCAGTTTGACGGAGCTGGAGTTGACGAACGCTTCCCACTCCACACCACCCCACGTCACAACAAGGTCCTAGCACCCTGACAGGGGTCTTCTTCCATACTTGGTGAAGCAGCATCTGATTCTGCTGATTTGGAGTTGAACACATGTAGGCTGAGTTAAAGGAACTGTCAGAAAAGTAAAATCGTGACTGCTCCTGAAGGGTGGCAAAGGGTGTTTCCCTGGTGAGTGCCTGAACTGCTTGCCCCCCACCGGAAATTCATGCTGAAATCCTAAACACCAAGCCCTGGTGTGGGGGGGCGGGGAGCTGGGCTGATGAGGCAGAAGGGTGGGGCCCTCCGCGTGGGCTTAGCGTCACACAGCAGACACCACCTCGAGGGCTCTCTCCCCTCTGCCCCGTGGGGACACAGCAGGAGTCGCTGACCTAGGACCTGCTGGCCCCTTGACCTTGGACCTGGCAGCCCGGGAGTGTGGGAAATGGAGGTCGAGTGTAAGCCACCAGCCCGTGGCCTTTCCTGGTGGGCTGCCTGCAAGGAGGTGTTAGAGGGAGCATTTCCACCATCCCTTGCTTCCCTCCCTCGGGTGGTCTAGTAGTCCGCATGTCCCACCTGCTGTTGCGTGCTGGTGGCCAGGCCTTGCCTGCCAGGGGCATCAGGGAACCATGGGACAGGCAAGCATGGGGCATGAACGTTACCAAATGGCAGTACTATGTGCAAGAGGTAGGCTGGGGGCCAAGGCCCTGAGATTGAAGTCCTAAAGGAAGCTGGATCCCAGTGGCTTCCAGCGTCCCTGGGAGCTTAGACACAAAGCAGTCAGGAAGACTTAGAGAGGAAGCCTCAGACTTTTTACTTAGGGCACCAAGGGGAAAGCCGCAGAAACCAGTTCTGTTAATCTGAGGTAAAGAAGCACACTGAAGGGACACCCAGAACTGCAGTGGCTGCAGAGCCTGGCTGGGAAACAGTGGCCCCTGACTGCCGCCGGCTTCATGGTGCCCCGCCTGCCCAAGACCCCAGCTCTCCCAAAGGCTTGCCAGCGGCTGAGCTTGGGCTTGGCGCTCCTCCTGGGCTCCCGGAGGCCAGTGGAAGGAGAAGGCCGCACTTCCTCATACCGCGGGAGCCCAGCAGGAGGAATGCTCACAAAGGGGTGGAGGTTTCTAAGCAGTTGACTGCAAATGTTGGCTAAGTCAAAGTAACTCTCACCAAGGTAAAAAGGGAGAGGGGCCCAGGAAGGGAGAGTGGATTCAAGGCTGCACACAGCCCCAAGATCTACGGTGGTTTTTCCAGTCAATCCAAATACTATGATCCAGCATAATAGCATTATGTTGAACTCCTTCACGGACAGGTTTTGGATCTATACGGATTGTGAAACTAACTTATCGGACACGTTAAATGGGGATTTTTTGAATGAAAATTACAAAATGATTCAGTTGATAGGAAAATTTAGGCAAGAATATCCTGAGTATATTTATTTTTATTGATTAATTGATTGCTTAGTGCTGTGGTCAAACCCAGGGCCTTGCACCCCAGGCCTTGCACACACCGGGAAAACTGCTACGGAGCTCTATCAGTATCCTCAGTTTGCTTGTTTATTTGTTTGGGATGCTGTGGCTCTACCCAAGCCTCACACATCCAGGCAGCTCTCCACCACTGAGCAACATCCTCAGCCCAACATGAGTTTTAAACGGATGACTTCAGAAGCAAAGGGAAGTGTGAGGGTAAGAATAGTATAGTATTTGACGCCAGAGACACTGCCCGTCCTCACTGCCCGTCTTCTTACTTTTCAGTAACTATTGTTGAACTTGTGAGAAAATAATACAAACCAAAGAAACTACGTGGGATTTTCTGGTGGGTTCTGGAACAGGACAACAAAAAGGTTCCAGATTTTTTTATAAATCAATAAAATCTAAATAAAGTGTGTGCATTTGTTGGTAATCATAGTGTTGTTCCAAGGTCCACACTGAATTACTATGGTCACGTCCGATGTGCCATGGGGGAGGCTGGGGGAAGAACCTGGAGGAGATCTGTGGACTGTCTTTGCGACTCTCATAAGTCTAAGATTATTTCAAAATAAAAAGATGTTTTCAAACTGGAAACTGCCATTCGTGGGGTAGATGTTGACGGAACATTAATCGCCTCTACCTTGCCCTCTCTTGATCTTGAAATAGTATCACTTTCCTGGAGCAGTGTGCCACAGTTCCTTCTTTAATGAATCTCTCTAAGTGCCAAAAACAGAAGGCAAAAGAGAAAACCAAGAAAATCCCCAACCTCATTTTGTTCTCCTTGTTGAGAGTGAAGTTATTCTGTAAGAAATGTCCACACATACATGACCGGTGCATTCTCCTGTGGACACCATGGAGATGCAGCACCAGTGGTGACATATTTGCCTCCCAGCTACATTAGGTGGCTGCTTATTCTTTACTTTTTACTTCTAGACAAAACTAACGCTTTCAGACATCTTGAGAATGCTATAGTTCATCTTCGACAGATAGAATTTTGTTCTTATTTTGTTAAATGTTACATTTACATAATTGTGTATGTCATTGGCGTTGATGAGGATACACAAAAAAAAGTGAAAGTTTTCCAATCTAAAGGATAGAGAATTATTAGTCCAAAACCAGTACAGGTCACTCTCACAGTGACAACTCACATATCCAGACTCAGGAACCAAATACATTTTAGATAATGAGGGTAAATTTTCTTATTCTGTTCTAAGATTAGTCGCTTATTCTTTGCACAGAAGTTACACTGGTGTCAGGGATGATTTTTTTTTTTAAACCACAGAATATATAGATCTAGAAATTCCTGACAGTCAGCCAGATAACATTGCTAGCAGTTGTTTTCATTTGGGGAAATTAAGTGCCCTTAAAATTTTATGTCTTGGTTTGGGTTACTCCGTTCTAGTTAAAGTTGCAAAGGGACTATTGTAAAATAACACCAGGTGACTGAATAGTTAACTATAGAACTTACTGTTGTTGAAATATTCTTATCTCTAGACACAAAGATATTTATATGAAAACTGCATTCTTTACGACAAACTGGAATCTTCTTTTGCTGTGGCCAAATGCAATGGACATCTGTTGTTTTTGCCTACGCGGCACATACTCCTCCCTTGACTATTAGCAGGCGCTGGATTCGTGGGGAGACCCACCCCCTCCACCCACAGGCTCATATGGTTTGGGAAGGACCCTCATCCTCACCCACCAGCTCCCAGCCCCTCACTTGAAGGGTGAACTGGTGACTCAGACCTGGTCAGACATCCCAGTCTTTCCTGTCGGCCACAGAGATTGGCTCAAAATGAATGTGTTCCCTGCCAGGCCTGAGAGACCGTTCAGAGACTCATACTGGAATGACTGGAATAGACAGCTCTCATTCCTGGAAATGGACCTCGGAGGGCGTCCGCCTGGAGCGCTGGGACCAGACTGGAACAGGCCCAGCACAACCAAAGAAAGATGGAGGCCCAAAGCAGAGACACTGGGGAGCTCAGCTGGATCCAGCCAGCCGGAAGGACAGAAGTTCAGTTAGGTTTATAGGTTTACATCTCTTGCAGCTAAATATGTCTACCTAATTCACAAAATTTCCTTATACGGTCTTCTTCCTTAATAAGTTTAAGTGGTGAAACTTACGTTTCCATTCATGTCATAACTATGAACTGGCTGCGGAATACCTGAACCAGTAGAATGGATAAAAGAGTTTTATATCGCTGCTCTCTGTGCCCTCAAATAAAAATGCTCTGAAACTTTCATAGAAATTGATTGAACTTTTAGAAAGAGAAAGTCTGAAATTTTCTTTTCTGTAAATGAAGTGTTATAATTTTATCTCAAGAAGGGCAATTATTTAAAAAATCCCCAGAGTACAGTGTTCAGGGATGTGAGTTTTGGCATTCAATGACCTGGTTCAAAACCTAGTTCACTCTCTTACTATATGAGCTACAAAAATTATTTACAGCCTCTTTGTATAGAGGTCCCTATCTGCAAAGACATACATAGATAGATGGATCGACAGACAGACTTAGATCAAATATTTTGAGCACTGAGAAAATCCATACAATGTGTATATTATTATATCTGAAAACATTGTCAGTATTAGATATATTGACTTAATATATGATTCAATACAGATCTTCACCGAGTTCAGATTTTTGGTTTGGTGTCCAATCAGAAAGTGTTATTTTAATGTAGGTCTCTAGCCGAGGTTTTACATCTGTGTCCCAGTTTCCATGCAGGTAGACAATTGCACACTACTTATACCCACTAGAATGTCTCTTGGGCACACGAACTTCATCACATCCAAACCAAATCCATGCCGAACTCCCTCACCCTGAGTGCGCTGTTTCTGCAATCTCAACATCAGGAGATGCAGGTCCCTGCTCTTTCCCACATCTGCTCCATTCCCAAGTCACATCCGTGGCCAGAGCCTTCTAACTGGTCCCTCTCCCTCTCTCCTTCACACCCCAGTCTGGTTCTCACATAGCAGTCAAAGCCATCTTCTCAATTAGCATACTTCCTGCAAACCCATGATGGTGGCTCACTGGCATTTCAGGATGCAGACCACGAATGACACTTTTCACCTGCCGTCTGCGACTGTCGAGTGCCAGCTCTTCACCCTGTCCAGCCACAGGCATCTCTTCTTGCCACAGGACAGTTCTGGAGGCTCTTCTCAACCCTGCTGGGCTTGTTCTGCTTCCAGGTTTCACATGGAGGCTGCACATGTGGTTTCTTCTGCCTAAGACCACAAAGTACCTGTCGCCCCCCCTTAAGTCTCTTCCCTTGATTTTATCTTGCTTATCAGCTATGCCCACCCTACTGTTCATGCCTCCAGGTGTCCCAGTCTTCCTCCACCATGACAGGTTTCCAACTGGACGTGACAGGAGCAAGTACTATGCTCTGTACCCTCCACTCACATACCCTGCTCTACATTATATTTTATCTCTATGTGGATCTGCAAATATAGACGTAGTGTAGCAGAATTACCAAATTCATTGTCTAGAACCTGCCCAATAAACTCCCACGTGATCCTCTGATAAGCCATTCAGGAGGAAGATTGCAAACTTAATTAGGAAAAATCTGCATTTTTTTTCACTAACCTCTAACTGAAATTCATTTCCTACTAGTGTGAACAGAGACAACAAAACAGAGCCCATCTAAGGAGTAGCTCGGACCGTCAGCAGTCAATCACATGTATTTCATATCACATCACTGTTATCACTGGCTTCTTGAAATATCATTTAGGCTCATCATCATGTCTAAATTACAGTACCTGCTAGATGTGCTTCAAAAATTACATCATGTGCTTTAAATCAAGAAACATGCATTTTATTATACCACAAATTTAAAATTACTTAAATTATAATTTCATTGGCTTTCTTTAGAGCCTGTGTATTTAATGTATTTGAAAACAGTGTCCTGAGAAGGGTTCATGAGCCCCACCAAAGCCCTGTGGAGGCGTGAACTCCAGCCCTCCAATGGAGGCCCCACGAGGCCAGGCCACTGGGGATTATTCACCACGGTACCTGCAGGCCTTGCTCAAAGCCTGGCAAATTGCAGGTCTCAGTACACACATGCTGAGCTAGTGAAAGCTGGGTGGATTTTAGCCATCACTCACAAGTACAGTGCTGCCTGCGTGGGTGGCACTCCTGCCCCTGGGGAGGACCAGGGACCCAGTGGTGCAGGGGGGCTTTGGTCCTAATCCCAGGTGTGTCAGACTGGTATTCTTTTCAATTAAGAGGAATGAGATCTGGCTCAGCAGATGGCATTTAAATTTTAAAAGATATCATGGGAATCAGTCGCCTATATAAAAGGCAGCTGGCAACATTGACCTTGGGCGATATGAAGACAGGTGAATAACTGCCGCAGAATAAACGCCATCTATTTTATAAAGTCCTGATTTTAATTTGACTTAGAGCCAGTTTTCCAACTGGACGATGTTCGTGTGAACATCTGCTGCCACCTTCGTGCTCTCCTGGGCCTGAGAGAATAGCCGTCAGGTGCTTCCCAGTTGCCCGTGTTAGAAATGCTCACTGCAACATGCTCCAATCACATTCCAGCCAGGACGGTTTGATCTGGCAGGAGGATCTTTATCATTTTTTTTCTAGCAAAGATATTTAAAGGATGTGAGGGTCAGGGCCCCCAGAGACCCTCAGGTGACTTTCAGGAAGCCCTCCAGAGCTGTTTCTTGAAGTACAACTGGATCCGATGCATTTTCAAGAAACTGCTGTGTGTTTCTTGGGTGGGGAGGGGGGGGAAGTCAGTGAATGAATCACAGTGGGAAGGGCCAGGACAGACCTCTCATCTGGTGTCACTTTTCTGGTATGAGCCAAATGGATAAGAGGAGAGAGGACTGGCAAGAGATCCCAGTGACCACGTACGTTGTTCCCCAAGGGCCCCCAGGGCACCAAAACTGAGTGCCTCCTTCCAAAGAGAAATTGGAGCATCCAGAGCTAGTGCTCCTAACGTCCACATCCGGATCACCTGGCTCCTCCTCTGAGCAACCTGGCTGCCCTGTGGGGGAGAACGTTGAGAACTGTTGTTGTCGTGGTTTAAGGAAGCTGGGAGGAGGCCTGTCCCTCAGTGTGGTAGGAGAGGTATGTTGCAGCTCAGAGCCCTGCCCTGGTCGCTGCCGTCCCCAGGTGGACAGAGCCTGAGCAAGGACGAACACGGCTGCACACTTCATCACTCCCACTCAGCCAGGGAAAGAGGCTTTAGCTTTCGCCAGTGATGGGACTTGGGTCCAGGTAGCTTGCTGAGATTCTTTTTCAGATTCTGAGTCCAGGCTTTAGCTCACTAGGAGAGAGTTTTGCAGTCAGCCATGCTGGGGAATTGCAAACGCCCTGCAATCTTGCTCTGGCTCCATGCCTAGCCTTGTCCTCCTTCGATATCAGGAAGAAAGAGAAAGCATGTTTGCCAGCGTCCAGCTCTAGTCCATACCCCAAAGAAAAGAGGTTAGATGGGAAATGGCCGTTGGAATTAGGCCACTGTGGGTTTGCCCACTCCTCAAGCATCTGTGTGCTTCTGCATCTCTCTCTTGCAATGGAGATCATTAGAAAACCTGGTCCAGGCAAAATAAAAATAGAATTTGTTTGGAAATAAAAGAAGATAGATGCACAACCTTCCATGACCCATCCTCCCACTCATAAGTTAAGGGTCAGTAGAAAGTAATTATCCCTTAGTACTCAACATAAAATGTTACTTGCTTAGAGATGAGCTCTCTCATGTGGCCAGGGTGGACTTTATTATAGATGACTTCCTTAATCAGGAAAATTTGTGTACTAAGGGGGTGGAAATGAAGACTACCAAGGATGGAACGTGGAATCATTCACTATTAAGGAAGATTTTTAAGAACCACAGCTCTTTTTTTTTGCTTCTTTGGCTTTTGTTTTGTTGGTTTCTATATTCTTTGATCAGAGCAAGGTTGCAATGTCTTTTGCTGAATTACTCATTTTATTTTGAAGATTTTTGAATTCACAAGCATATCTCTTAATGTATTTGAAAAACATAGTGGTCTCCTGCCCACTTCTGGAAACAACATATATAATACTGACATATCTGTTTGGGTGCCCCCCCATAACCTTCTCCACCTATCCAGAGGCAAACACTATTGAGACACCCTGAAAATCTCACCTTACTTAAGGGATTTGTATCTGTAACTCTTGGCTAGACCTACACTAGCCTTCATACTGAAAATGCGTGCGAATGTCTACCTGAGATTTAACTCCTGCTTGTTCTCTTTTGTGTCCTGCCAAATGGGTAAAATACAAAAATCTCTGGGCATTGTAATCAAACGTGTTTCTTCAGTAAGAGGATTGGGGAAAGAATCCTTGTCATTTCGGTGCCCAATATGAAAGTTTAGGAAGCCATGAAAGGCAGACTTCCCTGGCAGAAGAACGGGAAGCAGGCATGGCGGGAGTGATGTCAAAGTTCCACAAAGCCAGCTTCATGGCATTGTGTGAAGAAGACGGAGATCTCTGTGCCTCTCAGGCCTCCTGAATCTGAATGTTCGGACACAGGCAGATGTGGTGTAGATGAGTTCATGTCTATCGGTTTCACATGCTCAGGGACTCTGAGGTGCAATCCTGGTTAGGGATCACGGGTATAAAGGAAGCCTGGGGTCTCCTGCATCTCTTTCACCAGGTAAAATCCTCAGGTGTTCTCCTAGGTCTTCAGCCACTAGCCAGGCACCCCAGAGGGCACTGGTAAGAGCAAGCTTTGTATCTGCCCTCAGGGAACTATGGTGAAGCAGGGGGTTCCTCACGTCTCTGCGTCTCCGTGCATCATATCTGCGCTTCTGGAACAAGGAAGAGAAAGAAAGCAAAACTGGGCAGCTAAGGATAAATGAGCTACGCCTGCTGAGTCCCGCTTCTCAAACTGGGGGAACGGTCACTTCCCAGGAAGCCCTGCTCGGTGAATCTCCTGGTGGCCCAGTTGCGTCCCAGAGCCAACCTGGACTGGAAAGGGGATTCTAGGAAGATGGGAGTTTCTTCCTAGGCACACAGTCACCCGAACAAAACCCGGATTCTTTTAGCAAAGGAGAATGAAAACTGAGCAGACAGGAGGGCAGCCGGGAGCTCTGCCGTGGTGGATTATGAGAGTGAGGCTCGGCCCAGGAGGTGAGGACGCTCTGCCCCCTCAGATGGAGGGCCACGCTTCCTCTGCTACTGTGTGAGTCAGTGCTGCGGTGACCGCCGTCTGCCCACCATTCACTGGTTTCCTGAGTCACAGACAGTGCTCCCTTCTAGCTGCCAGAATGCTCTTCACCCATAAACAGGAACACTAACACAGCCACTAGGTCCCCAGCGAGTGCCCCTCCAGGCTACAGGAGTGCCCCTCCGAGGTAACGTGGAGATCACCTGCAGTTTCCATGTACAACTGCCTCACAGGAGTCATGCTTTTCTGTTTGGGGCTTTAATTTTAAAGCCACTGTGAAGTGATGTGCTCTCAGGAATATGGGATTAATGTCCAGTGCCATCTGACTTTGGAGAGGACCCGGGGCCATGATAGAAATGCTCTCAGGTTAGTTATTAGTTATTAGTTCTGATTAGTTATTAGTTCTGATTTCACTGATATCCAATCTACAAAAATACATTCATGTGTATTCTTGCTGTCTTAATTGTGTTTTCTTTAGTATATAATCACAAGCATTTCACAAAATTGCCTTCCTCCCATAGCCAGATTTCACAGGTTTAATTAGTCAAGAACCAGTTAATTTAGGTCTTTTGTTTTTTTCTTTTGCCCTCTAAGTATGCTGGCCCTCGCTTCCTCAAGAGATTAATTTAAAATTCTGGAGAAAGTTTTGGTTTTGACCACTGGGCAAAGCTGTCACTCAGAATGAATTGGTCTGGAATTGCTCAAGATTCCAAACCCCTTTAAAGCTGGTAAAAAAAGAAAAAAGAAGACATTGAGTATCAGAAACCCGCTTGCTGAGGGCACCTACCTCTGCCCATAACTAGCACTGCCTGCTGGAGCTATATGAAATCAGGTTTTGTTATTGGTATTCAACATGAGCTATTATATTTTCCTAATAATAACTTCAATAATAATATAACCTTTGTTCAACATGGGCACCTGGTTAGCTAAATGAGGCCCCAGCTGCCGGTGAAATACCTACCTCAATAGAGGAGCTAAAAGTTAATAAATTCATAATATGAGCAAAGAAAATAATAATAATGCTTTGCTTCCCTCCAAGGAATTCCAAGCACTGTGTGGGTACCGTTTCATTAATCTCCATATAAATCTTGGGCTCATGGTAGAAAGCAAACTTTTAAAACCTTAGAAGAAACTGACTATGGAATTGCAGCCTGCTTCTTCCAAAATCGCTTCTGAGTACGTCCACTTCTCACATCTGCGCGGCGCTCATGAGGCCCACGCTGCCAGGGGCCAGCCTGATGGGCGGATCTCTCCAGAGCCTCCTGCGCTCCTCTCCCACAATCCTCTCCCTTGCACTACTCCATCCTGCTCCACTTCTTTCTCTTCCTCCTAGAGGCCAGTGTTTGCCGATGCCTCTGGGGCCTCTGCCTCCCTGGCCCCCGGTCCTGTCCTGCACACCGTCCCGGCCTCTTCCTTCAGACCTATATCTTAGTCACCTCTTACCAGCCTTCCCCAAGGTACCCAGAGCAGCTCCCCCCAAGTTACTCTCCATCCCACAAGTATTTCTCTTCCTCTCAGCCTTGTCACCCTCTGCTTTTATGTGCTTACTTGCCTGCACTTGTGGTCTCTGGTGTGCCTCGATCCTGGGGCTCCAGGCAGCAAGCAGGGCAGTGAGATGCCCTGGTGCATCTCCAGGGCTGGGCACAATGCCTGGCACACAGCGAGGGTTCCTAAATAGCACTTGAATGACAGAACGAGAGCTGGCACAGTTGGCTGCATCCTGAAGCACTCCTCTAATTCCATTTCCCGTGGCCACATCTAAATTCAGAAGCTGCGTGTATGTCTGTGCACAAGTGTGGACACACACTGGTAGCTCTTATTTTCCACCATGCTCTCCGCTGGACTTTGAGGGGACCCCTCACTCAATAGCGCTGAGTTCGCCCTCTCTGCAAGCAATACCCAATATCCAATCTCTGTTCCCATGGAGAGGCGCACCGCCTGCATTCAAGTCTCTCGTTTCTTCCTGGCAAAGCCTTTGTTCATGTTGAGTTGTCCTATGATAGAAAGATCCTTTCTTTTAATCCAGGGGCTAAATTATTATAGATTGGATGATGCAAGGAGTAGGAATTGGTACGAAGACGCAAGGGACAGTGGCCAAAACCAAGCAGGTGGAAATAAAATTCCATCTGCAAAGGTCCCTCTCATTAATGCTACAGATCTTGTTACATTAATGAATCCCATCTAACGTCCCTTTTGACCATTGTGAGTTTATCAAATTCCTGATGATAGATCATAAATCTAATTGTCTCTTCACAGACCCTTTTTTTGCTAAGCAAATTTCTTCCAGGTATTCGAGTATGATTCAAGCCCTGACTTTAATTCACTGGCAGGAATGAGCCTCCTTAATAAACTGAGAAGCCGAGGCCACCGTGGCGTCACCACACTCGGATACTTAGCTGCTAATCAAATTCTCCTCTCTTCCTTCACAGAGGTGCCTGGACCCTCTGGGGGCTGAGGAGCGAGACTGGTTGCTGTGCATGGGTTACCCCCACGGGGAGTCCGTTCTCCATCACGCTCGCCTCTCTGCCATTTTCAATCTCCTCCCTTGGTGGGCACAGCCTTTGTGCTATATGCTGTTTAGGTAAAGGGCAGTGGACACTGGAGGGGCCAGGGCCACCGAGGCCCCCGGAATCTTCCCAGCGTACATTATCAGCTTGTCATAATCCACCTCATCCTGGTTTTACATGGTGAGAGAGACTTGGACGTATCTGTTGCATATGTCAAGGCCTCTCATTTGTCAGAGTATTAGTGGTCCAGTGTCAACATAAATACATCTGTCCATAAATCTTGACAGGTATAATGATTTGTTGCATTTGAAAGGCATGACTTGAACATTAGCCCCTTTTTGATTCCTAACATGATTATCTGTAAAGCCAGGCATTTGAGGTATCTTCTGAATTGACTTCCGTCAAGTGATTGAGCAGCTCCTGCTGACTTATCTACTCCTAGGAAGTTAATGCCACCATGGCCCCTGCTGTCTCCCGCTCCAAGGCCACCTAGACCGTGGCAGAAATTACTTTCTCCATGTGTTCATTATTCTTTGCTGTGGAAATAGCTTCCCCCTCTAGCTTTTGTTTTGTTTTGGAGCAGGACACTGTTGTCTTTTTGGTTTTTAGCAGGGAATTGGGTTTGGCACATTGATCAAATGAAGTATTTCTCAGCACTCAGACAGCTGGGAAATTCATAAAACTAAGAAGAAGAAAAAAAAAAAACAATTGAAAGCAGGCCTCTGCTGTGAGGTAGCAAATGGCTTTGTAATCTTTTAACAGTGAAATCTACACACCTCAGAGGAAGGAACTGTCATTCGGTGGATAGACAAAAAGAGCTCTTCTTCGTGCCGTGGTGAGCATGTGTTGAGTGTTTACTGGGTACCGAGCCCTATGCAAAGTGCGTCACATTCATACTTAATTTTCCCAACAACCTGTGAGGCTCTATCAAGCCCACTGCCCAGGAGTGGCTTGTAAGTGGCCAAGGCCAACAGCTAGTGAGGGTACAGTGGATATTTGACATGGGGCTGTCTGAACAGGGGTCTGATTTGTGACCCAGAAGAGTTGACCACAGCCTCTCATCTTTGTTTCCATTTGTAAGGCATAAGCTGAGCTCCATGTTGTATTTGACACTGCTCTGAAATGTGGACCCCAATGCCAGAACCCTTGCGAGGTTCCGCCCAAGGCTAACAGGCATCTGAGAGAAGTCTGAGCCCTGATCTTCACCAGTCACCCTGGGATCTGGAAATCTCCCTCTTCACGGAGAATTATATCTCAGCAGGCTTTCAGGTGCTGGGAGATTCAAAATATGTAATTTTTTAAAACTATGGGCAGTATGCTCATTTAAAAAAAATATTAAATCTAATAACTTGTGGTTTTACCTTTTCAAAATCTGCTGGATCTGCAGTCCTTGTTTGCTTGCCTTTCTTCTACCTTATAAAATCACTAAAACTGACACTTCCACTCTGTGGACCCCTATTAAGTCCCTTAATCCCAATCAGGTTTCTTCTTGTCTTCTCTGAGGTCCCCCGAACACTGCTGCCTCTGCTGTTTGTTTAGATTCACCAAACAGAAATTGCCCTGAAGGAAAAACAAACTTAGGTGGTAACTCCTGCTGCAAGTGGTTGTTTAGAATACTCAAAAGCACGCTGGTCGATCCGAGTGTGGTGTGCTGTCATTCGATGCATGCTGTGTGGACCCTGGGAAACAAAAACAAAAACCAGATCTGATCCCAGTGTACCACCCACCTGGGAGGGGAATAGACACGTCATATGGACATGGGAGAGGCCAGCAGCACACCGTCCAGGGAATGGACACCCATGTGCCAACGTGGGAGCCGGCACTTGCTTGCCAACATGAGAACCGCCACCTGCGCACACGCCAGGGAGCAGACACGTGCACGCCAACTCGGGCACAGACAAGTCCTGGGCACCAATGCAAGAACTGACACATGTCCTCGGGAAGTACACAGGTGAGCGGGGAAGCACTTCTCTCTGTGAAAAGGGTGCAGCCAGAAAGCAATGTGTGACCAGTGCTGTGGGGACAACGGATCGAGGTGCTGATAGGTTTTTGGCCAAGCAGAAAACCGTGGAGACTTGGAAAGGCGGTTTAAGGAGCAAGCCCTGCATGTGACAGCTCAACGCAGTGCCAGCCATGTGCCGGTGGCCCTCAGGCTGCACGTGAGGCAGAGGGGCCACGAGGAAGAGTCCTGCAGGGGCAAAGCCACAGAACTGGGGACGGCACTGAGCAGCCACATCTGGTGATGGCGTGGACAGTTTCAGGGCCACATCCATTTCAGAGCAGGCTGTGCCGGGAGCACCACCTATCACCCCGGGGGTGGCCTGCAGTGAGGGGCGGGCAGGACCGCGCTTGGGCGTGGAGGGTGGCACTGCGTCTCTGGTGACCAGTGGACTTTCTCAGAGGCTACCTGGCTGCTCAGCCTGCTCAGCCTCTGGGGGTTCAGAGCCCCAACTCTTCCACAGCTCCCGGCCATAGGAGCCGTGCCTGGCAGCTGCATTTACCATCTGTCCCCTCTAGGGCCTCCGTGGTCTTCCTAGTGCATGAGCATCTATTTATCCATCTCCCTGTCTTCAGGTCTCTCCATTCAAATAGCAAGTAGGGTTTCTCTCTTCCTGTCAACCCAGGCCAGCTGCGTGATTTGCAAGGCTCAGTGCAGAATTAAAGTGCAGTCCCTGTCCTCAGGCACAGCTCTGGAATGGGAAGCTCTCCCTTTCTCCCAGGCTGTCTCTTACTGCTTCATGCACTCTCACACCATCTCTTGGGGTTTTTTTTTTTTTTCTATTTAGTGTTCTAAGTAAAGAAAAATTAAAGCTTGGGTCATTAACATATTTTACTGCTCATGTTAGCGTCATGCAGTGCCTGTTTTATATACAGTATAAGGTCATTCAACTCATCCACGGAATCAACAGTCACAGGATCGTTTTTCATAGTTCTTCCTTGTGTGTTTTATTCCCACACAAAACCAGTTCCACTATATTCTTATTTCACTTGTGATGCACCCAAACCGTACGGGCACTCTATGGACCACAGAGCTTCCATGACATAATGGCTGTGTACTATTTTGAGCCTCTGGATCCCCTGACCACGGCTCCATTAGCGTTCAGGGCTTGGGTCCTCTTGGAGGGGAAACACCTGGGCTGGCAAGGAATGCCAGGCGCACGCACTGCCTGTGTCTCCTCGGCTCCCACGCATGTTTCTTTGTCCATGAGACTCCACCCACAACACTCAGGGTCACAGACAGACAAACTTTTGAAGGATTTCAAAATGGTGCCAGTAGAACAACAGAACAAGCCCAGGGCCTTCTTGGAAGGCTCGGGGACTGTTCCATACTCACATCCCAGGCAGCCCCTGGGTGCAGTTGGCTGGTACTCTGGAGCACCTCCACGTATTCCCAGAGGCTCACTGTTGGGTGTCCAGGAAGAAAGAAAATGGCCTTCTTCTGGGTGACATCTCTGATGTCTCCAAGAAACACCAAAGGCTTTGCCTTAGCCCCAGAAGGAGCCAGCTCTCCACACTCTTTCCAAGTTATGGACTTAGATTTTGTCACACACAAATTTTCCCCCTCCCTTCCCTATAGTTAATGCATAGTTCATGCAAATTTCAGCAAATGTGAAAGCCACATCTACTAATAATATCAAAATATGCAGGAAATCAGATGGCTCTGGCATAAATTGTCTGCACTTTTCAACCCCTAACTGAACAAAGTTATAATTGCAAATCTCCCGGTTTTACTTGTCACTAATAATGGTCTCTTACTTGACCAGCATGAGCCGGCATTAAAGTTGCACATGCTATGAGAATTCTAATTTTCAGAGAGGAGGGACTGCTTCTTAAGCCCTGGTTTTTACACAGATTGCTTTTCTGTATTAGCCTTTAACTTACATATGTAAATTTAATTACTTGAGGGGAAAACATACAGGCGTCCTGGGTGACGTTTTTAATGACCAGCTCTAATTTGTGTGGTGTTTGAAACTCCGCGTTGTGTTATTTTACTGTGAGCAGTGGCAGCGCACGTGGAAGGTATGCAGGGCTCTGTTGGAATCCCAATTCATGCTGCACTTTAGTTTTTAAAAGCCTAAACTCATCTTCCAGTGAGGACCCAACGAACCTCAGCATGAGAGAAAATGAAGAGAATTAGATTTCCTTCTTTCCTCATTTCTCTTCAGCTTGACCCACAAATTACCAAACTATAATGTTCCAAAATTGAAAAGCAAAATTATTCTAAGTCTTTCCTTGCTTCCTAGAGGAAATATTTTGTTTCTTATTGATTTTTTACAGAAGACCCTGTCTGGCAAACAAGATATAGTGCAAATTAATTAAGCAGAGAAACCTTTCTCACTAAAGGTACACAGAAGGCCGGAAAACACACTAGACATTTCTAAAGATCACAAATTAGCAAACACTGAAGATGGGCTGTTTAAAAAAAAAAAATACAGAAAGAGGAGGCTCCTCTGAACAGAAGGACGTTGAGCGACATTTTGGAGGAGCCGCATTGCTCTCGCACCTTTGGACTCTTTCTCGGCTCCCGTAGGTTTTGCTGGAGATGGGAGCTGCTGGGGTGACACACCCTTCACTTATTTGGGGAATGCGATTTTCCATCCTGCCATTTCCTGGCACCCAGACAAGTGTTATAAAAATATGTCATCGTAAGCAGCCTAGAATAAATACTCAGATCCTCAGGGTTGTTTATCATTTCTCAAACGTCGGCCCGGTTTTACAGTCCCAGCTCTTTGTTCCATGGGGGTGGGTGGGTTGTTTGGAGTACACGCGGTTGGCCAGCCCAGGGGCCATGGCATGGGAGTGCGGCGGCTCACGGAGGACACAGTCTAAATGGATTCGTGGGGTGGAGGTCTTACTGTCCATTAGTCAAAACCAGCCCACGTGGTTTGTTTTGTCCATAGGAGTTTTCTTGGTTGTGACCTGTGTCCTCTTGGCCAATGAAGGACATGAAGTAGAAGCCTTCTGTGGAGGCCGCGAGCCCTCAGTGGCATCAGTGCCCTGACATGGCGTGCTTATTCAACACCACCCCCGCGCCAGGAAGCAGGGAAGGAAGGTCCGCTCCCATGGAGTCTGTCCTGCAGAGGCTCACGCGCTGGGGAACAGGTTAGCACTGACCAGTTCAATTGTGGTCAGTCAGTCCTACTCCAGTTTGCCACCTGCCTTTGACAGTGACACTTTTGGTTTGGCCTCACTGCGTTTTGTAAAAACTCTGTGTACACAGGGTATATTTAACATAAAACTAGATCTAGTTGTACTCTCAGCCTATGAGGCTTGCACTAAACTAAAGCTAGATCGTTCTATTTTTAGATTTTTGATTATTCTACTTTCATTGCAAAACGCAAGGTCTGTGGTCGTAGGGAGAGTAGCTGCACATCAGGTATTACTTTGAACCAACTTGCTGTGGACTAGTGAACGTTTCTGAGCAGAGAATCTGTGCCCATGCATCTGTTTCTAAGCAAGCCCACTGGCCCTGATGTGCGTGTGTCCACCTGCCGGCTACGACAGCAGGGGGTCTATCGCAGTGAGGACCTGGCATCCCACATGACCTTAGAGGGTTCCTAGAGACTCTGAGTGTTCCATGACTGCCTGCCTCGTTCACTAAATAAATAACAATACTTCGCTTATTGTTACATTCTGCCTTTTGAAACATTTCCTGTAGCATGACTTTGCCAGTACAAAGCTGGCTTTTTAAGTGATTTGTCTGTAACCAGGCAGTTTTAGAACTTTTACTTCCTTCGACTGTGCTAAAAAGCAATTCAAGAAGACTTAGAATTCTCCTGGGGGCTGATTTTATAGCAACAGTGAAAGCGCACAAACCTTGTGCTAGCAGCCAATTTCTTTCTTCAGTGAGGAAACAGCAACGGCACAAATGGTTTAACGCCATCATAAAAACCACTAACCATTGGGTATTAACATGCTTTTTATCATGAAGTTTTTATTGAAAATGATATTTGGAAGCTACTAATTTGGCGGCGATTTTTACCCTCCAGCATCCCCCCTTCTCTTGGAGGGCCTAGGAAGCGGTGGCCCAGGCACCCTGGAGCAGAGAGGTCGTGGTGTCCTGGGCTCGGCTGCGGGAGGCCAGTGGCTTGGATTCCACCCCCAGCTGAGCTGTGCCAAAAAGAAACACTTCCCACTGTGTCACCCACCCTAACCCCTAAAATCACGCCAGGCACCATTTGTGGCATGGCTGGTACGTGCCTGAGTACCCTCTAATACCAGCTGCAGCATTCAATGGCAGCACTGCAGGTCTCAATGCTGGCCCTCCAAAAAACACATGGAAAACCTGTTCCTCTCCCAGAAAGAAGTCAAAGCAGACTGCACATGCACATAGATGGGGACATGCATCCAAGAGAGAGGGAGATGTCTGTGCCCGCCTTCTCCAGCCCATCTGGCGCACGATTGGAGTAAACTCGTTGGGCAAGCACTGGACAGGGATCCTTACTCTGCGAACCCTCTGGCCCTTCGGGAGGACACCCAGTTGAGGTATAGGTGGACAACGCACCACAGCCGCGCACACAGCCAAATGTGAGCCCTGCACACACCACCCAGAAAAACCTGGGCCTTTCCCAAAAGGAAGTGAAGACAGACCGTGCGCACGGAAATAGCGCGTGTGCCTCCCTGCCATCTGGAGCAGGAGCCCGGCGGAGGAGACGGGCGGGGGAGTAGGAGGCTGCTTCCCGGGGTTCCACGTTAGATCTGGGTGTACCCAGACCATCGAGGGTCAAACCTCAGCCAGATTTCCTTTGGAAGCGTGGCTTTCAATATCCACCAGGCTCCTGGTGAGACGTCGTGATACCACCACCAGACAGTGGCTTGCATGGCACTTTAAACATGTTTGTGTGTGTAGCAAACCTTTGTGTGCGAGCTGTGAAAACTGTCATTAGGGCTGTTTCTCTTGGGAGAAACTGCCTGCTCGTGGAGTTAGGAGCAGTTTCTGGGGGAAAGGGTTGTTACTGTTGGGGTTTCGTTTGGTCATTTGACCTATGGTTTGGCTTGTTTTGCATTAACCAGCCCAAGTCCGACCAGCCCCTCATCACTTTCCAGATCTTACTCTAAAATCATACCAAGCTCTTAACTAGAAACAACCGTCTAAGCACAGCTGAATCTAGACCTGGCAAAAGATTCCTGGTTATGTGCATTTTTTGTAAGCATCACACCCACACCTGTGTGAGTCCAATATACACCAGTTTATGAGCTCCTGCCTCACAGATTGCAGGGACTGTGGCTTGTTCTATGCCACAGTTTAAATAAGCTAGATGCTCACCTTTCAAGTTCCTCCTTTGTTCTTTTCAATATATCCTCAGCCCTAATCAAAGTGAAGGTGAGCTTTTCCCTTGAACTGGTGCCCCTCTGTGGAGTGACCAAGGACACTGAAGGGAAGAAACCTTGATGGAATTTCCATTCTTTAGAGACTCCCAGCCTCTCTGGAAAATCAGTGACAGAAACGTGACAAAACCCAGGAGTTCCCAGAAGTTTGTTTAAAAACCAAGGTGAGAAAGCGTGCTCCCAGCTCAGCACTCGGGCTCCCTGCGAAGGCCCTACTGCGCCCCGTGTGACTGATCAGAGGCCGTGAGCCTAAGCAGCACAACTATAGTTCCTGACAGTTGCTGACACATTTTACAAAGAGCTAGAAGGGAGCAATTGGGAGCTTGTAATACACAAAGTGATAAATGTATATAGGGAGAGGGAGATGATAACCATCCGGATTTGATCAATACCCATTGTATGCAGGAATCAAATTATCACAGTACAGCCCCCAAATATGTTCAACCATTATTATGTGTCAATAAAAAAGGAAAATGTTGGCATGACCTGCATGGGGCGGGGAGGGGGGGCGATGAAGATTGTGGGGGTGTCTGGGTTTTGTGGAATTGTAATTTTTTTCTAAGTTGCTTTTTCCCTTTTGTCAATACACAAATGGAGGAAGTTGTGATCAGGTTTTAGAAAAGCCACCATGCCTCAAACAACCTAGGAAATAAGTGGGCTCGGGGGCAGCACCCCTGAGCTAGGCAGCTTGCTCTTCTCTCTGGCTGGGTGGTTTCCACTGTGGTCAGAGCAAAGGGGACTTGTGTATTCAACACACAGAGTATAGCAATGAATATTCCACCCAGGATGGTTTCTGACACACCCCAGCAAAGCAGGGAAGCGGGGTCTCCTTTTCTTCTCCTGTCTCTTGGGGTTTGTGAATCTCCCTTGAAGCAGGCGGAGAAGTCTCTGCAGGAAGGCCAGCCCCCTTCCAGAACCTACTTTGGTCTCCTTGTATATATTAGAACAATTAACATCTAGTCTCACCATACAAAGGACTTTCTCTCCTTTTATGTTGTAGTTCTTAAAATTCCCAGAATGGTGTACAGTAAAACTGTTCACTTGAGAAATTAAGTACCGTATGTGATAAGACAGTTGGATGAAATTTTTAAGCTGTCATTAAAAATGATTATAATTAGGACAAACTACAAGAAAATGCTTTAAAATTGAGACCCAAGTGAATTAAAAATTAAGGGGTGTATTATGTATCATCATGTTGAAGGGCCGGGCCTTACCAGCTTGCTCCCATTAACATGAATGCCGGCGTGCCTGCATGCCCGCTGCGTGCCCCGGGAGGAAGGCAGCCTGCACTTGTGTCTGCTGGTCACGGGCAAATCCACGTCCAGCTAGACGGTGCTCTCCGGGTACCCAGGAGTAGACAGGGAGCAAACCGGGGCACCTACTCACATGTCCTCAGCTCTGAGAGCTTCTCCCAAGTCCTTCTTTTCCTAGGAGGACACTAAAATATGTCAAGGCTGAGCCCTCTCATTCCACAGGGTGTTTGTTCCAGGTTCCTCTGGGCTGAAAGTGTGACTATATCCTTCAGGCCATTTTTGTCCCCTGGGGGTAAAAGTCAATTTCCTCCCCTTCAGTTAGAGAGATAAGAGTCATGAACCCTTTGCCAGGCCGGGGAGTCTGGCAACACCTTCAACCTTCCACGTTCAGCCTTCCACGGGCACGTTTCAGAAGGGCACAAGGGGGTCCTCCATCTCCCTTGGCTTCCCACCAGTTACCCTCCTCTCTCTGAGCTGCCTGCTGCAGCCCCCATCCTGACAGCACCCATGCTCCTCACCCCCAGGGATGGAGACACGTGGTGGTGACACTGGATGGCAAAGCTGAACCTTGCTCACACTGAGGTCATCCGTAAGCACTAGTTCATCGCCCTACCAAGCCTTTGGGCCCTCTGTAGCAGGGAGGGAACGGCAGAGAGGTGGAAGTTACACAGAGGGAAAAGCAGCAAGCTGTCGCCACAGTGTCTTGAAGGAGGCCGGGCATGTCTGGGTGCCAAGGCCTGGCCTCATGGGGCAGGTCAGGGGTGCCAGTCAATTGGTGTGAAAATGTGCTAAGTGACTGTCAGGCAGGAACTCTTAGAATAAACCAGATCCAGAAGGCCTTTGGGTTTACAGAATGAATATTGGCCATTCTGTCTATTTGAGAGACAGCGCAGAGCACCATGCTCCTCCCGTGTAACTCTGCAGCGGTGTCTGGTGGACAGAGTCTGGAGGTGGCCTGGTCCTTCCCACACCCACCATCCCCCCATTTGGCAATCTCTCCCCTCCAGTGTGGGCGGGAATGAGTCTTACCTCTCACCAATGGGGACAGGCTTCGTGTTCACACACAGGCATTGCACGGGCCCAGGGCCACATTCTGTGATGTCTCTCTTTGCTGCCTCTGGGAAGCTGGTGCCTTAAAGAAGGGAACACACACTGGGCCACCCCCAGGTGTGAGGGTGGCCTACAGCTGGCAGCCAGAAAGAAAAAAAAAAAAAAGACAAGATGCTCTCAATTCTGCACCCAGGAGGAACCAGAGCTACCGGCCATCTGGTCTTCCAAGAAGAGCCTCCTGGACACCCAGACGGCACCCTGTAAGCCACCTGAGCGGTGGCCATGACCCTCCTAGAGACTCGAGGTCATTGGGCCGTGTTCTGTTGGATGCTCTGCCACGTAGCCATAGCCAGGTGTCCCTCTGAACTTCACGTGTGGCAAGCTCAGGAATCAGGAGCTTGTCACCTGATCCATTAATGACTGTCACCGTCACTGATTGTCTCTCTTCAATTTGTCTCATGAAAATGCCAAATTTCTTGCAGAAGCAAGAAAGTTCCTTGATTTTTTTTTTCAAGTGGTACGTGACCACTGTTTTTGACTGAAATTATATTTGTTATGGTCTCAAGAGTTATCCTTCCCAAATGTCAAGTGTCTACCATGGAAGCTCATAGGTAAAAGGAGACTTTTCCACACAGGATCCTCAGCCCTGGGCAGACCTCAGTTGTCTGGGCTGAAAAGCAGATGTTGTTTTTTTAAACTTTTTCTTACAAAATAACTGGTAGGTGAAAGAGCTTGCAGAAGAAACTCAGGGTCCAGTGACTGGACACACCTATAGTGCAAACTGATAGTTCTCAGTGCTCGGACTTAAGTCCAGTCCTTACTGATTGCCAATGTATTTACATTCCGGAATAAAGAAATTTGGATAAATTGGATTAAGTTGCTGGTTGCATTGGTAATAGGGAGATCTCGATCTCTCTCTCTCTCTCTCTCTCTCTCTCTCTCTCTCTCTCTCTCTCTCTCTCTCTTTCTTTAGACGAAGACTTATTTTATTGGTTTATTGGGCTGGTTTTGTTTATTTTTAAATTTAATTATTTCATATTTTTTTAGATTGGGTCTCACTATGTTGCCCAAGCTGGCTTTGAACTTCTGGGCTCATGTGATCCTCTGCCCCAATCTCTATAGTAGCTGAGATTGCAGGTACATGCCACTGCACCCAGATTTTTTTTTTAACCTCTCAAGGTCTAGCTACCAAAGACATTATTATACTGTGTATGTAAAAGCCTCTTCCTCTGTTTCTTCACTCCATCTCCTCACCCCAGCACTGTGAAATGCACTTTATTACCTCAGTAGGGATTTGTAGCCACAGTAATTCCTCCTGTGGCTCATGACTTGGTTTCCATCAGATGGTCACAAATTTGTGTGCTGTGACTTCGTCGGCCAGACCTGCTGTGCAGCTTGTCCTTGTGAGGACCCATGGCCTTCCCTGTGGTCTATGGGTTGTGGACATGTGGCCCTCCCACCCAGGTGGGCTTGGGGGTGACCTTGGCGCAAGTGGTTCCTTGGATCCTGGCCGGGTGCCAGGGCTGGCATGCTGCCCAGTCCCCTCTGGGTCCTGCTCTGCTTCCATGAGCTTGCTTTTCACCATCTTGTTTAGCAGAAATGGAAACTGAGGCTCGGAGGCTGTGCTCACATGCACTTCCTTGGGACACCAGGGAAAATTACAGTGGCGAGTTGAAGGAAAGATGTGACTGGGGATGAAAAATGCCAGGGTGTGTATAATTTAAACAAAATGAAAACTTTCTAATCCTATTTCAATATGAGAATCATCCTAACATAATTTGCCATATAAAGTAATAAAAGCCTTATTTATCCTAATAGGTTTCCCCAGTGGCTAAGTCAAAAGATGAAGCACTGACACAGGCATTGCACACAGCTGGAGCAGACCTCGGTGCTGGTAGCAGCTCCTTGCAGGGTTCACCCTGTGGCTCCACAGACGGTCCCTCACCTGCCCTGGCCGTGGCTAACTCGCACATGGAAGGAAGGAGCCCACTGAAGTGTTTTCTGAGAATTGCCTCCCGCTCCTCCGGCCTGTTTTATTGTTTCATCTTCTTCTAATGTTTATTATTTAAACTTTTGTTCCGAGGACCTAAATAGCACCACCTGCAGCCACCTATATATGCGTTTCGTATAGACACATATATCAGCTTGGGTGCTGATTTCTTTTTAGAGTACTCAGTGGCAAATGGTCTTCTTCCTTCCCCTGTCACTCACCATTCAGGAGCCGTGTTCTTGATTCTGCTGCTTGGGTCACCCATTCGGGCCGCCCGTCCACCAGCCTTGCTGCCTGATTAGCAAGGAGCACTCCCTCTCCCGGGTCTTAACACAGAACTCCCAGGATCTGCCAGACATTAAGGGATCTGATGCCAAAACATCCAGGTGGGGAGGAAAAATTAATAAATTATAAGAATATTTTATATATACAATTCCAAATATGGTTGTGTGGAGTTTAGAAACATCTGGGTGATGAATTGGAAGTTCGCTTTGGCTTTGGCTTTGGCTCTTGGGCACAACGTAAACACAGGCTGCGAGTCCCTGGAGATAAATGGGAGGTGAGAAACTGCAAGAGGTGGAGAGAGGAAGAATTCGATTTTAAAGCCCTGGCCCACGCTGCTTGCCAAGTCGGAGGAAATGCTAAAAATCCAAAGCAGTCCAAAGTTTTTTCTCTCAGTCATATTAAAGATACAGTGTCCCAGGTAGCTAAAATTAGAAGCCACTTTGCATATTCTTCCGCCCTTTAGATGTAAAGTTTGGGAAAATGTGTATTTTTTTTTTTAATTTTTAGTTTATATTTGTTTTAAAGGCCCATGAACATGCTGTTGGTTGCAGTTTTCGTCTACTGATGGTACATAGGAACTAAGATTTGGGGCATTGAAGAGCTATTTTCTGAAAATATTCTTTAAAAGTGCTATTCCTTTAAAAGTACCAGATGAAGATATACGGTGTATCGCGTACAGTATGAATTTTAAAGCCTTTCACATCCAATTACTTGCAATAACTCAGCTTCCTTCCCAGCCTATAATAAATCATGTATATGTAAACGCTACAAAATTTAAATATGAGTAGAGTTTTAGTATAATAGTATATCACTAAGAATCAGTATTTTTGTTATATATAGTGCTGTTTAGTTTAGCATATGTGAAGTGAAAATCTCATTGATCTGGGTTTGCTAATTCAGAGTTTGTGGAGCTGGCTTGAAGTTGACTCTTCATTAGAGAAGTCATTTTTCTTAGAAAGCTCAAATTAAAGGTGTAAATAAGAGGTCAAATGGGAATGTATCAAGTACTGAAGAGTAAATTTAAAGTCCTCCAGAAGTACCATTTGCATACAAAATTGTTATGCTAATTATAAGTAATTCTTATTAAAGTAGGTCTCCTAAGATGCTCTTCAAGGCAGGTTTCCTTAGTGAATTAGAGTTACACAGTGTGGTAGAGAGTAATGAACTATAGAGTTTCTTTTAAATACTGCATTCTCCAATTTCAGAATTTTCATTAATTGTAAATTACCTTCTTGCTAATTAATCCAAATCGCTAACATTTTGCTAGAAATTTCAGTTTAGTTCCTAGCTCTCTCTTACAAAATTCAAGTTTGAATTTTTAAAAAACATTAAATTGGGCTGGGGCTATAGCTCAGTGGTAGAGCACCTGCCTAGCACATATGAGGCACTGGGTTCAATCCTCAGCACCACATAAAAATAAAGGAAAAGTATAATGTCCATCTACAACTAAAAGATTTTGAAAAAGAAAGAGGATTATAGTTTCTAACTAAATTTTGTGTGTTCTAACATTAGATTGAATGCTTTTATGGTTATAGTATTCTGAATTTCCCAGTGGTTAGAACTGGCATATGGGTAAAATTACTAAAAGAGAAACTTTCTAACAGAGGCAACTCCCATTAGAATTGGAGTAATGGACTCCAGGTTAAAGCTTGTCACTGAAGCAGGTGGAGCATTGGCTCCTGGTCAGATCTGCCAGTGGGAGGGACCCTTGGGCAACCCTACCAGCTATTTGGTCTCTAGGGATTCCTGTTTAGGTCCTTGTGGATCCAATGCTGAAGGTACTATTTGGAAGATGGAGACAATGTTGGGCTGGATCTGAGTTCTCCCAAGCAGAGGTTATTGCCGAGCTCCCTCCCCAACATAGACTCACAATCTTTTGCCTTCTGAGAAACTGCTCAGCACAAAGGGACAACTGCTCCAGAATGTTCTGACATGCCACTTACCTCTCCCTGTTCTCTGACTCCTCCTGGCTTCTGGAAGATTGGGAAACCTGTCTTACTCTGGCTTCTGTCAACCCTCAGCCTGCTCCTTTCTCTCACTGCCCCTCGTCCTTCCGGGTGCAGGACTCCTGTTTGTCCCTTGTTCTTCTACTCTCCTGCTTTGGTGCTGCGACCTAGGCAGACTGGACCTCACCTTCAGTCCCTCTTACTCACCCAGGTAATGCTGGCAGCCTCTGTGCTCTGCTCTGTCTTGGCCATCTAGGGACGTATCAGCGAGTCCAGCTCCTGCCCTTCGCTTTGGACCCCTGTCCTTTTGATAACAAGATAAGACTGTGTGTTCTGTCTGAGTCCTCCCTAGATTCCACGCACTGACTTGGGTTTTGTGGTCTGTCCACTTAGTGATTTCTGTGGATAGATTATTGGCTTACAAAAAGCTTTTCTCTGTTGAAACCTACCTGCAAATTGGATTGGAATATCTTATCTTGCTCAGATTGTCAATCCTTACCAAATGTTCAATTCTCACAGTTTATTTTCCAATATCTGGCTACAATCCTCCAAGCTAATGTTTCCAATTTTCCTCCCTCCTGCTGGAATTGGCATCACCACCAACTAAAACCCGACTGTATCAGACTCTGAGTTGTCTTGCAGCTGGCACATGTCCCCAGAATCTGAAGCCTAAGAACTAAACCTCAAAGCACCAGAATCCTCTGGGACCAGCCACCGCCTGAACCACTAAGAGAATCTTGTCATAGGTGCACTTAGATGAGAGGCAATTGACACTGTTGACAGCCTCACCCAGGGCATCACCATTCCAGCTCAAGAGCAGAAGAAATTCTAAGTGCCAGGCACAGTCAAATGCGCCTGTGGTCCCAGCTACTCTGGGGGCTGAAGCGGAGGATTCACTTGAGCTCCTGGGGTCCAAGGCCATTCTGGGCACACAGTGAGATACCTCTCAGAAGAGGAAAAATACCGAGAGAACTCATAACTGCATAACTAAAAGATTTCCCTGCAGGGTTTTTGTAATCTGCTGGCCCCCAGGATTCTCCTCCCAGCTCTTTGCTGGAACCCAGCCTCTGGGATCAGCATTTCCCTTTGTTGTTTTCTTGTTTTAAGATGCCTTATCTCCAGGACTCCAAGACAACTGCCCTTTACCACCTCTCAGCACATAGTTCAGCTGGATCAGGGGAATGCAGACAAGGTTCATCAAGAAGCAGTCCTTTATGCTCTGTGCTACTCGGGAGGTTCCTGACCACCTCTGAGATGTCCAGCAACAAATAATATACTAAGCTAAAGGGGGACAACAGTGTTGAGCTCTGTCTAAGCCTGGTGCTCCCAGAAAGCAATGGGAGTTGGGAAGTGCCCCTACCCCTGCATTCCGAGAAAGAGCACTCTGCTGCTCCCGTGAAGACTCACCTTCATCAACGACCAGGCGAAGTCCACCTTCCCAGGCTGCAGGCATAGCGCAGAGGGGCAGCTGCTTGCTTAGCAAGCTCGAGGCCCACTTCCATCCCCAGCACTGCGACAAAGGAAAAGCCAAAGAGTGTCCATCCTCACGTCTCCCTTGAGGCCTGGGATGACCCTGTGTTTTCCTCTATGAAGTCCTAGAGGATCCTCCTGAATGACTTCCTGCTTAGTGAAATAAGCTGAGCCAATGATCTTCTTAATGATCCCGGGCGAATTGTCTTCTCTGTAGACATCTTCAAAGCATGCCCAGGAGCTTGGTACCCTGTAGGATGGCCTCGAGCTGCACTCAAGTCCTTTGTGTCATTCAAGGGAGGTGCATATTCATAGTCCTACAAACTTCCTCAGTGGTTGTTCAGGGTGCCCGAAATCTCCGCAGTGCAAACTGGCATAGCAACCAACCGGGCGTCTCAACTCAGACTACAGAGACACCACTGCAAGAACTCTGATGCCCATTAATGCGTTCTCTTCCTGCAATCCCAAGTATTCGTGTCCAGGGAAAAATACAACAGGAAAATTTCCCGGTTCTCTGGTTATTTATTTCTATAAATGAAATAGAAATTAAAATCACTTGTCCAGCTTAAAAAAGGAAGGGAAAAAAACCACAGTTGTTCACTTCCTGCTGCTTGTCACTAAAGTGATGTCAATGCACATCTGTCAGCAGGTCAGTTCCCAGCGTCCTGTCAAATAGATCCCTCCCTGCTTTTATGGGCTGTATTTTATGAGCACTGACAGTAAGAAAGGCAAAGATAGGAAGATAAAAGAATACTGCAGAAAACGTAAAATTAGAGTAAAATATGTAAATTGGAAAACTAAAGAATTTTCCTCCTTAATTGAAGATATGATCATAAAGGAGACCTTATCTTTGCCATCTACTTTATCTTCAAATTAACAGTAGAGAGAAAATAGACTTACCTTTTGACTACTAATACAAAGTCTAAGTCACCTAAGTCCTTTGTGTCACTCAAGTCCTGTTTTCAAAGAATCTCATCCAGAACACCCTATGTTCTGAGGATGAGCTGTTAATTCTGTAGCTTTTAATAACTGACAGCTCCACATTTAAATCTCAGGCTGCACATAAACTGTCAGCATCCAAATTTGCCCAGACAAACAGAACTGGAAAAAACAAAAATAACATGAAGAAAAAACATGCTAGTTAGCAGCTGTGTAAATAACAGCAGCCATGTTAACCAAAAAATGAGGCCAGCAGCCCCAGCAAAAGCAGAGGAGGAATTCCAGTCAGTGCCCTGGATCTAGTAGGGTTCGCTGCAGTTTCTTTCCAAAGTTTGATCCTTCTTTCAAAGTTACTGACTCAAGGATCCTGGAGGAATAGCTTCCACAGCAGACCCAGGTCATTCAGGAAAAACCCAGGACTCGAGCAAAAACAGAGAGAGAGGAAAAGTGACCAGCCTCACTCTCTTCATCTAATCATCTGCATTCACATTTACATGGAAAACCAAAAAACTGCTTCAAGTCAAATAACAGAGGGAAAAAGCTTCTTCATCCCTTGCAATGCGGCCACTATTCTAACTCAGTCAAAACCTCTTAGGCTGCACTGTTGCCCAAGTGGGCTGAGGGTGGCTAGAGGCCTTGGGGGCCAGGGGCACAGCTTTGCAAGCAGAAGGAACGAGTCAAGGGCTGGAGACCAAAGCAGAACTGTCCAAGAAAAATATAAGGTGATTACAAAATTTTAGCTACAAAATTTTAAAGTTTTGTAGTTACTACTTTAAAAACAAAAAAGCAGAAATGGAACAGGTGCATCAATTTTAACTTATTTCATTTAACCTGACGTACCTAACATAGTATCACTTCAACTTCTAATCAATTTAAAAGCTTTTAATGTGATATTTTGCATTTTTTATGCCAAGTCCTCACAATCTAGTGTGTATTGCATCTTTGCAGCACCTTTCAATTTGAATGCTGCAGTTTTAACAGTTGAAGTGAAGATAATTTTACTCAAACAGTAATGCTGTGTTTAACAGGAAAATATTTTATATGGCTCCAGCTTTTAAATTAGCATGTAAATTGATTAAAATTTAATTGAATTTAGAAATTCAGCTCCTCCGTTGTACTAGCCATATTTCGAGGGCTTGGGAGCTATATTCGGCCAACGGTGACCATTTTGGACAGCACTGGACTAAAGGGCCAGGAACTGGGCACAGCGGCCAGCATGGCAGAATGTGGAATTTGGTTGTGCTCTGTGTAATAACCAGCCATGGCAAGATTTGTCACTTTCTTATTTCTGATGTAACAAATTATATCAAACTTAGAGACTTAAAGAGAATGTATTTGTTACTTTCTAACTCTTCTGGTGGGAAATCTGAAAAGAGTGTTCAGGAGAACCCTTCCTTGCTTCCTCCCACTTGTAGACACCGCTGGCTTTCCTTCAACCTGCTGCCACGTCACCTCATCTTCCTCTCATCCTGACCCTCTGCCTCCGTCTTACCAAGACTCTCAAGTGCATGCAGTCAAGTTTGCATTGCTGTGGCCAAAGTACCTGCTGACAAGAACAACTTAGAGGAGGAAAGATTTCTGGGCTCGTGGTTTCAGAGGTTTAGTGTGTGCTCCCATGGTTGGCTGCCCCCATTGCCCTGGCTCAGGTGAGGCAGGACATCATGGAGGAAGAGCATGGCCCAAGAAAGCTGCCTAGAACAGGGTGGCCAGCAAGCAGAGATGGGGCTGGGGAGAAGACGAGCCCTTCCAGGGCACAGCCCTAGTGACCTGCTTCCTCCAACCAGGTCCTACTTCCCTGTAGTCCGTCCAGTTACTGATGGGTGACTCTGTCAAATCGATTGATTCACCAAGGAGATCGGAGTCCTAATGCTCCAATCACTGCCTAAAAGCCTCACCTCTGAATCTTGCTACTTTGGGGACCGTACTTTCAGTATTTGAGTTTTGGGGGGACCTTCCAAATCGAAACCATAATAATCATAATGGTTTCTCTCAAACATTCCATGAAAATATCTCCATCTGTGATCCTTAACTTTGTAGGGAAATTCAGACTTTGCCTCAAAAGATTCAAATTTGGGTCTGCTGAGATGAACCAAGGATAGACATCTTAGCAAGGGAACGACATACCCTATACATTCATCAGTGTGCTCGTGTGCATGGCCGTCATTCAAAAGAGGGGACTAGAGGCTGATGGCGGCTTAGATACCTTCTTGGAGGGGAAAGGGGAATGGTGAGGAGGAGGGAGCTCCAGGCAATTTTAGAGAGTTAGATGACTTTCAGAGCCATGAATGGGCTCTACAGCAGACAGTAGCCGGGGACAAGGTTGCTGCCCGCTCTGGGGGAGGCGAGGACAAGTACTGGGGCCGTGAGGGGTAGAGCAGACGCTATGGGCAAAGGTCGCCTCATTAGGCAGCTGGAGTCTCCCAGGTGCAGGCTTCAGAGGATAGATGGTGTATTTAGCGGAGATAGGTGAGGACCTTTTAGTCTTCTCTGTGAGTTACTCTTCCCTGGTTAATGAGCTTTGGGGAGGCAGTTTGAGACAGTTGCAGCCAAATAAGGGAACTTGAGAGAGGTCCTCTGTTGGCTCAGCGGTGAGGACCCAGGAGGGTCAGAGAGAATTGTCCTGGGGAGCTTCCAAGGCCTTCCAGGTTCTTGGTTGAGTCTCTGAAGTAAAGTGCAGATCATTGAAAGTTCACATACCTAAGCTTCATGTGACCAGAGCTGCCTAAGGAAATGAAGCTCAGGAATCCATCACACCACAGCATTACCATGCAGGGAGTCCCGGGAAGACGCGACGGGACAGGAGGGCATGAGCAGGGGAACTGTAGCAAGGCCTGGCCGTCAGGTTCTTCTTGGTGCCCTCCATCTTCACACCCAGGACATTCCTTTCTTCAGGGTACAGGTAGAACACCTTTCACATGAGGGGCTGAGGGCCAGCTTCAGGGGAAGGTCAGAGTTTTTCTTTCTCCTGTCATTTTACAATTTCCTTCAGGTGAAAATATTCAGTATGCCCAGGTGACATATTTTGGAGGAGCACATCCTAACCAAAATCACACTGGCTATTAGGTACAGAATGACCCATGCACAAAAAATGAGGACACAGCCTAAGCGGAAGTCGTGCAGAAATCCAGGTGCGGGTGATGGATGGTATTGTGGAGAAGCGCCGATTCGGTCTGTCTGGGCCTCCCCTACTCTTCTCCAGGACACTACTCATCACCATGTCACTCATGAGCTTCAACAGGCTGCCAGGGTTGTGGCTCCGTGACTCAAGGCCACCCAATCCACATGGCTGACCATCCTGGCAAGATGATCCAGGAATAAGCACATGCCTCAAAATGGATGTTTTAAATCTTGAGTTGTTCAGTCTGGAACTAGAGGACACTTGGCTCACAGGGGTGCAGACCTGAACCTGAGTGGTATGGACAGCTGTCTTTCCTGCCACATGGGGAAAACTTGGAGTAGAATATGATGGAGCCTGAGAAAAAGAGAGAATCCCAACAGTACCGTGCATTCCTTTTTCAAGTTGCACCTGGCACATTGCCTTGGGCTCTCTGTAGCATTGCTTTGTACTGCTTATATAAGTGTGAGTTACGCTTCTCTCTCAGGCAACCAGATGAATCCTGGCTAATACCAGTCTCAAAAGGACTTGAAGGGTCGAGACTGGAAATGCACACCTCTCTGTCTCTGGGACTAGATATTCTCTCATTCTTGCCTCTCTGTGTTTGGGTTCCTTCTTCTCTTTCCCTGCAAAATCACTCGCTCAGCTTCTCCATCATATGGCAGAAATGGTGTTCACAGTGTTTGTCCTTCCTGTAAGCTTCCAGCAGAGACCAGCATGGATGAATCACAAAGAGAAGTTCCCAGAAAAGAGATTGTGGATGACCCCGCTTAATCTGGTGGCTGTCTGAGGTCCAGAGGGCCTGTGCCTTGGGGTGGAGCTGGAGGGTAGAACAGGTGCATTCCAAGTACGGCACCATCAAACCCGCCTCTACAAGAGCTCAGTATAATCTGTGGGATCAAAGAATGGGCATCCCCAAAATGCCTTTCTTAGAGGATACTCTCAGAAACACCCCCGGGTGGAGATAAGGGCCCCTGTCTCATGCCCAACTCAGTGTTTCAAACAGACGATTTCTGGGTTCAAACTACAAGCCAAGATGCCACTAGTTCACTAGCAAACTTTACAAAAGCAATTCATATATAGGCTCGTAGGTTCCAAGTTTATATTTTTCAGCCACTTTCCAGAACTTGGGGCCAGGGGTGGGATCATTGTGTGCTTCAGGAAGGAGGAAGTGTGCTGTTTACCGGACTGATGATGAAGTCGGGAACCTTGGAGCTCAGTGAGCGCCACGAGAGTTGAGATGGTTCGCAGCATCCCGTGGGCTGTGCGGCTTATTCTAGCTCTCACCCCGAACGAGTCGCACTTTGCCAGGACTGGTATTTTTAAAATCTCAGAGAAGGGACGATGGCTGAACGCTGATCAAAAAGATGCAGATATTTTTTGTGAAGCTTGAATCTCAAAAAACCATTGCTCATTCATTCATCCACTCAAGAGACATTTGCTGAGTTTCCATCATAACCCAAGCAGCATTATAGGCACAGGAACATGGAGAACAAAAGACAAATACCTGTACTCCCGGGTAGCTTCTCTTCTTGTGGGGTGAGATGACAAAGGAAAATAGAGACTGTGTTCTAGGCCAGTAAGTACACTGTGGAACAGTGAAGCAGGGGGCTTTGTGTCCTCTGCCTGCCTGCCTGCCTGCCTGCCTGCCTGGGAAGTGAACGGACAGGGTGTGCAGATCATTAGGGATGGTGCTCCCCAAACATCTGCAGACTCCCACGATGTTATCAGCACTGTTGGCATCTGTGGTCCAGATATCAGGAGGTCTCTGGTAGTAACATGTGATCAGAAACATCAGGTCATCAGTTGCTAGTTGAAGACTGACCATACAGCTCAAGGGGCTTATGGGTCACGTAGGTCAAGCACATGCAACCTCTGGCTCCTACCCAAAATTTGCCTGCCAAGCAGGCTTCTCATAATGCCCATGGAAGCAAGATCAAGGAGAGCTTAAATCTGAGCAGTCAATAAGAGTGAGTCTTAGTCCGTTTGTGCCACTATAACAGAATACTTGAGACTAGGATATCTATAAAGAGCAGAAGGTGATTCTCTCTCAGCCCTAGCGGGTGAAAGCGTGAGACCGTGGCGTTAGTGGGTTTCGCTGGATCTCTGCTTGCAGGGTGTCCCTATGCATGTGCCGGTTCTCAAATGAGAGAAGAGTCCCTCCCTTGGGCCCTTTCAACAGCAGCGCCAGTTCCTCGAGAGGGCAGAGCGTACATGGCCGAAGCTCCTCCTGTTAGGCCCCACACCCTGATACCACTGCATTGGGGGTCGAGCGTCCAACACGCACATTTGGGCACATTGGGACCACAGCTGAGGAAACATGTCACTGCCAGTCACTGCTCCATTAGTTCTCTGGATAAATAGAACCCTCTGTCAGTGCAAATGGTCTTTTTCCAACGTTCTTTTTTAGTTTTGTTTTTGTTTGGTGGTGGGGATTGAACCCAGGGATGCTTGACCAGTGAACTACATCCCCAACCCTTTTTCAAAAATCTTTTATTTTTAGACAAATTCTTGCTAAGCTGCTTAGAGCCTCACTAAATTGTTGAGGCTGACTTTGAATTAACAATCCTCCTGCATCAGCCTCCTGAGTCACTGGGATCACAGGCATGTGCCACCATGCTCTACCCAACATTCTTATAAATCACACAATATACGGTTCTCAAATTTGAAAAAATTTAAAACATGAATTTATAATTCCTTTGGTTATGAAACTGAGCTCATGACTGAGAAGCAAAGCAATTGAAGAGGGAAGGACCCAGGTCTAGCTCAGTGGTAGAGCACTCACCTAGCTGTGCAAAGCCCCTGCATTCCATCCCGGGGTTCCGGCTTTTTACAGCTCTGGGAAAAAGAGAAAGGTAATGTCCTTTGATCTTTGTAAATGTAGGCCGGGCATAGTGGCTCTACCTACAGTCCCAGCCCTTCAGACCCGGAGGCCAAAGAGACCCTGGGCAACTTAGCAGACCCTTCCTCAAAATAAAAATGAAGAAGTAAAAATAAAAATAAAGAAATAAAAATCCTGGGGACGTCGGGATGTGGTTCAGTGGTAGAGGCCTGCCCAGTTCTGCTAAGAAAAAAAGATGAAAAAACAAAAGTCCACTTTCTCAGACACCCCTGTTCTGCCTCACCCACACGTTTTCAACCCGTGTGTCTGGTGCCTGGCATCATCTTTGCCATTGAGTGGAATAAGGAGAAAAGTTGAAAAACAGAGAGGGGGATGGGAGGGTATGTGGGCCCTCTGCAGGCGCCAGACCTGGTACATACTTGGACGTTGTCCCTGGCATGTCTCGTAGTCAGCGCAGACCTAACGTCACAGTTTACTTCAACCTTCTTCTCCAGCCTCCAAACCAGGGCCTGGCCTGAGTGGACCTCACGCCTGGTGGAGGTCCTTCCCCTCTGTGCCTCCCATGCACCTTCTCCAGCAAGTCCTGCATCAGAGTCTGCAAACTCTTCTTGTAAAAGGTCAGACTGTAAATATTTAAAACATTATTCGTCTCTGTCACAAACGCTCAACTCTACCCTGGGGACAAAAGGAACCCTAGGCAATCAGTAGGCAAAGGAGTACGGCCATGTTGAGTAAAACTTTATTTACAAAGACAGGCGTGGGCTGGGCTGGGCCTCTGGGTGAGTTTGTCCCTGTCCTGCATCACTCCCTGCTCCTCCCCATCTTTTCTTTTCACCCAGGTTCATGCTCTACCCCCTCTCCGTGGCCTGTCACAACAGCTGTCTAGTGGCTCAAGCCACCTGCCTCCTGGTGACACCCCAAACAGCCTCCACACATCAGCTGGCAGGTCTTCCCATAAACGTCACATACCTGGGCCTTCCTTGTTCTGATGATCATGACCCTGCAAGATGCCACTGGGCTGTCCTGCTGGGCCATTGTCCTTTCTTGCAACAAGCGCCCACCCCGCTCTGCTGAGGTCTCAGTGCTAGTCCCTGGAGCTTGCTGTGTCCCTCCTGACCACGTCCCAAGCCTGTGGTCTGGACACGCTCTGTCACATCTCTCTCAGACCACAACTTCACGAGGATGGGAAGGCCCCCGGAGGAAGGCAGCCCTCCATCTCTTTGACTTCAGATTAGCGAACACAAGTTCAGATCTCTGATCTGCAGGCCTGTACAGTGATAAACTTGTGTTGTTTCAAGCCTGGTTGGCCGTCATTTCTTATCAGCAACAGTAGAAAACCAAGTGCTCGTGCACTGAGGACTTCCATAATACCCCTTCGTTTCAAACTCCCCTGTTGTGGTATTTGTGTCGCCAGTAGCAGAAGGCAAACGAAGCCAGCACTGTGCTGGGAAAGACTGAGCTTGCCTCAGATTCACTGGGAAAGAGCTGCAGTCCGTGCAGTAGAGAAGGCAGCCCGACCGACCGTGAGTTGGCATCATGGAACGGGAAGCACGCGTGGCCTTTTGGTTTGTCCTTTAACATCTGAAGCGACTTATTTTATTCTGTCTTTATGTGCCATGGGTGAGATTTCCCTGGAGTCGGGGAGCTCCCCCAGGGGCTGTTCTAGGCGGCTCGCCTTCCTCCAGGCATGGAGCTGAGGGTCACCGTGGCTGGATAGTTGTGCGGAGAGCTTCGGGAGAACCGGAGGGGGGGGGCACGGCGGGAGCCAGCCTGTGCGCCAGCGCAGGGCCACATCCTGGGTGAGCTCACGCGCAGCTTCTCTTTCTTCTGAGCTGAGCTGATGCGGCTCTGGCACCTGCTTTACAGCCCCACTTTGTGCCATCAGGCAGCACCACATCATTGTCTCCGAGTCATCGTGACAATCAGGAGTCACGTTCAAATGACAAGGAAATTGTTGCTAGAATAGGAAAAAAAATAACTTGAGGGAAATGATGATTGTGTGTTCTCATTATCTGGCTTCCCAGCCTAAATATTTTGGCCATTACGAATCATTTATTTTTCAAAATAAAATGAAGACCATACACTGCATTAAAAGGGGGGTTTCTTAGAAACCAGGTTCTTTTTTATTGTTTAATGAGACACGTAACAAAGATGGGTAGACACTGCCAGCCTTGCAGGAGAGTCTGTCAGGTTGGGGAAAGTTGGTATGAGGATTGACAGCAGGTGAATTATGAGCCCATATCCAAGACCACTGCCCTTCCCCGACCCTGATGTCCCTGGACCACCAAACTCCCTGTGACCTTAAGCTCATTCGAACTCTGTTTTCATATTTAAAAAAAAATAGCTCAATATTAAATAAAATCTGAAATATAACAATAAAAAAACTATAGCTATTCAAGGGTACCTCCAAAAACTATCTGGCAGCCCTTGACCTCTGGCTTTTACCTGGGAAGCTCCAATCTCACTTGGGTACCACAGTGGACACACTTTCAGAAACACCAACAAGTGTCAGATTCCATCGGATCTAATCCCATATGGTTTCCTGTCTGGGAAACTGGGTGAAGCAAACTCCAATGGCAGTTCCTTCCTCCAAAAGGAGGAAACTTCGACAGCGCCTGTGGGTGGTTGTGAGAGCAGGGCTGTGTGGGTAGCCAACGCTTCTAGAGGCCTCCTCGCTGCTGCTGTCGTGGTGTCCGTGTTCATCGCAGCTCCGTTGCAGAGTGCGCCAGCCACGGAGAAGACTCTACACAGCGGAGCCAGCGTCAAACGCTGAAAGGAGAAGAGAATTGGTGGATAAAGTTCAACCTGAACCACTGTTCAAAACTTATGAAAAAATCAACTAAAGTGCTGGGTTTCCAGTGGAGGTCAGAGAGGTTTTCTATGGCAAAGTCTCTGGTGGTCCTGCTCCTATTCTTCCTACCCGCAGGGCACTTACCACCTCAGGACTGGAAAGCTGACATTGTAATAGGTCCAAGGTTACCCCATCTTCTACTGGCCTTCCTGGCAAGGCTAGCCCTGACCTCTTGTTGCCAGTTCCGAGCATCTCCGTCTTTCTCTCCTCCAGGTGCTTTGCTCACCTTCTCTTCTTCCCCCGTCTGCAGACAGACCATAAGGTAGGACCTAAAGATTGCAAATGATGTCAGACTTGCCGTGGTGCCATCTTTGACCAAACTTAAATACAAGATTTTCCAAGCAAACACAGACAGTAGAGGGAACAAATAAACCCCAAACAGGAGGAGGTGTGACTTGGAGCCACTAGCTCTGGCTGCTGTGGCCAGCCATAGTGTTCAGGGCAGCATCCGTATTTGTACCATGTGAGCACGTTCCCCAGATGCAACTAAGGATGCTTAAGGGGCGGCTTATCTTCTCTTCAAGTGCATTCCAGGAACTGGGATTCCCAACCTGCTAATTCAGCTGCGTGTTCTATGTGGGACCGAGACTAGCATCTCAGAAAGTGAAGACTAGGAAGGTTCCTGAAGCATTGCATAATTCAAAACATAATTTAAGACAAATTTTCCCATAACAATAAGTGAGATTCTCATTACTTTCCAACGATGACTTTATTGGCGTTTTACTACAATACATTTTTCTTGACTGTAAGAACTGGAATTTGTTTTTAAATGCCACCATACTGTGTAATGTTCAAGTTTGGGCTCTCAGAGGCACGGCGTCCTAGGGAGGATAAGCTAAGGAAAAGCAAAGCCATCTTGTGTAGGACTGTCTATAGCTATTGCCCCACTATGGTGGCAGAGCAGAGGGCCAGTGAACGCCACAGTGCCCACAAGGCCTGGTGTCCTTCCTCTCTGACCACCTTGTCAGACCTGGTGTGCAGGGAGACACCAGCACTTGGGCTTGACTTCCAACGCTGCTGTGAGCTTTGCAACTCATTCCTGGCTGTGGGGTGGAGCTCACGATGCTGTTGGACACCGACAACACCACGAGGTCCTGAGCTAGTTCATGCAGGACGAGGTGGGTCAGTGCTGTCAGAGTCAATCTGCAGGACTCCTGAGTTGGCGAGCTCATCAGTGTTAGCAGCTGCTGTCCTTGTTGTTGTGTCTGGGGTCTACTGTGGTGCCCCAAATAAAACTAGGCTGAGGCCAGTCCTTGGAGAATTTGGAAATAGAATGAAGACAGTGCTCTGGAAGGTAAAGGGGCAAAGTAAACCCACAGTAAATCAGAGCAGGCAGAGGTAGGGCCGAACTCCTGAACACAAATCTGCGCTCATCCAATGAGGCTTGGTTGTATCAACATATTTTGGAGAAGAATATGTCCAACCTTAGGAGAGCTTGGATGGACAAAGATCTGAAGTCAAGGCAAAGACACAATGAACATACAGGGTCGAGACTGTCCATCCCAGCCCTGCCTAGGAGAGGGAGCTTCGTGGCTGAGCTTCTGTCAGATGCCACATCTATCTTAGCTGACACTATCTCCCCCTGGCCCCCGGTGGTGCTTGGGAATTGAGCCAGGGCCTCATACAGGCTAGAGGAGTGCTACACCACTGAGCTGCATTCCCATTAATATTTAAATGCTTGCTTACTGAGCAGGGGTCCAACTATGAGTTGGCCTCCCAACTGGTTCCACCAGATAGTAACATCCATCCTCAAGTACTAGAGTTTATGATTGGTGTTGGGGGATCCACAAACCTTTTGGAGTTATATCCAAACTATTGAGAGTCTAGGCATTTTTCTGAAAATATTTCTGCTTGTCCTCTTGGCCACAAAGGTTTCTATGACCCCCAAAAGATTAAAAATCAACTGGTCCCTTAACAGGGGTGTCCCCTGTGAATTATGTCTTATTGTAAGCAAAGAATTTGATTTTCTGGCCTTATTTGTCCATCTCCATGGTATAGGATAATGTGTAGTCTACAACCTGCCCAACCACACGTGGTTACCCTGCTTGATGAACGTCACCACTTCCTAGAAAGCAGCAATGGGAGAGAAGAAGAAAGGGAACAAAACAACAGGTTAGGCCTAGGTGTTGACGAGGTCCCAGATTCTCTAAGTCTTCAGTACCTTGGCTGATGACAAGATTCCCGCTGCCACTACTAAGTAAGTGCACCTTTTCCTATTTCAATCTCCTTTTGTAAGCCCTTCATTTAAAATTTTTCACTTAATTAATAGTCTGAGGCACATTTAGTAAATTGGACTTGATTCTAAATTGCTTTGTGAGAGTTCCAACTAATTTTATACTTGAACCTGAAGAAGGACAATTAAAAAACAAAAAAGCCAGCTTTACTGGGTAAGAACCTTGGCAAGAAATAAGAAACTCTCATTTTTCTCAAGGAAAAATAAACAGTGGTCAGAAAGGTAGGGAGGATGAAGGGAGAGGCCCGCAGGCTCGGCTCTGAGTCCACATCTGGCCAGGTTGGCCGGGACCTCAGGATGTGCTATTGATGTCCACGCGCAGTCTCTGGAGGGCACAGGCCCAGGGCCAGCAGCTGTCTCCTCTCCCCGTGAGAACACGTTTTCCTGAGTTCAGGTAAACAGTGCCACACTGCAAGAGGACACCTCTCATGTGGAGCACCTCGTGGGAGGACTTCTCTGAGCTGCACCCCTGCTGAAGGCAGCCGGACTCCCTCGTCAGCAGCCAGAGGCAGCCCTCCAGCAGAGACACAGAGACTCACACAGGTAGGACCAGAGGGCAGCCTGCAGAGAACCTGCAGGGCATGCTCTCCTGCCAGGGGCATCGCTACAGCCAGGAGGTTAGGCGCCCCGGACTTGGAAATGACGAAGGCTCCTCAGGGCACTGGTGATCTTTCAGCAATCGCAGCACCCGCATCTTCTGTAATATCTTGCCATCACTGTCATCGGCATTCACGTCACCTCACCCCAACCCAACACCCAGCTTTTCTCCAGCTTCACAACAAATCATGGGGTATGTGGCCAAACAACACAGCTGACTGCAGCAAGCGGAGGAGACAGTGCTCAGTCACGAAACTTCAAGTGCCCTAGGACCCTGAAGAAGGCAGCCAGCTACCCTCACAAAGAAGTGCTGTGCCTGGATCTTGAATATGGGCAGCAGATAAAGAAGAGGGAATTGGAAATGGTTCTGGTGTTAGCCAGGTTTCTTTCCTTTTTTCTTTTTTTTGTACTGGTGACTGAACTACTTGGGGGCACTCAACCACTGAGCCATATCCCCAGCCCAATTTTGCATTTTTATTTAGAGACAGGGTCTCACAGAGTTGCTTTGCACTTTGCCATTGATGAGGCTGGTTTTGAACTCAATCCTCCTGTTCGGCCTCCGAGCTGCTGGGATTACAGGTGTGAGCCGCCGCGCCCAGCTAGCCCAGGTTTCTTGATCTTAGCGTGTGGGCATTCTGGGACATGGCATTCTCTTGGCAGGGAGGAGTGTATCTTGTGTAGTGCAGGACATTTGGAGGCAACTCTGGCCTCCACCCACTAAAATCCCACAGCACCCCCTGCTGTAACACCCAAAATTGTTTCCAGATATTGCCAGTGTCTGGGGAGGGAATTTGTCCCTACTTGAGAACCCCTGGGTCAGTTCACTTGCATGGATCATAGGGCCATGCCCAGAAATAGGACAGAACAAGGGCCTACTGCAAAATGAGGCTGTTCCCAGATCCAGGGAGCAGGACCATGAGACATTCTCCACCCACAGGTTACCTTGGTACAAATAAACTCTACCCCTTTACAGCCTACTGTGTCTCAAGAAAAGAGAGCAATAGTGCTGTTGGCTACAAGCCCCTCCCTGGAAAAGGAAGGCGAGGCACTTGATGGACTGACCTACCAAGACTGTATGCAGGGCAGAAGTGGCAGTTCCCAAAGGCTCTGACCAAAGGCGATGGGGCGAGGAAGCAGGGGAAAGGGTGCCGGTGGGAAGTTAAGGCACAGGGTGCCATCGGGGGGCCACTGAGCTCTTTCTGACTAGTACTGAGTGCCTTGTATTCACTTGAAAAGAAAAAGGAAAAAAAAAAAAAGACCATTCCTAGAGGACTTTTGAGGAAGGCTCCACAGCATGAATGACCGGAGGCCACTTGGTGCCTCCAGGTGTTTCTCTGTAGGGGGAGGGCTGGAGTCCAAGAACCTTCCGGGTCTGATGCCTGGCAATTCAGCTTCCCCTTTGCTCCTCTATCCACATCCTTGTTTGTCCCACCTCCCAAGCCCAGCTCCACTGCCTAGACCTGAGCCGAAGGTGGGCAGCGGGCCTGTGCCAGGGGTCAGGCACCCCTGCAGCTTGAGCTTGAGCCTCCGTCCGGGTGAAGGCCGCTGTCGTTTCAGGTTTGTCTTGGCCATTGCAGTTTACTGGGTGCATTAAATGCAAGCTCAGCTCATGGCCTCCCAGCCACTTGCAGAACCCTGAGTACAAAGAGTGACCTTCCTCCGTGCACTCGGCACCTGCCAACAGATGCTGCAATGACAGTGACAGATGTTATAATGGGAAAGCCCGCGGTGGTCCTGCTCTGTGGCTCCACACTGCCTCACTCATTTGTTGAGTGCTGTAGTAGAGAGGAGAGGAGAGGGAGCATGGGGTGCAGGGAAATGGGGATTAAACATGTAAATATGTCATTACTTTTAATGACCTTGTTTCTCGACATCAAGTCTGTTTGTATTGACAAATAAGTATGCAAATGTTTATATCAACACTCACTTCATTAAAATAGTAAATGGTTGAAGTTAATATTAGTGCATCATTGAAATCTTGAGTAGTTTTGATTACATAGCAATAAGCTACTGATGAGTATCATTATGTACCAATCATACAAAAATGAGCCACCGAAGGCCATATTTCCAAAATTGGGATGAGCAAGTACTTTCACAAAAACAGACACATGATGGAAAATTGCATCTGCACATATGCAATTGGACATGCATGGTGTAATTAGTGTCCCAAAGGATGCGCACATGGGTGCCTTAGACCCCAAAGACTCTCTGCCCCTCCCATTCTACCCACCCTTGTTCTCTTGATTCACCCCCACCCCCTCCCAAAGATAATATTTTAGTTTGAAGACAAGATATTTTGAGAAGAGCAGACTCTTTCCAAGTAAGAAGGCATGCACATGTATGCTTCCTGGGGCTGGTTTTCCTGGGAGGGACCAGTTCCCTCTTCAGGTGTGCTGCTTCTCCAGGTCTGCCTTGCTGAGCACACTGTCCCATGCAAACCTGGTGAGAAGATTCAGCACTGGAAAAGGTGATTTGAGAGATACGCAGCGTGTCGGAGGGACCAACGTCATTTACTTGAGAATATTTCCCAGGATCCGACTGAGGATTTCTAGACTTCTTTGCCATGTGGCTTAAATTTTCAGTCCATGCGGGAGGCGTAGAAGTTCTTTGTGTTAACAAAGTGCTGAGTTTTTCACAGAGAAATGAACTGTAAATAGGTTTTTGTTCCATAACAAGGAAGATCTGGTTGGGCAGAGGATAGCCAGCCAGTAGTTTGTGGAACACTTGTCACAAGCAAGGTGATTGCAGGATCTGAAAGGACACTGCTTCCTGAGAGAGCATGTTGGAGTTGGCAGGTGAAAGACATCTTCATACAGAGAAATGCTGGATTGATCCAAGTGACCAGAAAGAGGAAAATAGAGGGCTGCTGTCAGGGGAGGACTGGCTGAAGAAACCACGAGGTTAACCTTGGACTTGGACTTGCAGGCTGGTGGGGGGGGGGGGCGAAGGAGCAGTTTTGACTACAGCAGGAGCTGGAAGCAGGAAAGGAGAGGTCCTCCCCTGGCACAGGGACGAGAGAGGAGCAGCATCCCGGGAGCCCTGAGAATAAAGCCGGGCCGGGAGGGCAGAACCACTTCTCACAGGTCTTGACATATCAGCCAAAAGCATTATGGAAAGGAATGCAGTGTTGGGAGCTACCCTGGAATGTATTTATTTTGAAACAATCTCAAACTTACAACTAAGTTGCAAGAATGTTACAAAGATTAAGTTGCTGACATGACGCCAGATCACCCCTGATACTTGAGAGTGTATTTCCCACAAACAGAGACATTCTTCTACATCTACCATACAAATATGGAAATGAGGAAATCAGTGTCGTCGGCGTTACAGTTGCCACAGTACCATTTGTCTGGCCTTCCTCTGTCTGCAAGTTTCCCTGACTTTTAAGACTTGAATGCTTTTGAAGATTACAGGCCAGTACATTTGCAGAATTTCCCTAAGTTTGGATTTGTCTCATGACCCCTCTTGATTGGATTCACTTAATTCATCTTTGGCAAGAATGTTGCTGCCTTGGTTTGGATCTGGAATGTACCCAAAGGCTCGTGTGCTGAAGGCTTGCTCCTCAGTGAAGCAATGTCCAGCATGGGGCATTGAAGTGCCTGGATCAGGGGGCTATGATGTCAGTGGAGCAGTCCACTGCTGGAAGAATAACAAGAATGGACCATTGGGAGGAGGTGTGAACTGTAGGAGGCGGGTCCCACTTGGAGGACAAGGGTCACGGGGTAAAAAAAAATGACTAATACAATCGGAGAAGTGAAGCTGTTCTTGTTGGGATATTCCTTTCATTTATTTACTTGTGTCTGTGTCTGTGCTGAGGGAACTAGAAATTTGACTTGGTGGCCCTCTACTACTGCCCCATACTCCCAACCCTTTTGAGACAAGGTGTCACAAACTTGCCCAGCCTGGCCTGGAACTTGTGATTCTCCTGCCTAAGCCTCCCCAGTCCCCGAGATTGCAGGTGTGCACAGCTGATGATACCACCAGTTATCCATGACGAGTCCTGCTTCCCCACATATTGAAGTTTGAACATTACAGAAGCACCCCAGGCAAGAATATGAAGCAGGGTTTATTAAAAAGGGGTACAGCTGGTGTCCTGCTATCCCGAGAAAGGAGGTGTTCTGCCCTTTTATACGTCCTAGGCTTCCTTTGTTCTCCTGCTTTTCTCCCTTATCATTCTGCTTCCTGCCTAGTGACTAGGCCCAGGGATGCTTCAAGGGAGGGTCAAGGGGTGGGAAATAGGTGGGCTGAAGGCCAAGGGCAGGGTGGAGCAGCCCTGTTAACAAGCTCACAGCTCCCTGTAAGGAGGGAAAGTTCCTGCGACAGGTTACCTCAGCAACAGGTTGGAGCAGGGGCAGATTCTTGATAAGATCCCTCAGGGGACAGTCTCCAATCTCCCAGATCTGACCTGACTCCATTTACCTATCTACACTGACTGCCTGTCTAATTCTGGCTTCATTGCCACCAGCTTTTCTTGAGATATCCTGTGAGGTACCTTGGAATTTCATTTGTGCTTGGCGACAGGAAGTCTGATCTGTGGATTCACAGGGAAACTGAGCAGAGGAGTGAAACTCTCCTGACCTTAGGGACAATGGACACATTGTTGATTCCACCAAATGGATGGCAGAAGAGTGTGGAGGACACACAGGACGATCCTCATAGCCTGTGGTCTTCTGCAGTGGAGGTAACAGGGTGTCCTGGTCTTCTGACCTTCAGCTCCAGCCACAGCCAGGCCAGCATCTCCTCCTGGGACCCCAAGCTTCCCAACAGCAAGCCACGTGACTAGACCCGAGAGGAAGAACCACCAGTGTGGAAGTAAGGAACGTGGAGTCTGCTTTCCCATGCACACCCTGCGTGGATAGTGGCGGGGAGCAAAAGATGGGCTTCAAAGTCAGGGCACCACACAGTAAGAGGTCCTCATTTAGTACAGAATCACGAGTGTGCTATTCTGGCAGGAACTGCAAGCTGCAGGGAAGTCCTGAATTGCTTGGATATCAGGTACAGTTTTTAGAAAATGTTTGCCATAGCAGGCAAGAGACCAGAGGCAGGGAAGAGGCTGTGCTTCCCTAAACAGAGACACTGGGCAAGGGACTGAGGCCTGCAGTGCCAACGCTCCTGTCCTGTTCCGCTGAACTGCACTCCTCCCAGCGCTGGAGAAGCAGGGTTACGCAAGAAGTGTCCCAGAAGAAGACCAAACCCACGCCCAGCTCACCCACAGATGGAGGGAAGAGAATCAAGCCTAGGCTTCCAGCAAAGCCCATCTCAAGTCCTGCCCTTGCCTCTTACACACCAGCATTCCAGACTACTTCCCTGCCAGAGCCTCAACACAGCCACCCAGGAAGGGGAGCCACTGGCTGCTGCACTGCTACTGTAGAGGACATTTTGTGACAGCAAACAATTGCAGAGAGCTCCCTGTATGCTTGGCATCTATCCGTCTGGTTTTGTTTACTCCTCCTAACGATCATTAAAAGTAGTCACCTTGCGTGGTAGAAAGCAGGGGTACAGGAAGGAACGCTATGAGGGTCAGCTTGTGCATCGCTGTGACCAAAACACCTCACAAGAACAACGTGGAAAAGGGAAAATTTATTTGGGCCTCAGGGTTACAGAGGTCTCAGTTTATAGATAGCTGACTCCATTGCTCTGGATGAGGCAGCACATCATGGACAAGGGGCCAACAGAGGACAGCTGCATGGCTCCCAGCAGCCAGGAAGGGGGGGCCACAGGAAAGATGGGCCTGGAAGAGCACCTCCCCCTACAGTTAACCACCCAGTGAGTCCATTCAAACTAGGATGCGCTGATTAGGTCACATCTCAGAGTCTAATCATCACGCCTTGGAACATTCCTGCATTAACAGAGCTTTTATGGGACACCTTATATACAGAGCCTAACAAACAATATTGCCAAATATGTTGCATCAGGTACAAACAGTGTGTGACCTTCAGAACGGTCATATGACTCCTTCTGGTGTGAAATAAAGAGGCTGAGGTTTCTAAACTAGAGACTGGGGCAGGTGAGGACAAGAGGGGCCCCTCAGGGACCCTTAGCTCAAAGGCAAGAACAAGCGTCTGCCTCAGACCTCCAGTCAAGGAGCACTACGTGGTAAGCTAAGGCAGGCGCCCCACGGTGGAAAGGAATTGCCCGATCATTGCGGAAAAACCCCAGCACTGATTGGCCAACGTGCGCTCGCAGCTGCGCCTCACAGGAGGCGTTTAGTGCAGACTGCTGGGCCGCCCCAGCTCCAGCTCAGCATATGGGGTGGGGCCCAGAATTGGCATTTATAACAAGCTCCAGGTGATAGAAGTGCGGCAGGTCTAGAAACCCTGCTTCCAGAGCCACCATTGTAGCACAGAGATTGCAATCAGCTACTCTGAAAAATCAAAGTCCATTTCCAGTCTTGCTCTATGATTTATAAGCAGAAGCTCAATGTTTTGGGGTTTTAAATGTTTAAAAATTAGTATATAAGAAAAAAACCTCTTTCTACCTTCAAGCATGGAAAGAATCTAGCCACACACATTCCTTCGTCACCATGGGCTGGCATGGACGTTTCCTCCAGTTTGGTGGGCTCGGTTCCCGTCTGGCTCTTGGAGGGGAGACGAGATTTGTACCCTGGGTTTAACATGCCCAAGGCCAGTGTTAATACATATTCAATGTCTGTATCTTACTACTCCTTACTTTCATACCTTCTTTACATCATGTCATTAGTGAGATTTTAGTACCAGAATCATGGCCACGGGAGGAGCTGCCATCATGCCCTGGTTAAAATTGCTCCTGGCCCTCAAACCACACTGAGAAACTATCATAGGGCAGCTCCCACCCTGGACTCCCCCAAACTTTGTTCCTATATGTGTGAGTGTTAATCTTCATCTAAGCAGCGATGTCATGATGGCCAGTGTGTTGATGTTCGTGTCACGGTAAACTAACGGGGAACGCTCTCCAGACGTGGTCCTAAGAGCACTGCGGCTCTCCAGCACCTGGGACCCAGCTGCATTCCATGAGGTGCTTGATTCTCCTCGTGGCCCTGCAAGCAGACGTAACGGTTCAGGGTGGACTGGGGATAAAATCCAGCCCTCCTTCGGGCCTGTGTGGAGCCCCGCAACCATACGGAGTGCGCCCAGCGCCCACGCCCCGTGCTGGGGTCGGAACGTCCATGCCCCCACGGGCACGCGCTGAATTCCCGCCCCCAACGTGCTGGTCCGGGGAGGCGAGGCTCCGCCCGCTCCCGTGGAAACGCCAGGAGCGCACGCTTGCGCCCACCTGAGATCATGGCCACGGGCTCCTCCCTGAGCGGCCTGCGCCTGGGTCGTGGACTTCTTGGCCTTCAGAACCGTGAGCAATTGTTTTATTTCTTCATGAGTTAGCCGGTCTAAAGGGTTTTGTTAGGCGCCTAAGTGGATAAGATATCCCCTATGTGAGATTTTTGTTCTCGTCTGATTTTTCTTCTGGTGTCCTTAACATCTAAGAATTCTGTTTGGGAATATTAATCAGATGATGTAGAAGGATTTTCTGTAGTGTTGACATAAGATAAACTAGAGTTGTGATTTTTCTTGTTAATGGGTTGGTTTCTTTCCTTGTCTTACGGGGGCTCAGTCATTTCAACAGTGGATGATGATGATGATGATGGTGGCGGAGATGGCGGCAGCTACGCAGCCTCTGTGGGCTGCATTAGTATCCAGAATCTGGCATCTGCATCCCCACTCTTAGCTGGTCTGAACACTAGAGAGTCTGCCACAGGGAGAACCCAGGGCATCCCAATCAAATCTGAGGGGGAGAGCCCCATGTGATTTATGTGAGGAATCAAGTTTAGAGAAACAGTACTCCAAAGAGCTAGATGTAGAAAACCTGGCATCTCAGAAAAAAACTCAGAGCCTTGATAATTGATTAAAATAATATATATGGAAAAATTGTGAAAATATGGTCTGTGGGTAATTTTCAAGCTGCAGAACACTCCAGGTACCTACTTAGAATGGTAGAGATGCATGGTGTTCTCTTACTTAAAAAAAACCTTAATGAGTAATGCTTTTACATGAATGTGTACATTATTAATCAGATCATCTATGCAACTTGGAAAATATTCATATATTTGTATGCATGAGATTATGTGTCTTTCAGTTCCATGAGCAATGCTTGCACACACACAGATTCTCGAGCCCTGGTAACAACTTCACAGCCCGGAGACTGGGCTGCAAGTACAGCCCAAGAAAAATAATTATTAATAAATATTGTAGGGTTGTATGAGAGACCTGGAGCAATTGGACAGGCTGTACCCCTAAAAGGTTTTGAATAATGGCTTACGTTCAACTTCCAAAACTAGTTGCTCTTCTACAGCAGGGTTCTCAGCACTTCTGAGAGTCGCTTGGAGACTTGGTAGAGCCACAAGGGCCAGGTCCTAGCTTGCCCCGGCCTGGCGCCCAGCTCTCCAGGTGATCCCAACATACCCCAAGTGGACACGTGGTGGTTGTTGTAGGGCTGGGCTTCTCGACCTCAGCTCTATAGGCGTGTTTGCTGCTTAGCCCTCTGCTGTGTGGATGTCCAGTGCTCTGCAGGCTGCTGAGCTGCTTTCCTGGGCTGCACCCTCCGCAGTCATAACAGACCACAGGTCTCCAGGCCACTGTCCCATGTCCCTGCAGATTGGGGCTCACCCTAGTTGAGGATCACTGGCCTCCAGGACAGAGTGCCAGTTGTGTGTCTGAATCCTAGGGTGAGGTAGGTTTTCCCGAGACCTACACGGAAAGCCCCAGACCCAGAGAGCCTGTGGCTCTGCCTACCATTCCACACCTCCTGGGTCGTGCCCGGGAGATGGTGCTGCCATGATGAGGCTCCGACTGTGAGAAACTCTACTCTATTCTGATCCTGACATATATGGATAGGCCCCGCCGGATGCTCGAACATTACTTTGTGGTTTGGGCTCAATTTGGAGGCGATATGCAAGGCCCCCCAGACATTTGTTCCAGGTCTGGTCACATCTGTCACACAACAACCACACCACCAAATACCTCTTTCAGAAAAGAAGGAAGTCTTTTCTAAAGCCAGGGTTCAACCTGCGTTTGAAGATTATATTCCACAAAGTTGAAAAATGTCCTTGTCCATTTTGTAGTGAGTTAGGGCATAAATAGCCGGCTCGCTTCCCTCGAGGGAGGTCCCGGTCCCACGTGGTAGCTCTGCTTCTGCTGTTTTATTTACTTGACAGGGTCTGACAGGAAATTCTCACACAGATCATATATCCCCATTGATGGGGGCACTGGGGAGCACACTCGCAGTGGACTGGGGCCACAGGGTCCATGGCTGGCATTTCCTCAGTTCCCTTCCACCTCCTGGCATGCAGCAGAGCCTCCCCCTGCATCCATGAGGTCTTTGCAGCACGTCAGCACAGTTCAGAAGACCTAGGCCCTTTGCACCATAATCACCAGATAATGATGCAAACTTGAAAGGCTCCAGAGAAGGGAACCTGACAAGTGTAAGCACATGATCCTCTGACTGAAACCCTGCCCCCATGACAATCCGCCTGGCTTTCTGGGTAGATCTGGGTGGGTCTAGGGTCTGAAATACCTTGCTCTTCAAGGTGGCTGGTTTGTGTTGACGTCCACAGTGTGCAAGAAGTCTGTTTCCTAAAATGTGCCCTTCTCCTCTGCTTTCACCGAGAGACAGGTGGCTCTCAGTGAATGGGAGTGAGTTTCATGTAGGGAGAGAAGCTCTTTGTGCGAATTAGCCTACATTCACTCTGTTCTTTGCAAGGAATTAGAAAAAAAAAATCTAAAAATAAGCAGAGACTCATTATTTGGAATTCCTCTGCCTGATGTGTGAAATTTTGACACTGGCATTCCAGAAACTCCCAGAGTGAATTAAAGGGGTGTCTTCTATCTGTGTTTGCACAGACATATCAGATCCACCCTTGGGGGGAAAAATACCAAATTTGCCCCCATCAGATGCTCCTCCGCTCCCTCCTGGCCCCAATTCTAAGAAGCATCTCCAATCATTGGTAATGCAAGGGGCATGAGAGGAGGTAACAGTGCAGTTTATAGCAGAGATAAAACCCGGCTAGAACACTCACCTTATGATGCTATTAATATAAAAGTAATTATGAGGGTTGGCTCTAATTAGAATGTTCGCTTAAAATTGAGATAGAAGGGTAGAATAGTTTTCTGGTGTTGGAATTTCATTCGTTGACTTGACAACTTTTTTCCATGCTTTTTGCCAAGTGAGACATTAAAATCTTGATTGTTAGGATGGCAGCACTTAAACACTGATCATGGCTGGGGGTGTAGCTCAGCAGTAGAGTACTTACCTAGCATGTGCAAAGCCTGGGTTCTACCCCAGGGACCATGAAAAAATAAAGTTGTATAAGCATTGACTTGAAGTTGCTTATGATATGTAAAATCAGCATTCAAAGGAAGCTTGCACTTTATGTGTACTCTATAATATATAATATAAAAAAATCACATAAATACATGTACACATGTCGAATGGCTTGAATTCGCCCCTAGAAAAGGTATGTTCAAGTCATAACCTTTGAGGCCTGTGAATGCAATCTATTTGAAAATACGGGCTTACTACAGATGTAATCAAATTCAGGTGAGATCAAGCTTGGTGGGCCCTAAATCTGGGAATGGGTGTCCTCATAAGAGCCAGCACATGCACACAACAGGAGGAAGATCCCCAAGCCAGGGAGGGCAAGGTCTTCCACAACCTTCAGAAGCTGCAGGGCTGGAGGGGGAACCAGGTTCTCTGAGGTGCAGGAGGAATCCGCCTGCTGACTTGTTCAAACTTGTACCCTCCTGAACTTGGAGAGAATAGGTGGCTTTGGGCACCAGTTTGGGCCATTTGTCACAGTCCTAGGAAACTAGTAACTTTTTCATGTCTATATTGAGTATATTTTTATTCAAAATAAAACCATTTTGGCTTAAATTAAAACAACTTTAAATGTTTTTAAAAATGTGGTTCAGTCTTAAGTCCAAGAGATGGTTTCTTTAATTAAAAACCAAATAATACCATTTTTCTTTTAAAATCCGTTGCTCTGGTCTGGGCTTGTAACTGTGTGGTAGAGCGCTTACTTGGCATGCACAAGGCCCCAGTTTTGATTCTTAAACATACCCCCCCCCCAAAAAAAGGGGAGGAACAGCATCTGGAAACCTAAAATGTAATTCTATCAAAAAACTAATAAGAGGGCTGGGGGTTATGACTCAGTGGTAGAGTGCTTGCCTAGCAAACGTGAAGCACTGGGTTCAATCCTCAGCACTACATAAAAATAAAAGTATTGTGTCTATGTACAACTGAAAAAAATTTTTTAAAAAATATAAGAATGAAAATGTAAAGGAACTCTAATTGCCTACAATTGTCACATACCGCCACAGCTCTGTACTCTCTGAACTCATTTTTTTATATTTCATTCAACAATTTGACTGATCTAACAAATATTTCTAACAATTCTAGGACATTACTGACCAATACTGGAGTTTTGGAGTTGAATCCTCAGGGCAGATATGAATACATAAGTTGTTATAAACCAACCATTAAGGGAGAACAAAGAAAATTTTTAAAAAGAAATACTGCACAACTAACTATGCATGTGTATAATGCCAACAAGAGTCATCAAGAAAATCTAAGTTTTACATTCTGTGTCTTCAGATGTAAAAAGTCAGAAGCTGTAGGGAAATGTGTACTGAAAAAATAAACATTTCAAAGTTGCTTCTTCAGAAAAAAAAATTATGTGGACACGCTACTTACATGCAGCACACAATATCCTTCAGTCTTAATTATAACAAGTATTATGTTAGCTGCCAAAACATAACCTTTAATTTTGGAAACAATTTTTTTAATTAATTTGTTCTTATTTAGAAAATTCTTATGAATGTAAATGGGCTTGTCTGTGATCTGTGTTGATATTTAAGGTGCTTACATAACCATATGGAAAACGAGATGAAAATTCCTGTTTACATTTCTTGAACATTTTACATATTTTTTAAAGTTCAAATTTTTTAATGTTAAAAGTGTTCTTGTTTATAACGCACATAAATATGTTTCTCAGAAAAGTAATTCTAATAAATGTTTGCTTGAATCTTTGAATCCAGCTTCTAATACAGTACCGGAAGCTTGGGTAGTATAAGAGGTGAGGTGAGTCTAACTAGTTTAACTAACCAGTGGCCAGTTCAAAATGGTGTCAGATTTGTTATCTTTGCAGATCTGGGTAGTGACACCTGAAATTTTAAGTACTTTTCTCTCTACAGAGTTTTAGCCACCCCCTCAATATTTCATACTAGTCACCCTGTGTTTCTTTCCAGCCATAGGCAACAGTTTAAAATTTACATTTAAATCTGAGTGCCCTCAGCACCAAGTTCCTCTCACCCCTCTGTGCTCGCTCTCCTGCAGAACTTGCTGTCCCTTTATGTGTCTTTTCTGGTCCCCCAAGGCATCTGAGTGTTTTACTAAAGCTATGACATACTGTCTAATGAACAATCAGTGACACCTTCACAGTTTCATCCACCATTGAATATTAGATGTTGCTACTTGGGGTGTCTAAAGGTTTTGAAGATGTGGGGAAATCTCCCTGGTGTCAAAGGCTCACCAGAAAAGCCCCACACTCTCCCAGGAGGACTCCAGAAGCCTCCAAACTGGACAGGGAAAGGCTCACACACACTGAGCGCTTAGGGAACCCCCTGCCACCACCAGCCTTGATATTGTAACATTCAGCCACAGAGCTCACTGAGTGTGAGGTTTTTGGCTGGGCCAGGAGCACTCGGAGCCGGTGCCACCAAGACAGGTGTTTGGTGTGTGACAACGTCTGGCCCAGCGTGGAACATAACCCATTTCAGTCATCCTGAGAATATTGCAAGAGAAATAGAGCATGGGATTTAACATTGGAAATTAGAAGTTGATCCTACTTCTTAGACTAAAATTGAGATTGACAAAATTGAGATTTATCTACATAAACCCTTAAACAAAGATGTGGTTCTGAATCACAATTAGGGAACTGGGGAGAAAAATGAAGTTGAGGATTGTGTCCTGTTTAATTTCTTAAAGGAAACTCTCTTTCAAAGGGAAAAGAACTTTAGAAAGACATAGGAACAGCTTTTTCCTATGTCGTCCTGGGCTGGTCTCTGGCAAGCATCACGTCAAACACACACGTGCTTCTCCATGTCCTACTTCTGAATGGATCCCCAGCCTCCAAAACTACCTAGTTACTCATGTTCTAGGAGACCAAGCAAAGACTCATCCATCAGAAAGAGGGGGTGTCTATGAAGTCCTGACCCCAGACTATTTCTCCATCATTAGCCCCGACCTGTTTTGCATGAAAAGTGTGCTAGCTAGCACAGACCTCAGGTGACTTAAAATAAACCCTGTTGCAACATGTTGGCCTAAGGAAGCTTCCCGTGACTACATCATCTAAAGCCCAGCTGTCATTCAAAATGATTAACAAGCACTTGCCTGTTGGCTTTGTGTCCCTTTCATGAACAGGAAGTAACCCCAGGGCCATAGACATTTTGCCTAAGAGATACATGTTTTAGCTATATAAAGACCAGAGCAGAGTCTCAAGAAAACCTCACTTAATAATTGAGTCATTCAAAGTCACAGGACACAAGATAGTATGGAAAATGTAAACTTTTCCCCCCAAACGATGAGCGTTCAGAAACTGAAATAAAAAATTACAATGCCGTACAGAATTGTTCCAAAGAAAGCAGCATACTTAGGTATGCGTGTGACAAAACATCTACAGGATTTGTATGCTTAAGACGATGAAATGCTGATGAATGAAGTTAAAGACCTAAAAATGTACATGTACAGCCTTCACGGATTGGAAGCCACAACATCATAGTAATGTCGTTCTTTCCAAATTGATCTATATGCTTAATGCAATTCATATCAAAATTCCAGCAAGATTTCTCAAAGACATAGACAAGCATATGCTAAGATTTATACAGTCCTAAGCCCTAAAAATATCTAAAACAATCCTGACACAAGATTAAAGTGAAAGGAATTGCTTATCTGACATGAAGGCTTGCCACAGAGGGACAGTAGTCAGTACAGCATGGCTTTGAGGGGTGGGTCACAGGACACAGGAACAGAAAGACTCACACAGCCAGCTCGGTGGAGGAAGAGCAGCCCTTTCCAAGGTGCTGCTCCAACAAGTGGACATTGTCAGGCCAAACTGAAGAGATACAAATCTAAACCTGAGGCCCCTGTGCACCAATTAACTCAAAGTGGATAAAATAACGCACATCTGTAAAACGTAAACCTGTGAAACTTCTGGAAAAAAACAGCAGAAAACCTTGGGGACCTACAGGCTGAGCAACAAGTTCCTAAGCTGTGCCCAAAGCATAATTATCACTCTTGGTTTGGGCTCCTCCTTAGGGAAGTCACCTACCAGATACCGCTCACTGTCAGGGCGTCAGAATGGGTGGGTGTTGGGAAGAAGAATCTGTTTGGTTGTTTTCTTAGAGAATCACTCTGGTTGTTGAATTAGACACATAAATTGTACCTTAGACGTTCAGAATGTCATTTGCTCATACTGCTTTAAAAATCACAAACGTGGTACAAAAGTGGAGGGTCTTCCTCACTTGAAGTTAAACCATTCGCCTTAAGAGAAGGTTAACAGTGAATGTTAATTCTCAGCTCTCGAGATCTCTGCCTTAAATAGGAACTGTCTTTTTATATTAAAACATGAGGACAGTAGCCTTTGGAAAAGATGTGCAATCTAATTAAAATGGAGAGATTAGCTGCCCTTGGAATATTTGCAAAGCCTAGAAAGGTAATTTAATGAAATGTATACAATTTTATCTGGCTTTAATTTTTAATGAGATAATTTATAATGTGCGCCTGTTTCTCTCACTTCCTTGCACTGGCCAAATGGTGAATGTGTTTATCAACAACAATAGAATTCTAAGACCCTGGAATCTAGCAAGATCTGGAAGTAAGAGCCCGTTGACCAACACAGCAGAGGAATTTCACTCTGCCTGCCAAGTGCTGCCTTTCGGCTAGGGTGGCAGTGAGTTCTCATCTTAAGACTCTGTAATGGAATAGATCCAAAAGTTTAAGCCATCTCAGAAAAACACTCCAGGGGGAGTTGAATAGTGACTTTTTTCTGACAGACTTGAACCCATGAGCAGCAGGGACCCATGAGTGTCCACAGCAGCAGCCGGGTGTTTTCAATGCAAGGCATTTTATCTGCATCATGATAAAGCACCATGTGGATTGCGTGACTCTTAACCCGCGTTCAGATTCTCCCCTCCTTAAGCACATGTCTGAATTGAGTTTTCCTGGCACATTTGAAGGCAAGCCTGGCCAGATGTCTTACTCTAACTGGTGCAGTAAGTGGAAACAATAGTTGGAGGTTCTAGTGTGAAGCTTTAAAAACATTTCTTTTAATACACATTGATTGTACATATCAATGGGGTTCATTGTGATATTTCCACACATGCATGCAGTATGCACCAATCAAATAAAACTTACCATATCCACCCTCCCACATCCTCCCCATCTCTAGTGATCCCTGTTTGACTTTCAGGTTGATGGTTTGAGCTTCCGCCTATGGGAGAGAATGTGAGGTACATGATTGTCTTCGTCTGGCTTATTTCACTTAACATGAGCCCCTTTACTTCCATCTATTTTGCTGCAAATGACAGGATTTCATTCTTTGTGGCTGAATAATATTCTGTTGTGTATATATACCATTTTTTCCTTGTCTGTTCATCTGTTGGTGGGTGGGTACCTAAGGAAAACTGTCTGTCCTAGCTGTTGTGGATAGTGCCACAGTAAACATGAGCATGCAGGTATCTCTTTGTTCTGATTTCATCTCCTTTGGGGACATCCAGAAGTGGGACCCCTGGATCACAGTGCAGGTCTTTTTTCAGCTTTTTGAGGAACCTCCATACCATTCCCCATAATGGGGTAAGAGTCCCTTTCTCTTCGCACTGTGCCACCATTTGTTGTTTGGGGTATTTGTGCATGTTCTTCACAGTAGCAGTCCTGCCTGGGATGAGATGGTATCTCATTATAGTTCTGGTGTTTATTTCCTGGATGATTAATGACATTGAGCATTTTGTCATTTGTTTTTTGACCATTTGTATTTCTACTTTTGAGAAGGGTCTATTCAGATAATTTGCCCATTTTTACATTGCATTCCTTGTTTTTTAGTGAGATTTTGAGTTCCTTATATATTCTGGGTTGTTTTTGTTTGCTTTCAGAATGTGCTACGCCAGAGCCCTGTCCTGAGCGGCACCCACAGCCTCGTTCAATTCTGGTTCAATTCTCCCACTCTGCATTGTCTCCTCGGGCCCTTGGTTCTTTCCTAGGTGCTGCAGGAGCTCTTCAGTTTAACGTCATCATTTATTGATTTTGGCCTTTGTTTCCTGCACTTTTGGGGTCTTAGCCAGAAAAATCCCTGTTGGTAACAACGTCTTGACTGGTTTCCTCTGTTTTCTGCTGGTGGTTTCAGAGCCTTGGGCCCTTGATTTAGGTCTTTGTTCAGTGTGAGCCAGTCTTTGTACAGGGTGAGAAGACGACTCCTTCTGGGATCACTGTTGTTCCGCTGGTCTGTGTCTGTTTTGATGCAGTGTGACGTGGTCACGCTGGCTCCGCGGGTGCCTTAAAACCCGGCAATGCAGTGTCGCCAGCTTTAGGTCTTCTGCTCCAGGTTGCTTTGGCCATTTAGGGTAGTTTGTGCTTCCATATGAATTTGAGCATGTTTTTTTCTAGTTTTGTGAGGAATGTTGTTGGTATTTTGACAGGGACTGTGTTGAGCTCTGAATCGCTTCAGTGGTGTAGACATTTTAACAAGATTAGTTCTTCCACTCCGTGGACATGAGAGACCTTCCCATCTTTTAGTGTCTTTAATTTCTTTCATCAGTGTTTTGTAATTATTATTGAAAGGCTTTTCACTTCCTTGCTCAAGTTCATTCCTAGAGGTTTCTGTCTGGTGACTGGGACTGCTCTCGAGAATTCTCGCTCAGCCAATTCATCATTGTGTAAAAATGCTGCTGACTTTTGTATGTTGGTTTTGTATCCAGCGAGCTCACTGTGATGGGCGCCTGTTGTCCCTGGTGGGGCCTGCAGTGCTCTCTGTATGTGGAGTCATTCCATCTGCAAGCTGGGCTAGTTTAACGTCCTTCCTGTTGGTGTGACTTTTATTTCTCTCTCTGCCCAAAACTTCTAGTGCATGTTGAATAAAGGTGGCAAATGGACGCCATGATCTTGCTCCTGATGTCGGGAGATCTTTCGGTTTTTCCGGTTCAGTACAACATTGGCTGCAAGTCTCCCAGCTACCGTCCCTGAGTGCCTAGAAAGGGGTACGACATCCTACCAAGAGCTCTTCCTGCTTCTGCTGGGATGCCCACGTGGTTTTCCCTTGGCTCTGTGGATGTGATGGACGTTTACTGGTCTGTCTGCGTGGGGAGCCACCCCTGCCTCTCTGGGCGGAAGCCAGCTTGATTCTGCTGAGTGATCTCCTGGATGTGCTGCTGGATTCCATCCGCCAGGGCTGTGGAGTTCAGTGTTCAGCGGGGATGTTGGTCTAGAGTTTTCTCGTCAGGTTGTGTCTTTGTCTGGCTTTGGTAACAGGATAATGCTGACCTCATAAAATGGGTTTGGAAAGGTTCCCTTTGAGAAGCGTTGCCATTACTTCTTCAAAAGTTTGGTAAAATTCGGCAGGGAAGCCCTCTGGCCCTGGGCTTCTCTTCACTGGGAGTCTTTTTATTAGTGATTCAATCTCCTGGTCTTTTCAGGGCTCTTAGGTCCTCATGATTCAATTTTGAAAAATCCTGTGTCTTCAAACATGTATCCGTTCATTCTCGGTTGTTCAATTCCTTAGAATAGTTTTTCATAATATTCTGTGATGATCCTTTGTATTTCTGTGGTATTGACTCTCTCCTTTTATCTGTAATATTATATATTTGGGTCTTCTCTTTTTCTTGATTAATCTAGGTAAAACCTTGAAATTTTTGTTCATCCTTCAAACAAACCAATCCCTTTTCACCAATTTATTTTATTGGTTTTTTTTAAGTCTCTATGTCACTGGTTTCTCTTAATTCTTCTTTTCTGAGTTCTTGAGATACATCATTAGGTTGGCTGTTTAAAATCTTCCCTCTTTTGTGAGCACTTATGACTGTAAGCTTCCCTCTTAGCAATACTTTGGGAGAACAGCAAAAGCAGTCCTATGTTGTGCTTCCATTTTCATTTGTTTCTAGAAATTTTTTAATTTTCTTTGACCCACTGTTCATTCAAAAGTACGTTTCTGGGGCTGGGGTCATGGCTCAGTGGTAGGGCATTCACCTAGCATGCCTGGGGCCCGGCATTGTATTCTCAGCACGGCATATAAATAAATGAATAAAATAAAGGTCCTTCAACAACTATAGAGATTTAAAGTACGTTGCTCCTTCTCCATGCATTTGTATGATCTCTAAGACTTCCTTAGTGTTGTTGACTCCTAGCTATTTCACTGTGACCGGGAAGTGTACGCGATGTATGCAGTTTTTTAATTTTTCTCAAAATCTGATTTTTTCCACTTAATATATGGTGTGTTCTAGACACGTTCCATGGATTGATGAAGAGAATATGTCTTCTGCAGCGGTGGGGCGGGATGTTCTGAGAATGCCTGTCAATTCCGTGTCATCCGTAGACTGGTTCTGTGCTGATGTTTTGTGTGGATGGTCTGTTCAGTGATGAAGGTGGTATGTTGAGGACCCCCACCACCATCGCGTGGGAGTCCCTCTCTCCCTTTAAGTCAAATAGTGTTTGTTTTCTCAAACTGGTGCTGCCACTTGAGATACCTGCAGGTTTACAGTTTCGTTTCTTCTTGCTGAATCAAACCCTTGATCAGGACACGTGACCTCTTGGGTCCCTTCTTGAGATCCTGTCTTGGTCTGTTTTGTCAGATATGAGCTGTTCCTGCTCGAGTATCATCTGACTCCTGCTCTCTGTGTGCCTTTACGTGTGAAGTCAGTCTCTCATAGGCAGCATGTTTTGGGCGCTCTCTCTCTCTCTCTCTCTCTCTCTCTCTCTCTCTCTCTCTCTCTCTCTCTCTCTCTCTCATCCATTCAGCTAATCTGTTTGTTTTAATTGGAGAATTCAGTCGATTTGCACTCTTGGTTAATGAGAGGCAAGAATCTATTTCTGCTACTTTATTCATTTTCTTCTGGTTTCGAATGTCCTTTGTTCTTTCTTCCTCACTTGGTCTTTGCTGTTGGTGGCTCACTGTATTGGCGGTGTCTGGTTCTTCTCTGTTTCTCCTGAGTTTCTGCTGCTTTTACGGGGTGTGTGCTTTCACCAGAGGATGTAGGACCCCGTAAGTGGTTTTGATAGGATGGTGTTGTCATGGATTCCTAGTGTTTGCTTGTTTCAGAGGGTTTTCCCCTTTCATTTTCTCAGGGCAGCTTTTCTGGGGACAGTGTTCTTGTTTGATGGTTACTTTCCTTCGGAACTCGGAGCATGTTTCCTCATGGACTGTAGAACTTCTGCTGAGATGTCCGTGTGAGTCTCATGACGGTGTGACGTGGCACTTTCGCAGTCTAGATTCCTTCTGTTGCTGGCTACTCTTGGTTTGACGTAGTGTGGTGAAGGGCTTTTCTGGTCATGTCTGTTTTGAGTCCTTTAAGTCTTTCTCAAGATTGGGGCAGTTTCCTTTTTATTTCAGTGAAATTGGTTTTCTATGCCCTTAACTTTCTTTCTCTACCTTTGCATATTCCAAATATGGATATTTGTCTGTTTAAGGTTGTCTAAAATCCTTGAGTGGTCTTTTTGTTGGGGGAGGCAGTCTGGGGTATTTCTAAAGATCTGTGTACAAGTTCGGATGTCGTTTCTCTACTTGATCTACTCTGTTGATGAGGCTTTTGACTGTATTTTAAGTTACTGAATTCTCCATTTTCAAGATTTGTTTGGTCATTTTAAACATCTGTCTCATTGCCTAGTTTCTCACTCCTACCATGTGTTGCCTTCCTAACTTGATTCAACTCTTAACTCTTGATCTCCTCCAGCTTTTCAAAGATCATGCTTTTATATTCTCCATCAGGCACTCCGTCCACGAAGTTGGTTTGGATTTTGTTGCTAGGGCATCGTGTTCTTGGGAGGTGGCATATTGCCTCTTGTGTTTGCACATTGATGTGTGCCTCTGGTGCATCAGAACCTGCTGCCATGCCAGGGTCGCTTCCTAGTGAGCAGAGCTCTGGAGCTGTGTCTTGGTGTGGCCTTTGTTTCCAGCGGGCACCGCAGCAGTCTCCCCGTAGCTGGACTGCTGTCATAATGAGTGTGGGCAAGGTGTGTACGTGGTGGATGGGGAGACCTGCCATGAGACACTGCAGAGGGGGCACTAGAGCAGCTCAGATAGTCATGCAGACAGGAGTGGCCAGGGCTGCTCACTGTGCGGCTGCCCCTGTGATGGGAGTGGCAGCCATAAATCGGGCCATGGCAGCTTCCTCGGGCACTGTCAATGCCACTCCTGTGCAAGGAGGCACCTCTGGCCTTGCAGCCCCAGCCGGTAGCAAGGGCCTAAAGCCCTTGTCCTCAGAGCAGTCTGTGGCAGGATTTACTGCCCCCAGGCCCCATCTGGGCCTGCAACCGCAAACCACTGGTGTCCTCCCCCCGGCTGTGGGCTACAGTGTGGCAGCTGGAGCCAGTTTTTCCCAGGCCCCTTCAGTTGCAGTGCCACTTAGGGCATGGGACTGAGACTGGAGGTGACAAAGTCCCGCTTGGCCCCCTTTGGCCAAATGCACCTGGGAATAGGGCAATAGTCAGAGCCACGGAGCTGCTCCAGGCCCCCAGGGCATTCCTGAGGAGGGATGCAGCAAGACGTAAGCCTTCTGATGCCCAGGAGGACAGTGGGAACCACGTGGGCACTTGCCTTCACTGACCTGACTCTGCAGGCAGCCGACCAAGCCCCTGTGCTCGGAGGACAGGGCTGTGGCCTCTGGTTCTGAAGGGCAGTGTCCCCTGTCCCTCCATGATGCAGTACCTGTTTTCTTGTGTAATTTAGATATAAGAACTCTTATTATATAGAGAGAGCTCAATTTTCCATATCTCTGGTTGTATCCATAGTGTTCTCACACCAATCTCACATCTGTACTTTGGATACTAATGATCATCACATTCTACTATCATTAATTACCCCCCTTCCCTTCCCTTCCCCTCCTACCCCTCTGCCCTACTAGAGTTCGTCTATTCCTCCCATGCCCCCCCTCCCTATCCCACTATGAATCGGCATTAGGGTTTTTGGGATTGGCTAGCTTCACTTAGCATTATCTTGTCCAACTCCCTCCACTTACCTGCAAACCTGTTTTCTGTAGTGCACGGCATCCAGGGGATGTGGGTCACGGCCACTCGCTGCTACCACAGCCCAGGCAGGGCAATGGAATGCCTGTCCAGCCATGAGCGAGACCCTGGAGATTCCCTTCAGTAGGGGAGGGGACACAGCCAGTGCATGGGGGGTGGGGGTGGGGAGAGGGAAACTGCACAATTTAACATGGAACGCAGTTGAACCTGAGCAGTCCCCGCCTGCCAAGGGGAATCTTGAAATTGCCAAGCCAATTTTCTTTCCTCTTTCTTCTAAAGAATATGGACTCTCTCCTGCAGGAGAGAGGCCAAGTAAATCTACATAATAAAAGACTGAGAAAGAGAAGATGAGGGAAGCAGAGGGAAAACAAGACTCAGGAACAGAGGAGAGAAACCCCCGAGGAGTAGCTGGTAGGAGTGCGCGCCAGGCACTGCCCAGGACATTGATTAGTGGGCTGTCTTCAGTGAACAGAGAAGCACGCCCTCCATCAGGTGGTCCATGAGCTGAAGGTGTGTGGGAACCTCAGATTCATTAGGAGAACACAAACACGCATCATCTGCTCTCTCTTGTGGATTCAGTATTCGAAGGGGGTACGGTTGCATTTTGTAGGGCATGGTGAGTAGTTTTGAGTCAGGCTGGGTGCAAAACATAGCTTAGCCAAGTATTAGTGTTATGGGTTAATGAGAAGCGTCTCCAAAAGCTCAAGTGTGAGGTGGCGCAAGAGGATTTAGGGGTGAAATGAGTAGGTTTTGAGAGCCTTAGCCCAATCAGTGCATTGATCTCCTGAGAGTGTTAACCGGGTGGTGACTGCAGGCAGGTGCGGTGTGGCTGGAAGAGGTGGGTCACTTGGGGAGTGTCTCTGGGTGTGTGTTTTGTTCCTGGTGAGTGGAGCTCTGTTTCTGGTACAACATACTGAGTCCCTTTCCTTTGCCACACTGTCTCACCCTCATTTCTGCGCCACCTCTGGTTCAGAGCAAAGAAGCCTGCCACCTGTGGACTGAGACCTCTGAAACCAGGAGCCCCCAAACAAACTTTTCCTCTTCTGATTGTTCTTGTCATATCTTTGGGTCACAGTGATGCAACCCATAGTCTGTGAGTCAGCTTGACTGAAGCAGACACCTTGGTAAGATCCAGTTGTCCATAAGCAGACAGTTTTTAATAGAGGCAACATTGCAAACTCCCAAGCATTGCGTGGAGCATACTTCCATGAGAAAATGTATTTGTGGTTTATTTATATTTGCTAACTGTAGTGTCTGCAAGTAGTGTTACTCTGATCCAGACCCACAGTTCCTCAAAGCCACGACCATGATCTACTTTCTTCTGCTCCCCTGTAGTGAGCGCCAAGTGGTCCCCGGGCATCCAAGGTAAAGGACCTCAGAGAAGCAGTGAGCACTCCCGTGTGTCCTCACCAAGCCAACTGTATGTCTGCAGGCAATGCAAGCCCTCAGCAGGGACTATATTATGATCCTTGCTTTATAGAAGGGAAATTGTGCATCCAAGACACCAGCGACCTAGCCAAGGACACGCAGATGGAGATGACGGAGTGGAAGCTCTAAACTCAGTGTAGTCATCTGCCACTTGGGATTATTGTCTTGGTCTATTTTCTGTTGCTATAACAGAATATCTGAAACTGGATAATTTATATAGAAAAGTGATTTATTTGGTTCACAAATAAAAGAAGCCCAAGAACATTCCTCTGTCATCATGACAGTCAGCATCTAGTGCAGGCCTGTGTGATGCAGTGTGACAGGGCAGGGGGCGTCCTGTCGCAGCACGTGCGAGCCTGCCAGAGAGCCTCTTTATAACCAGGGCCCTCGAGTCATGACTCTAGTGAGTGCAGGAATGGATTAGTCCACTTGTGAAGACAGGGTCCCCTCCTGAAGTCCTCCAGATGTCATTCACATGTGACTCTGGGGACTGAGTTTCTAACTCATGAAATTTAGGGGACACGTTAAAACTCTAGCAATGATTCTGTTAAGACGCTTTCCTGGGAGGACCTAGTAAGTCACAGGACACCCTACCATTTCCTGGAAAGATCTTGCATCTCGTGGCTCAGGTCTGCCTGGCATAGTGAAGCGTGAGACTTCTGGTGCAGCTTTAACCTTTACACAATTGATGTGGGTCCCCCAAAGCCTATTGGCTGGTGGGCAGCACGCCCTGCTCTCACTGGCTGCCCACCAGGGCTGTGCTCAGCTAGGGGAGCAGTGAAGGTCCCTCATGCCTGGGGCAGATAAAGTTAGTCCTGTGATGCCCTGTGCAGAAAAATGTATGAAGTCACCAAAATGGCAGCTAGGTGAATGTCTGCTTGCCACAGTTCTGTGGAGGCCAAATGCACCTTAGAGATCTTTCCATATTGGTTTGGAGAATAGACTCTGTACGTTTGGCAGAGTCTGAGAAGTGAAGCTCCCAGGGCAGGGGCTCTTCCCATAGATCTGATCACAGAAAAAGTCCTGCAAGTTTGCCTTCCACTCTCCCAAATACCATTCACAATTTTAATGCCTGAGTATCCACCCCTTCTTATGGGACAGACGGTTTGGAAGAGACTATCATTTCCTTAGCCCAAACACAGATTGAAATTTCACTGGGGAACTGGCTCCGTCTGTAGATGACAACCATTAAGCTTCTGGCTGCAGAGAGGCCTTTGATTCATTCAAAAAAGTGCTTTGGATTAGGCCCTGGGGAGACGGTGACGTGGGGTAGTTTAGACCCTTGGGCAACATGAAGATATGTTCTCTCAAGAACGCACTCATTCTGTTCATGTAAGGCTGCCTGGTCTGAAATGCTTGGGACCAGAAGTGTCGCATTTTCTAGCCCTTCAGATTTTGGATTTTCAAAAGACAAAGGATACTCAACCTGTCCTGCAGTTGGAGAAAAAAATAACATGAGTCACAGAGCTCTGAGAAGAATGGACAGGGCAGAGGAGTGCTTGCAGTCCCCTTTGGTTGTGTGTGGCCGCCTCGGTACCAGAGCGCCTGTCATCCCACGTTCCAGATGAGAGAAGGCGAGTGCGGACTGGCTTGGTCTTCCACGTGGCTTCCCGGAACACCACTTTCTTCCACAGAGTGGCTGCGCCCCCATTAACCAGAACACATGCACTTGAAAGTGACAGACGCTGTACTCAGAGTGGCTTACGCTAAGAAGGGGTTTTCTTGGGTCATGAAATCAAATTGTCCAGAGAGAGAATCTAAGTGGCCCAGGTCTGCGGTGGGGGGGACGGGACTCTGATCAATGTGAAGGCCTGAGGGTGTTTTCCAGCTCAGCACAGCAACAGGAGGGGGAGGAGGAAACAAGCAAGCTCGTCCTTCCTGGTAATTCTCAGAGTTCCCCAGCCTGGATCCACTGTTCAAAAGCATCAGGATGTCGGTGTCCAAACCAAGAAGAGGGTGAACACCTGGGTTTGGGGTGGGGCAGCTCCAGCAGAATAACAGGGACAGAGGGAGGGCCACGGGGTCATCCATAGCAAGTCGAGGGGCTGCCTCCTTGAACAGAAGCTAAGGCACATTGCGCAGAGAAAAACAGACTTCAGGTACCTGGGTTTAATGGCTTCTCTGTGACGTTATAAACGCAGAACTGTAACTTGTAAAACAGAGTTAAAGAGCTTTTGTGAAATTGCGTGATGCTCCAGCCGTGGCTCGTGCCCCCGAATTCTGTGTCTGGAAGCCTGGTGTTCAGGATGGCAGGCGGAAGTGGGGGAACCCTGGCGGCTGGGTCTAGTGGAGGTCATCAGGCCTTGGGCACCACCCTGTGAGGGAACTGCACGGTTCTCGGGAGACCCTGCTTAGCGTGCTGGAGAAGGGGCTCTTGTAATAAGTGCATGCGGGCCCTTCCCAGTCTTGGCTTCCCAACTTGCGCAAGACTGCACTCTCCCCCGTGACACCATCCCCCTACAGCAGGACAGCAGGAAGACCCTGCCCAGGGTTTCAGGCTAAACACGTGATGTTGAGCACAGAACCCAGTTCACAGTAAGAACTGAGCAATATCTGACCTTTCAGCATAAATGACGCAGACAAAAGGTCAAGGCCCAGACATCGATTCTCACCCAGACCAAGTAGATCATTCCCAGGACCCAGGGCACCACGAATCCATGGGTCTCCTCTTACAGGCATCAGCAAGGATTTCAGGATAGTGACTGCAGACCAGGGACCCAAGTGCGCAGCTGTCAGAGCACAGGGCCTTCACCAGGTGTAGTGGTGGCAGGCCTGTGACCATGGCTCTGATTTGCTCATCTTTTGAGAAAGCAAGTCACTTCTGGGCAAGAACCGAGAGGGCCTGTGCCCAAGGTCCACCTCCCTGGAACCTGGGAGCGAGCCCCACTGTCTGCCCCTGCTGGGAGTGTGGATGAGACGGAGGGGCTCCTGGGAAATGCCATGTTGAGTCGACTTTAAGGAGGTGCGAAGGAAACAAGAGACTTTATTTTTTATTTTTATTTTTGATTTGGATGGGGAAGTTTCTGGAGATGGAAGGAAATGACAGTATGGGAGGGAATTTTCAGTGGAATAACATTATAAATAGCTCTCAAAGCCCAACAAAATGAAAACCATAAAAATGGATGCATTGCACAGCCCGGAATTCCACCAAGATTCTCTTTCAACAATGCACTTTATTAATAAATCGGTTCTCTCTACTCCATTAAAATCATTAAGCTAAGCAGTTTGTGGCTGGGTTAATGTCATTTTTGTCCTCACTTGAAGAGCTCACTTGAGCAGCAAAGACTTGTTTTGATGTAAGAGATTTAAAAATACATTTTTGAAAATTTGATTCCTATAATTTGGAAAAATAGATCTTGTTTATTCTGCAGGGTGAGTTACTGTATAGCTCCACAGCCATAGAGGGGGGAGGCACCCAAACAATCCTCTCATCTTCCCAGGCATCAGTGGTAGAGGAGAAAGTCCCCTTGCTTTGTCCGACCCAAGATGATCCAAGATGACCCAATCCTGCGCCAACCTCAAACTCCAGGGCGAGCACCGGGCCATGCCCTCCTCACTTTGAATCCCGTGGCAGTTTAGCCTTGACTGCGACCATGACCAGTAGCAAAGTGGCGTGCTTCTTAGTCAGTGGGAATAGTAAATGGGCATTCACTTGAAACCTCACATGTGAAACGCAGTCAGCTGGGTGGGAGGCACATATTTACTTTAGCATCCCCAATAAAGGAAAGAATATAAAGTAAAGAAAGGACAGGGACGGCAATTTAAAGCATGCGTCACACCTTCAGGAAGCCCCAGGAGGGCTGAGGGTGACCACCAAGGTCATGGACAGAGGGAAGACAGCAACACAACTTTGCATTTGGCCTGTGATCAGAAAAGTGACCATGGAAACACCTCGGCTCTGCATGCTCCTGGAGGAGGAGCTGTGTGCGGTGTTCTTTACCCAGCTGCCCGCCCCTGCCCCACCCCTGCCTGTCCTGCAGGAGCCCTCACAGGCAGTGACTCAGCAGCCTTAGGGTGGGTTGGGATCTGCTGAAAGGAAAGACCTGCCCTACCTGCCGGGGGTCACCTCAGGGCTGTAGGTGTTCCTCAGGGCCATTTCCCCCCAGGAGGGCAGTGAGAGGTCTTGGTGTTAGCAGGGCCATCCCACCCTGAATACCCCTCTGTTCTGTGTACCCACACCACCTGTCTGCCTGCCCCTTGGTCCCTGAAGGACCGTCCCAGCTGGTGGTCAAGTAACCCTTCTCTTCTGTGATGTAAGTTTGTTTTTAACTGATACAGTAAGGGCTGAACTCTGTATGGGGGCTGTTTATGGAGTGGCAGGTGAAGTTTTCAATACGTGTGTGCTCTGTGTAATGTTTAAATCAGGTTAACAGCCACCTCTACAAACGCTGATCATTTCTTTAGGGCAGACACATTCAACATCCTTTCTTTTAGCTTCTTGAAAGATACGATGCAGCATCATTGACAGTCACCATGTGTTCCTCCTCCTCCTCCTCCTGCCTCCTGCAAGCAAACCTGACACAGCACCGAAGCTTCTCCTATGCCAGCCTCAGTCCTCCCACCGTGTCATCTTGTGGGCATTGCACAACCCTCACAGGAAGGGCCAGTTCAGGGCCCCATCTCGATCGCATCCCGTCTAATTGTTGTACTTTGCTCTTCGTTATTACTGTGCCTGACAGCTGCGGCTTTCCCATGGGCGTGCAGGTATGCGGGACAGGACACGCAGGGCTTGGAGGCACCCAGGGTTTCAAGTATCCACTGGGGGTCTCCAAATGCATCTCCCTCGGGGAAGGGAGGCTGCTATAAGTTAGGCTAGGACAAGGGCCAGCGAAGAGGCAGACTGGTGGCCGCTGGTGTTAGCAAAGCTTTATGGAACGCAGCCACACCCTTTGAGCACCTCCTGTCCAGTGCTGTTTTCACTCTGTCTGTACTGGCCTCAGAGACTGCGTTTCTCTTGAAGGGTAAAATATTTGCTACTTCACTCTTTGGAAAGTGTATGAACCTCTGGCTTAAGAAACAATAAGAATGCACACTTGTAGTGCTCCTGACACAAATGAAGCAGGACCAAGTGGGGTGGATGATAGAATTCTGCAGCAGATCTGGGGAGAAGGTCACTCTCATCTTCGGTTCCTTCAAGTAAGGAAACAAGTGCAGAGCAGGACCATCCAACTTGTGGAGAGGAGCGGGGATCTATCCTCAGGCAACATACCCAGCTCCCCAAGGCCAGGCCGTTCTGTCGCCCAGCCTTCTTGCATCCCTGCCTGGGTGGGAGAAAAGCCCCAGGCTACCCACGGAGGGTGTCACTTAGCTAAGTGATTCATTCATCTGGAAAAAGCAAGGACTGGGCTGGATTTTAACCCAGCCCAGCCATTAAGGAGCTGGTTCACCCTGACCTTTGAAATCAATCTTCTGTGTTTACCTTGCCTCTCCGGAATGACTCTCTCTCTCTGTAGTCATCAGGAGCATCTTCCCCTTCTCCCAGGCTAATGACTGCTGGCTGTAATACTAGACCCCACAGCGTCCCATCAGACCATGAGTTATGCATGAAGCCTATTAATGTACAGTATTCATTGTTGCATTTTATTTCAAGTCAATAAAAAGGAAACAACTTATTATAAGGGCCCAATGCTTACTTTGTGCATTACGAGAGTCTTTTCCTGGAATTACATGTCATGCCACCCATTTTTAGGGCCCAAGGTAATTAGGGCAAGTCTGGGCTCCTCTCATGAGCTAGAACATGTGGAGTGATGAGTCCTTCCTGAGAATCAAGACTTCCTAAGTATCAGTTTACACGTCTGTAAAGTGGAGATGACACCCGCTCCCTGAAGAGTTCTGGTGGGGGATTCAACTTACAGAATCAAGTATGATGTTGAACGCAGCATTTCATAAGCTCCGGGTAGATGGAAGTGTTTTTTCCCTCCAGTTCTAAAGGTGCTCGGTCATCTAAGAATTGCAGCTTGCTAGGAAAGCTCCTCAAGCAGCCCTAAGCCTGTCATCCTCGGGCATCCAGCCTCCCTGAACAAAGGACCCCAGGAAGGCATCCCAGACCTCAGACATCACTCACTTCTGTGGGAGAAGGCACCACAACTCCCGCTGAGGATTTTCAAACTATTTTAATTCTCAGTGGAGCCTGCTCTGCTGGCTCACACCTCCCAGGAGTGCCCAGCCTCGGTGAGATTCCCAGCCGGAGAACAGAAAGGAAAAGAAAGTATAGAAATACGGTGTTTCAAACAATGTACTCAGCCACCACGTATTGGGGAACTCCTAACATCTGCCTGGAGGTGGCAAGGCCCAGGACGGAGGAGTGGTGAGAGGCGGTTTCCAGGTCCCAGCTTTCTCCAGAAAGAGACCACCAAGAGGGGCCTTGGGTCCTGGTCCTGGTCCTGGTCCCGGTCTTTGAGGAACCTGAGGCTTGGGGAAAGACGGGGATGCTGGCCCAGGTTGGAATGTGCCTGGTGCCCCACAGAGGCAGACCACTCACACAGGAGGCGCACTCCCAGCACGTCCAGGCCCGGGCAGGAAGTCCTCCCAGGTGGGAAGGAGATGGCTGGGAAGTGCGGCGGGGTGGGAGCTGTGATGGGGGGAGGCAGTGATGAGGGGAGGCAGGGGTGCGGGCAGCCTTGCTGAATGAGGAGTCAAAACACAGGTGTCAGCGGGCAAGCTGGGGTGGGCTGACAGCGTGTTACTGTGGCCATGGTGACCGGCCGGGGAGGTGAATCTTATCCTCCGTGGTCAATAGGCCCGCACCCTTGGCAGTCCTGCAGTGAGTCCACACCATCACTGGCACCTCATCCCTCCCCCGGCTTCCACCGTGACCATCTGCCATAAGCTGCACGTGGATCTGATCACCTCTCAGTGTCCCCTTTATACCACTTAACCTCTGGCAGGTGACATCCATGTGGGTGTTTGGTACTGGCAGGCTTAAGAGGTAAAAAGCAGCAGAGGGACACCAACTTTGTGACTCCTTGGGACGGCTCCACACTGGGTGCCATTTTCCTCTCTGTCCCCGGGTGTTTGATTCCTCTTGTGGTTGTGAACAGATCAGCTTTTCTGCTCATGTGCATGAAGAAGACAGGTGTTTGGGAACCTGCTCTGTGGAGAACCTGAACCCTTGACAGGCAGGAGAGGTGGGGGGGGGCGGGCAGGCATGTGCGTTGTCCCCTTGGAGAGCAGCCCATGCCAGGAAGGCAATGAAGTTGCACCTCGCTCTCTGCCACGCACACAGGGCTAGACTGCAGAGATTCCCCATACCGCTCACCTTGCCACCTAGAGCGCCACTGGCTTTCTCTGGGGCAGCGGAACAAGTCCAAAGGGTCTGACTGAGGGCTTGGAGCCACCCGCTGTATTAGAGTTCTCAAGAGAAAGATGATGGGACATGCGCGCGCCCAGAGTACACAGGCTGCTGCACAGATGCATGCAGATACAAGGAGACTGACTACAGGAATGGGCTCACGCGTTCATGGAGACCGAGAGCTGCCACGATGAGCAGTCTGCAAGCTGGAAAAGCAGGGCAGCCGGTGATACCCTTCAGCTCAGAACCAAGGCTTGAGGGCAGGTGAGGATGGATGCCCAGCCCCAGCTGTCCAGGGCCTCTAAGCACTGGGTGGTCCCCTCCCCATCAGTGAGGGCCGATCTCTGCTAAGGATACCAAGTCAAATGCTGACCTCTTCAGAAAGGCCATCACAGACACACCCAGAAGTAACATTTGCCACCTGTCTGGGCCTTACTTAGCCCCGTCAGGTTGACCTGTGAAATTGGCCATCACACATCCCTCTCTTGAAGATGTGGGTCTTGTAGGTTGGAAGTGCTTAGGATGAAGCTGATGTTCAGCCTTGTTCCCCACAGTGGGGTCCCAGAGGCCCAGCTGGCGTCATGAGCAGGCTGGGTTGGGCTGGTAGAGCAACATCAGGGCTTTCTCTTCCCATGGGACTCTGACGAGGACCTGTCAGTGAGTCAGGAACAGGCCAGCGTGACTCACTCCAGTCCCCAGCCTGCCGGACTACAGAACTCCTCTCATGGGACGTCTGTGTGGACAACAACCTCGGAGCACACGTTTTTAAAAATGCTGCCATGGATGTTAGTGGCAGAAGTCAGAGGGCTTCCCAGGTGTATTTTGATCTGGGCTAAGGGGCGATTGATGCTTGATTCTCTTTTAGGATTCCACATCACATTGGTAACCGAATTCCCCCCACCAAAAGAAAAAAATGCAACTGTTAGAAATGCAGGGAAGAGGAGATGCAAGAGGAATGGAGGGATGTTGGTCACAGTGGTGAGATGAACAAACTCTGGGGAACTAAAGGAACTAGAGCCCGGCACAGGAACTGTAGATGACAGTACTGTGTGTACTTGAACTTGGCCCACAGTAGATAAAGTGTTGTCACCAGGACAGCAGCGTGTGACGTGATGGATGTGGTAGTGAGTTTGGACTGTGTTGATCATTTCCGTGTGTATGTATTTCAAGACCTGCTGTACACCTCCCATACCTGCAATTTACCCATAAAGCTGGAAACAGACTACATTAGATTTTGTCTAAATTGATAATATGCAACAAAGATAACTAGACAAACATAATCTCGCCAAAGGATCCCTATTGTGCAGCTGATTCCCACAGTACGTGTAGAGAGGTGCTTCCTGTAGTAGGACTTCCCTCCCCCCACCCCAAGGCCAAGAGGGGCAGCGGCAGATCCAAAGCAAGAGATGCTTACACCTCTTCTGCCTTCCATCTTCAAAGGGTGGCACTCCAGGTGTCATTCTTGCTTTCTATTAGCTCAGTACTGTCTCCAAATCTAGAAACTCTCCTCTCCTGCCTGCAATTCCTCTCAAATGCAGGGAGACCCTCATTCCCCAGTGGAAGCTTCCAAAACAGCTCGGTTATCAATAAAAAGTTTCTTGTAATTCAAGTAAAACATGTAACATACATAAACCATGGGTCACAATTCTGTGGTAAATGTCAGCAAAGGAGGTGGTTAAAGTGGTACATATACACAATGGGATATTACACAGCGATAAAAGAGAACGAAATCATGCCGTTTGCAGGTAATTGGTTGAGGTTGGAGAAAGATAATGTAAGTGAAGTGAGCCAATCCCCAAAAACCAAATGCTGAATGTCTTCTCTGATATAAGGAGACTGATTCATAGTGGGGTAGGGAGGGGGAGCAAGGGAGGTAGACGGACTCTAGATAGGGCAGAGGAGTGGGAGGGAAGGGAGGGGGCAGGGGGTTAGCAAGGATGGTGGAATGGGATGGACATCATTATTCAAAGCACAGGTATGAAGACACCAATTGTGAATATACTGTGTATACAACCAGAGATATGAAAAATTGTGCTGTAGATATGTAATAAGAATTGTAAGGCATTCCACTGTCACTTATTTTTAAAAAATCAATTTAAGAAAAATTTTAAAGGTTCAGAGGTAATGAAAAAGAGTTGAAAGGCTATCTTTTCAATGCTCCTGTCACTTCTTCTTAGAGATTTTTTATAAAATTCAATAAGTTAAAAAAAATTGGGACTTAACCTAAAGGCTACTACTAATAATTTATTTTCATATTTAAATTTAGGTTGTAATTATACGTGCACTTTTTCAACCACTTAAAAATCACTCCCCAGTCACTTTTCTGTCACTGTCTGCTTTTGTCAGCTTTGCATCATTGTGACCATAGGATGACAAGAACAACTTAGAGAGGAGGCGTTCAGTTGGGCTCCCAGTTCAAAGGTTCTGTCCTTGGTCGAATGACTCCATTGCGCTGGGCCCAAGGGGAAAGCATGGCGAGGGGTGTGGCACAGTAAAGCAGCCCAGTTCATGACAACCAGGAAGCAGGGATAACGTGATCCCAAGGGCGCGACCCCAGCGATCGACTTCCCCAGCCACACCCCACCTGCCTATAGCCACCACCCAATAATCCATCCAAATTATTATTTTTTTTAAAGAGAGAGTGAGAGAGGGAGAGAGAGAATTTCAATATTTTTTTTTTAGTTTTCGGCGAACACAACATCTTTGTTTGTATGTGGTGCTGAGGATCGAACCCGGACCGCGCACATGCCAGGCGAGCGCACTACCGCTTGAGCCACATCCCCAGCCCCATCCAAATTATTGATCCACCAAATAGGCGGACCCGTACTTCAGTCACAGCTCTCACACCTAGCCACCTCGCCCGTAGACATTGCTGCCACGGCGCACGCACGAGCTTTCTGGGGACACCTCATACCCAGACCATAACACAGTCACAGATGTTTTGCAAAAACATCGCAGCGTTCCCTCACATACTCCTACCGTCCCCTCTCAGTCCCCGTGCGTGCTGACCTCCTCCTGTTCACGGCCTGCTTTCCTCAGGTGCTGCCAAACACTCTGCATAGGGCTCAAAGCAGTTCTTGCAAAACTTCCCTCCATACTCTCCAAAAGCAGTTTTTCAGCATTTCCATCAATTTTATGGAATTCTTTCCCATACAACTTTGTATTTTAGTGAATTCATGTCATCCTATTGGATGGTTGAACTCACCCATGAGAGTGGCCAGAGACGCTTCTGAGTGGCGGTTAGTGCTGAGCGTAAAGGAAGGACAGAGTAGTGATGACTCTTCATGTCCTGATGGCTTCTGCTTTTTTTGAAACCTGGTCACCTAGGGATTGAATTATGTGGTGTCTTTGCACATGCATCTGAAAATTCCTGAGTCGGAAACCACTAGACTCTTTTCAGACTGCAATGTTATAGAAACCAGACTTGTAAATAAGAAGATCTGGAGTGCTTGGCCGGGTGTTAGTCAAACTCTGTTGCCAGAATCGTGGGGACGTTTTTGAGACAGAGCGCCACTCAAAGGAGGGAGGGCTCCGATTGTTTATCACCTCCTATTTCAGTTTCTTAGATTTCGTCTTCTTTGCACCCAATAAAGGGTCATCCTGCTTAGACACATTGAAAGATGGGTGCATTTGCTTCTGTTTATATAAAGAACAAAAGTACCCAAATTAGTGCCTGCTTACAAGTCCCCCTGGAGGTACCCTTGGGATTGTAAGGAGTGCCCATCGTCCTGCCTCTCCCACCTTGTCGTGGATTTGGAGATCTCTCCATCACTGTGGCCCGGGCGTGTTCACTTCCCACTTTGGCTTACAGCCCAATAGTGCGGTCTCTGTGATGTTGCTTGGATTGTCCCATCTTGGGCTATCGGGAGCTCTGGTAGTTGCCTCCCATCTCTGTTGACACCCTCTCTTGTTCTCCAGGCACTTTCTCCACTTATGGTGGCACCAAGGTGGCACATCACAGCTCAGCTGGTCCCTTCCATGTCCGAGTCCTGAAATCAGCTGTTTTCCTGTCAGGATTCCTGGTTCTTGTTATTAGAGAAGTGTATAAAACGAAGCTTCTTGAAAGTAGGACTTTGTCTTTGTTTAACACATTTCAATACTTACGTAAGTCCCCAGGCCAATTAATTCTGACAGAAAAGATGCTTCCATGACTGAAGGGGATCACTGGTTTATAAATGTCCCTATGCTCTGGATTTAGCATGCCATGGGCAATACCATGTTAGAGAAGGACGGATGAGGTGGCCTCTGGGTGCAGCGGGTCACTTTTTCATACCTTGTTTCTCTATAGAGATAATAAATACACCTACCTACTAGGACGTTTGAATGAACTATTGTACCTACGGCACTAAGGACAGTACCTGCACATAGCAAGTGCTCAATAAATACCAGGTCTTCGTATCCTCTGGGTTTTGGTCTTTGGATTCTTCCATCCGTCTCCCGTGGCAGCACCTACTGGTTGACACTAATTTTCCATTTTAACCTGCTAATCGGAGGCAAGGAGCAGCCTTCAGCTCACCTTGTACTGCAGGCCAAAGAATAGGAATAATCACATCCTTCTAATCTAGGTTTCAGACCCCAACTGAGGAAGAAAGAAAGTCAGATAATGAGTAGAACTTCAGGTTTGTGGCTGGGGTGAGTTTTATTGTTGGAAATGGGCATGAGATCCAAATGGCCTGTGTGCTCCTTCCCTGGAGGCTAGACTTGGGACCTGTCTAGCCTCTGTCTAGCAGAGGGTAGCTGCTCATTGTCAGCCGAGCCTAGCAGGCCCAGAGGACAGGCCATGTGTAGCACAATTTTTGGCAGTGACCTACATGGAGAGGATGTCAGCCAGTGGGGCTGGATCCCAGTGGGACCCTCATTGCCAGGCACTGCCTCCCTCCCTCCCTCCCTCCCTCCCTCCTTCCCTCCCACAGGGGAAGCCAGTGAGGCGCAGCGGGGAGTGGAGGCCCGCATCTCCCCTCCACGGAGGAGAGCGAGGGAACGTCCTTCCTAGGTCCACCCCTTCCCGTAAAGTGTGACTCATAGAAAACACAAACATCCTTTCTTGCCCATCAGAGGATTGGGTCACATGTGAAGGACCTCAGCAGCCAAAAGAGGCCTCTCTTACCTGAGCCAGAAAAATGCAAGAATCTGATTGATTTGACTTCTTGCTTTTAAATCCTAACTGCATTTTCAGACCCAAAGCAAATATTATCCATGGAAGTCAGCTGCTTGGCCAACACAAGAGCAGTTTTGTCCCCACCACATGAATTCAAGTTCGGGTAGGTCAGGAGCCTTGGGCAGAAACCGCAGGCCTCCCTCTGGTGCTGAGCACCTGAAGAGAGCGTTTTCCAGCTTTTATCAATGGAGGGATCGACAGCCCCGAGCCCTTGGCCTGCATGTGGCTAAGGCAGCGCAACTCAAGAGCGGGAGAGGGGACGCATCTCGCCTGCTGACACTGATGGATGGTGGAGGGGAGCTTGGGGTCTCATGCTGAGCATCCTGAGGCCACTTTGAGCTCAGCGGGGAAGAGGGCTGTGACATCTGTCATGAGCAGGTCGAGGTGCAGCAGTGGTCAGGACTCGGCTTCTCTACCTGTTCTGCGCTCTGGTCCGCGTCACATGTCAACTGTCGTGTGGTCATTTCCCGGCTTGTTGAAAGCTGCGAATGCTCTGACACCTGTTGCCTCTTTGTTGAAATGGACTGGTCCTTGAGAAGGTAGGCACTCCAGGGCGCAGAGGCAGCGGCACAGCCAGCAGGATGTCCTGGACCGGCAGTGTGACAGAGGTGAGTCCAGCTGCCGTGGCTCCTGTACTCACGGTAACAGTGACAGCAGTGGTGGCAACGCTGCGCACACCTGGAAACCTGCCGCCAAGTGAAGTGGACAGCAGGGGAGCCGTGCACCTCCTCCTGTGCTCATCCCTGGGCAGTGAGGGACCCCTGCCTCCCATTCTCTCCTCCCTGGGGGAAATCACAAACCTGTTTTCCTTCAGCGGCTGGTTGTGTTGTACCATTTGGGAGACGTAGAACATGGCAAAGCCCGAGTCGCGCCCCACGCGACCTTCAGGGGCTAGCTTGCCGAGCATGTGCTGCTGAGAGTGCCCGGGCAGGTGGTCTTGGCCGGCTTCCCGTTCCGGCTCTGTAATTAACTTTTCTATTACTGACGCTGTCACCATCAGTGCTACCATAAACGTACTTCAGCACGACTCTTGGTTATCGTTTGTGAGATTTTTCTCAGGGTATATAGGTATACGCTACAAGCAAAATTTCTAGTTGGCATGCAGTGTGCAAATTCAGCTGTGCGCACAGTGCCCCGTGCGCTCTGTGCTTTTAGAATCTGGCTGGTGGGCTGGGGAGCCCACCTAGCCCCCTGATTTCAGCCCCGCATGGTGGTGTTGGGTCTTGCCGAATGACTGAATGTGACATGGCATCTTATGCAAATATTAATTTGCATTTTTCTGACAACAAATGAACTGGAGCATCTTGGTAGGGGGGATTTATATTTGCTTTTTGTGTAAAGTGACTATTGATGTCTTTTATTTATTTTCTTAGTATTGGATGTTTGGTCTGAATTTCTGTTGGGTTGTTCTAAGAACATTTTAGTTTTGAAAACCATCTGGAATTGATATTTAAGTATACTGGGGATCCAACTGTATGCTGTTGATAGTGAAAACCAGTTGTCCTGGCACCCCTTTCGGGAGGGTGCTCCTGTCCCTGCATCTCTACCAGGCCAGCCGTGTGGCCTCCGGATGTGCAGTGCCTGTGGACGCGCTGTTCCCACACACTGGTTCATTGGCGTGCCTTTTTGCAGAGCTTGGTAGTAAGTGTTGCTGTCTGGTTGGCACCCCACCTGCTTGTCCTCTGAACTGTTGCTAGGACTCCATTATAGTTCTCATGAGTTTTAGAAACAGATTATCGAATTCTTTCCCATCCCAACACCTCCCCCCGCCAATAAACCTTTTGGGGAGTTGAAATTGTATTGAATATAAAGATCTAATTAAGGAGAATCAATGATACATGGATCTGATTCATACTTTCAGTAGGATTTTATCATAATCTACACAGTATACATCTTAAATAGATATATTGATAAGAAATTTTGTTTCTCTAATACATGTACTTATTAATTCCTTTCTTCCTTCTTACTCAAATGAATAGGATTCCCATCATTTCGAACCAAAGTAATGATAGAAAATGGCAGTATTTTTTCTGATCTTAAACACATGGAAGATTTTTTCATTATCTATGATCTGTACTATAGCTTTTGTTACCCAGATGTTTCAAGCTGAAGATATCTCTACATTGAGCTAGAGCTTAGACAGCTAGATAAGTGGATACAGTCTATAGGTAGATTTTAATCAATATATATATATTTAGTAGTAGTTGTTAAAATTTTTCAGATTTTTTTATAGTTAATCTTGCAGTTTTCTCTTTTAATTAACATTCTAAAGTCAGACCATTCCTATACTCCAAAGGAAAGAGATGTTAGATTTCAATGTATTTATTTCTATATATTTGGGTGTGTTTACTTAGTATCCAATCTAAATATTCCTAGAGAAATAGGCTTATAAATTTCTTTCTTGTTTTATCCTTATCACCCTTTGGGATTAAAGATGTACTTATAAAATGAATTATGCAATTCTCTCTTTCTCCCTCGTTGTTCAGTTTCTTTCATTAGTGTTTTTAATTTTCACTACAGAGGTCTTTACTTCCTTTGTTAAGCTTATTCCTAAGTATTTATATAGCTTTTGTGAATGGTATTGCTTTAATAATTTCTTCCTCAGCAAGTTCACTATCGGTGTATGCAAAGATTTTTATGATCTAGTATAGTAGATTTTTATGTTGATCTGGTGAAAGTGGTATGTTGAAGTCCCATGATATCATTGTATTGAAGTCTGTCTCTCCCTTTAGGTCTAGTGGTGTTTATTTTACGAGATGAAATGCTCCAACATTTGGTACATATAGATTTACCTACATATAGACCATTATTTCTTCTTGTTGAATTGATCCTTTGATCATTACATCGTAGCCTTCTTTGTCTCTGGTCTGACACTTTATCTCATCAGATATAGGTATAGCTACTCCTGCTTGCTTTATGTATCCATTTGCTTGGGATAGCCTTTTCCTTTCTTGTGTTCTGAGTCTTGTATAGTTTATTGTAGGCAGCAAAAATTTGGGTCTTGGTTTTTTTCTACATCAGCTAGTCTGTGTCTTTTAGTTGAAAAATTCAGTTCATTTACATTCAAGGGTTATTACTGATAGACTTACTCCTCTGAATTTGTTGATTTTCTTCTAGTTTTAAATATTCTTTGTTCTTTCTTTTTTCATCTTAATGATTTGATGGCATATTGTATTGATAATATTAGATTCTTTTTCTCTTTAGTGTATTTACTTTTCTAGTAAGATTTATACTTCCACATGCTTAAAAGATGGTCGTTACTTTTCTTCTGTATGTAGGACTCCCTTAACCTCCTTTTTTTTATTGGAAGGACTTAATTCTTAATTTTTTCAGGATATCCTTGATGAATATAGTATTCTTGGTTGGCAGAAATTCTGTTTCAGGACTTGGAATACTTCATTCCATTCCCTCCTTGCTTATAGGGTTTCTACTGAGCAGTTTGCTGCTATTCCAGCAAATGCTCCTTGGCATTTTCTCTAAGAAGACTTTAGAATTCTTTGTCTTGTGCCTTTGAGTTTGACTATAATATACCATGGTGTATATCTTTTCTGGTCATGTGTATTTGAGGGTCCTAAAAGTTTCTTATACATAGGTTAGTGGTATTTGCTTTTATTTCATTGAATAGTATTTATATGTCATTAACTATTTTCACTTTGGGTATTCCAAAAACGTGAATAGTCTCTTAAAGTTATCTTAAAAAAATCTTAAATGTTCTCTTCATGATTTCTTTTCTTATTTGTGGGGTATTTTAAAAGATATACAGATTCAGGTACTCTGTACTTGCTGTCTTCTCTTGTTGAGGCTTTCAAACACACACACACACAGACACACACACACACACAAATAAGTGTGTGGATATATGTAACATAACTTATTTTTTATTTGAGTTCTTTAGTGCTTTTTTCAGAATCTCTTTGCTGAATTTCTCATTTCTATCCTGTATTGTTTTCATTATTTCCTTTAACTGTTCACCTGTATGCTCTTGGATCTCATTGAGTTTTTGTATAATCGTTATTTTAAATTCTTTATCAGGCATGCCACTTGTATTTCTTTGGTATCTTTGGTATTGTGGTTATGCTCTCTTGGAGGCATTGTATTACCTTGTTTTTACATGTCTTGTGCTTCTACATTCAGATTTGTGCACTGGTGGATCAGGGATCTCCACTACTGTTATGGGTGTCCTTTTTAAGAAGCAGCTTTTTTTGAAGATGTGTCTTGGGATGTTGTTTTGTTGTGCAACAATAGCTCTGTTTTCAGTTAGGCATCATAGGGAAGTCTCCCCATAGCTTTTTTTGGCTGCTATTAGTGACTCTGGGCAAGGTGTGTATCATGGTGGAATTGAGACCCACTGAGTTCCTGGGCCACTTAAAAGAATGGGACACTAGTGGCTCAGGCAGGTTCGGTGCAAAGAGCAGCAGGCGTGGGCTGCTTGCTTTGTGGCTGCTGCTGCAGATGATGCGGTTCTTCAGGCACTGTTGATGCTAGCTCTGCTCACAGTAAGAGACTCTGCCTTTGGCAGCTTCTGCAGTGATGGGCTGCCTAACTGCTTGTTTCTGACAGTCGGATTCTGCACCAGGTGCTGAGGCGAAGGTGGAGGACAGCAGTTGCCCCTTTCTGGTGCTCACTCCCAGTGCTGACAGCAGCTTGTAGCCAGCCGAGAGGGGTAGTGGCCAGTGGCAGCAAGAATGTGGTATTCTTTGCTTATGACAGGGCAAGTCCAGGATGGACTGCACTTCTTCTCAGCTGCTGTGGCCTTGCACTCGAGGGGTGGGTGTGCCAGGAAGTGCTCCCTGGGTCCACTGCTCCTGTTGTGCCTGACAGCTGGAGCCACAGGGTTGCTCAGGATCCTCCCGGCACCAGCGGCATCTGGGGTGGTGCCGTTCCCTTTTCCCCCCCGCATGGAAAGAGGTTTCTTAGCATTGTACAGGAACAGGGGCAGGCCTTCCTCATGGGCATCTGCCTTCAGTCTCTGCACTGGTGTGAGTCCACAAGCATCTCCGCTGCCTCTGTTCTCAAAGTCCCAGTTCCCTGATCCGCCAGTGCCCTCCATTCCTCTCTGGGTCACAGCACCTGTCCCCTACAGTGCAGGGCACCCAAGGGGCTTCTATCCCAGTTGCTCCGCAGGGCCAAGGCCTCTGTTCCCCAGCCAGTGCAGTGGAATGCCCGCAGAGTCCCAGAGACGGGCATTTGCAAGGGTTTCTGACCCTGACAGCACCGCACTTGGACTCCCTTCTCCAGATGGCAGCCTGGGCGCTCACTGGGAGAGGATGTGAGCTCCTTTCCCAAAGCGAGGCTGCTGCGCAGATCTGCCTTCTTGTCTCAGTGCAAGCTTGTGGGACTGGGAAAGGTTCCAGTAGCTAGGATTTTCATTCTCCATGCTGCGGGAGTTTGCTGGGAATCTCTCTTTCTCCTTCATTTCTCCCCTGAAAAGGGAGACCGCTCCACCCCGACTGTGCAGCCAGGGAGGCAGATGCCAGGCTATTTTTCCCTCTTTCTATGCTGTTTTCCCAGACCTCTCGGAATCTTTGCAGGTTCCAGACTCTATATTGCTGATTTCCAGAATTCTCCCTCAGTCACTCGTCTCACAATGTAGCTTGTGCTCTTCCTGTGGAGGAGGTGAGTGCTAGGTGCCTCTATTGTGCCATCTCGGGTCCCCTGATTAGTTTTTAAGAAACAGTATGGTATAAGTGTAGAATACAGCCAAGCTGCTCTCACAGAGGCTGAGGGTGGGGGCCTGTGGTGCAGTCTGTGATCACGTGACTTCGAGAGCTGAGGCAGGAGTGCGGATTTGAGGCCAGCGTCTGGGACTTAGAGACCCTATCTTAAAATTAAAAAAAAAAAAAAAAAGGACTGGGGATGTAGCTCTGAGGTAGACCGCCATTGGGTTCAGTCTTCAAGGAAGAAGGAAGGAAAGAAGAACACAGGTGGGGGCAGAGGCTGGGGGAATGTGGGCCATCAGGAGCCCAGCTGGGGTCAGGAGCAGATGTGGGGGAAGGTGGCAAAGCAGGGTGAGTCGGGCAGCAGTCGTGTCCTGTGTGTCTGAAAACCCAGAAGATTCTAATAGTTCTTCACCATACGAAGTGATCAAGGAAGAAGACAATAAAGCTTCCAAAGTGAAGTGTGAGTTCACCTTGCCCCGGCACAGGACGGAGGGCTCGGCTCTCTGCACGCTCTTCAGTGCCAGCCACTCTTCTGGTGTCCCGTGGTGAGGGGAAGGCCCTAGTTTGCCTTTCCCATGATTCATTTACTTAGTGGTTCTTGTTAGTGCATGTGACAGTAGAGTCCACTTTGACATAATCATAAAAACGTGGCATACAGCTTGCTCCGATTCAGTCCCAGCACCTCTCTTCCCCTCCTTCCCCCACCCCTGCTCCCTGCCCTCTATTAACCTTTCTGCTGTTTAAGCAGAGTTACTTTTTAATTGACTTCTGTGTCTGTTCGCAGTGGGGAGGTTTCTGTGGAACAGTCACCTGTGTACATGGAAAGTCGTGTCAGATCCTCCCCACTACGTCTTTCCTACCCTATCCCACTTTCCTTCACTTCCCTGTGCCTACTGCATTGAATGTCTATTCTCTTTTTTTTAGCCATCCCCACCCCTTATTGTGGGTGAGCTTCATATCAGAGAAAACATTCAACCTTTGGTTTGGGGGATCAGCTTATTTCACTTACATGATAGTCTCCAGATCTGTCCATTTGCCAACAAATGTCATTCTTCTTAATGGCTGAGTAATACTCCCTTGCATGTGTGTGAGTGTACACACACACACACACACACACACACACACACACACACACACACACAATTTCTTTCTCTCTTCATCTATTGAATGGTACCTAGGTTGGCTCCATAGCTTTGCTAATGTGAATTGATCTGGTGTAAACGTTGATGTGTCCACGTCACTCTAGTATGCTGATTTTAAAACCTTTGGATATATTCCAAGGAGTGGGTTATCTGGGTCGAATGGTGGTTCCGTCCCTAGTGTTTTGAAGAATCTCAGACAGCTTTCCAGATTGTTGGCGCAATTTGCAGTCCCATTAACAACTTTTGCATGTACTCTTTTCCCACATCCTCACCAATGTTTGTTACTTGTACTTTTGATAATTGCCATTCTGACTGCAGAGACATGATATCTCAGTGTTGTTTTAAATAGCATCTCTCTAATTACTAGAGATGTTGAATATTTCTCATATATTTGTTGACCACTCATACTTCTTTTGTTAAGTAACTGTCACTTCATTTGCCCATATTGTGATTGGAATACTTGGGTTCTGTTTGTTTTTGGTGATCAGGTTTTTGAACTCTTTGTATAGTCTGTATATTAACACCCTGAGGAGCAGGTGGCGAACACTTCTCTCCCATTGTCTCTTCATGCTCCTATTGTCTCCTTTTCTGTGAAGAAACTTTTTAATTTGATGCCATCCCATTTATGGATTTTTTTATTTGACTTCTTACACTTTAGGAGTCTTGGTAAGGAAGTCAGTTCCTGAGCTGGTCTGTTGGGGTGTTGAGGCTACATTTTCTTCACGAGGTGCAGGATTTCTGGTCTGAGGTCTAGGTCTTTGATCCACTTTGAGTTGAGTTTTGTGAAGGGTGAGAGATAGAGGTTCAGTTTCAGCCTCCTACATACAGATTTCCATTCTCCCCAGGACCATTTGTTGAAGAGGCTGTCGCTTCTCCAGTGTGTGTTTATGGTGCCTTTGCCCAGGATGTGTATAACTGTAGTTTATGTGGGTTGTGATTGTATTTATGAGGTGTGTCTCTGTGTCACCCATGCTGTTCCATTGGTGGTCTTGCCTGTTTTGGGTGCAGTACACGCTGTTTTTGTGATTCAAGCTCTGTAGTATGATCTAGAGTCTGGGAGTGGGAGGCCTCCTGATTCACTGTCCACACTAAGGATTGCTTTGGCTCTTCTGGGCCTCGTGTTTTCCTAGATGAATTTCATGACTGCCTTTTCTATTTCTATGAAGAATGCCACTGGAATTTTGGTGGGATTTGGACTGAACCTGCATAGTGCTTTTGGTAGTAAGGGCATTTAGACAATATCAACTCTGCCTATTCAAGAACATGGGAGGCCTTTCCGTCTGCTCAGGTTTTCTGTTTCTCTCTTTAGTGTTCTATAGTTGCATTGGAGGGGTCTTACCCTCTTTTGTTAGTTTGATTACCAAGGTTTTTTTGTTGCTGGTGTGTGTGTGTGTGTGTGTGTGTGTGTGTGTGTGTGTGTGTGTGTGTGTGGCTTCTGTGAATGGGATCGTTCCCCTGATTTCTTTTTCAGCAGATTCATCATTAGAGTATCGAGATGCAGCTGACTTACGGGTGTTGATTTTGTATCCTTCTACTTTGGAGAACTCATTTATGAGTTCTTGAAGTTTTCTAGTGAAGGTTCTGGGTCTTCTAAATGCAGGACTATGTCATTGGCAAACAGATAGTTGGAGCTCCTTGTTCTGTTCACATCCCTCTGCTTTCCTTCTCTTGCCTAATTCTCTGACTAGAGTTTGAGGGAATATGTTGGATAGAAGTGGTGAAAGTGGATGTTCATGTCTTGTTCCTGTTCTTAAAGGGAATGGTTTCAGTTTTTCTCCATTCAGAATAATGTGGGCCTTGGGTCTGTCACAGAGAGCCTTTACAATGTAGAGGAATGTTTTTCTAGTATTTTAATCATGAATGCATGCAGTATTTTATCAAATGCTTTTTCTACATCTGTTGAGGTAGTCCTGTGATTCTGGTCTTTAAGTCTATTGATGTGATGAATTACATTTATTGATTTTTGTATGTTGAACCAACCTTGCATCCCTGAGATGAAACCCATTGGATCATGGAGCACTATCTTTTCAACGTGTTTTTGTTTGTGATTTGGCAGTGTTTTATTAATAATTTATATTAATCAAGTACATTTGCCTGAAGTTTTCTTACCTTGATGTCTTTGTCTGGTTTTGGTATCAGGGCGACACTGGCTTCATAGAAGGAGTGTGGAAGAGCTTCGTGTTTTCTATTTTGTAGAATAATTTGATGAAGATTGTTATTAGTTATTCCTTAAAGGTCTAGTACAACTCAGCTAAGAATCCATCTGGTCCTGGGCTTTTCTTTCTTGGTTGTTTTTTTTTTAAGTATGTATATTTGGTTGTATTTGGACACAGTATCTTTATTCCATTCATTCATTTTTATGTGGTGCTGGGAGTGAACCCAGGGTCCCACATGTACTAGGCAAGCACTCTACCACTGAGCCACAACCCCAGCCTCTTGGTTGGCTTTTGATGGATTTTTCAAATTCATTACTTGAAATTGATCTGTTTAAGTTTTCTACATACTCCTGGCTCAATTTGGATAGATCATATGTCTCTAGGAATCTGTCTATGTCCTCAAGATTTTCTAGCTTATTGGAATTTAAATTTTCAAAATATTTTGCATCCCAGGAGTGGCTGTGGTGGTATTTCCTTTTTCATCTCAGGTTTTAACAACTTGGGTTTTCCCCTCTTTCTTTTGATCAGCTTAAGGGCTTATCAATTTTGTTTATTCTTTCAAAAAAAAACCAATTTTTTCATTGATCTTTGAATTATTTTTTATCTCAATTTTATTGATTTTTGGCTCTAATTTTAATTATTTTCTGTCTTCTGATTTTAATGTTCATTTGTTCTTTTTCTATAGTCTTGAGATGTAATATTAGATGATTTATTTGGTAGCTTTCTAATCTTTTAATGTATGAGCTCAATGCTATGAACTTTCCTCTTAGAACTATATTCATAGTGACCCAAAGATTTCAAGATATTGCAACACTACTCTCATTTACCTCTTAGTCTTTTTTAAATTTCTCCCCTGACGTCTTCTGCTATCCATTCATCATTCAAAAGTGTATTATTTAGTTTCCATGTGTTAAAATAATTTCCATTTTTTACCATATCATTGATTTCTAATTTCATTATGCTCTGATAGAATGCAAAGTTTTATCCCTGTTCATTTGTTTTTGCTAAGATTTACTTTGAGGCCTAAAATATGGTCTATTTTAGACAGTGTTCCATGTGCTGCTGAAAAGAAAGTATATTCAGTCATTGAGTGAAATATTCCATATACATCTGTTAAGTCCAAATTATTAATTGTATTCTTTAGTTTTCTAGTATCTTTATTTAGTTTTTGTTTGGGTGATCTGTCCAATGATAAAAAAGGCATGTTAAAGTCACCCAGTATTATTGTGCTATGGTGTATTTAACTCAAAATATTGGGAAGTATTTGTCTAATGTACAAAAGTACTCCATTGTTTGGGCTATAAATACTCACAATCATTATTTCTTGTTGTGTGAGTCCCGTAAGCAGTACAGAATGCCCTTCTTTGTCTTTTCTGATTAACTTTGGATTGAAGTCCACTTTATCTGATATGACATCCTGCTTGTTTATGAGATCCATATGAGTGGTATGTTTTTTCCCATCCTTTTGTTGGAGACAACATGTTTGTCTTTAATCAAATCTGCCAACCTATTCAATTGAGGAGTTTAGACCATTTGTATTCAGTGTTATTATTGAGACATGATTTTTCTTTACTGTCATTTTTGTTTCTAGTGTTTAAACTGCATTTCATTCTCATTCAATTGACTATTCTTCTATTGTAGTTCCTCCCTCTGCTGGTTTCCTTTTTTATTTTTCATTTCTTCTTCATGAAATATTTTATGGAGTATGTTTGTAGTGCAGGCTTTCTAGTTATGAAATCTTTTAGCTTTTGTTTATTCTGAAGTTTAATTTTGCTGGGTATAGTATTCTTGGTTGGCATCTATTTTGTTTCAGGGCTTGGTATATAATATTCTAATACCACCTAGATTTTAGGGTCTGGGATGAAAAATCAGTTGAAATATGGATTTGTTTACCTTTAAATGTGACTGGACATTTTTCTCTAGCAGCTTTTAAAATTCTATCCTTATAGGCATTTTAGGCATTTTCATAATAATGTGGTTTTTAGTGGATGTGTTGTGATTTCATATATTTGGAGTTCTGTAAGCCTCCTGTATTTTAATTTCCATTTCATTCTTAAGGTTTGGACATTTTTCTGATATTCATTGAAAATATTGTGCATTCCTTTAGTTTGTGTTTCAGACCCTTCATGTATCCCAATGAATTTTAAACCTGGTCTTTTAATGTTATCCCATATTTCTTGAATATTCTATTCATGGTCTCTTAACTCTTTTCTTTGGTCACGTTTATTTTCAAGATTATATATTTTGTCTTCAAGGCCTGAAAATCTGTCTTCAAAGTGGTATAGTCTATTAGTGACACTTTCCACTGAATTTTAAAATTTTATTGATTCTTTCATTTCTAGGATTTCCATTTGATTGTTTTTCAGAATCTTTATCACTTTACTGAAGTGATGTTTCACTTCTTGTATTTTCTCTCTGATTTCACTCCTTATTTTGTCTTAACCCTTTGTAGAATGGGTTAACTAGAAACTTTCTTAATTCGTTCTCACATCTTTGGTTGTTTGAGATGGTTTCTTTCCTTGCTTTTTCATATTGTTTGTCTCCCTACTCATCAGTATGGTTCTGATTTCTTCTTTTAAGTGAAGGAATACTTTTTGAGCTTCTTTCTCTTAAAATCTCTGTGTTGGGTGAATACGCATATAATAATATTTTAATTCACTGTGTGATCTCTGCTGACCCCAATATCAGCCCCACTTTAAGTGATGTCACTAAGCCTTATTCACTATAGTCACTTCTGTGCCAGGCCTCAGTCTGTTCAACCTTATGAGAACAGAAACTTACGGCAGTTGACTTCTGCTGTTCCTCAAGTTCAGATATATAATAATTATAATAAAAGTTCTGGAACAGGTCTAAAAAGTAGTTGTTAAATTTAGTCAACTTCCTATAACCCTCAGTGAGGGTTTAAAGATGGTAAGACATAAGATTGGGCAATAGAGGGGACAGAAATGGGAGAATGAGAGGGAGGGAAGGAGAGGGATAACTGTAAAAAGTGTAATTTACACCAAGGTAAAGGAGAGAGATGGATGGGTGCCATTTGAAGTTGTAGCAGACAGTGCCAGAGAGTGAGTAGGGTATAAGAGAGGTGGGTATAGAATAGAGCTGGGAAAACAAGGATAGGAAGATTGATTCCAATTAATGCTTTAAAACTATTAGATGAAATCCGTCCAGACTGGTTGAAGGTACAAAGTTGGCAACTGGGTTAACAATTTTCATTCAAATTGAGGAGTTATTGTATGCTTAAAGTTGACCTTAGAGTTGTTTATAGCGTACCATGTCCAGGTGACAGAAATTCTTGTTTGGATTTCACTGGGATCTGTACAGTTAGCAGATGCCCATCAGTCTTAGGTTGCGGGGGGCCAGGGGACCGGTTCCTAGTTGCTATGATCGTCCCACCAGCAGGGCCACTGCCCAGTGCTCCGTTGGCACAGAGTTTCATGATACTGTGTGTAGTGGTCAGGATGCAGGCTCTGGAGTGTCCTTGTGCTTGCTGTGTGTCCCTGTGACCTCTTCCCGTCTGTTGGTTTCTTTTTGTAGTAGTGAAGGTCCTGGGGGCTGCCTCTGGGCACAGAAACACTGGCTATGGATTTCCTGTGGGTGATCTGTGGGCAGAAGTTTCTCGCCACCGACACACACCTCTCTGAAGTACAGTGGGGAAGGGGCTCCAGTGGTTCACCTGGATTCTAGTTCCCACTGCCCCAGGCTGTGAATCCCAGGGATTATGATTGAGCTGGTATCATCTCCTGTCTGCTGCAGAGCCCCAGGCACTGTCCCCTGGGGACTTGCCACTGGATACTCAGGCAGCGTTTCTGTGGTAGGCCCTGTGATCTCAGCCCATCTATCCAGATCCTGGGACCATCCCTAGTTCTCCTGTGGTGCCTCCCCTAGAGTCGGTGGTTGGGGGCCTGGTGAATCTACCTTTTTGTTGTTGCTGTTCAGAGCAAAGCTTCTGCACTGTTGCCTTTGTCTGGTCAAGTGCGCAGGAGAGGTTGCACAGAGCTGTCGCCCTGCTGGGTCGCAGAGGCTGAGTCGGGCTTGCTGTACTTCCCGACACTAGACCCTCCAGTCTGCTCCATTCCCCTGGCTTGTGGTGCAGGGGGAGGGAGGGCAGTTTCCTGGGTTCAGGGCCAGTAGTGGTCCTCCTAGAAGTCCTCTCTGAGCAGATTTCCCTGCAGGAACTCCCTCTGGTCTCTGGCAGCTGTCTGGGTAGAGGCCATGCTGACTTTCAGAGGCTGATGGCTCCACAAGATGGTGCAGTCCCCAGCTGTGAGAAGACGGCTGCTGCTTTCCACAAGTTGATCTTCAGCTGTTTGCACTGTCTAAGGAGCTTCCTGTTATCACTGCAGTTCCCATTGTTGCCCTTCAGTAGCCAGTTCTGTCTGTCCACCATTTTGAAGTGGGTGAGCTCCAGAGAAGGCCCACCCCACTCCCTCCGCTGCGCCTCCCTTACGTAGCACTTGGGGTGGGTGGTCAGGGCGGTCTGCGTTCCTCTTCCACCCTGGTACCCTCTCCTCCAGTCTCTCGGGGTCTCCGACCTTGCAGCGCGCTCACCCACCTCCAGTGTTTCCTTTCCTTCCCTGCCCCCTTGTGTGCTGCGGGGAGATGTGGCACTGCCTCCTGACTGCTTCCGCCGTCTTGCCAGTTCCTCATTTTCTTTTTATAATCGTTCTTTCAGTGTTTTGAAATCTTTGCCTGATTCAACCTCAGCAAGATGTTTTCCCATGTTTTCTTCTAGAAGTTTTATGGTTTAGGGCTTATGTTTGTGTCTGACCTCTAATTTAGATTCATTTTTGTATAAAATATGAAATAGAACATCATTCCTTGTATATGGATAACAAACTGTTCCAGTGCAGTTTCTTAAGAGACATCCTCCTGTCTCAGCCTTCCGAGCTGCTAAGATTGTAGGAATGCACCCTTGTGCCTGGCCCGGCAATATTTTGTAGTTTTCAGTGCATACAAATTTCACATTGTGTTTTCAGATGTACGCATCGGTGTGTCACACCTGCTAATATCATTGTCAATACCATTGTTTTTACTTCCAGTTTCATGCACTCAACACTAAAATACTGATGGTTGATTTGACATATTGATGTCCTAATCACCTTGCTAAGCTCACTTATAGCTCTAGCTTCCCTTTGGTCTTCTACATAAATGTTTCACCTCTTCTTTCTGACCCAAGCCCTCCCTGCCCAGGATAGGGCCTCCAGGCGGTGTCCAGGAGCAGTTGTGTAAGTAGGTGTCCCTGGGCTTCCAGGAGAGCACTGAAGAAGGGTGCTAACTGCGGGTGTCCTGCAGATGTCCTGTATCAGGTGAGGGGTGTCATTCCAGCCCTAGTTTATTTGATTTAGTAAAACATTTTGAAGTTTCAACCATGTTTCAGCATATGTTGGAATGTCTACCTTGATTTTTTAAAAATTATTCAACTAGCTCATTACTGATTGATAGCATAAGCTGCTGTGAGTCATGATGTGTTCCTCTTTTTGTGTGGTCCTGAGCTCAGTGTGCTTCAGTTTTGTTTAGAATACTCCTATCTATATTCATAAGGAATACAGATAGGAATAGGTCTCACATGGACTTGCATCTCCCTTTGTTTCTCGAGTCTGGATGGAGATTTGTCAGCTCTATTGACCATCTCATGGATTGGCCTGTGTTCCCGTCTTCAGCTCCAGTGTTTTCTGCCCCAGTCCATATATTCTGCTTATTTCAGGCTATGTTTTCTGTTCTTCTTCTAATTTATTTGAGCCAAAATCATTGTTTGACACACTTGTTTTCCTAATATGCGTTTTTAATAGTATTAATTTTCCCCAAGTACTGCTTTAGCAGCATTCCACAATTATTTTTCGTTTATTTATTTTATTTATTACAATTATTTTACAAATTAAAAAACTTTTTTGTTGACCTAGAGATTTGTTATAGTGATTATAAGTTTCCAAATTTATGGGTATTTTCTGCAAATCCTTTTTATTTTAATTGCTTTTGTCAGTGAACACATTTTTTTATGACTTGAATCCTTTTAAATGTACTGAAACTATTTTACAAACCAGACTACTGTTTATTTGGGAAAATGTTCCATGAATACTTGAAAAGAACATGTATGTCATTTCTTTTGGGTGGAGAGTATTAAAAATGTCAGAAGGGGCTGGAGTTGAGGCTCATTGGTAGAGTACATATGTGAAGCCCTGGGTTCGATCCTTAGCACAATAAATAAATAAATAATCCATTGACAACTGAAAAATTTTTTAAAAAGATCAATTAGAGGTCAAGATAATTGATTTTATTGCTCAGATTTTCTATATTCTTACTAGCTTTCTGTGAACCAGTTGTATCAATTACTGAGATATTCAAGTATCACCCTATAATTATGGCTTTTCTCCTTCACCTTGCAGCTCTGTTTTTGCTTCCTGTGATTTTAAGTGGTTACTAGGTACATTAATATCTAGGGCTTTTACGTATTCCTGATTCATACCATGAAAAGTCGTTCTTTGTCTCTGATGTTGTGCTCGGTTCTAATTAGCCACTCCAGGGCTCCCTTGATCAGTGAGGTGTGTCTCCTCCCACCCGTGTTAACCTCTGTGTGCTTCTAATTTAAGCTGTTTCTTATAGGCCGTGTTCAGTGGTTTGCCCATGTTTTCCAACTGGACCCCTGTCCCTTTCAGTCATGACATTAGACCATGTACAATTAGTGATGATCGATATGGCTATATTTAAACTTACCTTTTATCCTCTCTTTTCTTTGATTTTTTTTTAAATATTTTCTGCCTTTTTTTGTACTAAATATCTTTTAAGACCTATTTTATTAGCAAAACTTTGGTCTTTGGTTTTACTCATTGTTTTAGAACTTATACATGTTTAATGCCCAGTCTGTCTTTGAGCAGTACTGTACTTTATGTGTGAGGACCATGTAATAATATACTTTCATTTATTCTCCTCCAGTCTTTGTTCTGTTTTTGCCATACATGTATTTCTACGTACGCCATAAACCTCGGGGTGCATTGCTGTTATTTTGGTGTAATCAGTAAATTCTCTTTTAAGTTTTTTCAACTTAATCTGACATATTCACCAGTGTAAGTGCCATTTGTCACCCTGTGTGCCTCTGTGTAGAGTCACATTTCCGTCTGTTATCGTCGTTCTTACATAAGAAGGAGCCCCTGTACTGTGTCTTACGGGGCCCTTCTGCTGCCAAAGCAGTTTTCAGCTTCTGCCTCTGCAGAAGTTCTCATTTCATACTCACTTCCAAAAGACTTTCTGATGGATTAAGAGGGTGAGCTGACAGTTGTTTCAGTATCTTAAAGAAGCGACTCCATTCTCTCTTCACTCGTGTCGTTTCTGAGATAAGTCTGCTGTCATTCCTCTCCCTGTTTTGCTCTACCTGTTTTAAGAAGCCCTCTTCACCGCTGGTTTTGGGCAACTTGGTAAGACTTGCCTTGGCATCGTTCCCTCCCTGGCTCCACTCCTTGAAGTTTACTGAGCTTCTTGGGCTGCAGATAGATAGCTTTCAGCAGATTGAGGGCAGATTCCATCATAATTTCTTCAAATATTTTCATGTCTCACACTTCTTTACGATTCCACTTGTGAGCATATTCTGCTGCTTCAAGTTGTCCAGTGACTCTTGGGTCCTCCCTCCCTCCCTGCCTCCTTCCTTCCTCTGTTTCTTTGTTGACCATTTAGGACAGACTTATTTCAGTGATTCCAAGTTTGTTAACCTTTTCTTTTTCTAACATATAAATTTCCATTGATCCCAACCCATGTGTATTTTTCATCTCAGACATCATGGTTTATATTTGTAAAAATCTGAATTGGATCTTTTAGAAACACCTTTTGCATCTCAACATGTGGAATGCTGTTATATAAGCTGGTACTGTCCCTTTCTGTTGGTGCTAACATCTATGAGTCATATTTTTCTGCTTTACATGTCTGAAACTTTTTGATTGGATTCCAGATGTGAATTTTACCTGGCTGGGAGCTGGGTTTGTTGTTGTTTTCATTATTACAAATACTCCTGAACTTTAGTGCAGGATGCAGTTAGGTACTTGGGGATACTTTGATCCCTTAGAGTCTGGCTTTTGAGATTTCTTAAGCGGGCGAGCACTGTTTGGTCTGAGGCTAACTGATCCCTGTTATGGAGGCAAGATCTCTCCCAGAACTCTGACCAAGGCCTTGAGGCTTGCCTGCGCTCTCCAGGCTTCCCCCTGCCTGGTGGCTCCTGGTGGCACTGCAGCCCTGGCTGTCACCTGGAATTCCCCTCTGCACTCTGACTCTGTCGAGGCAGCTACCTGGGGTACATCTTTTTTTTTTTTCCCTTGGAAACCTAGATTTTCAACTTCTTAAATTAGTTTGTATGTTCCTCTATTTTCCATCAGATATTTTCAAGCACCTTGAGAACAGCTTCAGTACTTTCAATGTCATTCATTTCTAAGTATTTTACAGTTTTTATTATGATTTTTACTTGTGTCAGAATCACTTTGCACAATCCATATGCCTTTTTTCCATTCATCAACCATGGCCTTCTCTAGAACTCCTTTTCCTTCTGTGGGAGCACTTCCGGCAAGAGCGGGCTCTGGGGAGTCTGTGTGGACAGACGCTGTGACCTTGCGAGAGTGAAAGCCACCATCTTCACAGCAGTGGTCCTTCCCTGGGAGCTCTCGCCCTGCGCCTGCGTGCAGTGGACTCCAGGAGAAGCCAGGGGTCAGCCCTGGAGCGTGGCCAGTTGGCCCTCGGGCATCCCCGTGAGCGGGCCCTGTGCTGCTCTGCAGGTCCCCATGGCTCGGCCTGTCTTGTTTCCACCTCGGCTGCCCCCCTCCAAGACGGGCTTCCCTCTGTCGGGGTGGTCTGTGGAGGAGGGCGGAGGCGGCAGCACAGGACAGGCTGTGGCCCCGGCCCAGGCCTGGAAGACGTGTGCCCACCCACCTGGCTTCCTGCACGGCCCCGGGTCTCGGCTCAGGTCCACGCTGCGGCCTGCTGCAGGGGAATCACGGCAGCTCCAGCAGCCGGGACCCCAGAGGCCCTTCTCTGCCCAGGGCTCCTGGGCAGAGTCTGCTCTGCAGAGAGGCTCCTTTCCCCCAGACTGACCTTGGGAAACCTTGCGTAGGCCCTCTTGGTTCTGGAATCCCTCTGAACTGTATCTATGTCCACGCCAGGTGGTCCCTCCTGCTTGCTACTCAAGTTCACATCTTTTGGTTGGAGACACAGGTTGTTCCTCTGTTTTCTCTACTTGGAGATTAGAATAAATGAATTTTCTTGGGGATTTTTAATTGCTCTTCGCAACTTTTCGTCTTCGCAAAGTGTCTATAGAACCTGCAAGTCTCAGCTTCTAAGGCACAAATGGACGGTGTGTAGAATTCCAAATACCGTCTCGTCAGTCTCTAAGCATCACTCTTAGGTATTAAACTAAAAACTTCAAATAATATGTACTAATGTAAGATGTTGTCTTCTTTGAAAGTATATCCAAATTATGATTTTTCTGCCCCCTTCTTGCCTTCTCCAATGCCAAGTGGGCCGATCACTACTTATTAGTAGGATCTGAGGCTTCTTCCAGAACCCCTTAAAAGCATCCAAGGGTCACATGCCCAGAGTGGGATAAGGTATCTTTTCCCAGTGACAGCTCACGACATGCTTTCCCCAAGGCGAAGCCAGCAGAGGCTGTGGGGTTTTGTAGGAGAAGACCTACACAATCAGATTCCTTCTAGACACAATCCATAGTGCATAAAAATTAATCAAGTCCTACCATGACTTGCTTTATTCATAATACTTAATGGTCATGTAATAGGAGTTTTTATTCAGCAGTTAAAGTTCCTAAGTGCGAGTTTTACATGGAGATAGGTGTTATGTGATGGTTTAATTACACACCTTTGTGCACACCAAAGGAAATGGGTTATATAGGTTTTGTAATTAAGGAAGGACTTCGGAGAGAGAGAACCTAGGGTGAACTGAGCTTTTAAAAAGTGTTTATCTTCTTTGGAAAAAGTTCCACCCAGGAAGCAATACCTGAAGTTAGCGGTGGTTTGTATGTACACAGCACATGTGCTCCCTGCCCATCTCTCTGCACGTCCACGCTTACCACATTCGAGTTCCAATTAAATGGTTATCATGACCGCCTTTCCTTTAAATGTAGCATAACATTTTCCCCAGACATCAATTTTAAGTTTGTCAAGCAAGTCACCTGGTATTGGGCCAATACAATTTATCAGGATCTCCAAATTCCTGATTTTTTAAAATGCAATCTATTCAATGTCTCCAAATTAGACTTTAAAAAAAAATAGAACACGGATTTTCTACCTTCTCTGTATTACCAAAGCCAAACTGTAACTCACTCTTCCTGCCTAGAACACCCCTCCTGTGCGCCTGCCATAGCCTCTTCCCTCAGCCTCCAGCTCAGCACCGCCTGCAGGGTGGGGAGGTGTCCAGGTTACAGATCTGAGCAGCCCCTTGTGTGAGCGGGTGCCTTTCCCTCCAAGTTGGTGAACACCGCCTCCGCGGCCTCTCTCCTTGGGAAGAGGCTTTCTCCCCGTGGTTTCAGCCTCAGGCCAGCAAGAGGTGGTGTGATCCTGCCACAGTGGCTAGATTGATGGGAAGGAGAGGAGGCCTCCTCTGAATTCGGGTGCTGTGCCCAAAGAACGGGGGATGCGGGTACACAGAGTCAGCAACCCCACCGTGTCACGCTCAGCTTTCAGGCCCAGCCACTCTGCCTTTGTAGACAGAGCCGCACCCTGCTCTCACATTCCTGAGGCGCCTGAGGTCGCCCACTTCCTTTGGGGCTGTCTGGTTATGCCTGGCTCCCAGCGGGACTCTGAGACACCTGGGCTTGGGTGCTGGTTGGTTCTCCTCAACACTCTGTCCATTCACGGAGAACAGAGTTCAGTCGGTAGGGTGATCAATAACGCCAATGTCACCAGTCACCCCGGGCCAGGGAACCTGGGCTGGATATGCCTTTCCTTTTCCAAACCCAGCCCTGTGGCTCCCAGCCCTGCTCCTCCCTGGCTAGGTGAAGGGGCGGTCCCTGTCTTCAGGGAGCTCATAGCTGTCCCACAGTGCCGCCTCCAGGGACAGAGTCCCAGCCAAGTGTGCGGTTCTGGGCAGAGATGTCTGTCTCCATACAGAAAACAATGGCCAGCACCTTAATGGAAAGAAGGCAGGAGCACAAATACCTGATCCTCTGTCCCCCACCACGACATTGTTTGTTCTGAACTGGGGATTGAACCCAGGGGCACGCTACTACTGAGCCACCTCCCAGCCCTGTTTGTTGTCTCAAAATAGAGACAGGGTTTTGCTAAATTGCCAGGCTGGCTTTGAACTTGTGTTCCCTGCCTCAGCCGCACGAGTAGCTGGCCACCTCTTTAAAATGAGGCAAGCCAGAAAGACACCCAGTAGATATCCAGTAGACAAAGCCTACAGTTTTGTAACATGTTTAAAAAAAAAAATCCTCTTTTTAAAGGTATATTATCAGGAGAGCATATTGGATACCTTGGCAGGAAACTGTTTAGAGGGCTTTTGTAGGTACATGGCATGACCAGTGCTCATGGATGTGCTTCCAGAATGAGCCATAAAGAACAAGGACACATCTGCAGACACTGCTCTGTACAACGTGTGTGGCTTAGGAGGCCCCAGCATCCTCATCTGGCAATGCTGGTGACCTTGCCTATCTTGCAGGTTCAGTAGTAGAAGGTTGGAAAGGAGTTTGGTTTGGGTGGCCGCAGAGCTCCACGGTGGACAGGCTCCCAGGTCTAATGCAGGGTTTCAGATTGCACAGCTAGCCGTCCTGTGTGTTCATTCCCTCAACAAACCTAAGCAGGGATTCCTGGTCCTCATTCTGGGGAGACAGCTGTGAGCCACAAGGGCAAGGTCTCATCCCTTGCAGTTGGGGAAGTAGGCAAAGAGCAAAGACTCCGAGGATATGAGCCACCAGGAGCACCAGGGAGAGAGCTTAGCGAGAGCAGCTGCCGAGCCCCAGGGCAGAGTGCAGACACTCAGCACGCAAGCCAGCCAGAGTGACAGAGAGGGGCAGGGCATGCATGGTGGCCTTGCTGTGACTCGATTTCCTAGGGCCACTGAGGAATGACCTAGCTCGACTGTGTGACCTACCTGGTGTTGTTCATGATGACTCACTTGACGTGGCCTGTGCTTGGTAACTGCAAGAGTGGCTGTACTCAGAGTCCAAGACTTCCTTGCTGGCCTCAGCTCTGAAGTCCCCTCCCACATGCACCCAGGCCCTGCCAAAGCTCTGTGCACTCTGCCCTCAGCTCTGGCACCGCCTCTGCCTGGCTGGTGGACACTTGGGCACCTGTAGATTTCAGTTCAACAGTGTGCTCTCTGGGAGGTCCACTGACTGTCCCAGGTGGACTGAGGGGCCTTCCTCAGCTGTCCTCCCCCTGGCATGGACAGTATCGCAACACAACCATGTGTTTACAAACATCCACGGCTGTGTCTCTCAGCTGGCCTTCCCAGATTGGGCCGAGCAGGTCATTCAGCACTGAGCAATGCGGGGATGGGCAGATGCAGCGTGCATTGCATGCTGGGGGAATGGACTTCTGACAGCAAGGTACAAGGTAGGGTCTGGTAAGACAACCCTACAATATCTTTGCAATATGCACTGTCACACAAACACGCTTATGCCAAGGATCTCATCAGGAAAAGCCCTCAAGGGGGAATATGTTATTAAAATTTTAGAACTGTAAAATAAGAAGGAACTCTTTTCATCATTTAAATGTCCTGAATTAACAGAGGAAGCAGAGGACCAGGGAAAGGAAGCCAGCCTGCCTAGGGTCCGGGAAGGGTCTCGTGTTCCGATTTGCTAGCATTTGATATCAGAGTGGGCTTGGCATGCTCTGCGTCAAGGGTCCCCAGATCCCGACACTGCACCACTTCAGTGAGTCAGTGGACAAATCAGCGGCCGGGTGGGTGGAAGGGCGCTATGCCATACTTTTGATAGAATTTTAATTTCTGGATTAGATACCTGATGCACAGACCTGCTCTCTAGATTTTTTCTTTCCATCTGTGGAGTCCTAAGGCAACAAGCCTGAGTCAAAAGTAAATTATTAGTAAACATTTGAAAGTGAGAAACAAATTAATCGCGGAACACTTAGCTCCTTCTTTCAAAAGCACACTTGAAAATTGCTAAGACTTTATTCTGTGAGAATGCTTGAATCTCTCCCTAAATCATAACACGGGTAAACTTACCGAAATATTTTTACAATTTTATTAGAGGTTTTAATTCATTGCTTTATCTATCTCTGTTAGACTGCAAAATAGCTTTAAATATTCAAGTGGTAATTAATGAATCTTTTATGTTGCAAATCAAACATTTTCATCTGTGTGCTGATGGAGCAGCAGCCAGGAAGGATTTAAAGGGTAATTGTTTCTGCCTCTGCCACACTATTGACCAGCACTGGCCTTGTTTTGGGCGTGGTCTGTGACCATGGCCAAGCGGGCCAGCGCTCAGCGAGGACGATGCCTGCTCTTTCTGGAGTTCAGGTTTTCTTGACATGTGTCTTGCCAGAGACATTCCCAGCTAGATGGAAAGTCTTTGTGGAATTTTTGCTTGAGTGCAAAATAATAGAAAGCATGTGTATGTTTAAAAAGGATCAGCTTAATGGCAAATGAGCACCGACTTACGTTAATATTCTATTACAGTAAAAACTCCTCTTTAATAAATTTTCTCCAGGCTTTTTTCCTCCCAGAATCTCAGACTTTTCTAAGTGGCATGCCAACCCCAAGAAAGTACATACGATACGTTTGATTTACGTTAAGTCAATAGCATGCGCAAGCCATTTGAAATTGCATTTTAAGAAACATAAACCAGAGGAAACCCATATAGCACCAAATACTGACAAGGGCAAAATGTGTTGGCTTTTCAGAGGCTCAAATGCCTTGTAAATATTATTCTATTTAGAAGATATTTTAAAAATGTGGAGGTTCATGTCAAATGGCCAACATAGCCAGTCTGCAATCCTGGAGTAGCTCAGGGCTTCCAATCCAGCTGTGCGAAGGCCCTCACAGGAGGAAGCAGCTCTGCTTTCCTCTCCTGCCCACTGTGGCAAGTGGGAGGTGGAGCCGCCCGAGAACCTTCACAAAGGGAATGACACATTCTTGATCAGAGGCCACACCGCCACCCCGTGTTGTTCTATAGCCCTAATTAATACTGGACTTGGTGACATTTATGTATCAGAGCAAACAGGAAACAATTTATGTCACCTAAAGCTTTTTAACAAATCGATGCAACTATTTGTAATTGCTTGTTTCACAAGATTAAAAGTGCCAAGGCCTGATCTTGGCCCACGGATTTGTGGTCATCGCGACCTGTGCTTCCGTTGTTTTTTTTTTTTTTTTTTTTTTTTTTTAAAGAGCATTGGTGATCAGCACTGACTTCCATCAAGTGATCCATATTGCTAATATTTCTGGAATTTTAATATTTCTGTAGTTAGAATTTATAGCTGATCAAATGTGGTTACCTAAATTGCTGTTGCTGGTAGACAGTTTAACTGTCTTTATTAATTACAGTATAATTTAATGTTTGAGTACCGGCACTTGTGTTGGTCATTTTTACAGCTCGAGCAGTTATCTGCCTTATGACGAACCATTTTAGCATTTTCAATGGAAATTTGCTAATATGATGAGTGATAAAAATGTCACACGCTGGTAAATAATGATTATTGCTTTGGCTGAAATTAATTCTTGAAAGGCCGGTTACCTTCATATTATAACTTGAATCGTGTCTTTCCCTCCCTATATTCTTGGTACATCCCCTCCCCCGACACACCAACAAAAGGCTATTGATAACGTTGGGTGAATATATATGTTTTGATATTCAGCACCGAATGTGACTTTATAACTAGTGGAAATATGATGACATAGGGTTTTTTTTTTAAATAAAATACTGTTTAAAGATAAATAATTAGGTTATATGTAAAGTGATGGTTCTCTAATGCAAATATTGTTCCAGAATTAAAACAGTGTTTTTGTATTTAATTTCTCTCCAGTGTGAATTCTCTGTTAGGCCTTTCATAAATCAGTACCTTAAGGATTGAGACCAAGTTCACTGTATTTGAATAAAGAATACTTCTGACTTAACTACAATGAAAATATGAATTGTGACTGCAAGTCTGCATATACATATGTAATATAATCAAGACATGTAGTCAAGAATGGCTAATAGTTTTTGTTATCTTTTTTGGTGGGGGACTACAGTATTAGAAAACTGCTTGCGTTGTGTAAAATTAGCCTTCAGAGTCATGCTCTTTATATATAAAGTTCCCCATTTAAAAGGGGAATCAATTCTGGGGTCTGCCACCTTGTTGATCGGAGTGGCAAGTCTGGAGTGTGCCAGAGTTCCTGCTTCAGGTCGGTCCTGAAATACCAGGAAAGCACAGGGCGTCCTCGGCTAGCCTCACCAATGCGTCCTCTCAGGGGATTTCAGGGGACCCTGGTACTGTGTTCTTAGAAGCCAGGAGAGGTTTAGGTGTCCTGCTAGTCACTGCACTAGAGGTTTCCAGAGTATGGCGTAACTGTCAGTGAAGGGAGAATGTTCACCTGCAACCTAGCAGCAAATTCTATTTGTTTAAAAAAAAAAAAAAAAAGCATTCAGAACTTTCCTTCGGGCTTCTCAGAACAATGCTGGGCAAGAACACTGTCTGCCAGCATCTGTGGGCGCTTCACCACACGGATACGGCAACGATGCGAGTCGTCGCATGTGCTCGAAACCACACGTTATGGGTTCTGTGTTCTGACGGCTCGGCGGCTTCAAGCGCCGTCTTCAATGTACTGGCAATTTAACCTGTGCCGGAAGATGATTCTGGGATCCATTAATACTTCCCATGTATACATGAGAGAATGACACTAAAGAGAAACTGCACAATTTTTAAACATAGTGAATTTTTTTTAAATGACAAAAAAGTCAGGTAGTTTTTCTGGGACATTTTGGTTCCTGAGTTGTTTTCTGCACTGAACATGGCTATCCAGCGCACTTTGGATAGAATATTTTTATAGAATCATTTGTTCTAATCTAAGCATTTATCATTATATGCAAAAAGATTTCTTGATGAGAATATTATAGACGGTGCATGTTTTTGACATTAGCATTTTATTTGGATGACTAATCTTGCAGATGTGAAATTTTAATGAATTATTCATGAAATTGCTTTCCTCTGAAATTTTAGTTTGCTCTTAATGCTAGTTATTAAACATTTTGTTTTTCTTTATAAAATTTGATGAAGAGAAATAGGAGTGTGCTTCCTCAGGAGACAGCCCTTGTCGGTGCTCCTTCCCAATCCTCCCAGTGCATGCTTTCCTTGGAAATCTCATCCTCCAAAAGGGCTTCTGCTTGGCTCGTGGTGCAGCTTGTAGAGAAGCCCGACGGTGACTTGGCTCTGAGGCAGCTGGCTGAGGAGCCCCAGCCTGTGCCTCGCACACAGCACCAGGGCTCAGGGAACAAAGTAGGCCGGGGCAACGTTGAGCACCAGTGTGAACAACCAGCGTCTTTATTGCATTTGAGAACGCTATCGTGTCAGTCGTCAGTACTGACTACACCACATTTTTTTTTATTGTCTGTAGCCACAGACATGGAATGATGGAATTACACTTGATGTCAAGGAATGAGTTTCTTTTATGCCTTATCAAAACAAAACAAAGCAGCTCTAGTGACTGGCGGCACGAACACATGGATCACCACGCTCAAGTCTGGACCACGCTGTGGCCACCACGGCCGCCCGCAGGGAGCAGGGTGACATGAGCTGCCAGGCCCACGGGATGCCTGGAGGGCTATAGACCTCCTCCTCTGGATAAAAGGGTGAAACCGACTTGCTAAACATTCAGAATGTCAGGAGGGGATGCCAGGAACCCAAAGGCACCGCACAGATGGAGGGTGGTCATGAGCACAGCCCATGAGCCCTGCAGGCAGCTCAGCTGGGATGGGTGGGAAAGGGGCAAATATGCATGAAGTCGCCTTGTTTTTATGACTTAAAAAAGAGAAAAATCTAGTGATTTACGTCACATTTTAGGTTAAGAATCCATGTTTTTCTTTATTAGGTCTGAGGGGACACTGGGAGCATCCTTTTAGGACAGTTGGAAGGGTCGGCGGTCACTCTTAATGCATAACCTCTTTCTTTTCTTTGCTGGTCCAGTCTGGCAGCCTCGCTCGTCCTACAGGGACAGACTCTAGGGACAGTAGGGTGAGTCCGCATTCCTGACACTGCCTTTGTCTGACACATGGGACCCCCTCCCTAATGTATGCCTTTCTCTGAGGAGAGGAAAAAAAAAAAAGTAACAAACTGTCTTTACATCTTGGCACCTTGTAAAGTTTTTCTTTTTTTATACAAAACTTCAAATATCTCCAACACTCCCCATTATGAATCACTACTTCACTGATAAACTTTGAAAGTGTGACCCTAGAATTTCATCATGCAAAATATTTACTGCAGCAGGAGAAAACATTTTTAAACAACATTTTTTTTTTCTTTTTTCAAATGTATGAACTTGTTTTAAGACAGCCAGGAAGGCAGTGGCAGGATAAAACACAAGGGACAGGAATGTATCAAAAAACAGATTAAAACACACACCCACGCACACACGAACCTGTACAAAATGCTCCAATCGATGATAACGGGAAAAAAAATCCATCAACTATGTTACAATTTAAAAGCAAAAAAAAAAAAAAAAAAAAAAAAAGTTTCTCCCTCCCATGTCAGAAAACGTCATCCAATATTCTCAAAGCAAAGGAAGTACAGCATGTTCTGCAATTCCATTACATACAGCAGTTTTTTTTCCCCCAAGGATGTTTTTGTTGTTAATATAAAGCAGTTGCACAAAAAGCAAAGGTGTTTTGACAAACAGGTGTATGCATTTATTCCTTTTTAGGAACAATATCTAAAAAAAGAACCGCCCTCTGCCCTCCCCCAAAAAAGACAAAGATTCACACAGACACATTGGGATTTATGTACAACATAATAAGCCCCATCCTAAGGAAGCGACCGGAACCCCCATGGGATACAGAATCGGAACTGTAGAAATCATAGTGACATTTGCTTGCTGTGAAGCCTGAGAATTGCTTTTTCAGTTGGTTCTTCTGCAAGGCTATGATACCTGCAAAGATATGTAAAATCTAATTTTTCTTTTTTTTTTTTCTTTTTTTGCTACAGTCTTTAGACTAAGCATGCAAGACATACAACTAGGTGCAACTGAGTGAAATGTATTTTTTAAGTTTTCATCATTCCTAAGGTTTGGACTGAGGTATGCGTACTAACAGTCTCTCATGCTGTTACCGTTACTCGTGTCTAGCTACACATGCTGAGAATGAGCTAATCTACCAGATTTTTATCCTCTTTTGAATACCACCCTAACCAGCAACCACTCCGTTTAGAAGCATGGGGCCCTTCCCGGGACCCCCTGGCTACTGCCTGCACATCACGAAGCTGCCTGGAGAAGTGGGGGAGCCGTGAGGGACCACAGACTGCCCTTCAAATAGAAAGCAGAGTGACGCTTCCAAGGTCATTGCCAAAGACGTTTTTGTACCAAGCTTATGAGTGGACAGGAGTGTTACTTTTTTTTTTTTTTCCATTTTAGTAAGTGAAAAATGTTGTCCAAAGTCTATTCCAAAAAGATAAATAATATAAAGACAAATTGGAGGATCTATGCCAAAATAAACCAAAATTAATGCAGTGATCACAGCACAGTTCTTAAACAAAAATGGCATGTAATCTCACTAAATAACAACAAAAATATTCTAGAAATGCTATCATGTGGTCTAGGTTCAATTGCAGATGCTTTTCGGTTCTTTCTGGTTTTCAGCTTAACTGTCTCCTCTATTGGACATGCTCGCTTCCGGTGGCAACGCTCACAGCTCTTTGAGATGGGACTTCGTTCCTTCTGTAGCAACTATAATACTGTGTCCTATTTTCATCTTCAGTAGCCCCATAATTTTTCTTAATAAGGATGAGTTTTGGTCTCTGTAGAGGTACAAGAAGAAGAAAAAAAGAAAAACTAGAAAAAAGTAACAACTTTGGTTCCTTTACCTACTTGGTCTTCTAAATCTGCTCTATGGCCAACTTTCTCAGGTTAGCAATAGCCTGTATCTTTTATCATTTGCTTCTAAATCCTTTCACCTCCCTTGATCAACAATAAGAGGATATTTGGCTTCATCAGATAAAGCATAAAACAGAGAACATAATTTACCTTTGTGTAATATCTTTGGTAATTTTAGAAATAAAAGGTACAAAGAATATAAATTAAGCTCCAAAAGGCTCTCAAACTAAAAACAAAAGCTACAGTTCTAGATAAATACATGTCAGGGAAATGGGTGCAGACGGAGGTGTGGCCGGGCTGGAGGACCGAGACCGTGGCACTGTGAACGCCCGGTGCGGCTCCCCGGAAGCCCAGGGCCTGCAGGACCTGGTCTACCTGATGTCTTCTGTCGGACAGTGATGGTGACACACCAGTCGCGCACCTCCCTGACACACACTTCGGCATTTGCTGAACTGGGTCCTCATTAACACCCTCAACAAGAGCGACCTGAAGTCTAATTTGCATTTAAACAGAATAGTGCCACCAGGCAGCTCCAATGATCCAGCCTCCGCACTGCCCCCCTCCAACAAAGTTGCTTTGGGGGAGCTGGCCTCTGGTCACTTTGTAGTCAAGGCAGCACACGGTGGTCATCCCAGCAAGGAGCCCCAGACCCTGACCCCGTGGTCATGGAGAGAGAGCCATTCCCATCCACGAGGTCAGCCTAATCATCACCGTCTCCCTGCCTGTGTTCTTGTGCTGGTGCAGTGCTGTGGCATTTATTCAGAATGATGCTTCTTATTTTCAAAAAAAAAAAAAAAAAAAAAAGGAATTCTGAACAACCCCTCACCACCCCAATACTGCTCTGTGGAATGAGTCTGCATTGTTCTGAGTGTGTCTCTATTTTTTTTCTGTCATTCATTCTCTTTCTGGCAGGACGTCCCATCTGTGTGACGGGACCTTCATGTGTAGAGTTGCAGCATTTGGGACCTTTTTGAAAAAAGACCAAAACGGAATGTTTTCTGACTTCAGAGAAACGTGGTGGCGTCTGTAGGAAAATGGAATGAGTGACAGAAAACTACGAACGAGAAATGACATTCAGCTCTGTGTAATAAAAAATACCTATCAACATTCATCACAAGGTACAGAAAACTTTAAGCCTCCAAGAGGCCGTGGGCCCAAGTGGAGGCCTGAGGTCAGAACTTAAAATGGTAAAGTAGAAGGAAAAAAAAAAAAAAGCAATACATTAAAAAGTTTGGGATAATTTTAACCCCGCCCCCCAATACACACACAAAGGCCTTCCCCATCCCAACTGGAAGCAAAAAAAAAAAAAAAAAAAAAACAACAAAGGCGTAAAGGCAGTGATATCAACATGCGGTACTGTGCAACAGGTCGTCCACTGGAGTCCTTGATCCTGGCAGAGGCGTGGTCTGCAGCTCAGGTGCGCAAGCTCAGTCGGCGTCCTCAGTGTCCAATGCCGGCAGGACTGCAGTTCAAAGTCTGCTGCTAAAAGTGAATCTCAGTTTAGCAAATTTACAACACTGATGTTGACTGTGAAGAGAGGAAAATCCCAAGTACCAAACGAGTCCATCCAACGCACAGAGTACAAATTCCTTTTTTCAACAAAAAGTAGAAAAATCAAAAATACTCCCAAATGGGATTCTTGATGGCACTAAGAGTTAACACGTTTCAGAGTTGCCAAAGTGTAGTGAGGCTCCTCCAGCCTGTTCGGCCAACGCAGAGCCACTGCACTGCAAACTTTGGACATGTTTTTGTTTCTCGTCTCTGATCTTCCCTCTCGGACTGGCCCCGCCCAGGTGTTCACTCCATGTCCTCATTGACCGGTTCGTCTTCATAATCTCTGTCATGGTCAAAATCTGGACTGTGGTTGGCTGTTGTCACCAAGGACAGAGGCCCTTCAGCTTCCTCGGGATCGAGGGGCTCTTCTTTGACGTGCACAGGATGCCTGGGGAAATAAAGAGAGGGTCAGAGGGCACCTGGGGCCTGGCGCACCCTGACCCCACACTGTCCCACATGGGAGCTTTGTGCCGCTCAGGGGCCCCATGTGGCAAGCTGTTCTGTGGTGCCGCTCTGGCACAGCTGGTCTCAGACCGGGGGCTTGTGTCCTGCTCTATCTCTCAGTCCCAAGGACCTTATTAGAATGTAGCAATGAGTCAGGTGGTCTGGGGGCAGGCCTGAGACTCTGTATTTCTAATGTCCCCCAGCCCGAGTGACCGACAATGGGCCCGCGTGGGCCCGGGGTGGAGGTGGGGGAACACCACCATTCAAATCATTCCCTAAAATGGGAATCTATAACAGCGATGGTTTGTGGGGACCAGAGCGCAGGAGATGGGGCTAATCGTGGCTTGCTGTGTACTCTGCTAGTTAACATGCAGAACCTGTGAAAGAACTCTCCAGAGGACGACCCCAAGCAAGGTCCTATCATTAATCAACTTCAAGGAAACACAGCACAGAGACACCATGATACATGCTTGAAACTCCAAATTAATGCATATTTTTACAAACTGTCAATAAGGCAAGAAAAGCCCTGCCAGGAAACACAAACGGAGAGGAGAAGTCTCGCTCCACACAACAGTACGATAAGGAAGCGGGCCACAATCAGAGTAGTGCTGTCAGCCATAAACAAGGCGAAACATGCAGCCCTGCTGGTAGCGGCCACGGGCCTCGATGTGATCTGCCAGCTTTCTCATTATGGACCAGAGCTTGGTTCACCCGAAGGGGACTGGGGTGATCACACAAAGCCACTCTGATAACAATTGAGAAGTGTTGTTCGTAAATCATATTTACAACAGATCCTTTGCAAATACAAATTACGTTCTGTTGCTGGGCTTTTGATATGTAAAAGAACCATTCAAGTTAAAAAAAATAAAATAAAACCTCCCCTCTCTGGGACTGGCTGCAGAAGGGAGGATTTTTGTTTTAATTGACGTTATCAAGTATTAGTAAGGAGAGGTGGTGCTGGGATGGTTGGCTCCCTAAATAATTGATGCAGTGTGCAACAAAGGCCCCAGAACCATTTAAAAACAAACAGAGGTGTGCTTGGGACTGCCCTGGAAGACGCAGCCTTCAGAATCAATCTGCTCTGAAATCAGCATGGCATACAGAGAGGTTGGGGGACAAGATGTCAGATAAATAGCTTTAAAAGACCCTGCCAAAATGAAACGAGGCTTAAGTGTTGCCATAGTGCATTTTACGTGTCTTGGTTTTTAGGAGGACGACTCCTTGTCTGCGTAGGACACAGGCCTTACGGTATAATGTGCACGGCCGAAAATGCAGGGTTCCCAGCTCAAAAATCAAGGATTTCAAGGGACACTCAGGGCACTGAACCAAGCGTCTGCCTGGTGGGATTCCCTGTATTGTCCCGCTGAGAATCCAGTACACTGATGGATGTCCTTAGCTGGACCCTACTCAAGGTCCATTTTGGCTGCCTGGGCCTCGAAGACACTGCAGGAGCACTGTGACTTTGGCTAGCTTTTCAGCCACGGTTGTTAAGGCTACCTGAGGCCGACTCTAGGCCCTCCCTGTTTGCATAAAAAAAGTCACCATTTTTATCCATTAATCTCTCTACTTCTGTTGGTTTAGCTCCTTGGGATAAATTTCTAAGAATGGAATTGTTGGAGCAAAGGCTAAAACATCTCTATGGCTCCTGTGATATCAATTTCCAAAGGGGCTAAGCCCATCGAGACTCCATCTCGTCAGGATCGAGCATCATGTTTAAAAGCTGGTCTGCGGCATGGTGGGTGGGGGTCCAGCGCAGGCCCCCTCAAGCTGTGCGCCGCAGCGGGCTGACGACAGTGCAGGCTTCCGTTCCGCATCTTCACTGTGGAGACCCGAGACCTCCTCCTTGGAGCCTGCCTCTCGGCAGCGTCCCCTGGACGAGGCTTGTTAGCCCTGGACTGGGCTGCAAACGTCACAGTCCAGACTTACCGTAAAAGATTTGTAGTAGGAAAAATGTATCAGAAATATTAATCTTCTTGAGTTTATAAAGCAGAATCTGATGATGTCACAGAAAACTTTGGGTTGGGGGTGAGGAAAGGAACCGTGGGAGCCTTCCTGGGGGTCTTGCCTTGTCGCTATAGACTTCCACAGAAGATTTGCAAAGCTCAGACAGCGAAAAGTCCCCACAAAATAGCTCACAGAATCAGAGAATACAGTTTCCCCCGAGTTCAGTGTTTACTTCCCCGGAGACAGGGCATCCCTGCTGGTTCTACCCGAGTCGCACACAGCAGCTCTGCGGCAAATGTTGACCACCAGGCCCACTGTGAGATGGCCTGACTCCAACCAGGTTAGATACAGGGCTTCTTGGAACTGGTAGGCGCTGGCTACAGCGCTCTTGAACAGAAACGCAGAGGGTAGAGATTTCCAGGTACCAGGCCTCACACTGGGGCCCGCGTGTCCTCTGGAGCAGGTGTGCACCTTCAGCATCTTCTTCCATTGAAAGGTGAAGTGCAGGTGCAAACCTGGGCTTTCTCTTCCATCTGAGCAATTCCTTTGTGCCTCCACTCTGGGACATGGCTGGCTGGTGTTCAGGCACTGTGATCTGGTGGGGACACAGGGCACAACCCAATTCTGCTTTGCAGCTTCTTTACTTCCTCTGAGGATAAGAGTATAATGCCCTACCATCCACAGGCTCATGACTGCTTTCAACAAAGAGATGAAATGTGGTGGACCGTGGGAAGGATGAGAAGAAAGGGGTCTGTTTCAACACCAGGCATCGGCTGGACTGCTGTCCCCACAAGGTCCTCTAAGCCTTGCCGTAAAGTTGATGACTTGATTTATTCCAGTAGACTGGAACAGTTACAAAAAACAATTCGCCTCAGTGCAGGGTAATGCACATTGGGCAAGAGTAAAAACACGTCACTATGGGATTCTCTTAATGGGAACAAGAGGGTCCCACAGAGTACCCAGGGCAGGGACGGTACAGGACCTACTGCTGACTCAGGCACACCCAGCGAATGCAGGCACCTGAGATCTGAGCAACACCTCTTCCTACGGAGCTTGGATTGTTTCCAAGCAGTTGAAACCTTTGTTTCACAAAAGTTGTGCTGACTGGGGAAACGTGGTTGTTGGCAGTACTGGGGTTAACTCGGAGTTGCTTGATCTTGCGTGACGGGGAGCACCATTCTCAGCCCAGCCTGGGAAGCATCATCAGATCTCTTTCTTTGCACTGAGTTACAGGAATGTTTATGAACTAAACCTTGGAGTTTGTGCAGATGTTGAGAAACAGCAGGTTCAGAGTTTTTGTTCTAGTGGGCATTTCTTGAGGTAGCTTGTACGCCAATTTATAATTGCTCTGAATTTCTTAATATTGCATAAACCCTCCTGTCGTGACTGAAAGATGAAGACGAGTGTGGTAACAATCGACTCAAACAGCAGGCTGCTCTAGAAGGGCGAAGGGCGGCCGTGTGAGGGACCAACTTTCCTCAGACACTGCGCAGCGGGTGGGAAGAACTGCTCCTGTTGCTGCCCAGCCTTGCCAGAGCACTTTGGGCACGGAATGCAAACGCTAGGACACTACATTTCTGACCCCCAAGTCCTGCAGTTACCTTGGCAGAGGGCACTGACGCTGGTCATTAGATGCCAGTTCCTTCTGTTGCTAACTGCTACAGGTCACAACTTTTCTCCTGTCACTCAAACCATCTTAAAATACAATATTGGTCAGTAAATCATGGATGTGTGGGCAGATGGCCCATTCTGAAGCTCCAGCCACCTGAAGTCATGTGGTTTCGTTTCTCTGGTTTAGAACTCTCCCCACTCAGCCCCCCACCCCTGGGGACAGCAGAGCCCCTGGGTGGCTTGGGCCTGTTGCCGTTCCCATTCAGCGTGGCCCCCGGTCACGTGTGCACTCATTACCCTCCGTCTGCTGCTGCAATGCTCCTATTAATTTTCCTTTTGATATTTTAAGAGCAATCTATAAATCATGCCGCCTTTCATTTGTGCCATCATTAATGCTCGGTAATAGGGCTGCGGCGTCACGTTTGCCGTTCCAGTTCTCACCCAACCAAGTAAACCACCTCTCTCCTCTCCGTTAGGTCCAGGGCTCCACCTGAACAGCGTCTCAACGGACGGCCAGATGCGCACCACGTGCCCCATGTACTGCTGCGTGCAGCGGCAACCGTGTTTACAGGGATGGCAGCAGCTCTTCTAGGAACACAGTTGTCTACCTGGGTTCCGGACACTGTTGGACAGGTACACAGCGCCCCGGAGGAGGAGCCGCGCGTGGGGCGGGCAGTACTCACACGGCTTGCAGAGGGGACCGTCCGGGACTGCTGTCGCTCTCGTTGCTGTTGGTGTGCTCCATGGCGCCGTTGAGCTCCTCCCGCATGGCGCTGGCCAGGTTGCCCAGGGAGGGGTTGCCCATGGAAGCGGTAGTGTATAGAGGTATGCTGTTCTCCGCCATCGAAGCCTGCCACCAATGAGAGAGAGCGCGTGAAGATGCAGGCGGGGGCACCCTGCAGATGGCTGCCAGGGAACTGGTGCGCAGGTGTCAAAGGTGAGGGGCTGTGCTTCCATAGCGCCTGGGGCACGCGGCCAAGGGCTGTCTAATGGGAGGTTTATATCTGACGCCTTTTTTTCAAGAGAAACTGAATATTTCCAGATCACAGTGGAATATAATGGAATTTTCATTTCTTTATCCATTTTGATGACTCCGCTATTGGATAGCAGAGATCTGATCAGATTATTCTGGCTGCATCGCTCAGATTTATGAGGACTTCCATAAACACTTACCTCTTAGATCCTATAGAAAAGGAAGGGATCATAGAATTGGAATCAATTTTTATCCCCCCCCATCATTCCTGTTTTAATGGGTTTTGAATCTGTTTAGTGAAATTTGAGATCAGTTAAAGGAACATGGAGTCATCTTTTGGACTCACGCCAATCACCTGTGATTTTAGGATGAAAGAAAAATATCTAGCAAAAGGAAGTTTTAAATCTCATTTATGTTTGGTGCCTATGAACACCAATATTAAAGGTGACAAAATCACTCCAAATGAGTGTCAGTGAAAAAAAGTAGAAATGGAAAAATGCTACCCTAACCCTGGGGTGGATGCTATCCCCTGCACTGAAGTCCCTGTACTGGTTTCACTGGGGGGGGGGGGGTGGCTGTAACATGGTGGTTTTTCATTTTATTCAAGGGGACAGACTGAAAAATTGGTAATTAGACCAAGATTTATCCAGACTGCCCCGTGCCTGGCTTTCCATCCTAGACAGTCAATCCAGCATGGCGACTCCCATTGGCCTCTCATGCAGGAGTGCAGGCTCCTGTGGACATCCTGGCATGGAGAAGGTAGGAGCCAACCACAGAGGCGGAGAGCACGTGGCAGGGGTACACTTGCAGCGCAGGCACACCCATCTCGAGGGCAGGGCTTCAATAAGCCCACTGCCCTCCAGTTCTCCATGTAGGTAAAAAGGAGGGGAAACACGCTGGTTTTCCTTCCTTGTGTGGTAAACTTACTGTGATCCCCATTCCCCACTGTCCTATTGTTAGTACGGGTCTCGTGCAATATAGTGTGTTGACTTTTTGGGCAAAATTACTAGTAGCATTGCAAGTTGCAGGGTCAGTGATAGCTAAGATGCCTCAGAAGTAAAGTCAAAACTGAAATGGCTGCAAGAATGTGTTCCTGGAAGTAATGCCTCACCCTCCATTGTAAGCATTGATTGTGCTGGGCTCCAAGGTTGAGGAGACTGGACCCTCTGACCATCCCACCAGGTTAGACACACTTGACTCCTGCCTCAGGGTTTTTTCAGCAGTTCATGTCCCCTTTGGAGCTGGGGTCCAAATTTTTTGTAATATAGACTTAAAGGGTCCTACCTATGAAAGTGGCACCTCTGCCACCAGAGTGGATGGGCTTAGCAATGGTGCCCAAGTCCACCAGTACCACGGCGTCTGCCTCCCAGGCTCTCGGGGCGGCTCAATCTATAAATACGAGCTTTACCGTTACCCCTAGTTACTTCCTTTTTCAGAGCATAATGCAATCTGTCCCGAGTCCCATGTTTTATTTCTGTAGTGGATTCTGCTGTCCTATTTTATAAATTGTATACCATGCATTATGTTGTTCTAGTAATTTTTTTACAATGATATTGTCCCACTATTCTTTTTACTTGTGTTGAAAAACTGGTGCTAGTGGAAAGGAGGGACAGGCTCCCAATATTCACCCCCACCTGATGTACGTAAGGTCTCCTCCATCATCGTCCAAGGATGAAGGAAAGAGAGGCATCCCGTGTGAAGAGGAGGATGTGGGGCCTCCAGCCTGGGCAAGGCTGCTCTCCAAACAAACCCGGATGCTCCCCCCAAAGCAGAGAGCATGCTGCGGCTGTCCAGGAGGAGGAGGGACACAAAGCTCAGCTTTCTCTTGAAACCCGTGAACAATAGAAGGTCATGTGATGCGGTGGCCTATCATCCCGCACACTAATAGCTGTGCTAGAGTAATTACACTTGTGGTATTTTTGCCTCAAGTGAAATTCTGAAATAAGAGGATGGAAATTATGATACTGCTGATAAATATTAATAAGTGAACTTTTAATTTTTTTGCCACAATATTCAAAATGCTAAGCATCCTGCTAATGCTGAAGCAGCCCGATGCGTGTGCCTCCAGGGAGTACAATGCTTTGTGCACTTAAGAAAAAAGTTTAACGGAATTAAAATTTAATATCTAATTAGAGCGAGGCTAATATATTTTGCAATGAGTGTGGGAGACGTGTGCCTCAGCCGCGTGTTCGGGAGGGCTATCCATCTTACCTGTAAAGCCGCATTGAGAGGGGTGCAGTAGGCGTGGCTGCTCTGCATGTTTTTAATGAGGGAAGGGTTACTGCGTGAGAAAAACAGAGACTCAGAGTTAACTGCAGTCCAGCCCCGAGCTCCTAGCTCAGTTTTAAGCTTGCTCGTAGCCTTGCAAATTAGAAACTTCCCCCACCAACCAACTCTGAAAGCTGGGCTGTGCACATACTTCTGGTGATAGCGTATGCCGTTCAAGGCAAGGGGGTGTAAAATTCTGGCTTACCAGACGTGGGGACTCCCTCCCGAGACCTCTCTGCAAAGTTTTAGTTGCTGGGAAGCAAGCCCTGGGCAGAATTGGACTCTGAAGCATCCTAAGGACCTAAGCCCTTGCAGACAATGCCTGCTGGGCAGAAGCCTGTGGCACAGCTGGGTGTGGGCCTGGTGCTGTGCCTATGAGCAGGAAGCCCAGGAACTCCTTGAAGAAAAGCTCCGGACTTCTCCCAGAACTACTAAAAAATGACACGGCGCACACGGAGGGGAAAGGAAGCTGTCCGTGTCCGTACCTTAAAGGAAGCATGGTAGGGGGCCACCTGGTCAAGTCCCCCCCACGCTCGCTACTATCTACCTTATGATAAGCAAATAAGAAATTTGTCCCATTAAATGACTTTTCTACTTGTAGAAATCATGGGTCCCACAAAAAATAATCATAGTCAGCTGCTGAGTCAAAATACAATTAATTTGCATCAAAGACGTCAAAAAAGCATTGTTCAAGGCACTGGCGATCCAGAGAAGCGAGAGGACATGGACGCATCACACAAGCCAGTTCCCTGGCAGGAAGCTGCGGCACTGCTACGAGGTGAAATGCACGACTCCATGGGATGGGTCAACCATGCAAAGCCAAAGCCACAGCAGAAAACAAAAGGAAAGCAAGTAAAGGCTCTTACTGTGCGACAAGCTCGTCAGAGTCTGCAGCGGGGCAGTACTTGCGAGGACGGCCTCGTTGACTATGGCGGCCACGTTTAAACTCTTCGTCATCAACTGTCCAAAAGGACCCAGACTCATCCTCTACTCTGACAAAGCACTTATGCAGTGACAGGTTGGTGCGAATGGCACCCTGGGATAGGAGCAGCGGCAAAGGAGATGGAGTGGCACGAAAAGGGGATGGGGCGGGGGGAGGGACACACATCCAGTACAGGGGACAGGAGAAAGAAAATAAAACGCGATAAGCATAGGCGAATGGCTCGTGAGGGTTAATATGCGCTGCACCTACACGCTAGCATGGGATGCGACAGACCAGCAAGCAGGGCGGGGCTGGCGGGGGCACACGACAGGAGGGTGAAATGCTTTTTTGCTTCCCTTGACTGAGACAACGTGAAACCAGTTCTGTGGTCTGACAGCGTCTCGCAGCCAAAGCCTCTACGTCACACGAGTTAGCACAGTCCGAGCTGGGCGCAGAAGTCAAACGTGGTGGACGTACCCACTGATCTTTTGTGGCCTTCGCTTTTGGAACTCTACTTCATCCACCGTCCACACTGCCCCTTTAACGTTCTCTACTCGCACAAAACACTTGTGAAGACTAAGATTATGGCGCACTGCATTCTGCAGCAGGTATAAGAGAGAGAACATTTACAATTTCTGTAAGAAAAGACTCCAGAAACAGTACATTCAGCCACACAGTCCCCACGGGAACACCACTCCCCAGCTGCCGCCCACCCCGGGAGGTCCTTCCGGTGCTCCAGGGAGACTGGCTTAACAGCCCTTCTGTCTCCCCTCTGGCACTATCCAACCAGAAAAGGAGGAGGAGCCCCAAACAGGCCCTACAAGTGGCTCTGGATTAATACTGTCACCGTGACTTCAAAATAAGAAACTCTGAGCATGAAACGATCCTCTTTACATGATGAAATGCTGTGAAGTCCAGGGCAGCTTTGCCTTCTCAGAGCCTCTACAGGTTGAGGAGGGAAGATTCTTATCACTGAGGCATCACCTCGAAGGCCAAGAGGATCAGGTGAACTAAGCCCCAGGGGTGAGCAGCTGCCCATCAAGTCAGGGGAGAAAGCCTGCAGGTGAGGGTTTCTTTCCCATGTTAGGATTCATTTCTGATGGAGACTTTGCATGTGTATAATGCACCGTGCACACAGGTCTCCACTCAAGAGCCATGACCCTTCCTGGGCCCGAGTAAGTACAGAGCGACCCCTGTCATGGAGGAAGTAGCTCAGCTGGGGTGGCAGAGCCCCTCTTCCCAAGCCCCTTTGTTCTGGTAAGGCCATCGTTCCCACCATCTGGAAAATGCGATCTCCAAATGATCCTTAATTTCTTGCTGATCATAATTGGTGAATTCAAGCCAAAATCATTTTTGATATGGTATATGTTGAATATGATGAGCTGTTTTATGGGATGGTGACATGGCCTGCTCATAAGTTTACAGGGTAAACTCCCAGACGTATTGACTAGTGTGAGGGCAACACTATCAAAGGCTATCCTTGATTCAAAAAAATTGTGACAGGTTTGCCTACAAGCTCCCTGAAGTCACGTGGCATGGTGCACTTAGACTTGGGGAGAAAAATTTCTTTGCAGCAGACACTCGGTGGCACTTTATGTGCAGTCTCCTCAAACAACATGGAAGAGATGCTAAATACATGAAGCCAAATTCCCTTTAAAAAAGAGCATGGGAAACCAACCCACATCACAGGTTCTGTGCGCCTGACTGCCCAACCCAGTCAGACACTGAGGCAGAGAGCAACAAGTAACCGAGAGTTTTCAAAAAAGAAAGCGCTCTCTTGGGTCCTAACCTGATATCTGGGCATTTCATCAGAGCTCACAGAGGGAACAGTCTGCATATCTGAGGCATTAAGTACTTCATCTAGGATTGTTTGTATTAATGACCCCTCTCCCTGCACTTTGCAAAAATGAAAAAGTTAGATCTGAGCTTGAATTTACATTCACGACTGGTAATTGTTTTTAAATTTCATCATTTGGTATTTATAAAAGGCAATTTGAAGAAAATGTCTGCCTCATGCTTCTAACTTCCTAAATTTTTAACAGCATTTGGGGCTCAAGATCCTTTGTGTTTTATCTCCCAAGTCAAGTGAAAGAAAGGTAAGATTTTGAACAAAAAGTTCCCTTCAGCACTCACGAGTCTCATGAGTTAACTGTACGATTTTTTTTTGAATGCTAATTTATCAAAGATACATCGTTTGGCTTTGCTTTCCTCTCATATAGAATTAAGAAAACAGAGGGGAAGGGATACATATCAAGTAAAGCAAGTTTTCCCTGCAATCCATAAATCCCATGGTAAAAATCCTAAAATGTTTCCATCAAACAGTCTGTTTTGCAGGGATCAACCAGATTCCAGGTACAGAGATGCCTGTTAGACTGTATTTGCTGTCTTCTATGAGCAGCAGACACCAGGAAATTGAAAAGGGGGGCCTCATCTAATACGAGGGACTATGTCCTGATGGGAGCCATGGACCCCAAGCATCGCTGATGTGTGCCACACACGGTGTCATAATGCAGGATGCACCTCAGAAGCTGCTCTTCTTCCTTGGGTCCCTATGAACAACGTGACCCTGTGTGGGACAGTCTGTTCCCTTCAGAGCTACCCAAGACCGGCTTCATAAAGCAGTGCTTTCTCTCTAATCAGCATCATTTGCAAGTACTTGGGTTGGTGAGCTTTGACCCAACCAATGGAGGTTAAGGCTGCCTGACCTCCAGGCAGGTAGGATCCTCATGCTGGAAAAACAAGTTGCCCCTGCCTCTCTGCAAATGCTGGCTGAGGCTGAACACCTAAGAGAGGGAGGTGTGCCTAAGTCCTTTGGCAGTGTCCCTAGGGCGCAACCAGAGACAGAGGGTCTCCCTGGAGGGCCACTCACACCTGTGCGGCCCGAGTCATGCCAAACCTTCCATCTGAGCACCTCGACCACAAAGCAACCCTTTAACCATCTATTCCTACAGAGTGGATGCTCTGCGACTCTCCAGTAGCCCAGTCACTGCGCTCTAGGCCCGGAGAAGGCTTACCTTCCACGTGGCTGCGTTGCGCCGGAAGTAAGCAAACATTCGCGTGAACCAGTTATAGATTTCATTCAGCGTGAGCTGCTTTTCTGGAGATTCAAGAATGGCCTGCGAAGCAAAAGTTACGGGAAGAAGGTAATTTATGACCACATCAGCAAGAATTGTCACTAACCAGGTTCCTGAAAGTATAAAATCACTGACATTCAGAGCCTAAGAAAGGTTTGTTTCACAGAATGATCTAAGATTAATGGTTGTATTTAACAGTTCAATAGCAAAACTCAAAATGGAATTATCTAATTGTTTTGAGTTTTTATTTCTGTTTCCGTACAGAAATATTAATTTATTAGTCATTCATAAAGCAGAATCAAAGAGAAATGCAAAACATTTCACTAGCTGATTAAAGCTCAGTAATTATTTAGAGCTCAGATTAATTCCAGGGATCAGAGATTACTGTAGCTTGTGATAATTGACTTGCCATCTTTAAACAGGCTCATTTTCACTGTTGTGTGAAATGAATTTCCTAATAATCACATCGCATTGTAATACTTAATCAAAAGCAATTATGTTATATATTGCAGTTTTTAAAAACCTTATAGAAAAGGTTTTAGCATGTGGCATACTAAACGGTTTTAAATCTGCTTCATCAATACAATATATCCATGTACACACACACCTTTGTATGTGATTTCGCATGCTGCACTGTTTACTTACCTGCCTAATTAAAGATGCATATGTAAATGGCGGTCTAACTTCTGCGTTCTTATAAAATTCTTGGTTCTGCGCAATATCTGCTAAATAAGAATCATTGTCCTATTAATCATCACTTTTTAAAAAAGGAGCCGCTCGGCAAGAATTGCAGGCGACAACCCCAAGCAAGGCCAACATGGAGTATTTACCTGAAGAAATGGGCACGTTGTACTTGTCTGAGTACCGCCTGCGGATGGGTCCCACCGTGTGCATGCTGGTGGTGGTGATGACGGAGGGGCCTTGGGTGACGGGAGTCAGGGGAGCGGTGGGGGTCGTGGGGGTATGAGGTAAGCTCTGTGGAGAAGCCTCAGAGGCAGACTTGGAGAGCGTGACGCTGGACACCAGATTGAGCTGTGGGGAGAAGACCATTTAGAGGGACACTGCTCACTGGGCTCCTGTGACTATTGCCGCAGAGATGCTTGTGAACGGCCAGGTGCATCCCCAAGGCTGGAAATTGATCATGCACAGGTTCAAAAAGGGTGGCCCAGCCAAGCAACCTAAGCCAACCCTGGTCAACCACAGCCCTGGCGGACGACACCAGGTGGGATGGACCTGAGCTCCCAGCACAGCTGCAGAGCTGTGCTTTTCTTCAGATTAGGTTTTACTTAAATTAAATGGGCTCTTAGGCTACCACCCGGCCTCTGGCCAGCAGGACGACACTCGAGTCCACCACTGAGCGTGGCAACAGCCACTGCAGGCCACAGCACAGCACAGGTCCAGAAGGCCGCCTGGCTTCCCAGCCTCAGCAGAGAATCCCCTTCGGTGAACACTGCACACAAACCTTTCAAACTAATGAGCCCAGGGCTGGAATCTGTTCACTGAAAAAGATGGCGGCCCAGGAGACCCAGGACTTCTAGAGAGATTTGTCTTCAAGTTGTGTACTCCCAAGGGAATTTTACTTGGAAGCAGTGGAGGGGGGGGGCAGTGAACCCACCCTGTTCTGTTTCCTTTACTCCCATCTACCTGTGACAAACCCTGGGTGAGGTAGAAACTCGAAGTCCCGAGAAGCGAGAGTGTGTGGTGGTTCCCAGCCTCTGGCGGTGCTGGCTCAGAGAGTGCCTCCCCCAGGTCCACACTCCAGCCAGATTCCAGCTCACCCACCACAAGTCCAGTCAGTCTTGGGCACAAGGATTATCTATGAAAGGTACTAAAACCGATTCCCCTAAGATGCTAATAGAGCGCATGCCAAGGGCGTCCCCAAGTGTGCAGAAGAGCCAGCCTTTCCTCATACGCGGGTAATGACCGAGACCCCGAGAACCCCATCTGATGTGTCCCGGGCGTTCCAAGGGAAACACACACAGATCCCATGATGTCGTTAAAGAAACAGAAATACAGACCCGCTGCTGGGAGCTGCAAGGTGGAGCTCAGTGTCTGCTATTGGTCAACTCAGCAAGCCACAGGACACCCCTGCACCAATGCATAACAGGCTGCCACGGGGCACGGGCAGAACAGCTGCCCTCTTTGGTGCTGGAATGGTGACACTGTAACCCACATTTACAGACCAGAGCTAACAGTGCCGAGGGCAGCCACAGGATCAGGGACTCGGCCTGACCTCAGCCAAGGCCCGGTATGCCACGGGCCAAGGCAGGAGTGCACACAGCTCACAGATACACATCTCTGTCATGCAGACGCTGCTCAGCCAGGACTCGGGAAGGTCCTGGCCACATGAGCAACTCGCACTTTAGACAGCCGTCCCCAGTGCTTCCACTGAGTTCCCGCACTGCCGCCAAGATCCACGGTGCTGTTACTCACAGGCGACAGAGAAGCAAACCAAGGCCTAGGGAAAGAACCTCAACTGTCCATGTTCCTGGCCTGGACCAAAGTGAAACCACACATGTATACAGCTCTCGACCCTCTGCACAACCTCCTGCACCTGGTGGATGGGCAAAACATTGCTTCCTGTTATGCCCCATGTTGACAAGATCCAGTGAAAGCCTGGGAACGTCACTGAGCGCCTGCAAGGCGGAAGGAGGCACAGCCGCTGGCCTCAGAGCGCTTCCATGGCCCAGACACTCGCAGTTCTGACTCACTCTGCTTCTCCACTTCACTTTTCAGGTTAAGACCATTACTCTAATCACACTGCTTAAAACACAGCAAGAAAACTAATGTCCTTGGGAAACACACACTCCTCCTGACTCCCTTGGGAAGGTCATCAAGCCTGGTCTCCTAGTGTAACCACCCAAAACGAACCTCATGAACATTTGGTGAGGGTAAGCCCAACCCTCTGGTTGCTAACATCCAAGAAAAGTAGAGGAGCCCCACACAGTGACCCCAGATGCAAAAAGGACTCAATTCCTACGAAGCTCTTAAGACCTGCACCAATCCCACCACAGAGGGCAACAAAGAGAAACAACATCCCTCCAGGTTAGCTCAGCGCACCAAGAAAGAGGTACAGGTGGAATTTTCTGGATGCTTCTGAGTGTGGGTAGCAAGTGGAAATCAACAGCGAGCCAGAAGGGAGCAGAGAGGGTTTACCAGGCTTGACAAATGACACCGTGATTCACACCCACTGCTGGGCTGGCTCTAATAAGCCTCAGAGGAAGCAGCCAATCTCAGCTAATTACCAGATAAAAATGTATTGTAAGGACTCTAATTAGGAGACGCGGATGGAGGTGATCTAATGATTAAATGCTGCATCGGGTGACCCCTCCATCGGTGCACGGTGGTGCAAGATGTCACTGGGATATTTTGTAGAAACAGTAATTCTATTTCAAGGAGGGGTGGCAGTAATGTTTGTAATGATGGCTATGAGGTAAACTAATTAAAAGGCAGTTCCTAGAGGAAGAGGGTGGCGAAAGCAGCTGTGGCCATCCAAAATCCAGAACCAGGTCTGCGTGGAGGAGCTGCCGTCGAGTGGAAAATTCCCGGCTGACCCCTGCCCTTGCTATTAATTTGCAGGGAAACTAATGACACATACACACATCCCCACAAAATCGCTCTAATTGCTAATTTGCCAAAGGAGCCCAGACTTCAAATTAAACATGATGTAGCTGAGAGGGAAGGGAGAACAAAAAAGCGTGCACTCCAGATGGAGGGTGCTCTGCCTCTCAAAACCAGCAGAAGCTGGACCAGCAGCCAGTGACATGGCCACCCTTCCACTGCACTGTGACTTCCTCGACTGGGAAATCTTGGTCCAGCCGTGTCTTGAGAGGAGACCATCTCAGCGACAGGCCACGAGAGAAGGCAGCGCTGGAGGGATTCCAGACTAACCCGCACCGCCCATCACAGAGGCTCTGAAGAAGGGGATCAGGACGGCAGCCGTGGGCGAGTGGCCCAGCACACCAGGAGATACTCCTCCTCATTAGGAAAGTGGGCACCTGGGCTCCCTGGTTCTCATCTCAGCTAAGGTCTTAGGAGAGCCTCCTCCGCCCCGCCCCAGGGCACAGAGCAGGAAGGGATGGGCTGAGGGGGGGGGGTGGCGTCTGTTCCTGGTGGAAAGCCCATTTTTCTTATTGTGTTCATTTTCTATTTAAAAAGAAGTTGCTATGTTTAGAAAAGTTAGTAACTCTGAATTTCTCTCCATGGCAGGCTTCCATCACAGATGATTTCAGCAGAGATAATCTTTTTGAAACTCTGGCCAAAAGTTAAATTCTTCTGTCACTTAAAATGGCTGCAGCGTTTGATTTGCTAGAGCAGACTGAGTGTGCCCCTAGCACTCTTCTCCCTCCGTGGCCACAGCACTGCCCTGGAGGTCTCTCAGCTACGCACGGTGGTACTCGGTCCTTTCTTAAAAGATGGATCTTCACTTTTCACCCAGAGACCTCCTCTCCTATGCAAAGAAGATGAGTCACGCCGTCTTAAGAAAATAAGCAGACTGCTGATGTCAGCCCCAGACAGAGGCCTTGCTGTGGGCACATCCAGAGGCTCCTGCCTCACTGGAAAACAGGTTCAGAGAACAAAGGGGGACCTGGAACCGAAGCCTGAGGGACGCGCACACTGGGGACCCTTGGTTCCACTGGCCGAATCCTGCCTAAACAGCAGTGAGGTCTGCAGGCAGGAATCACTGAATCAGAGCCCAACGGTGCCAGGCCAGGAGGCAGGGCACGGGGGCAGCTGCCGGCTGTCCAGAGCCTTCACTGCCCTCCCCTGGCAGAGGCCTGCTACAGTGCAGCAAGCAGGACACACAACCAAGACTCCCAGGCCCGAGTGAGCGGGCAGGGCGACGGACAGTCCACACAGCAGCATGGAGCTGCAGAGCCCCGGACGGCAGCCCGTGCCACCTGCCGCTCCCCCAGGGTGTGCTGGCCCTTCGTGGGGGGGGGGGTACTTTAGTTTTTATAGTAGCTAAAAGCCATTTCCAAACAGCCCCAACTGCTGTGGCTAAAGAAAACGGGTAACAAGGAACGTCACCCGGCCTGCTTCTCCAGACATGCTTCACGGCACTTCCGAGGGGAAGGCCCTGCCACCAGCATGGTGTCCCTCGCCCACCCAATCTGAGAGAATGCTGCTCCCCATCTGGGGGCCCTCGGGCGCAGCTCTACCCCGGAGCAGGGCACACTGCTCTGTTCCAGGTTATAAAACCGGATTTATGGTGTTCCCTGCCACAATGACAGCAAAAGGTCTTTTTAAAGAAATCCGTAACAACTTCATCAAGCCCTAACCGACGGGTTTCTGCGGGTGCTGTCCCGCAGCCAGTGCTCCCTGCAGTGAGCAGGGACACGGGGGTGCCTGGGCAGGTTGGAACTTCCTTAGGGCTCTAGCCACAGCACCGCGTTCCCTGGGAAGGGAGGGTCCTTTAAAACATCCGCACTGCACTAAGGTGGCCCTTCGCCACCCACGGGTGCCTAGCCTGAGAGCCTGCAGCCACCCCCAGGGATTCTCTACCCTTTTCCACGCAGGAGCAATCCGAGAGCAGGGAGCGCCTCCCCTCCCAGCATGCACCCCGAGGACGCGGCCACACGCTCCCAAGCCTTCATCCCCCTCGGCCTGGCCTTCTAGAGGTCTCTACCCGCCCACCTTTCAGGCTCTCAGGCAGCACTGAACCCGGACACCCAAGGCCAGCGGCCATCGCCTTCCCTGCCCCATCAATCTCTGCTGGAAGAGGAGCTTGCCTTCCCAGGCAGACACTCCCCTGGAGGACAGCCGCCCTCGCGTCCTGGGCACAGTCCTAAGAGGAAAGGGACAGTAAGACAGGGCACTGGCATGGCCGTGGCCCCCGGCTCTCTTCCCAGGGGCTCCCGCTCAGATCCACGCCACCGTGGCCACTGTCCTGTGGTCAGTGCCCCTCTAGCCATCTGGATCCAAGAACCTCCACCCTGGGATTCAGACAGTGCATCCCAGCTGACATCAGAGCAGTCCAAGAAGGGCAGGGACAGCCGGGACGACTGGGGACAAGCAGAGAGACTCGCACCCCACAGCACCCAGTGCGGGCAGCACTTACAGCAAGGTGTTCTGTCACTCAGTGACTAAGGATTCTTAAACAGCTGCTCTTCCACAGGAACGGAACCTATGGCAGGGCCACGCCGCCAGTCCCCGAGGCTCACCTCGGCACGAGCCCGGCACCCAAACTCACACCAGGCTCCAACACCAGGCCCAACAAATTAATTACCTGCCAGTGGGGACACTTGGCACGTGAAGATGGGTGGCCCCCCGCGCTGGGCCCCCAGAGTCACCAGTGCCAAGGGCGTGTGTGCTGTGCCCTTCCCTCCGCGCTCTTCTTGGCAAGGAAGTGAAAATTTATGCAAAACATCACACGTCTATCTTCTATAATTAATTTCCCAATGCCTCACCTATACATATTTTAATAATTCCTGATTTATAAGATGGTATCTATAATAAAATTTTCTATTTTCCAATAAATGAAAAGAAGGCAGGTTCTTTCGGACGGCAGAGTGTGTGACACAGTATCTGCTTGCCAGGCACCGATTTCACTTCTTACATGCAAGTTAAAGGATAAGGGATTTATAAAGCAGCCTGTGAAGGGAACCACTTTTCATACACAAATGTGATCTTTTTTTTCCCAAAGGGTAATACAACAGTACATTTACATAAACTAATCCAAACAATCTATGTATTTGACAATGGCGAGCCTCACACAGACGGCCATTGTTGGTTTACATCTCGGGGCTCTTTATCCTGCCTTGTAGAGCTGTGCTAGCTGTCAAAGGTTTGACTTGGACTCTAAATAAATGGTTATAGAAGTGCTGTGCGGCGATATTGGACTTCTTTGCAAAAGAAAACCTGCTGTGTATGAATTCAAAAGCTATTAATTTTTCAGTCAAAAATATTCGTGCCTATTTCTTTTAATAAAGAAATACTGTGCTGAGCTACTGAGAGATAATGTTGACTAGGGGTAGAGAATTTTCAATAGAGCAGTTAAAAATAAATTTAGTAGGAGGTCCCCTTCAAAGTTATAATTTTCTAGAATGTAAAACATTTTTTTTTAACACTAATCAAGGCAAACCATCCTTTCCTGTTCACCCACCCCCACTGCTGCTTTTCTCTGTTTACAGGAGGCTTAGCACGGTCCCTGGGGCCATTCCCAAGGGTCCTCTCAGCCGGTGTGGACTTCACGTATATGGCGCCCACGCGGGCTTGCCCTTCCTCTCTGTGGACAGATCCCTCCTCCTGCCAAACAGCCCCCAACAAGTCCTCTCCTAGGTGCTGCGTCAATCCGACCTGAATCCAGGGAGGAAGAAGGCACTACCCCCTTCTTCCCCTGCAGCGGGTGGGAGAACTTCCACTGGAGCCGTCTCTAGGCCTCCCGAGGGCTCCAGACAGTGCGTGCCCTGGGTCCCCAGCCATGCCACTGCAGGCTCCACTCTTCCCAGAACCCTCCTCAGAAGAAGGGGCTGGGGGAGGGCAGAGCCGAAGGCGTGGTTCCTTCCTTCCTGGTGGTAACCTGCCCATCCAGTCCTACAGCCATCCCAGGGAAGTACACGGACTAAGGACTCTCTCCTAGTAAAAATGGATGCGCAGAGTGGTTAATGATTTTATGTCCTATATCTCAGTAATGTGCTCTGTTTCAGACATTAATTTTGTCTGCCAACTGCATCTTGGCAGGCTACCATATTTGCTGGGTTAATAGTCTGACTCCGTTTTATTTCTATCACCATAAATCATACATATATGGGTGTGTGTTTGCTTTATTTATAGAAAAAAATCAGTCAAAACAGATAAACCAATACTTTGCCATTATGCTGCATCATTGCATATTGATTAAAATTGCTGGTACTAACTATAGATTGTCAACGCTCAATTAATTTTCACACAGTGACTCCCAGCAAAATCAAATAAAGGCAGTGTACCTTTAAATTTTACAAATCTTAAAATCAAGAGGCAAAGCACTGTCTCCATTTTGAATAATCAGTTGAAGCTACCAGGAGGTTTTTAGGAACATGTGTGAGAGAGAGAGACACCCGCTCAAGAGAGCTCATTCCCAGGAGCAAGGTCCCAGGCAGGATCTGCACTTGGGCATCATCCTCGCACCTGGGTGTTCACCGCTCATGCTGCGATGGCACCCTTCAAGGCCTTCTACAGGGAACCAAGACCTAGGAGAACCCTGGTCCTGCCTGCGCGGAGCTCACTCCCGCCGGGTGCCGGGTGCACTGGGCGTCTCCATCACGCGGGCTGCAGCAGCCCGACAGGGTCCTTTCCCCTTGACCGTCACTTGGGCTGGACTCTTCCTGCCCCTGTACTAACACAACACTGTCCCTGGCCCTGCCTGGCCTAGATGCCTCTTTGTTCTGCTGCCATGGTCCCGCCCCTGGCAAGCGCTCAGAATGCGTTTCAGTACCAGGGTTCAGCGAAGATGACTCTGCTCCAAACAAGAGCTGGTAGCTTGGGCCTCACGGGCAAGGACCATATCTGACTCGTCCTGTGTCTCCCCAGATGCCCGGCACACTGCCCTCACCAGGAACGGGCACCAGAAACCTCCGCACGAAAACCTGCTCCTGCAGGGCTGTCCCCCTCCCCACACCTGGACAGGAGGCAGAAGAGGACCACTCAGTGTCAGGGCCCCCTTGATGTCCACCAGTACTTACGGGCTGAGGGGCGGCTTTGGGTTCCGTAGACTTCACATGCAGGTGGGTCATCATGGCCTGCAGGCGTTCTTTGTCTTTAGCAAGCTAGTAGGAAGAAAAGGGGTCGTTATCTCTGTGAATACAGATGCACGGCTGTTTAACTAAATCACACAGATTCCATGTAACTATGGCTCCACGAAGTGTGAGAAAACCATGTGCTGGCCTCTTCATTTTGGAATTCATAGACACACTGCTAAACACCCAGGAACCGGAGGTGTGAGTGTGAGATTTCTCAAGACCAGACGCATTAGCCTTGAACTGGGGAGTTCCAGACCTGCCGGCACCAAGGAGGCCTGGGGAGCAGGCCCAGGTAAAGACACAGGTGAATCATGCCTGTTAACCAGCCTGACTCAGAGGATGGTGAGTGAGGCAGCTACGACTCGTAGACCCACCTGTTGGGGTCGTGGAGAAACCCAGACAGATGGATACATCTGTGCAGACGTAGGCTCACCTTTCTTCACAGGTAGCACAGAGTAAGACGGTGCTGGCGGGTGACGTCAGCAGAGAGAACCAGGGTCAGAAGTCTGGTGGACAGTTCCCATCCCACCAGGACATAGTGAGCTCACTCACGTATTCACGTGGGGACCTGCCATGCGGTCCCCATCCCCACGGGGACAGAGTGAGCTCACACCCATGTCCAAGTGGGGACCCGCCATTATCATGATCTGAGTCTTCTGATGTCAGGAGACGTTTCTGATTGGAGGCATAGAGCAGGTGCTGGCTTCCTACTTATTGGGTGCTACAACCTTTGTGCTTGGACTGTTTTAACTCAACGACTTTGATGACCCAAGACAGTTGGGCATAGGGAATAGACAGTGACAACTTTGGTTTAAAAAGGGGGAAATATATCCCCCCAAAGGTAAAAGGTATATTTAAAAGAACAGCAGAGAGCCTCAGTGAAAATACAGGAGAGATTAATGAGAGCAAGGGAGAGCAGGAGGGCAGAAGGGGAGAGAGAATGAGAAAGAATCTACATATAGTTTTATTTCAATACTTTTCTAGACCATTTGTCCAAAATAATACCTTAGCAATGCGAAGGGGCTCATTCCTTCTATGTGACATAATTCACCTTACATCCTTTTGAAAGCAATTTTTGCAAGATGACAATTATTCCAAAATTGAAAATGCTTCACTTTTGTAGGGAAGTGACTGTCTGCGGGGAGAGGGGCTCGGGCATGAGGGCAGATGGAAAAGAGGGCAAGGTACAAAAGGAGCAGAGCACCACGGGCTCGTCCTGGCTGGATGACTCAGTCGCAAACCATATCGCGTTTGATTTTTTTCGTTCTCTTTATTCCCTTGTGGCTCAGGGAGGAATAAATTAAGAAGAAGAAGAAGAAGAAAAAGCCTTACAGTGTTAGCATTTATCTTTCAACAAACAGGAAATGAAAATGATTCCATATTAGGAGTCACTTTATGTTATTCATCCTGCTCTTTAGCGAGTTATCGAACAGCCGAACTCAGGGAGCCCTGAACACATAATGCTGAAGGAATTCAGTTTCCCAAAGCGACTCAGTTGGAACAATTAAAATGTTGGGAATGGCATTTTAGTGCAGTTACTTATTTTTTTTTTATGTGAAGTCTCCTAAGCTATTTTTTTATATTAAAACTTAGAAAAAATTTTTAGATTAAAAAAAGAAAAACTGGTTGGTTTTAAAATTGTCACAGAGCAGGAGGACTATGAAGCATCTCTGGCGCCCTTTTCTTTTTTTGATAGGGGAGATTGAACCCTGAGTCCTTTTATTATATTTTATTTAGAGACAGGATCTCATGGAGTTGCTGAGGCTGGTTTTGAACTTGTGATCCTCCTGCCTCAGCCTCCCAAGCTGCTGGGATTACAGGTGTGCTCCACCGTGCCCAGCTAGGTTGCTCTTTTTAAAAACAAGAAGGAACTGGCCATGCTGGACAACCCGAATTGAAGGGTCAGAGGTACTACTTACTCAAGACTCTGCTGAATATGACTTAATTTGGGAGTGACGTTGTTAGTGCAGCAATTACAGAAACCAAGTCCGATAAAAGGAACACCGAAGCTTCCCACATCCAAAGGAACCAGTCCATCCAAATGTCAGCCCGGCTGGGCTTTTGCTGGCCTACGCCAACCTCACACTGTACTGGAGAGATAGCCCCTGGACACGTGTCCACAGCACACGCACAACCCCACGGGTGACAGCCACAAGAAGGGGGGGACTTGGAAGAACCCACGTGGCGAGCTCCTAGGAGCCTCAGCTCAGCATCCCAGGGAAGGTCCCGTAACAAGGAAGAACTGCAGCTTGTGTTGAGGTCAGCGCAAACCTACCCGGACCACTCCCCAGACAGGCTCGGGGGCTTGGTCAACGGTCACCCCCAACAAACTGTTCCCACCATTAGGAAAAGAAACCCACCAGACTGGCTTTGTGTTTTAGGGCAAAAAGGCAACACGTTCACACTCGAGGAACCACATCTTGCTCTGCAGGAGCCGCAGGGCCCTCGTGGCGCTGGCTGGTCCTTCACGGGCGTCCGTGTCCCTACGGGTTGAACTCATCACCCCTGGGCCTTGTGTCCCCTACGGCTTGAACGCATCACCCCTGAGCCTTGCTGCCCGCCAGCCCTCCCACACCCTCTCCTCCCAGAATGGAGACACAGACACTCGGCTCGGCCCGCAGACTCCAGCTCCCTCTGAACCGCAAGGAGCCCCAGGAAGGGCAGGGAGAGGCGGTGGCTGGTGCAGGCCAAAGGCCGACTAAAGCTCCAGCAAGTTAACAAGAAACGTTAACGCTGTGACACCAAGACGAGAACGGGTGGGCCACAACAGGTGGGTGGCAGACAAGAACCACCGTGGTCACGGCAGGCGGAGCTGCTCACGGGGGGTGGTCACCTGCGGCTCTGACCCGTGCTCCGCTGTCCATTCTCCTGTGTGTGCAATGGCCATCTGAGCTCTGAGGGGTCACTCTGGAGAGGAGACGCGCCCTGTGTAGGCCAGGGGCTGGTGCCTCGTGAATACTCAGAATTCAGGCACAATTACAAGAGTCTACACTGGCTGAGTGTGTGTTTGGAATCTGGGTCCACACAACAGGGATTCAATGGAGCTGGGCTAGCTGGGAAGAGGAATGATTTTCGGGTTTTAGGGGACGGAAAGATAAAGTCCTTCTTCGCGGGCAATCCCCCTTGGCTCTTGCAGCATCTTCCCTGCACGGGGGACACCATGCCCTCTTCTGTTAGTGTGGCCTCGGATCATGTCTGCAGAGCTGCAGGAGAAGACCAAGGACATTCTGCGGTCCCTTAGCAGAGCAGGGAAACAAAACTGCTACAGCGAGAACCGGGCTTGGTCTGTGTCCAGTGGTGCCGACATCTCAACGGAGGACAACAAGGGCCAGGCTGGTCACTCCTCTCAATGGAGGTGAGGCCTGGTTGGGCACTTGAGGTCCTCCAGTACTGGGGAAACTGAGGCCACAGGCAAAACCATCTGAGGGTGTGCAGATAGCAGGGGGCAGAAACAAGACCAGGGTCCCGGCGGGCACTGTGGGCTTAGTCGGATGGGATCACAGGGATCACCTGAGTTTCCTATTGCCTCTGCCTCTGTCCCTCACCCCTGAGCTGGTCTCCGCTTCTGGGCCTCCAGAGCAGGCGTGCAAAGTCAGCAGACACCACCCTGCCCCGCCAAGCCCACGCTTCCACATCTGCAAGCAGGTGGTCTCCTTGGAACAAGGACTCCACGTGTTCAGGGAACCAGGCAAGTCTGGGAGACAGTGCCCTCTGCCACGCACACGTACTCTACACACATACACACACTACACACATTATGCACATACTATACACTATACACACACTACACACTATACACACACTACACACTATACACACACTACACATGCACACACACCCCTCACACATTCACACAATACACGCACACACATAACTGACCCCTGGGAGGAACACAACCCAAGTCCTGCTGGCAAACCCAGCACTGGCTGAGCCGCCATTGTTCTCCTTTCCACTCCAGGGCAGCTCCAGTGCCCGCTGAGCTCAGCCCCAGGGACAACCTGTCAAGACTCCTTAGCCACAGGCGCTGGTGGCGGGCAGTCCATGGCTCGTTTCACTCGGCCGCAGGCCCTCCCCGTCCCCGCGCACCGTCCCGTCTCAGCATTCCTCACGAGCTGTTCTTAAAGGCTCTCTTGACATTTGAAGCAGACGCACACTAACAGTCAGTCATAGTCTAGGAATTCCAGTGCTCCCGGAGTTAGGCAGGATTCTGAATCATGAAAAGTCAGCACCTTGGTGTTCAAGGGATGAGGAAGGGAGAAACCTGGACTCCCTCTCTTCTCCTCCTTGGTCCCAGCTGCAAGGCGGTGTCCTTGCGAGGCTGCACCACTGTCGGGCACTCTGTCCCCAGCTCGCTCTGGGAGCTGGTTCAGGGGGTCAGAGAGGACTGAAGCAGGCTGCACTGCTAGAGCCGCTCACTGAGGCCTGGAGCTGGGTGAGGACGAGCCACTCCGCTAATGGGGACCCCATGGCAGGCAAAGTGCCTCTAGCAAGGCGTGGTGCGGGACTGGTCCCCACGCGCCAGGGCAGCCCTGCACGTCCCTCCCTGCGGCACCTTCTCAGAGCTCTCAGTGCCTCGCGCAGGTGGGACCTTCCCAGGGACCTTGCCGGGCTCCACAGGAGACGGCTCTGGCAAGCAGAGGGGACGCCACCCACGGGCCAGCCAGGTTTTAAAACCAGCCTCGGCAGCTCACGGCGTAAGCCCAGAGCCCCAAGGGCCACGGGGACCCCTGGGCAAGAGGAGGGGCTCGGGCTGCCAGGCCGTGTGGCCCTCCCAGGCTTTGCTCAGTATTTAATGGTGGCTTGGAGCAAGTGACTCTGCCTGCCTCTGCCTCGGGGTGCTCCTCCAGGAGGAGTGGGCAGGGAAATTGTCTCCTGGGATCTAGGAGGCTGGCGGTGGTCACCCTCACCATGGGGATCCTCCCGCCTTTTCCAACACAGCAGCAGCATGACACCACACGTGCTCACTAGAGGCGAGACACAGGCTAATCCCTAACCTCCCGGTTTTCTTTAAAAAATGACTGAGAACCAAGGGAAGAGGGTGAGCGCTGTTCATAGGGAAGGCGAGGATGTGACGGACCTGGGGACAGTGTCTTGGCAGACAGCAGCTCCGGGAAGAGTGGTCCCTGAGCTCCTCTGAAATGATCATGAGCGGACCGAGGGGCACTCGAGCGCTCTTGTCCCCAGCTTGCCCAAGACGCTCTCAGCTTTTAAACTGAAAACCCCAAGTCTCAAAAATCTCCCTCGTTCCCAGCCAAGCAGACCTCGGGTCAGCCCGCCTCGTTTGGAACAGACACACGGATTTCAGGAAGGCGAGCGCCGTCCTTCTCCCTCACCCTACAATCTGACTCAGTCCTCCAGGGCCCTCGGCCAGACTGTCCTTGTCAAAGCCTCCCCCACTTAGGAACCTGGCCTGGTGCGGTGGTGGAGGCTGGTCCCTGGCGAGGAAGCGGCGCCCGGGCTTTGATCACCATGGTGCTCCCTCAGTCACGTGTTAAGCAGCAGAAGCCGCACATCTAACTCCTGCCCGTCCACAGGCAGAGCTGCGGTCCCCGCTGGGTTGCCGCCGTCTCTTGCTGCGTTAATACCCATCTCAGAGGGTCTCTCAGTGACGGGGCTGCAGGACACTGTCCTGAGCCCTCAGGCTCTGCCTCATCTCCCAGTCCTCTCTATCCCTGCATGCCAAAGACACCCCACCCCAGGACTCAGGACAGTCTGACCCCATGGCGCAGTCCTGGGACACAAGGAAACCCATCTCTCGTCAGGAAAAGACAGCTATGGTAGCCATGCCTGGTTTTCCGAGAGAGGCAGGTCCTGGCTGGCTGCTGTCTGCTGAAGAGGACGCTTCCTTGCCTCCAAGTGGAAAGCCCCCCCGCCCTGAACACAAAAGGCTGACAGATAAGCACGTCATGAATGCACCTGCACGAGACCATGTGAGAACGCTGCCCCACTTCTAACCCACCCCTTTGTACAACATTCCGGAAGAATCTGTCAAGGGGACATTCAAGAGATGAAATCTTACACTGTACTCTCTGACCTCAAAAAGCCCTGCTTTTGGTTTGATTCATGTACAGGAGCCCATCGGCAGCTCTGCGAAGGGAAGCGTCTCTAGCCACTGTCCCCTGAGACTGAGGGACATCACTGACAGACGAGACACAAAGGGCCGTCTCTCATGGGTAAGTGGAATTTTCTGGGGTTCAGATGCCAGGGCCTGGACCCGTACACAGCCCAGGGCTCAAGTGGCCTCCACTGGTGACGGTCACTGCTGGACCTGAATCTGCCCTCTGAAGCCTCCTGTTGGTCCTTTACTGTGATCCTCTAGTTTAGACCTCAGGAGCCTCCATCACTGCACGCTGGAAGGTCTGGTCCAGTGCTCCAGGCTCAAGGGCTGCTGTGTGGACAGAGGCCCTGTGGGCCTGCCGCTGCAGAGCTCTCCTCCTGCTCCGGCCCAGCCACCACCCTTGGGGAACGGCTCTCCCCTGGAGGGCTCAATGGTACCAACGGTTCTCAAAGTCAAGTTACTCCATGTGGATTCTACAGCCCACTCTGAGATGCCTGGCGGTTCAGGAAATTTCCTGGACTAGGGTACACTTCTCTAATGGAAAAGAAGTAGCCCTTGGGCCAGGCAGGTAGAGGGCACTCCCTCTAGGGCAGGTGAACCCCAGCCTACGATGTGAGGATGGGGGACAGTGTCCTGGGAAAGGGCACCTGCAAAGGCCACTCTCCATGCATAAACGTGTCTGCTCCCGTGTTCCTGCTGGAGCAGGGGCCTCATTCCCTGTTCTCAGCCTCCATAGGCACCAGGACCGTCAGTCGAGGGTCCATTCAGAAGTGCACTTCCCGACGACACCAGCCTGAGGAGTGGCAAGTGCGACCACACTGACATGGAGCTGCTGAGCTTCAGAGAAACAGGAAGCCTTGTCCCAGGGTCCCCTGCAGCACTAGGATGCACCCCAGACCCTCAAGTGAGGCCTGGATAGGGCTCGTCGGAGCTCAAGAGGGTTACAGACTAAAACTGCTGGCCTTTCTTCTCTGTGTCACCTGACTGCATAACGGATGGGCAAAATCTGTTATTGTGTGACCTCTTTGTAACATCGAGACCCTCTTCTGGGTAAATGTGTGGCACTTTCAAGAATGTGTCAGCGTCAGCTAGCACCATCCAACGGGTGGGTGGCTCTGCTGGAGAGTTACCAGAACTCTGTGGTCTCCTGTCACTTCTGCAGGATGGAATGTAGGGGGCCGTCCTGCCTGTTGTCAGCACGACTGGACCCCACGGAGGCGCAGCCAAGATGGCGCAGGGTGGGGGTTCTGCCTACCACTTGCTAAGTGAGAAAGTATGAGTGAGGGAACACCCTCAGCTCGCCTCTCGTGACCTCCGGGGCTGGCGAGCACTCGTGCAGCCTAGGAGGTGCCCTGACCCACGTGGGGACAGCACAGGCTTTTCCACCTTGGCCAGGAAGGAAGGGGTGGGAGGGGAGGACAGGAGGCGTGCACAATCCAGGCAGCCGGGAACGCAGGCCCGAGGGGCTAACGGCGTAATGCCACTCGATTCCCCTCACCCTGGGCCACGGGCTGCTTCGCCATCTCACCTGAGAACCAGGGATCTGCCAGTGACTTGGCACTGCTGTGGTCATGCACAGGTGATCCCAGCACCGCTGGCTCTGGACAGCCTCTGCAGCTGGCACCAAGGTACGGACCTCAGGGCATTTTCACCTCTTCTACAGTGGTACCCTTTGGTTTTGGTCTCCTAACTATTTAAAATGTCAAAACCTTCCTCAGCCTCTGCTAAATCTATCACTTTTTTTTCCTTCTTCACAACAGGTTAGGTTTAAGGATATTTACAAAGACATACAAAAATTGGGGATTTTTTTTGATGTGACCTTTGCCTGGATAAATATCTTACTGTTCTGCTAAGTTTCTGTGTGTCATTAGAATGGACAACATTAACTAGCTCTAGAAAATAAAATCCTACTAACAAAACACAATTTGTCATATAAGGTGAGAGCTAATTTAAAAAAAAAAAAAAGATTCTTTCTATCTAGAAAACTTACAACAAAAAGTTTAAGTGGTGTTTGGGCTGATTTTTCTCTGCAACTATTTGAAGCTGTAAATGACTTAACTCGGTGAAATTCCAAATGTAATTATCTCCTGTACTTAGCCGAGGGCTCTCCATATATCTCGGCATTGCTGCCTTGCATACAAAATAGGTTTCCGATGGCTGGTACCCACGTAACGTGCAGTGCTGTTTTAATTTCGCCTCGTTGACTAACCTCTCGCCCACTCGGCACCAGCCAGAGGAAGAAGCCGCAGAGTCACGGGTACTCAAAAGCGCTCTGGAACTTGGTTGCATAAATGGGGTTTACAGGGTCAGGCTTCTGTAACTGTACATTTTAATAATCTCTATTTCTGACCCAATTTTTACTTCTAGAAACTAATTTTCTATTAATTATGCCAAGATTGGGATTATTGTTCAAATATGGTATTTTATCAACAAGCCGTACCAGGCGGTGGAACCCCCTTTAGCAATGCCCCCCTCTCTCACGCCTAGGAAAATGTGAACAAGTCATGAAATAGGTCCAGCATGGCACAATGGCTTTCTAAACACCAAATCATACCATGTGTAAATAGATACAAGTATTTATGCACATAAATGTGTAAATAGATACAAGTATTTATGCACATTTTATTCACATATATGTGAATATATCTGTTTTGGTACTAGGAAGTTAACTCGGGGGTGCTCTGCCACTGAGCTACACCCCTAGACCTTTTCACTTTTTGAGACAGGGTCTGCCTAAGTTGCTGAGGCTTCCCTTGAATTTGTGATCCTCCTGCCTCAGCCTCCCAAGGTGCTAAGACTACAGGGGTGCGCCACCGTGCCTGGCTGTGTGTGTATATTTTCAATGTGTGCCGTCAGCACTCAGTGGTTCTCAGTGGTGGAGAGAAATGGGTGCCACATAGGAGGGGGAATGACCCTCATATGCCTTCCACTCCGACATGGCACAACACACCTCCCTGTGCCCACACTCCTCTCCCCAAACTGCAGTTTAACACCAGTAGCAACTTGAGGGAATTCGTTCAGCAACAGGTAACCAGAAAGGAAAACGAGGCGAGGAAAGGGAGGGAGAATGGGGGAGAGATGGAAAAGCTGAGGTGGTGGCCATGAACTGGCTGCACACACACACACACACACACACACACACACACACACATGGCCTGGGGGCGACCAGACGTCAGGGTAGCAGTTCCCAGGCTGAATGTGCGCAAAGAGTTAAAAAACAATAATAAAGGACGACCGCAGGCTTCGGACTTTGAGTACCGAGCACACAGGAACCCACTGCAGAACCCCGAGGGAAGGTCAGAAATAAAGGGCTTTACCTGTAGCTCTAACTGCTGCACCACCTGCATCTGGACTCTACACTGGGCTGTACTTCTGTCGTCCAGCGCGTGCTCGCTGTTGAGATGTCTGCAACAACACATGGAAAGTCATTCAGTGAGCGGGAGGAACAAACAGGA